>NW_023276807.1:173804141-175004141 GCF_003668045.3 Cricetulus griseus | reverse complement strand
AATACCTTACTAGTGTGGTTATTTTGTAGTTTCAACAGAATACTGTTTTGTAACTGATTCATTTTCCAACTTGGGATACTTTTATTTGTGGGTGTGAAGTGGTTCGTTTTGTTTAGTCATCTGACCTGAGGTGAGGTTGGCACTGTTTCATGGCTGCTCCCTATTAATGCAAATTGAAGGGTAAAGGAGAAATAGTGCTTCTTTAACTCAGTTCACAAATCTGTTATAAACAGCTCTTCACTTGATCTATTTTAGGGGCGGGCATAACTGAACAAACAAAACAACACCAAAGAAACTGGCAATTACATAACATGTAATTTTACTACAAAGCTTTGAAAGGGTTAAATTTATATCTAAGTTATTTGTTTATTTATTTTGAGACAAGGTCTCCCTGTGTAGCCAGTAACTGGCTATGCAAACTAGGCTGGCCCCAAACAAACAGAGTGTGGCTTGATTCTGCCTCCTGAGTACTGGGATGAAAGGTGTGGACCACCACATCTGGCTAATTAAAAACCAATTCCCTATCCATCTATTCCTCTATCCATCCATCTTTAGTCTCTCAGATCTCACCTGAGGTAGACCAAAGTGTTCGATCAGCATATGTTCCTCTGTTTCTGTTTCTAAAGGGTTTACTAAATCTTTTTAAATTTTATTTTGACTGTCACACTGTGTTCCCTTATACCCCCACACAGTCACAGCTGCAGAAGCCAGTGAGGTCTTTTCTTAGTGCCATATCTTATATACATTGCAGAGGTTCCAGTTCTCAGACACATAAAATATTGCATAGGACATAGGACAATCTGTTTAATGGCAATTGCCCCCTTTACACTGAGATCAACATTTCTGAATAGACTAGAGAGGTTGTTCCAGTCATGCATGAAGACTGAAGTCCTGTTTTCCCATGAGAGAAGCAGAAGAGTATATCAGATCCCCTGGAGCTGGAGTTACAGCCAGTTGAACAGTCCCTGACATGGGTGCTGGGGGTCAAACTCAGGTCTTCTGCAGAACAGTGAGTATGCTTAACCACCTGTTATGCTTAACCACCTGATTTTTTGATGCATAATTTATTATTATTTATTATTCTGTGACCTCCCTGTCCTTCACTTTTCCCACATCTTCCTCATTCTTCAATGGTTTGCTTTTTTCTCTGTCTAGTAGGCTGATGGACTGTTTTGCACAGCCTTGCTAATGCCTTACAGTTTTTAGAGAAATTTGTACTCCATTGGTTTTGCTTTTTAAAACCTGGGTGGTACAGATTGTTTTCTAATTTTTCCTTTTAAAGATTGTTAACTATCATGAGACTTAGCTTCTGAAGGTTTCAAATACTTAACATGGTAATAATATAATAATATAATATAATAATGTATGCCACCCTCCCTCACCCCTGCACTAACTCTTACACCTCACTACTTAGTGAAGAAGTTGAGTTTTTTCCCCTGCATCCTTCAGCTCTATTTTTGATCACATAACTTTTGTGATATAAAATTTTTTATCAGACATGCTAATATAGACGTTTGAGAAAGTTCTTGCTCCATTTGAGTGTCTTTCTGCTGCCCCTTGATTACCTTGGGGACATGCCTGACCTAGCCTCTCACAGATAAGAATTATATAGTGGAAATGGCTGACATTAACTATCTCCATAAAGTGAAGATGACAGAACTACCCAGCTGCTGCTGTCCACAGAATCCCAAGTGAGCCCCAGTGGGGCCAGAAGACCCACCCTGCTAACCTTTGGACCCATGAACTCATAAATGCTGATTGTTGCAAGCTTCTGGGTTTAGAGATAATTTTTTATTGGCCATGGAAGCCCAGATAATATCACTGAGTACTGCTAACTAATACAGGGCTTATCTGTTGTACTGAGGGATGACCACACAGAAGACAGTTTAAAACCAGGCAATAAATTCAGCAAATATCTGCCAAATGTTGGCTGGATCAGGAAAGATTTATACAGGACATAAAGATAAGCCAAGTTAAACAGACATACCACACAGAAAAATGAATATACAGGCAATAGGAAACTTAGTCAAAAGATGAGAAATGAAGGATCTAGGAACTCAGCTATGGTAGCAGGCCCCTCGATGATTCAGGACAGAGAGTGGAGGAAAAAGAGGGTGGATTATATGGCTCATCAGATATAGGTGCTTGCTGCCAAATATGATAATCTGAGTTTTATCCCCTGAAATAACATGGTGGAAGGAAAGAAGTGGACTTTTTACTTATCCTTGGTGCAATGTGCACTGTGGCATGAGTGCATACATGCAAACATACATATAAGCAAACAAGTAAAATGATGATGGTGACGATGGTGGTGATGATGGTGGTGATGATGATGGTGATGATGGTGGTGGTGGTGATGATGGAGGTGGTGATGGTGGTGATGATGATGGTAAGTGGAGGGCTAGATAGTAGGGCCAGGCTTGTGGCCCAGGCTTACTTAGTAGAAATTGGCAGCTCTGTGGGCCTTCCCAATAGGACCTGGAGCCACAGAGGAGATGGAATTGCTATCATTGGAGATAAGAGAGAATGAAGAAATCGAGCCTGGGTTCCTTCTTCCTTCTAATTTTCTTTCTCCCTCCTCCTTACAATGACTGAATCTAGAAGATGTACAAGCTCAGGAGACTGCCTGTTAGTAAGAAGGGGAGGGCTGAGAAATACATGAGAGTAGTTAAGTATACCAACTGTCATGATCTACCAGGCCCACAAGACACCCACTTCATGGCTGACTGTTGCAGCCATGAACATGATGGAGAGCCAGCTCAAACTCAGTCAGGGAGGGAAACCAAGGGAGGACTGTACAGTGTACATCAAAACACTGAGAACCTGGAGGGACAGTGACAGGCATTCTGGCTTGGAAGGGCAAACCTTGGGGATATAGCAGGTGAGGCTACAAAGGTAGAAATAAGCTTCAGTAGTTTGGGATTCTACCAGGGAGATTGGGGTTGTGTTCTGAAGTTGACAGGCAATGGTTTGAAGCAGGGCCAAGAAATGTTATCCAAATTATATATTAGGATTATTACTTCATATCCAATTTGTGGAAGACATTGATGATAGATAAACTAGAAATTATTAAGCATGGACCCTGTGGAACGTACAACCCTCAACTAATTTATAGGTATTTGCCAAAGAATTCAGTTTTCAGAGACAGTGCATGACTTTCACATGGTTCTCAATGGACCTAATGACTCTGACCCTATCAGAAATTTTAAGCATCAGAATCAAGAAAATAATAAAGCATTCTTTTAATGAGGATAAAAAACATGGTAGTAGTCATGGGAGTGGATAGAAAAACAGATACAGTAATACAACATTTAAAAGGAAAAGTCTAAACAAATGATCTAGATGAGTTTGACAGAGATGGAACAAGTTCAGGAGTGTGGAAGGTTTGACTCTGGGCTGTAGCTACCTGTTGATTTCTTTCCTTCCTTCTACAACATGAGGGGATAAGATCATGTTTCCAAAACACTGTAGTATTTCTTGTGCTAAAAAGTTCCTAGGTGAACATGAGACAAAAATGTGCCCCTCCCATGTCCAACACAGACATCACAAATACAATACATCCTCTTTCGCTGCTGCCAAGATCAAATACAGACTACACATCCTTCCCAATCTGGACCTCAGGTAGCCAAGCTCAAGGAGCAACTTTCTGTCTCTGTCCTGGTGGGGGGCATTTTGTATTTGTTATGATAACTACCCTTTTATTGCAGAAGAATGAAGCATTGGTAAATGTTTACATATTACAAACAGTAATCTGACCATAGCTGTGCATTTATATTCACATTTATCACACATGGGAGAGTTAGTTATATACACTGGGTCACGATCTTCCTCATACCAAAGTTCATGAATCATGTTGGTGTCAGCTCAGAGCAGACAACACAGACATGGATGAAGCTGACTGAGGGGGCATATTTTTGCATGCATGAAAACTGATTTGATTACCACACTATCCTACTTTAAGTTTAAATCAGCACGGTAATGACAATGATGGGGAACGTCTTGACCATGACAAATTCTTACTCAGCCAAGCATAAGTGGGCACATAGTATTACTTTAACCCATCTGCCTTTCAAAGTGTGGTGACCATTGGGCTGGCATTTGAATGTCACTGGTTTCCTTACCTTAGGGATGTTTTCTGACATTTGAAAAGCACAAAGTCACCATCAGTATAGATCTATAATAAAGTCAGATGCACCAACTTTTTTCTTTAATTTTTCAATGGATAATGAGGTGACTATGATTGTCCAAATCAACATGACTTTCCTGGCTCCCTTCAACATCAAGCTCAAAAGAATGGACTGTTCAATTAAAACAGAGCAAGCCAAGGTTTGTCAAGCCAGCCTTTGTATAGTGGCTGACAATAGCTGAAAACTGAAAGGCAGAGATCAAATCCCCACTCTCCTCTCTCAACACATCTCTTCCGCTGGGTAATTTATACCATGCAGGTATCAAGTCATTCATTTTGCCGTCATTTATTGTTCCTCTTCCAACAGCAATGGGATTACAGCATTAGCTTACTGTCTTTTCTCTTTGGTAGAATTATATTATTCTCCCTTCTACTCCTTGCAACAAAGATGGCATTCACGACTCTGGAGGGCCACCCCGGAGGTTCTGTGATCAGAACGTGGCAGGGAAACTGAGTAGAAGCTGGGCCCCAGCTTGTCAGTCTAAATTAGACACAAGAACACGCTTTGTAAGGATTTCCTTTGCCCAGTAAATGGCATCTTAGCCAGAGCAACATTGAACAAAGTGAAAACAGATTACAGATGGACAGAAGCATGGATGGGAGGACAGACACATGGACAACCCATAAAATCACTATCCCTCCACACTATCAGTAAACATGGAGCTACTTAAACATTTTAAAAGTTGCTTCTGTTTTGGGAAGACAAAACAGATTCTTAAGATGAATGTCCCTTACAGGCTGCCTGGGCTGTGCTCAGGTACTGGGATATCCCTTTGGTCATTTTTTTTTTTTTGATCATCATCCACTTCCTGGTTGTCCTCCTCCTGCCCTTCCCCACCAACATATCAGGAGTTAGGGAGTGCTTCAGAAGCCTGATATGTCTATATGCTCTTTTGCTGGGCATGTCAAAACTTCTAAGAATTTATCTGAAAGAAACAATAATGGGCTTTGTGACATACGTGTCCACGTTGTGTCATTTATAAAGGAAAATGCTAGAAGGAGAGTCAAGTAATTGTAAAATTGGGGCGGTGGGAGGCTGATGGTTTCTGTTTCACTCTGTATTCTCACCTGCATTCTCACCTCATCCAAGCTTTAAACAGCATCAATAGGTTGAAAATAACACATCTGTACTTCATACAGAGTCACTGGCAAGTCCCCAGGTGGAAGATCTTTACCTTCACAATAAGTTAGTTCAGTGACCACCAGAACTATTTATGGTATAGCCAAATACTCTTTGCTTCAGTCTCCACCACTGTAAAATTGGGACATTAATGCAACCAGGCTCAGAGTTGTGAAGGATTAAATTGAATAAATGAGATACTGAAATGCACAAAACCTGTAATGTTGGCTTCTGTCAGGAAGACTCTGGCTCAGGGAAGGGGCAAATATCTGTATGGCCCCATATCATGCCCAATATGAACTATAGGGCACTTCTGAGAGTCCCTAAAGCTATCCTCCTCATCTGGAGCATCAGAATGGGGTCTGGGAAATTAAGCATTGTATTCTTTGTGGCAATATCGTAATGTCTTAACAGGAGAATTGTCTGTTTAAATACATCCAGCTTATATCAATTTGACCTTAATATGTCTGTTTCAAGTGAAAATGACATACTTTCTCAGGAAGCTGTCCTGAACTATTTGCCACCAGCATAGTTAAGTGATGATGATGATGATGATGATATAATAATAATAATAATAATAATATTCAGAAGTATACTTTTGGCAGAGAAAAGAATGACACTGGGCTTGAGCTTCATGGACAGAGATGTAAACCAGCAGCAAAGTGGTAAGTAGGCAGTGTCTAAATGAATCCAGCTGCAGGAGACAATACTCCCATTTCTTGGGGGATTACAACATATGGAACACTGAAATCTGAGGCACTCACACAAAAGCAGGGAATTCCAGGTCCTTAGCATTTTTCTGGAAAGTTGCCTAAACCACAACTTATAAACAGCACTAATGAATTATAATACAATTAGCAATTTCTAAGTTAACCACTAAAAAAAGAGTAAAAGAATAAATGAATACCAAGCCAATAGTGGTGAAATGCATCATTAACTCAAAATAATGAAAAGGAGGGGAGAAGAAGCAGAAGAGGAAGAATAAGAACAAGAGGAAGGTGAAGAAGGAGGTGGAGAAAGAGGAGTAGGAGAAGAGAGGAGAGCCAACAGCAGGGCAAAGAGAAAAACCCAAAACAGCAAATAGACTCTAATTCAAACATAGCAGTGATTTCATAAAATACTGCATGCTAAATTCTCTAAAGGGTCCCAGCTAAGTGCTGCACACAGAACCTAAAAATGTCAAGAAAGAAGTGGACCAAAAATATTAAGAAATTGTTATATTAGTACCAATCACCTTGAGCTTAATAACAAGAGACATTATTTGAAATAATAATAGGTATTTCAGAGCAATAAATGAGGAAACCATGGGAACATACAAGGATCTAATTCTCAGTTATGAAGCCACAGACACAGAAAGTCTACATTGCTGGGGTTAAGTCAGAAGCTGGAAAATCCACAATGTTGTGCAGGAGACCCACCATGATGAGGCTGGTCTCTGCCACCAGCTGCCTTTATCCACCTCTCTTGACAGTGCCCTAGAGACATTTAAACTCACCAGTGACATACAGTCATACCATTTGCCTGTATATTCCTTGCTGGATCCCAGTGAAGTCCCTTATTCACAGGGCTCCACTCTCCCTGGACTCCCCATCTGCCTGGCTAAACCTGCTTCCTTGGGGTTCCCCAATGTGGCTCCTCTTAAATGTGAAACCATAAGGAACGCTGTGATTTCCTATACCTCTCCAGGCCTGAATCTGTGGATATTTGTAGAGATCCCAAAGAACCACTCAAGGGGACTTACTCTCCCAGTTACTGGAAGGAATCTTTCTTCACCTTGGTGTTCTGTAGCAAACATCTTAGAGACTTTCTATAGCTACCTCTTGAACAGAAGTTCCATACACTGCAAAAAGCGAAAACAAGACCAAAGAAAGGGAGAGATGAAACTACTCTTATCTGTGACATCACAATTGTATATGAGTAAAACAAAAGTAGCCACAGAGAAGTTATTAAAAGTGATAAGTGGATTAGGTTAGATCACTGGATATGAAACCAACATGAAAACTGAGTTGGAAATATATAAAATTAAGTTTAGAAAACTCTAACACTTACATTGATCTAGTATCACAAATTTGATATAGATTAGTAATAAATAGGAAGATTTCTATCTAGAGAGCTGTAGTGTTTACTGAGAAAACACAAAGGGGACCATGGAAATTCATGGGCATAGATTGAAACAGTACTGTAAATTAGAATAGAAATTGAATAAAATACCCATCAACAACCTGTATGTTTATGAAGGGGTTTTAGAAGAAGTGAGAACACTATTTCTACAATGTATGTGGGAAAGCAATGAGGCAATAACAATCAAGGGAACTCTGAAAGAGCAAAAGACACAGAACTCCACACTGCAGGAGAGACACATAGGACCTTCCACTGAAGGGGAAAAACACACAGGACTCTATACTGCAGAAGGAAGACACACAGGAAAAGGACACACAGGAGGACATACAGGAGAAAGACACACAGAAAAGGACACACAGAAGGACATACAGGAGAAAGGCACACAGGAAAAGGACACACAGGAGGACATACAGGAGAAAGACACACAGGAAAAGGACACACAGAAGGACATACAGGAGAAGGGCACACAGGACTCCACACTGCAGGAGAAGGACACACAGGACTCTGCACTGAAGAGTACCTCGATTGTCCAGCACACTCCAGTTTATACCAGCTGCAACAGATGCACATGACGGACTAGAAGTCTGCAAGGATCTTAGTCTCCCAAGCATAATATTGAACAAAATAAACCAGACACATGAAAAAGCCAAGTGAATATCATGCTTCAGGACTCAGATGAACTCACTCTCTCATTTGGGGCCAGGTGGGGGTGGACTGAGGCATGAGGAGAGCTGTTGCTACCAACCGTTGAAATGCGTTTCCATGTGGTATTAATTCTGGGAAAGGTTACTTAACTGTGTTCTAATGACTCGCTATCTCTGGACATAAACTTAAGATTCCTGAGTGTTACTCATGAGAACATACAAGTATGTGTTAGTACTATGATGGACCTCCATCAGAATCTAGAGTGAATTTCAGACATCCTGAGGCATGCAGAGTGGTGCTGTATCTCTCTCTGGAGTGGAAGAGGCTAAAAGAAACAGCTTTGTCTAACTACCCCATCTTTCTTCCTTCCATTGGCTTCTGGAACACTCAGCCTTAACTTTGGGGCCCCAGAACAGTGAGTTTTTCAGTCTTTCTTTAACATGCATGTGGCAAGAAATCTCTCTTATAGAATGACCCCACATGCAAACTCACACATACAAAGGAATGTGGAAACATGCATTTTAGGAAATGGTGCCCTAGCTTTATGTACTGTGATCTGTGTTCTTTCCTCTACTCTGTCTTCATACACTAACCTGCTGGAATAATAGTCACTCTTCAGGTACATCTGTAGACCTCAGTATCAGCGCTCACTAGAATGGCTTCACAGTGTTCACCACCGTGTAAGAGTGAAGACAGCCAAACTTCCAGGTTGAATAAAGTATCTAGTGAGTTTGGAAACAGTAGTTTCCAGAGTTCTTGTCATCTATGAGACCCTCAGTACAATATTACTGGGGGGTTGGTATACAATTTGCCTATTTACCTAGTTCCCAGATGGTTGTTGGTACCTAGCCTTCATTTCCTGTGCTTTCTTACCTTCTCTTCTAATTTATGCCAATACATTACAGGTGAAAACCATTGTTGGTCTATTGTAAACACGAGCCAGCCTTAGTTCCTTGGGCTGCTTAAATGGTATCCTTACAATAAGCTGTCATAATTTTTTTCCATAACAAGTTTTAAAGATGTCCTTTCAGGCTGACACAGCAAATTCTTCAGATTGAGTGCAAGGGATGAGGATGCAGGGGCCTGCAGGAATGGGAACAAGACGCACACTTCCCATTCCACCATGTAACAATGTCTGCAGCACTGGGGCACAAAGAGCAGATGGCGGTGACTGTGACCACGTGACCACTGCTAACCTTCCAGGGAACCAAATCCACTCCAACTTTCCACGAAGACAAGTGGGAGAGCCATTGAAAGCTCACTCTGGGAAACACAAAGATGTCTTTGAGAGAGGAACAAAGGTTCTGCTGAGGACAATAAAGATTGGTGTGAGCATCTCTGTGATAAAGGAGTTCCTGGGTTTGAGTTTCCTTATCTTAGTTTCTCAAGCCTTTGAGACTGTGTGCCTGCAGGGGAGCTAGCAACCAGGCTGGAAGCAACTAGCCCAGACACGTGAAAATAAACCTTATCTCTCTGACACAGAGAAAATTTCACCTTAATAAAACTTTTATTTTCAAACATTGCCTTTGTTTCAACTGAATAAAAGTTTCCCTACAAAAGGTTCTCAAGTCACTTTTGGGCAAACTGCCAGTCCCAACCCCTACAGAAAGCAAGGAATATTGTGGACAAGCATATGGTCTACTTTAGGACTGCTGAAGGCTGGAGTTGGGGTATGATATGTCTGGGTGTTTCTTCAGTTAAAGCGGTTTAAAAATGCTGGGGAATGTCAGAGTTTGCACGAGTCAGCAGACATGCTTGTAGACGGAATTCTACAGTTGTCCATGGGATGCTTGTCTCCCTGTGATGTCAGAAGCAACTCTTGATGAAAACTGGCTGTGCAAGCACAGACATAGCCAGAAAGCTCATGAGGAAGGAAATCACCACAATAAAATGATACATATAAAAAGCAGGGTAAAAGCCATGGGCACACACACATGTAATTCTAGAACTTGACAGTCTGAGCAAGGGAAATGTCAGAAGTTTGAAGCCAGTCTGGGTAACAGAGTGAGGCTGCTGCCATGCTCCTTGCCATGATGATAATGGACTAAGTCTTGAAACTCAATAAAATGCTTTCTTAGAGTTGCTTTGGTCATGGTGTCTCTTAACAGCAATAGAACAGTAACTAAGACTGTTATATAGGTGTGTGTGTGTGTGTGTGTGTCTGTATGTGTGTGTTGGTAAAGAACCAGGGCCTTCCGATTGTTAGGCAAGCACTCTACAATTCAAGCCCCTTCCTCCACCCACTTTTTTTTTTTTTTTTTTTTGAGATAAAGTCTCACTAAGTTGTCCAGGCTGGCCTTGAACTCACTTTGGGGCTCAGGCAGGCCTTGAACATGTCATCCTTCTGCCTCAATTTCCTGAGTATGATAGATTTCTTTAAAATCTCTAGCTTATTAACTCATTTGAGTTTTTCTTCATAGAGGGATTTCAGAAGTTAAAATTTTGATTCACCCTAGAGAAATGGAAGACTGCCCTTTTCAGCGAATTACATGTAAAACAGAAGCAATGCACAGAGTCCTTGTGTAGGGAGCATTTGCATGAAGGCAGACCAAATCACAAAACAACTCAGGCCGGAGATGTAGCTCATTGGTAGACGTGAATTCTATCCCTAATGCCATACACAAACACTTACATGTATTTTTTCCACATGGATATTGTGGAATAATTTTAACAGCAGTCTGTAAATAACATTAAGATAGAAGGGGACTAGCTGAACATCCAGTGGGTGAAATGTCAGTCAGGAACTCCCTCAGGAGAGTTCCCTCATCCCACAGTACCTAATGCTACCCATCTGGTGACAAAGCTCTACAAACAAAAAGAAAGGAAGGCAGTAGAATGAAATGACACTGCCAGTTCCAAGCAAAGGCCATAGAATACTCCAGCAAGGTAGCAGGCACACTGGTATTGAGATTGATCAAAGCAGCCTCCATTTCCTGCAGTTTCTAATTTCTTGGTTACTTTTTTGAACTGTGCCAGTCAGGTCAGTATGAATATCACCCAAAACCCAGAGTTGTGCTGACCAATGTGAGGATTTAACAGTGCAACAATTTGATTTTATTATTGGTTCCTCTGACTTTTTATTTTTGACAGATAATTTCATATGTTTCAAAAAAAAAACTAGTCCTCTAACTCTTTGTTACTCTCAAGCCACGTGAAATTTTTTTTAAAAAAAGTTTTCTTTTTCTAACTTAAATAAAATAAAAAGAGGTCTTTATGGCACTGTAGGTGTATTTTGTTGTTGTTTTTATTAATTCAAATTAGGAACAAGCTTGCTTCTCATGTCAATCCCTTCTCCCTCTCCCTCCCCTTCACCCAACCCCTCACCAGCCCCCACTCCATCCCCCTCTGCTCCCTAGGAAGGGTAGGTTCCTCCATGGGGGCTCCCCAAAGTCCACCACATCATTCTGGGCCAGGCCTAGGCCCTTCCCCATGTGTCTAGGCCGAGAGAGCATCCTTTCACGTGGGATGGGCTCTCAAAGTCCCTTCTTACACTAGGGAAAAATACTGATCCACTACCAGGGACCCCATAGAGTGCCAAGGCCTCCTCATTGACATCCATGTTCAGGGGTCTGGATCAGTCCCTTGCTGGCTTCCCAGACTGCAGTCTGGGGTCCATGTGTTTTAAACAGTTTCTTCATGAAGTATACAATTCTTTGTCTACAGTATAGTTTTTTTTTTTTTTTTTGCTTGTCTCTCACTAAATAATTTGAAATAAACTGAAAACTCCATCACAAATTGGACAGAAATGTGTTTGCTCTGGAAAAAACATGGGGTTTTAATGAGTGACTACAATCTAGGACTGTGCTTTGGGTTTTTTGTTTGTTTGTTTTGTTTTTTAATATATAACGGAAAGACAAACTTTCAATGTGTCAGCATTATTTCCAAACCCTAGGCAAAGACATTTGCTTGGGGGTAATGTTAGGCTGTTGAGCATACCCATTGTAGAAGAGAGAAAGAAACCTAATGGGAGGGAGGTGGAGATGAAGGCTGTGCTCTGTCTGGATTTCCTCTCTCAAAGAAAAGATTACAGTGTTAACTTAGGCTTAAAAACAAAGAAAACCGAACTTCAGGTTAAGTAAAGAGCTTGGATGGGAAAGAAGGTTACAAATCCCCTGTGACTGCTGACTTTTCCTCCCATTCTCCTCCTGGCATGGTGACTCCATGCCAGGTAGATCTAAGCCACTGCATGGAGGCTTTACTGACTCAGTGGCTCTTGAGGGATGGAAACAAAACACTTAGTATCTGGGTGTGAAGTATCTGCCTGTAAAACTACACTGATATAAGGAAGTCCACAAATGAATCATTAATAGAGAATGGAGATGCTCTTTTGGGTGTAGAATTCCAATTAGTAAGTACCAAAGAGGTGTCGGCATAAGACAGCAGTGGGCGTTAACTGTGGTGGGTGAGAATTTGAGGAGCAAAAGGCTACTTGTATTATCTTAGGACATTTCCTCCCTGACAACATATATTAGTTACCAACAGCATTTATACAGGAAGCCTGTAATTAACAGAGAGCAGTGACTGAGGCTAACATCAACAGCATGGTCAGCTCCCCATATGAAGCATTGAGGACAAGCTCTTGCTTGTACTGTTCCTCCCAAAGGCACATCTCCTAAATTCAACTTCAAAGAAACATAAAAACTCCAAACCAGAGGCCTTCTCAAAGATGACTGGTCTGTGCTCCCCCAAAATATCAAGGTCACAAAGAACTATTTCTGAATGAAAGGGGTTAACGAGATGTAATAGCTAAACTAAGTGCAACATGATGTCACTTGTGCTTGGAGAATAAATTTCCATCAAGGACATTGCCATAGTTTTTGTCAACTTGACACAAATCTAGAGTCACCTGGCATGAGGGAACCTCAACTGAAGAATTGCCTCCATCAGATTTGAATGAAAAAAGGAAACAAAAAGGAAGGACATGACTTCTATGGTATGATGGAGAAGAAAGTTTATTGAAAATAAAAGGGAGAGCATAGCCAGAAGCAGGGACTTCTGGGAGAGTGGAGTGGACATGATCAGACTGAAATGGGCCATGTGAAGTGAGTGGGGAGGGGAAGGGAAGAGAGAGCCAGACCAAGAGGCCAGGAGGGTGAAGAACAGACGAAATCAACCAGGTAACCAGAATGGCTTGGGGAAGGGGTCCCCAGCCTCTTGGCTGGAGAAGTTTATAGTACTGGGTGGGTATGCTGGCCATACCCTGTAACAGGGAGGAACTGAAGGAAACAGGCAAAACCTGGAGGCCAGAACTGCTCAGGTCTAGGTTTGAGACCTAACAAGATTGGCTAATTGATGTAGGAAGTCCTAGCCCACTATGGGGAATGTCTTCTCTAAGTGGGTTGCCCTGGCTCGTATAATAAAGGTAGCTGAACATGAGCCTGAAAACAAGCCAGCAAGGAACACTACACCATAGTTTCTGCTTCAAGGCTTCCATAGGTGATGGACTGTGGAGGTAAAAGAAAATAGACCCTATGGTCTATTTTGGTACTGGTGTTTATCACAGCAACAGAAAAGTCAGCTAGAAAAAACGTGTTAGGCCAACAAATGAGATCTGCATACAAAGGTCAACTACGTAATCTACATATCAATGTGGAATTTCCCTGGGCTAATGATTTGCTGTGTTTATATAAGAGTGTGTCCTTGTTCTCAGGAAATGCACACTTAACACATGCATGTGAGTGACAGAGAAGGCTAGTGTATCAAATACATGCTTTCTTCTCCCTAGCCATGTCAAGGAGAGAGATTTGTGGGGATGTCAGACCAGCTGGGCAGCATGGATCTCAACACCACCTAGAGGGTAGACACGCACAAGGTGTGCCTGTCGGGACAGCTTGAGAATGGAAAGAGGTTCCTATAATGTCAGCACTTTTAAAACACACAAGATTCTCATCTACATATCACCCACATCAGGTATGTGTGAGACTTGAGGTGTTTTATCCTCTGCAGCTATGAACTTGTGAAAGTAGATATTATACACTCCCCAAATCCATAATGAGGCAGACACAGGGCAGACAGCACATCCCAATACAGGAAGAATGGAGGGGTCAAACAGCGAAGGAGGCCCAAACTGAGCAGGGAATCTGCTAGGGCTGTGGAAGCAAGGTCTTGCAGAGTCACTCTAGCCCCTTGTGGTGCCCTGGTGATCTCAGCATTGCTTTCAGGAGCCCTTCCTTTTTCTTGAGGAGCAGCACAGGCAGGGAGCAGGAAAAGCTCTGTGGTATCTGTGGGCTCCACAGCCATGGAACCCTGCATCCTTTCCTTGTCCAGCCCTGTTTCTCCTGCTCTGTAGCTCAAGCTGGTCTACTTTTGTCTCTATTCCTGACTGTGCTGAGACCACATTAAGATCACACAGTAGGTCCATATTTCTATCACATACTTAAAAACTTTTCCAGTCCGGATTCATCACCCAGTTCCAAAGCCTCTTCTACACTGTTAGCCACTTGTTAATTATTTTTCAATAACGTATAATAACTATACATAATAATGGTTACATTGTGATATTTTCATAATGCACATAATGTATTTGGATTACACTCACCCCCCTACCTCTCTTGTCCCCTCTCACTGCTGCTAATCCTCCTCTTCCCAACTACTCCTTCTTGTCTCTGTGTGTCATCTAATGAGCTATATTAGTGTCATTTATAGAGGAATGGGCTCAGCACCAGTGGCTGCACTCCTGAAGAAAATGTCTCCCTCCCCATATCAAATGCTAACTGGATATAAATCCACATGATTTATGGGCATGAGACCCCATAAACCTCCACTTCTGTGAAATGGTGTTAACTGGCCCAATATTGTGTAGATGGTGTACAGGCAGTTATGTGAGTTCAAGAGAATGAAAGCCTCACCATATGCAGAAGACATATTCCATGTCTCTACCTCTATTTTCAGTCATTTATGACAGCAATACCCATTTCTCGGTACAAATAAGTCATTGGAAGGGCCAACCCAATCACGGGGTGTGAGCTGAGCATTCGGACTAGAAGCACGGGGCATAGGAAGGCCACCTGATCCCTGCTCTCGGGCCAATGTCAGGTGTCTTAAATTAAGGATGGTCTGTGTGACCACCAGTCCTGAAAACCTCCCTCTTGGGAGACAGCATATCAGCAGGTAGAGGCATCAAACAGATTGCCAACACTGGAAGGTTTACATATTTATCAGAGTGACTAATGGCACAAAATGTAACTGACACACAAACAAGGTCTTATTTATTTTAAAGTTCCCTGGTCAAAAGATTGAAATCAAAGAGAACTGAAATGTAGAACTAACCCAATTTCACTGGTTCTGTTTCTTCTAGACACTTTTTAATTTTTCCTTCTTCAAAAAGAACCCTCATATTTTGGCTCCAGAGTCTCAGGAAAGGCGTATTTAGAAATAATCTCTTTGGAACTGTGCTCTTCATGATAGAGGAAAGCCAGGTACCCAGGGCTCTTATTGCTTTCCCAGTCTCCTATCTGTACCAGGATTGACATCTGGGTCTCTTTGGAAAGACATTATTCAAACAGAAACAACAAAGTATGTACTTATGATCTAAACAACCTCAGTGTCCCCTGAGCGACAGCTTCCACTCTCCTGATCCTTCCAGAAATGGTGCTGCCATACGCATCAGGGAATCCTTTTTCACAGAAGAGAATTCGTTCATATTGTAACTTTATCTTGCTGTTTTGCTTGCCCCAGGAGCTCATTCTGCTTTCATGACATATATTCCATTACCTTTTCTTCCTCTCCTCTCATTCATCTTTTCTGCTTTTACATCACACACACACACACACACACACACACACACACACAGAGAGAGAGAGAGAGAGAGAGAGAGAGAGAGAGAGAGAGAGAGAGTGTTTGGGGAAAGGTTAAATCTAGATTCTGCATATATATATATATATATATATATATATATATATATATATACACATATCAGAGAGAGAGAGACAGAGAGAGAGACAGACAGAGAGAGAGAGAGAGAGAGAGAGAGAGAGAGATTGAGAACACTGTTTATTTTTCCGAGTCTGCCTATTTTGTTTATTGGGATGATGTACAGTTTCACCCATTTCTGCAACATATACCTGTAATTTATTTGTCTTTACAGATCAATAAAATTTCATTGTGTGTATATATACACATTTTCTTATTTATCACTTAATGTGTGTCTGGACTGGCTCCATATGTTAGCTATAATAGTGAACAGTGCCATGATAAATACAGCAAGTGTTTCTGGTGTGCCGATAGGGACCCTTTGGGTAAATGCTTCTTTGGGTAAATGCTCAGGACTGGCACAGCTACCACACAGTAGTTCTACTTTTCAGTTTATTTTTTCTATACTGTTGCCACACCAATTTACACTCCCACATTCTGGCCAATGTGTTGTCACTGGTTTTCTTGATGATATCCACTCTGACTTTGGTAAGATAAAAAATTTCAAAGTAGTGTTAATTTGTGTTTCCATGGTGGCTAATGGTGTTGAACATTTGTAATAATTCTTATTGGCCATTATTATCTTTTTTGTTGAAAACCATTTATTTAATTAATTAGCTCAATTGTTGATTGGATCATTTGTGGGGATAGTCTTGCTTTTTGAAGTTCTTTGGAAATTCAGGTTGTCAATCCTCACCTGATGTACAGCTGTGGGGTCTCTTGGTTCTGCGGACTGCTTCCATTCTCCAATGTGGGCCTCTTCTACACTCCCTCCATTCCTTTCTTTTTCTGAAGAGTTCCACACTAGTGACCACACCCACCATCCTTCACTGCCCCTGCCTTTTATAGCTTCCTTTGTAGGACTGACCATCACCAGAAATGGGATGTACTTGATTTTTCCTTTCTATCTTTAAGGATGTAAGCTCCACGTGGAACAAGGGCTTTGCTTTACTGCAACCTTTGACTTGAGCATAGTGATGGGCTCCAGGGAGGGGCTCAGGAAATACTCTGTGAATGGATGAGAGAAGAGTCTATACATTTTACCCTTGAATTGTCTTTTTACTTATTGATTTATAGGAACTCTTTACATAGCAATTAAATGCATATTTGATGGTGATTTGTTGATTTGTAGAAGTTCTTTCCATAGCGATTAAATGCATCTTTGATGGTTCTTTGGCCAATACATCTTCCTGCACAGCGTTGGATTGTTGATGGTATTTTTTATAGCTTTTGTTATAGAAAAATGTTCTTGTTGTAGTTTATCTGCCCTTTGTAGCTTTTGAGGTTTTGTTTGTTTGTTTGTTTTGTTTTGTTTTTCCAGGCAGGGTTTCTCTGTGGCTTTGGAGACTGTCCTGGAACTAGCTCTTGTAGACCAGGCTGGTCTCGAACTCACAGAGATCCACCTGCCTCTGCCTCCCAGTGCTTGGACTAAAGGTGTGTGATGAGTTTTATATCTTACTCAGAAAAGCCTTATTCATTCCAGTGTCTAGCCAAAATGGTTGTTTTCATGTTGGAACCTTTGATTCACTTGGAATTTATTTTGGCCTAAGTGACAGCCATGTATTCTGCTTTGCTGTTTTTCCTGAAACTGCTAGTCAGTTGACCTAACATTACTTGAAGAATATTCTATCTTTTTTCATTATCCCCAAAGTCATCTTGTTCCAATTTTTTAAAAACATTTATAGAAATGTCAGGTTCTGTCTCTTCTACTGCTGTTAATTTACTTGAATTCTTTTTGTTTCAGAATGTATTTTGTCCCCTTTCTATCAACATTTCCCTCTTAATTCACATAGGATAATTTTCTACAGGAATAGCAGAAGCCTCCAGGCCATTTGGTTATCTTCTTTGTTTTATTGAGGTCAGTTTACAGTGTAGATTAATGAAGGAGGAACGTTATACAGGAGGATCCAGATATCTTGACCTCTGAGTATCCTTTGAATGTTCTCCTGACTTCCATGACAGACAATTCAAATTTATTGTTCCTTGTTGTGGAATATTTAACTATGTAAAGATGTGTTACATTTGTTTATGCTGTATTGTTTAATTATGAAAAGATGTGTTGCTATTTCATCTTGCCTGCCTAAGGCACCTGATTAGTTTAATAAAAAAGCTGAATGGCCAATAGCTAGGTAGGTGAGGGATAGGCAGGGCTGGTAGGCAGAGAGAATAAATAGGTAGAGAAGAGTAGAAGGAGAGAATGAAAGAGAAAGAGGGACACCTAGGACCAGAAGCCAGGTAGCTACCAGCCAGCCAGCCATAGAGACAGCAGGGAAGTAAGATATACATAAAGAAGGTAAAAATCCCTGAGGCAAAAGGGAGATAAGGAGAAACAGGTAACTTAAGTTAAAGGAGGAACTTTACACCAGAGGAAATGGAAGTTTTGACTCCCTGAAACAAGCCTAAGCTAGGCTGAGCATTCACAACTAGTAAGTGTCCTTGTCATGTTTTGGGAGCTGGTTGGTGGCCCAAAAGAAAAATCCTGGTATAGTTCCTTGACTGATAGGATGAGGACAACTCAGATTTTAAATTGAGCTGTCGGTTGTAGTTATGGACTACTGTAGAGCAAATCCCCTGACACTGAGTGGCTCAGAGCACAAGTCACTTGCTACACCTCATGACTGCATGTTAGGGCAGAGGTGGGAGTGTGTCTGCTTTGCTGTGCTCACCCAGGGCTCAGGGTGGGTGGGAAGCTGGGTGGGAAGCTCAAGATGACTCCATTCACTTGCAGAACAGGTGGCAGGGGTACAGGAAAGCTAAGTTCAGCCAGGACTGGCTCACAGAATGTCTACACTTCAGGGTCTTTGAGATTTAGATGGTAGCTAGGTTTCTAAAAGGGAGGATTCCAGAGCATGGAGGATGTTCAGAACCTTAAGTGGTGGGCTAACAAGTCACTGGTATCTCCTCTGCTCTGTGTCTATGAAGGTGCAAATATGTCCAACTAAAGTGGACAAGTCACAGAACTCCACTTTTTTTTTTCTTTTTATGGAAACTTGAAAAAGAAAAGCAGTATGTTCTAATAGAAACAACTAAGATGTTTTGTTCAATACTAGTCAGCTCTTACTGATTTAATGACTGAAGGCTCTCCCACAATTTCCTTTCTACTTCTGACAATTTCTGTTACTGAAAACTGGCAAAAAAAATGTAACTGAAAGATATCTAAATTTTAAAGACAACTTTTCCAGTCCGGTTTCATTTCTTGCTGAAGCAAAATGGTCAGCCTTTGCTATGACCTTGGTGTCCCCATTCCTTCTTCCTGCTTTCTTCCTCAGGGCCCCTTCACACCTTGCTGGTGTCTCTAGAGGGTTCGGTAGCAAAGAAAGTAAAGCCAAAGCTTGGCTTTAGAGTTTGTGAATTAGCAGCAATTTTGCATAGGAGTAGAAATGAAATTAAAACTTAGAACTGAAGCACACGTTAAAGGGTTAACAATGAAACAACTACACATTGAGAAGAATGCTGGAGTTGGTGTTTCTTGTGCTGATCTAGGAGTGGTTTTCAAGACCGTCTTAGGACATGCTCCCACCCTCTCCTGCATGCTACCCTTGATGGAGTCAGTCAGTCAGTCTATCTTTTCATCTATCATCTCTCTCATGTATGGTGTACATGCATGTGTGTTTACATATCTACATATATGTACATCTCTATAAAGGCTTGATGCTCATGTGAGATGTCTTTCCCATCTCTTTCCACTTCATTTATTGACGAAGGGATGAATCTATAGCTTGCCTAGCTAGCTATTGTGGCTAACCAGCTATACAGCAACTAACATTATACAGACTAAGCAGATTTTACTTAGGAATATATACATATGCACATATGTGCTTAGCAACAATTAATGAAAAAAGAAGTCAGGAATTTGAAAGAGAGCAAGGAGGGGCATTTGGGAGGGCTTGGGGGGAAGAAAGGGAAGGATCGGGAGAAATGATGTAATTATATAATAATCTCAAAAAATAAAAGAAATAATTGTTTTAAAAAATTAAGAGAACCCACTGTGTCACAACCCTAGCTCGTTGGCTTGTGTGCAGCTTAGGTCTGGTTAGGTTTGGTTGATGGTTTATTGTCATTTCAGTACCTAACCTTGAATACACTTTATGTCAACTCTCCTTCCAGGGGTGTTTCTTGTACAAAATATGCACTCAGCAAACTGTCACTAATGCTGCTAGACATGCTGATTTCTGAAAATGTGCCTCATGTGATTTTGTTGTACAGCCAAGGCTAAAAGCCACTGGGTTGGCTCCTGTAGTTCCACTGGAGAAATTTGGGTAGAGGAGCGACAAATGTTCTGAATTTTTTTCTTTTTGTAAAGGAAATATCTCAACCTCCAGATTTTTGAAATTAATGTTGACAACTCCATTAAAGCAACAATAACAGCAAAGCAGTATGTGAGCAGAACAAATCATACATCTCCACAGGCATGTCAAGTGTGTCAGAAAGGGCTATGCAGCTTAAGGGTTCTGTGGCCCCAACATTGTGACTCTCATACATGTACCTAATACTGCAGTCTGAAAGCCTGGCCTTAGTAAAGAAGCATAGTACCCTTCTTGGCCAGGTCTACGACACCCAGTCCTGATGAGGGAGTCTTGGCAGATCACCACCTAAGCCTCATATGTGTGCCAAAGAACCAGGCAATATGTAACCCAAGGAAGGGGAGGGAGATGCTTTGCAGCTCTGGAAAGGGTGGTACCCTGTGAGAGCAAGCCACTACTGTGGATTCTATGAGTATACGTGTACCACTCTGTGAAGTCTGAAGGGGACACGGGAAGATGTGAAAAGAACTAAAGAAGCAGAGAGATCAGATGAGAAGAAGGATTTCCACCTGATTTTGCAGCAATGATGGCTCCTGGCATGAGTGCTTGCTTCCCTCAGTGGACAGGCAGGAGGACCCATTTATAAAGCAGTGGTGTAAGAAGGCAGGAGGGCTAGGCAACGCACAGAGCAATACTTTGACTGAAGTACTTGAATTATGACTTCTGCAATTGTCATGGTGATTAAGGAGACAGGGGCAGGGAAAACATTGAAAATAGAAGGAGGAGGAGGAGGTGGAGGAGGAGGAAGAGGAGGAGGAGGAGGAGAGGAGGAGGAGAGGAGGAGGAGGAGGAAGCATTATCTACCACCAATTGTGGCAGTAGTTAAAAATTACCAAGTGCCTTTGACAGCCACTGATTGCACTCAATATAAACATCTCATCTATTCTCAGTACAGAGGCCCCATCAGTGTCTTAAATATGAGGTCAGATTCTGCTTTCTCCTTCTCCAAGCTGTTTGGGGAGGCAGACAGTTTTGTTTAACCCCAGAGACAGTGGCACTTGATAACTATCTTTATAATGACCCAGCACATGTAACCTGCATGAGTACCACAATTGCCACCCTGCTTTAGTAAATGCTGACTATAGTATGAAGCGAAGGTCACAGATGAGCAAGTCAAGAGTGATAGGAATGAAGGCATTCAGATGCTTCCTGGCTACATGAACACTTGTGAGCCTTTCTTAGAATATAGAAAAGGCAATGGTTAGAATCTGGAAGTGGATTGATGGTGGGTACAGCTGTCATGGGGGCAGTAACTAGGAGCTGGTGGGAAAATTCAAGCTTCACTTCTTTGAGCTAGGGTAATTCTTAATTTTAAGGTCAATGAATACCACATCATTGGTTGTGGAGAGGGATCTTTGAAATGTTACAGGGATGAAAAATAAATCATAGTTTAGTGAACCATGGTTCCTTGAGGGTAAATATCACAGGCACCAACTTAGATCTTTAGTTGCTTAAGAATTTCATCCAGTGAGGGCCAGCTGCAGGGGTTTCAGAATTCAAAGACACTGTTGGAAATTACTACAGTAATCATGTCCCCAGGACACTTAAAGGCCTCTACAGAGAGCTCATTAACTCAGTTCTTAATGTTTCCAACACTCTCTCATCCAAGAATAAATCAGGTATAATTCAATTCATGCCAAATACAGGGTACCAGAGTGAACTTACTGTGCCTAAAGCCTTAGGGGCACTTGGTAAATATTAAGCAATCTGCTCAAGCCTTCAGTGGGTCAAAGTGCTTGGTCCATAAGGTATTCATTTGTACAATGTTCTGAAAAACCAAACTGTGAAGTTCAAGGAAAAGAAGAATAAAATATTTTCTTTGAACAATTTATTTTCAAAGATCTTTTGAAAATAGTCTGAAAAAAGATAGACAAATAGGAAACATCTTCTGGCAGCTATACGAGGGACACATTTCTTAAGTCCTTCATATAATTTAAAGACAAGAAATGAAATAGTGGCTTGATATTTTAAGCTTATTAATGTCAAGTAATACATTTTATAATTTCAGAAATATCATGTATGTTAATTTTAGTAGTTGCATAATCTAACCTTGTATGTTAAGAACAAAGAGATAAGAAAACTTGGCAGCATCCTGTCTTGAAATGAGTGCAAATGTCTTTAAATAATTTTTAGTTATTTCCATTTCTTATGTAAGTCTGACTTACATACTTATAGGAGAAGCAGCAGAGCCTGGGAAATAATCAAGCTTCAGTCTGCATGTCCATAATGCCTTGAATTACAAACACTGAAATCTGACCTCAGTCTTTTTATTACTCTCTGGGTATCACACAACAAAATGCTCTAGATAATCAACTTATAAAGAGAAAACGTTCACTTGATTCATAGTTTCAGAGGTTCCAGTGAATCATTAATTTACCCCTTTGATTTGGGGCCTGTGCCCAGGGGCACACCACTGGTTCCCCCAATTCTCATGGTCATAGAATAAAAGAGAAAGAGGATGGAACTAGGATCTCACAATCTCCAGGAATGATCTAAAAACTTCCCATTAGGTCCCACCTGCAAAACCTTCCACCATCCCTCAATTGTGCCACTCTGGGGACCAGGGTTTTAATACCTGGGCCTTTGGGAGCATTTCAGAAGCAAATTGCAGCAGGCCTTAATGAACCAAAACAAATCTTGGATTCCATTATAAATACCTGGCTTCTTAATGCAAATGCTTATTTAATTACTGATGAAAATAATGTGTTGGCAAAGCAGTATTAGAAAAGCATATGGTAATAGAAAAATAAGCCAGAAGGAACACGAGTAATTTGGCAGTGGTACAAAGGTTCTGTTCTCTGTGTGCAGACACGTCAGCCTATGATGGAGGTCAGTTATGACGGACAGTGCCCATCCTCTATTGGGCCGTGTATTATTTGTGTGACACCTTGATGCTGCCAACCTAAAAGATGGGAGACAGCAGGCTGGGAAAGGAGGAAAACACATTTCCCAGATCTCCACGGTGTGTCAGGCACTTCTCATATTAGTAGTAGCAGCTGTGTGCTGGGAGGGGTCTGCACATTAATAAGAACTCCCCACCTACAATTTCTGACCTTGGCACTCTTCCCATGAGTCAATATTGGCATCTTTAATTCACAGGGGAGAAAATGGACTTTGAAAGGTAAAACAATCTGTTTTATACCACTGAGTAGTAAGTGAATCAGAATTCAAACCCAGGACTGAGTACAGAGTCCCAAATCTTCCTACCTTGTTATTTGTCTGAAAACAAGACAGGGCAACTTAGGTGAGTATGCTGCTCTCTAGGGGAAGGAAGGGTGCTGACATGGTTCATACCCAAGAGGACAAATATGACAGCAAAGGTGAGAAAGCAGCTGCTACATGCCTCACCATCCAGACAAACAGCTGAGAAAAGTATGTCTTGAAAATGCTTTTATGTGGTACTTATTTATATTCGATACAAATGAACACTTACATTTACTTCTTACACGTAAGCATTTCAGTGAATAAATAAGCTTCTTAAAAATTTGGCTTTGCCTTCAAGAATTAACAAGTAAACAGAAAACACTATCACTGAGATGGAACTCAAAATATAGGAAGGTCTATATATAAACAGGTAGACTTCTCTATCAGAGTGTTAATTCAAAAATATTATTTGTGTCTATGTATTTCCAGATATGCTCAGAATATGCCAGAAAAGCAAACTTCATTGCCTGCATGTCAGAAGTAAACTGCTTCATTTAAAAACATATTCTTTTTTTTCCATAGCATTTACTAGAAATGTCATTTTGGTGCATATTAATTGTACAAAATACTGGGTGTCAGCGCTGTGACCTTTTCTTGCATGCAGATAATGTACTTTGATCATATCCTCCCCCGTTATACTCTTTTACCTCCCACCTTATACCCAGCCCTACTTCCCCTGGTAGCAACACTTCTGCAGGCTTTCATCCCACCCCTGTGTTCCCCTGGTACTACCACTTCTGAAGGCTTTCATGCCATTTTGGAACATATTTCTAAGCCCTCTGTTTACAAGCAGAATCACTGGCTATTTTTAGATGAGAGTGCAGTTCCCTACCGTCTTCGGGAGCAGTTACTTGAAAGGGTGCACTAGTCCAGCCCAGAGCCTCTGCTTGAAGTTCAATCCCTACTAACTTGGAAGAGCTCAGGAGTGGGCAGGACCAGGCAGAGGGCAGTTCGGACACGCCCTCTGCCCGTGTTTGCAAGCTCCAAAGCTGTAGAAAGGAAATGATTAATGCCACAGAGTCTGCAGCCAATTCGGTGTCACCAGACTCCACAAAAACAAACAAACTAGAGCTTTCTGACCGACTAGAACTGCTTCACTGACCTTAATATCATGGCTGCTTTGGGACCCACATGGCTCAGTCTGGAAACTTGGGCTGTAGATAAGATTCTTGGTAAAGAGCAAATCTATTAACAGCTCACCACTATAACTGCAGTTACTTTGGGAAGCACAAATACAACAGATGTAAACAAGACAGTCATCACCACGAGGACAGCATCGGTTAGAAAAGTCAACCTGCTCATTGTCAAAACTTTGATGTTATTAAAAGTTCAAACTCAAATGTTGACAGGTCACATGGTATCAGCTTATGGAAGTCTCATTGAATAGAATACTTTATATTTCTTCAGACTTCTATTTCTAAAAACACATGAGAAATACTAACTCATTTAGAATTTATTTTTCTCCTCATTGTTTTATTGCACTTTCAAAGTAGTGCAAAAGAAATACCAAATGGTTTTTGTTACAGGTGAAACCTTATAAGCAAGACAAGAAAATTCTAAGGCAGGTAGTTTTTCATCAATCAAATTTATTGGCTGAACTCCCATGCAGTGCATTTAGAAGGTCATAATTACTTGTTTACTTGCGTTTTTCCAATGTTGGTCAGGTGGACTAGATATGTGTTTGCATGTACTCTTGCCCTCTCAAACAAACACAAACAAAAGCAAGTATAAACATACTTAAAATACTCTGGAATGAAATATTTGAAATGGGAACTTGACTAAGAAACCTAGATCACATAATTAGCATAGCCACAGAGTGTCAACTCTAATACACTCCCCAAAGATCACATTACCAATGTCATTTTTGAGTCTGTATACATTACATCAGCTGTACTGGCTTACTGGCCACATCTGACTCAAGAGTTGACTTAGTCCCTGTGATAAAGCATTTGATAAAGCATTTTCCACTTGTTCGGTTTGTGGCTGTCATTGTACCTCTGGGAAGGTGTGGGCAGAAACATAGGTTCTAGAAGAGAGCAAGTGAGTCAGGACACATTTGCTCCATGTTTGGGGAAGCTATGGCTGGGGAATAGCAATTAATTAGCCTATAAGACCCAAGCCCTTCTGCTTGCTCTCTGCATCTATTTCTTTGCCCACCAACATTTGAGTCTCTACGTCCCAGGAAAGTGGGCTCTCTGAACACTTCAAGGGTCCCATGAACATTGTGCCTCCACTCATGTGGACTTCTATTTTCATATGCACTTTCTGTTGCGACTATATCATTCACAGCTGCCTCATTCCAATAATGCCAATAATGACACTAGTACACTCATTATTTCTTCCACATGTGCCAGATGTGTGGAAGGGGCAGAAGAGGAGCTGAGGGTCTAATGTCGATTCAGATGGCAGTGTCCTTACTTTCAAAAGGCCTTTGTTCATTGGGAGATGGGCACGTAAAAATCCCAAAAAAGTAAAGAAGTAAAGACCAAAGTCAATGAAGAAGACCCAACCACATATTAGACTTTCTCAGAGGGACTATAAAAGCTAGGAAGTGGTTAAAAATTGTCAATTTAGAGAAAAGAATGAAAAAAACACCTTCAAGTACTAAATGCATATTTCACTTAGGTTGATTCCTGTAGCCAGAGAGGATGCTCTGTGGTCACTTATGCAGTAACAATTCCATGGGAACTTTCTTCAAAGGGTACAAACTAACATCAGGCTTGCAGTTTCAGTTGCTGTGTAGTCTGGGAGGCTAACCCTTGGCTCTGTTGTCAAGTCCTAGAGCTGAGAGACAGTGGCCAAGTTGCTTATTGTGTTTTCTCATTCAGAACAAGAGTACAGTGCCTGTTACACTCTATGACTAGGAGGACTAGCTACTCTAACACAAGTACTCAGCAATAAGTCTTAAATGAACTACTGCAGGGCTCTCAATAAATCTGTAACAGTGACAATGAACAAAAACAAGAAGAACAAGCAAGGAACACATGAGTACTGTGATTGTCATGGAGTCACATGGGGCTAAAGACTAAACTAACACTGGGATTAGAAACATGCCTGGGGCTCAGTTATAAGGAAGAAGTGGCAAACGCAAGATATAAGATATAGTTGAAGCCAAGAAGCCAAGATCCTTAAAGGAACCAGACTATACAAACACACACACACACACACACACACACACACACTTGCATTCACAAAATATAGAAGAACAGATTGATCTGGAGTTCACAGGAGGTGATCCCTAGCACATGTGTCGGTGATACTTAGCCTCTGTAGCTACTGTCTAATTACAAGATTCTTCCCCATATCTTATGTGGATAATTGGATCCTTGTAGAACTACTGTAAGTAAGAAAAAGCAAAACAGCTTTCATACAGTCCCAAGCAATGTGACAGTCACATGAGCTGCAAATCAAAGAAGACCAAGCACACACTAAGCCACTAAACAAGTTACAGAACTGCAGAAGTTGGAAAACAAGGAAGGGCTCCCTTGGGCAGTTCAGCTTATCGCTACTGACCTGACATGAACAAACAATGAGCATTGGGGTCTATCTGAGTCCCTCTTTATTTCCTTTCCTCTGTTGGTGTGATCTTCCTCTCAGAAGCCAAATGGGCAGGCTATGGACAGCTGCCTCAATCATGCCACTTTCCTGCTTCCTAAACACCTGAACAACAACAACAAAAACTCTTCCAACCCAGTGTATAGAATCCCTACTTTATTCAGCTAAACAGGAGGTGCATGGTGTTTCAGGACTGGTCTGAAGTCCAGATTTCCCTCATTTAACCTTTGCATAGTTAAGTAGGGTCTAGAGAGACTCAGGGCACAGGTCAGGCTATAAACAGTGTAATCAGTATTGGTTGTTGCAGAGATAAGCCATGGTAAACACAATGTTGACACTACCTTTGAGTTACCATCATTCTATAGAGACATGTTCTGTGTTTGCATCAGAAGATATGCATATGCTTCAGGATGGAGAAGGGGAAAGAGAGGCACAGTGCACCCCCCTCAGATATGCTGTATCAGCCATACTGTGACTCTTCATGCTGCCTCCCATCTACTTATCCTGACTCTGCAGGATCTCCCCCACTCATTTTACAAAGGGAAAGCAGGGATTAAGCAAGGCATGCCTAGTTCTCTGGCTTGTGACTAGCTGGATAGAGGACTAAATTTGTGTCCATATTGTCTTACGATGTATCTTAATGGTTCACACCACTTGCTCACAGGGAATCCTACATTTTGGGAACAACTTCAGACAAAAAAAAGTGAAAACAATTCTTCTAGAAAGACACGTCAAGATAGAAGTCTATCTGTTGGTGTAACCTTCACACTGAGGCTGTGCTCCACCCTCAGAATGCCCAGCTTCTCAACAACCCCCCCTCTATAGCAATGGCAGAAAGATTAAATAAAGGCATCTCACAATGAACTAACATCTATAATAATCAAGCAAAAATGTTTCATTTATCTCCCTACCTTCTACTGTATATTCTGTCCCAGTTATCATACACTATGTATGACAGAACCAAGTAATTAAAAAAAAAAAAGGATTCCTTGGAATTTTTTTCCACCATGGAAAAAATAGTTGTTTATTTTTCATTATTTAAATACCTAATGCACTACCTAATGAGTTGGGCACACACACACACACACACACACACACACACACACACACACACACACAAACACACACAGAGCATCATACCAGAGTTTTAGGAGACTCAGCAGGAACTTCAGCAATGGTTTGAACCAGCTCCACATGACAATATTTTCCAGGCAGAATATTTTATTACTGTGATTATTTAGATGGGGGTATGCTGCTACTAAACTGCCAGCTGGCATTTTGTCAGGTGTATAGTCATTTGTGATTCTCTTCAGACACTCTGTCCTCCAAGGTGGCATTCCTACCATCCTGTCCTTTGTGTTCATTGTCCTGGAATCCTTATTTTGAGAGAAATAAGTACATTATGCCCCTTCTTGCTCACACATTCAGGGTTTCTTTGCACTCTACTGCTACTGACTTTATAATGGCATTGTTAGGATGATTCTTTGATAGTGTGTTATGTGAGGTGTGCATACTATGCACAAGGAATAGAAGATTTCTTCAGATTGGATGCTGCGCTAAACACTGCAAACAATTCACACATGGAAAGAGTAAAGGCCGACTCTTCCAGAATATTATCTAGTAACCCATACTTGGCTAAGGGAACTACCCAATCCAAAATGAATAATGAGGAGTGCTACCAAGTCATACCGGGATAAATGCAAGTGAAGGCATGCAATCACTCCCTCCTGTCCTATCAGCCACAGATAGACATAGAATTGATTCCTCATGCTGTGGTGAAAGCCTTGGCTGCTGTGACTTCCTTCAGCTTCACCACATGACACTGAGGGCCAGGCATTCGACTCCGATTGTCATCTGAACTCAGGCCAAGATGTAACCTTATGGTTTCAGGCTTTATTTTTGTTTTATGTGTATTTGCCTGCATTCGTACTAGGTGCATCCCTGGTACTTGCAGAGGCCAGGGAGGATGTTACAGACAGTCATGAGCTGCCATGTGGATGCTGAAAACAGAACCAGAGTCATCTGCAAAAACAGAAAGTGCTCTTAACCCCTGGGTCATCATTCCAGTTAGTCAACATATTCTTTGAATTACTGTGTGTTTAATTAGGCTTCATTTGCATGTAACTTTCCAAGGAACCCCAGGAAAGAGAATTATCATAACCCAATTTTCCAGGTGAAGAAACAAAGCTCAGGGAAGATGAGAAACTTCAACAAAGTCAAGGAGCCAGTGAGTGATGGTGTAGGAACTCCCAGATTGTTTAATTCCTAAATGCATTGCCTTATTTCTAACAAATGGAAGGATTGGAGATCCTGTCTACAACAAGAGAACAACCAAGAGGTAAAGTCATCTTAAGATTAAGAAACCCCTCAGAAAGGGACAAATCTCTCTTTTTTCGGCATTTATGAAGTTATTTTTTTTAGCCAACAGCCCATAGAGGCACCGAGTAAAAACATAAAGGGTCTAAGTCCACAGGAAGGAAGATTTTAACTGAACGAACATAAGGCTGAAACATGATGCTACCATCTTACTAACTAAAAGATGAATGGAAATTTTCTTTTACTTACTGCTGATAATTTGTTAATAAACTGCATTGCTTGTGAATTCTCCTTTGGCTTTTATTGGAAAGCCACTGTAGAAATGACTGTCAATGTTAGAATCACACATGGTTTCATTTCTATCTAGAACCTAGTGTGGGTGTGTTACACCAAGACAGGGACCATTGAGCTTTTAACACCTCTTGAAGGAGAAATCCAGACCTCACTCCTCACCTGTGCTTGTTAGGGGGCATCAGAAGATACCGAATACTATACTTACCCCAGACGACTAGGATGCTCTCAAAGTCATGTACCACAGTTTCCCTTCAGCACACAGGAGCCTTACCATTAGGAACCCTGAGGTATTTTCTAATCTATAGTTTAAGAGGACCACCACAAATCCATTTCAAGGTAGTTCAGCCCATGTTTGATAGCTAAGAGACTTTAAGAGCATATACACCTAGGTGTGAAAACAGCTGATCTGAGTTTTGTTCTTTCTTTTTCTTGTAGCAGAGTGGGTTCAGTTCCTGTTCATCACATTCTCTCTCCACTCTCCCAATAAACATGGAATCATAACCCATCCACTTGCACTGCAAACTTTGGTTCTCAGAGTTCTTTCACATAAACAGGAAAAGCTGTGGGCAGGCAGTGCAGATGTTGACTTCCATATCTAGTAGATGAGAACATTAAGGCTTACCATGTTTAGGGAGGGAATCTGAGTTTTCTAATTTAAATCTTTCTGCTTTGCAGTATAGTGGTAAGATACCACCCGCAAGAAAATCCAATTTATAACATTTTCTCACTTTCCGGGTATAAGTAATAATCACCATTAATTTTGACCCACCCCCAAGATGTCACTGAAGGGAACACTGGGAGAAGTGTACAAAGCTGGCCTTGCTCTGCTGTGATGCCTCCAGCTCCTAATGGCTGCTTTTTATAAGCCATCAAATTAAGGATATAAGACACTGAATCGAATCAAACATCTGGCTCAGTGTCCTGGAAAGAAAGTCTTGAATCTGATTGAAGTTCTCTTATGAAGCAGTCAGTCATAGACATTTCTGCATATAGTGACATGCTTCAGTTTTGATGATCTCTGGTTACAACTGTATGAGCAGGTGCAGGTCCTGGAATGCTCTTTACAGACATGAGTCAAAGGTCTACAACCATTTCAGTCCAATCACATTGATACTATTTCTTGCCAAACATCTCAAGATACATGAAGCATTTCTCTTGCTGGTATGGCTATGCAATTGTAGAGTCAGGGCATGCCAAGTCTAGGGGATTGAATAAAATCTTCCAAATCAAATTGTGCACCTCAATCTTTGTCTACTACCCTGAAAAAGGAAGACTTCTGGGAAATGTGGCAGAGGGTAAGGGATTTGCAAAGATATGGCAACATGGGATATAAAAGATGTGAATGTGGTGGGCCACCAGGCATTCTCCAAAGTCAGTTTTTGCCTTGACTTCAGAGTATGCCCCCATGAATCTCAAGGAGTCTAAAATATTCAATGCCAAGGCACAACTGGGCTAGGGGATCAACACTCTAGACTCATTCCTACCCCCATTGTGAATTCAAACAGCTTTGCAAAAATGCATCAGTTTTATACACTGGGTACAGGACAAATATTTACTTTAAAGAAATGGTTCTAGGTCTTAAAATGTTGGAGAATACCAACATAAGCCAGATCTAAAAAATGAATTTAAGCTCTATGGTTCTCATAAATTAAAGGGATCCTCCGGGCTGCTCTTCACCCACGATCTGAAGCAACAGGGTACTTGCAAACACACTAATGGTGAGAAAATGACATGTTGAGAACCCAGTCCTATACCTAATCTTAGTCCTTCCTAAAGGCGAAGGAATATTCAGTGCATGGTATTGTGACGGCAAGGGTGAATTTCCAGCATTATGACTTCCCAAACAACCAGCTTCTCCAGGTCCTCAGCTGACACTTTGGAGGTCAGCCATGAGTCCTGGCTGTTGGGACAAGTACATAAAGGTGACCACTTCCCCTACATCTGCTGGGGTGATACTCTTGACAGGCCACATAGACCTTTGAAAAGCTGTCTATGTAGGCAGATTGGACAGTGGGAAATAAAATAATAATAATCAAAATAAACAGACTTTCAGGCTTATAAACACATAGTCACCCCACAATATACTTCAGATAGAAAACTCAAGAAACAGATACATTTCTCAAGTAGCTAAAGTAATTCAATTATTTCAAGTAGAAAAGAAAGACACAGAACAAGCTGAGTCAAATGATGTATATTTAATTGTGCTGTAGTGACTTTGGGGCTTTTCAGGACAAATAATAAATATGAAATATTTTCAGAGCCAAAACTTATATGCATGGCTCAAGAGACATCTGTACTCAAGTGTTTATATTAAAAGCCAATATTTTTTTCTGAAGATACAAGTGGAAATGGATATAGAAAGTACTATAGATATCTTATTGTTTCTACAGTGCTTTAAAGTGTTTAAACAAGTATTCAGATGTATGTTTATGTGTGTGTGTGTTTATAATGGTTTTGTTTTGATTCCTTTTGTTGTGGTGCTGAGGTCAAACCCAGGGCCTGGTACATGCTGGGTGTGTACTCTATCCTTGAGGTTTACCACTAGTCCTATCATGTTTTCTTTTAAAAGACTCCTACTATTTTGTGTAACTTCTTGTTAGAATTAAAAGACTTGAAATCTAGTGTGGTAATTTTAAAGCAATTATGTATAAAAATGTGATAATGAAACCCAGCACTTTATTGCTAAAAATGAATAAAACAAGCAATTACATGATTAAAAAATTTCAAACTCAATAAAATAAATTTAGAATATTAATATTTACTAGGATTGACTTTTTAAGCATTATATATTTCTCTAAATTTTATGGTATGAAAGAAACATGGGCAGAAGTGAGAAGGGAGGGTTTCGTGTGGCTGTCCTCTAAAGTTGTTGTAGGTGGAAAGAGTCAGCCATCCCTCCTGAGTGGAGCACACAGAGCAGCACCTTAGTAAACTCGGGAGCACAGGCAGAGCAGGAAATGCTCTGTCACCTCCAGAGCATGCATTACTATCCTTACTCCAAAGATACACTACCATCCTTGCTAGGCATACAAACCCTACTCTTTAGCAATGCCAAATGTGCTTAAAATAGTTAGTCCATTGTTCTCAATAGTTTATAAACCTTGATGATAAAGCTATTAATAATACTAGAGACACAACACTCAAATACATTAATTCTTTCAACATAGAAAAAATTCTTTTTCCATATTACTTCATAAAGATTCAGGTTTTATGTTTGAAGTTTTCTTTTAGAAGAAAGAAATGTAAACATCTTTTAAAAGAATAATAGTTAATAGCAATGAACTGTTTTTTTTTTTTTTTAAGAGGCACGCACTTTCTTTCAAATAATAATTTTGGATTTGGTTGCTTTGTCATGGTGAAGAACTCCATAGACTTTCTGATTCTAATAGTTATCTATTCAGAAAGAAAGAAGAAATGTTATTGGGAGTTATGATTAAATGTCACCAAAGCTAAATTTTCCTATCCTCCATTAATATGCTGATGGAAAGTAGCAAGTCTGGAAAATACGTGTGTCACTACAACTCTCAGAGGTTGCTTCTGTTCTGTTTTATATGTGCAGGTGTTGAGATTGGTTGGGACTTGAACAGATCCTCAAATGATATGCCCTTTCTATTTCTGTGAAGTTCTTTTGCTGGTGTTCACATCCCTCAGGGAGAACACAGACAACAAAGGAGACCAATAATGAGAGGGTTATTCATTTTTCCCCAAAGATTTTTTTCTCCAATCTATGTACCTTTCAGTCATTTAAAGAGGCTGTTGGTGGGGTGCACTTTAGTACTGTTCAGCAAACCTCTGTGCTGACTTCTATAGTAGTTGCACAATTTTATATTCCCACTAGCAGTGGGATAAGGTTTCCTCTTCTCACATCTTAGCATATGTTGTGACTTGTTCTCATGAGGTTAGTTATTCGGACTGAGTGAGGTGATAGCCATACGACCCAGCTTTCCAACTCCTGGGCACATACCTGAAGAACCCTAAGTCAATATGCAATGATGTGACCCAGCTCTTCCACTCTTGGACAAATACATGCAGGACTCGAAGTCAATATACAACCATGTGACCAAGCTCTCCCGCTCCTGGACTTATAGTCCCACAGGAGTCACCATGCCACAGAGTTACTTTCACATTCATTGTATTGCTATGCTAGTAACAATAACTAAGAAATGAAACCAAAATGTAGATGCCCATCAAAAGATAAATGCACAAAAAAATATAGTTCAAATGGAATTAGTAACAGGAAAACTAAAATCAGGACATTTGCAAGAACATAGAGGGAACTGGAAATTACTATTATGATACTTGGAATAAGAGACAAATATCACCTTTCCCCTTATATGTGGAACATAGCTTTAAAATATGCACACACACACACACACACACACACATTTATTTTTACGTGTATATACATATGGGAGGTCATGATATGAGAAAGGTGACTACGAGGCAGGGGGAAATTCTAAGTGAGATATGGAGAGTAATAGAATACATATGACATGAAAGTGGAAATAGGCCTATCGGGGGAGAAGACCACATGGGGGTATAGGGGGAAGGGAGAGGAGTGTGGGAGAAGAATCAGCAAGAAAAATGTATATATGAAAATGCCATTACTGTGTATACTAAGTTTAAAGTATTAATTTGAAAAGAGGCCTAAATCTGTCTTCATCATCTCAGCAAGATTTCTGTAGATATAAAGGGCTTATAGGATGAAACTAAGGTTGGTCAGTGGTCAGATTGATTTATGCTTCAGGTGTGTGTGTGTGTGTGTGTGTGTGTGTGTGTGTGTGTGTGTGTGTGTTGGGGAATATAGGCACCTTTGGACATGAAGAGGCCATAGGATGACATCGTGTGTCCTGCTTTGTCATTCTCTGCTTTATTCACTTAAGAAAGTCTCTCACTGAACTTGCAGCTAGGCTGGTGGCTAGCAAACCCTAAAGATCTTCCTGCTTCTGACACCCACAGAGCTGGAATGACAGCCATGTGCTGTCATGATCAGTTTTTACCTGCATGCTGGGAACCCCAACTTGAACCTCATGCTTATATAGCAAATACTATCACCTACTTGTCCATCTCTCCAGCCCTCCCCCACACCAAGTTCTAATCACATCTGTATTAGATAGAAGGTACAACAAAACCCACTGCAAACCTGCCCAGAGATATCTGAAGGCACAGTTGCACAGTGGAGCCCCTTCGGATCTTCCAGGAAGGAGGTCAGGGAAGACAAATGCCACACCACTTTTAGCTTTCTGCTTTAGGGAACTTTCAAATCATGTGTCTTGGAAGTGGGACCCTAAGAGAGAAAATCTGGATGAAGGAAACAGCTCATGGTTTCCATTGACAGACATGGCTGCCACCTGTGTGTTAGGGTAGGAGTGTGAGCTCCCACAGCAAGCATGAGGGTTCCCTCAACTGTCCAAATGTAAGCAAAGTGTCTGCCCCAGCACTAGGTCAGCTTTGTGGACAGGCATGTCTGTGGGCTGCTGGGTAATGAGAGCTGTTGGTGTGCCAATCTGCTGGACAGGGGACGGTGCCCAGTGCTCTCTTGGTTCCGGTTGGACTCTAGAAAGCAATGGGCTTTGCTGGGGTGGGGTGACTGTGCTCCTAACAAAGACTGAAACTAAACTTCAATTAGTTCCAGTTGATGTGTCAGAAAACGGAATGCCTAAAGCAACAAATCTCATCCCTCTTTAAGAAAATGACACCCAATGTTTGAAAATCGTCATGTCCATAACACTCATCATAACACTGACACACCCATGGCATGTGAGGCCTGCCTGACCTCTGAAGTGGATCATCATGGTTTCTTCCTCTTCATGCCTCTCTCCTAATTCTATGAATACAAATTCACAAGGAGTGTGTGTTTGTAGTCCCAGCAGTCCTGAAGCAGGAAGAATATGAGTTTGAGGGCAGCCCGGGCTTGCCAAAAAACCTGCAGAAGACACTGAGATGCAGCTCTGTTGGTAGACTGACTGCCTAGCTTGCACAAAGCCCTAGCTCATCCCCAGCACTGCAGAAACCAGGGGTGGTGGTTTGTATATACTACAATACTTAGAATGTAGTAGCAGGAGGATCAGAAATTCAATGTCATCCCCAGCTCCATAGTGAGGCCAACCAGGGGTATGGGAGAACATGTGACAAAACAAACAAATAGCATAAACTTATCGCCAGAGAATCCTTCCTTCTTACAGGTAACACATTCAGTTTGGTTCATTCATGGTCCTGGATTCTCACTAGTGGCATAGGGACTAGGGAAAACAATATTCTACTTCTTGGAAGTACAGATAGATAGATGACTCAATCTGGATCAGTCGGTGCCATCCTCTTGGGTACTGGTCAAATATGTATGTCATTGTTGGGCTAATACACTATGAGAGTGGTCTATTCGTAGTACCATGTACACTGCATAACAATTCTGCATAACAGACAGGAAAATAGATGTGGGTATAATGACACATTGGTACGCCCAGATTCAGCCTTGTCAAAAGGACTTTGGAAGCCAGGTATGGTAAGAGTCAGAAGGATTGTAGGTCTAGGTTACTGAGCAGTAACAGGCCTGATGGGACCTCAGAGTATGCTATGTGTCATACTATAGGTGAACAAAACTTCTCAGCTAGAGAACCCACTCCTGATAGCTGGATGTCAATAGTTTTAGTTCCTTGCTATAAAGTTTTATCGTTGGCCCATCTCCCCCTGTCCCCACACATGGGAAAAGCAACCTTCCAGGTCTTCCCAGATGAAAATTCTACAAGGCCTAGAAATTGGAGACTTTGAAACGAGATAGATAGCAAGTTAATGCTAATTTATGAGTGACTTGTGTAAGCCAAGAAAGGATTTGAGATTAGAGATTTGGGAAACCTCCCAACAAAGTTGGAAAAAAAAACTCATGTGGGCTCTTAATGCTCCTTTGGGCATTTTTTTTTCTCCTCTTGTTTGCAAAGTTGAATTATACCCACTCCCTCTTCAAGTACCCCAACTAGGCGTGGCTATAGCTTCCCCTACAAAGTAACATTCTTTGGGGTTCAAAGAACCTCAATGCAAACAAGACAAACTGGATGAGGAAATTATTATGCCTCTTCAAAGTTTGGAACAAATCACACTTTTTTTCTTTTTAACACACAAACTTACTAATGATGTCTTAGAACTGATGATGTGAACAGAAAGGAAAAAAATACCATGTAGCTACTGGAATACCTGTAGTAAAATTCTGCTGTCTCTGTCATGGTCACCAAGAATGCCATAGTGAGTGACTTAGGTCCCAAGGTAGCTCCTGAGTTGTTCTGAGACTGTATGGTTTAGTGAGAAACTCCTATTGTGGTGAAGAGAGCATGCTACATAGCTCCTAAGCTTGTGCACATTGAGAGAACAGCTCTTGGCAGTAGGAACCAGAAATACAGGTGAAAGCAAGACTGAGGAAATTGTAACCACCTTGGGTATCTATTTTCTTACCTGATGACCCTGCAGGTTAGTAGGATATGGGCCACTGAGTCTTTATCTGCAGAAAGGGAGCAACTGACAGAGGCTCCCTAGAAAGGGGCAGGGTGACACATAGGAAATATAAGAACTAACAAATGTGTTGTTTACTTCTTTCCCTATTTTTTTTTTTTTGGTTTTTTGAGACAAGGTTTCTCTGTGGCTTTGGTGGCTGTCCTAGAACTATCTCTTGTACAGCAGGTTGGTCTCGAACTCACAGAGATCTGCCTGCCTCTGCCTCCCGAGTGCTGGGATTAAAGGCATGTACCACCAACGCCCAGCCTTTCTTTCCCTATTTATAAATACTACTCTAAGAACTGACTTTACTCAAATAATTGACTGTATAATTTTTGTTCTCAATTTTCTTCTTATAAATGATCATATTAAGATAAAATTTAGGGTGCAAAGTGCAAGGATAAAGATCAAACAAGCTCCCAAATTCCATAATACAAATGTAGCTATGTCTTTATAATTGGGTACAACAAAAGCCAAGAGAAACACCTGACTCAGAGTCCTTGAAATGGAGAGGATTAAGGGTTGTCATGCAAAGGACTCGGTGTTTATTGTTTGCATTGTCTGGACCATTTTCCCCCTTCCAGGAACAGAAGTTACTAGAAAGGCAATCCTTACTCAGCACAAGGATTCTGGGATGAACCTGACATCTTGGAAGAATGGCTCTGGAAGTAAGCTTTTAATGTCCTTCCTGCCACACAGAGTAGAGCTGAGCCACTGAAGTGTTCATAAAGAATATGTGAACTCTTGATCTCCACCCTACAGCTGAATGAAGGGCAGGCTAGCCTGGCAGCTCACTGGCTCTGGAATCTCAGTAGTTCACAGCAAACCATTTCTTAGTCTTCCCAACCAATGCTGTTTCCAGGTCTCCTCTTGCCTCCTTTTAAAATCATTATTACCACCATTACCAAACATCTTTGGTAAATGCAGCCTTTACGCTCTGTTCTACATGCCTCCTTCCTACTCAATGTTTCAAAACCCATCTGAGTTTCTACCTACTCTTTCTATGTCATATCTGGTTTTTGATCTTTGCCTGTGGCCTTTCTTGACCCTGGCAAATGTCTCTTAGACATTCTAAAGAATATTGCTTATCATTTCGCTGTAGGCAGAATAAAGAGAGAAAGGGAAGGATTAAAAAGGCTTCTGGGAAAATAGGTTGAAAGCTAATTTTCATGGGCACAGCAGATGTATGTGTCCCCTTCTGCTTTCTACCCATCTTCACTATTCCTCACACCATTCTCATATCCATAAATATAAAGTATAAATTTCCTTCTAATATTTAACAATTAGATCCAAGCTTCACACTACACTCAGAACCATTTCAAATTATTTTATAATATGCACGCATATGTGTGTTTTGCCTGAGCCTTTGTCTGTGTACCATGTGAGTGCCTGGTGTTCAAGGAGGCCAGAAGAGGGTGTTAGATCCTCTGCAACTGGGGTCACAGATGATTGTGAACCACTATGTGGGTGCTTAGAATTGAACCTTGGTTCTTCCAAAGAGGAGCCAGTGCTCTCAACTGCTGAGCCATATCTCCAGACTCCGGAATCTTTTCTTGATTCACAGTCAGGTCCAGGGAGTCTGACATTCACCATTCTTGAAGTCTATGTTTGAATGAATACAACTCACTGTCTGCCCTCTTCTTTTTTGCATAGCCCACTGTTTCCATGTAAGTCTGTGTGGTGATTTGAATGAGACAGGCCCACCGGCCACCATAGGCTTTTGTATTGGCTTCCTGGTCCCCAGTTGGTGGTGCCATTTGGTGGGTGGGGGGTTGGAAACCTTGGGAGGTGGATTTTTGCTTAAGGAAGTCCATCACAGGGTTTGGGCATTGAGAGGTTACAGCCTGGCCCCACTGTGATCACTGGCCTCTGTGATGGACTCTAGACCTCTGGACCTGTAAGCCAAAGCAAACTGTTCCTTCATGAAGCTGCTTTTGTTGTGGTGTTCTATCACAGAAATAGAAAAAGAAATGAAAACATCTGGTTCCAGGTGTTCCACAAATCCTGAGACCCATCTATATTACTCTTGCCCCTTTGTACTGCATGGTTCCTGTTCCTTTTATGCCCATTTCTCTTTGTTCACAGCACTAAGCACTTAGACCTCCTAGGAATATGCTGCTGCTTTAACACTTGGAATCCATTGCCCTGCTCATTATATTTATGTGTGTGTTCCATCTAGAATTGCATCCACAAGGCACTTTCTAATACATTATCTTACTTGATTCTGAAAAATTGCAATGGTAGCAATTACTCTTGCTGATAAGAAAATTGGGTTCAAAAAGGATATATGGAGCTATATCTATTAGCAAAGTCACACATCAAAAATTTCCCTTCCTCTAAATTCATTAAAACATCCAAACACGAAAATAAGATAACAACACTCAAAGGAAGGAAGAGAAATAGTCTAGTAAAAGAACATGAAAAAAAAAATGGTACTCATAGAGAAAGCTGCAACGTGCAGACCCACGCTTAGTGCACACCTCCAGTGGTTCCTGGGGTAGCCACTTTTCTGGGAGAGTTGAACGAATTTGGGGAACCCTCCTAAGTGCTCTACAATGCAAAGAGCAGCTCTGGGCAGATTCAGAAGGCAGCAAAGCTGTGGGAAGTCATAGCATTGGCTCTTGGTGTAAGAGTCCTGATCCACCAAACCCAAGGATGTGCTTAGGGTATGGCCTCCTTTCCAGGTAAAACTGCTGTGGGGTAAACCAAGGCACAGGGCCACTCTGTCAAAAATTCCAGGTCCAAATTGTTCTCTAAATAATACAATAGTCTGAATTTAATGCTTCCCACTGATAGGACTGGAATATGAGACCATTTCTCAAAAGTAAACCTAAAGAAGGGTAGTGGGCTCAAGTAGGGAGAAAGATAAATATCACATGTTAATTCAGGGCTCATAGTGCAGCCTATAATCCCAGCTACTCTGGAGTCTGAGGCAGGAGGATCACAAGTTCAAGCCTTCCATTGGCTACATACTAAAACCTAATCTGAAAATGGAAGGAAAAAATAAAAAAGGGGGCTGTTGGTATAACTCAGTGTTAAGAGTGCTTGTCCAAGCACCAGCTTCAGTCCTCAGTCCCACAGTGAATTAACTAAAACAAAAAAGAAATAATATGTTTTCTCTCATATGTGGAGTCTAGATTTAAAAAGAATGAATATGATGAAAAAATATAGCCTTAGATGAGATGAGCACAAAGATAGCAGATAAAGCCCCAAGCTCCATTCCAGGACAATGATAAATAAGATAGGAAAAGAACAGTATCTAAAGTGTCTGCAGACATGGTGTATGTATTCCTTCTGTTGCTGGACAGCGCTAATATCCTTAAAAAGAAAATCTTTTATACATAAAAAAAAAGAATTAGATGAAGATGTTGAACAAATTCTCCATATTGAAAACAATAAGCATACACACACACACACACACACACACACACTTACACATGCATACCTACACACTCACACACATTCAAGCTCCTTTCAAAGGCACATCACAAAAAGATTTGGTAACAATCATAATGGAAAGAGTTACAACCATATTAAAGCTTTTGCTTATCATTGAATCATCAGAGAAATGTGTGGCTAAGAAATCAACCAATCAAACACTTCACATACCTCTCAATCCACCTGGCTCTTGTTTATCCATCCATTATTTATCCACCTATCCAGGCATCTGTCCATCCTGGGGATTGAGGACAGGAGCTGTTTTATACGCATTTATTATTTATCTGCACATTTTCTCGCTACACTGAATAATTAAAAATAGTTCACTATAAAAGCTATTACTTTCTTTGGCAAAGTTTTATATATGTTAGAGATTTCCTTTAGTCTATAAAGGTGACCAACAGTGCCACAATCTCCTGTCCCTAGGACATATCCGTAGTGCTGTTATCCATATGCTAACACAATTCTCTTTCTTGCCAGTTTGATTCAGCTATAGTTCAAGTGCAGAGTAAGTGGTTTGGAGTGTATACACACGAAAAGACACTTCTTTTTCCTCATAAAAGGTGTTAGAAGGTCCCCTCCCCTCCCCCTCCCCGAGACTTTAGTCCTACTGTCACTCTTTTTTCACAGAAGGAACAACGTGTGGGAAACAGTCTCTTGATTTTGATTAATGAACAAAGGAATCTGTTTAACCTAATTCACCTCAGATAACCTCCCCTTGATAAAACTACCAGCTCCAGCAGCAATCTAAGAAGGAGACTTCTCAACAATTAAGGAAGAATTCTTGAAATGAATAACTTAAGATCTTTTGTGGTCTCTAATTCTTCTTTATCTCCTGGTGTGAACTTAGAAAGCTTTTTAGTCTAAGAATTATCTCCCTGGAGATGAGGACCACCACTGCTCTGGCCATCATCTCACATGGCCACTTATTATTCTTTTACTCACTTGATCTGGTTGAAAACATGACTCTTTAGACTTCTGCTTTAAGTTCCTAATTTGGAGTGAGTCTAGATTTAACCCAGAGCCCCAGAAAATGTTATAGAGGAGGTGCTCTCTCTATATAAGAAAAACAGTTCCCTTCTTGTTGGCTTTCTTTGCTTTCTCTGAGCTACTATATATAGGATGATGCCATTTCTGTATTCTTCTCTATTGGCCACTTTCACTATTACAAGTACTTTTGGAGTTGGCGACAAGCCATGACACACATTGAAGTGTCATTCTTACACTGAGTAAAGAAATCTCACTCAGGTAAAACCCAGAAGAATACTAGGGGTAATAGGGCCAATGCAGTCGGGATTGGTTTCTGTGAAAACTGGTTTTCTCCTTTAAAGAAAAGAAATACATAAAATCATTCATCCACAGAACAATTCTCCTGTAGTGTAATTAGACTGTACCATTTGTGATTGCCAAAGCCCAGAGATTAGTCACTTGACTAGAAACAGTTCCTCTTATACAAGTGACCTCTGGAAAGAAGTCAAGAGGACTTCCTTGTACTCTCGCACACTCCAATGAATACATTTAAAGCTTACTGATATGGAAGCATTGCATGCAAAGCCCATCTGCCCCTGACCCATGCCAGAATCATCAGAAAAGGGGTTAGCTCTAGGCAGAGGGCAGGCTTTAAGAGGTCAGAGGAAGGTACCTTCTAGGGGCAGGGGCATGTTCTAAATTGTATCTGGCTGTTGACTCAAAAAACAAAAATTTAAGTAGGCTGCGTGTATTTTCTGCGTGTTAGGGACTCTGCCCTGAAGAGGAGATGGTTTAATAAGAAAAACAGCATAACCTGGTTGTCATTTGCAAAGTCCAATACAAATTTTATGGTCTAGCAACAATTTTATTACAAATGATGTTTTGCAGATGTCCTAAAGATGGGCCTCATTAATAATGACAGGAGAACAAGTGTGTAATTGGAAATGTTCAGTTTTTCTTAATCTTCAGGAAAAGACAATGGACCACCAGTCTGCTACTTGGGAGAATAAAAACACTCTACAAATTTATACAAAAACTTTCTTTCCAACCTTGGCTTTGAGATTCCTTCCTCCTATGTGAAGGGACACCCAAATCACTACCACATTCCTGGGGGGAAATGACATGTACCACATGCACACATATGCACACGTTTGTGTGTGCTGGAGGAGAGAAGGGTGTCCGACTATACTCTCAGCATTAAGGGATTGCTTCTTTTTGCTGTTCATGCAGCATGATCTGCTTTAAACCCCTGAGATTTGGGACTACTTTCTGCAAACATGGATCCTGCAATTATCTTGTCATTAAGATAAAGGTAATAATCCACACCTACTCCAAACAAGACAGAACTAAGTAGCTTGGATAATGGTTAACAGGAAAGCCTGTGAACCAGGTAGCCAAGAAGTAATGGAGACAACTAGAGCCAATTGCCCTCATTGCCATTCCCAGGAAGCAAGACCTGCTTTCAAATGGAAGTAGCCCAGTAAGGCATTTGTAAAATTTCCACACAAATCACTCTGGGTTGATCTTACCCATCTCCCAGTCCTAAATATCTGTGTCTACCCTAAGCTGTAAATTCACACAATTGTTTCTGGAGCATCTCTTTCATATGAAATGGTGTGGTACATGCACTATGCCCTTTAGGAACCACCTTTATGGGTCAGAGGATGGTTTAGCAGCTCAAGGCACTTGATACTGAGCATGAGGACGTGAGCTGGATCCCCAGGATCTACTTGGTAGAATGAGAGAACCAATTCCTACAAATTGTCCTCTCACCACCATATATGACACACACACACACACACACACACACACACACACACACACACACACACACGTGTGCACATACCTGAATTCCAGTAAACAAATACATCTTTAAAAAGATCAAAATGCACTCACCCCACCCCGCCCATGCAATTGAATGTGTACTTTCAGACTTCTCACCCTAGGTAGCTTTTCTGCACCAGTTGAATTCCCACATAAAGGTTCCCATGTGTCCTGACACACAGCCTCTCTGCACAGCTAAGACTTTGTTTCCATAGTCTGAAACATGTTCTCGCCACACTGTCTTCATCCCAGGCTCTCAATACTGAAGCTCAAAACTCTGGCCAACACTACCACCAAACTACGTCTTGGCTTCCTCCTGTAAGCCTCTTCTTACATTCCCTGTCCTTGTCACACTGACAGTGTCCAGACAATAGTCACTATCTCTCATCTTTCCCTCAAGGACTATAACCTCTTTCCCTCTACATTTAATAGTAGAGAGCTGACCTCTTTCTTGCTCCAGACTTTCTGCAGCTCCCCCATTTCATGAGAATAAAACCCCAACTTCCCTGGTTAGTACTGAAGGTCACCCACAGGAGGACTGCAGTCTAATTTTCCAAATGTGTCCCTCATATCATGTTCTTGCCCTTGTACCTCGGGCTTTTGTCATCATCTGGTGTTTCCTCCAAACTGAAAATATTCTGTTATGTTTTCAAAGACAAAACTCCCCCCGAGAACAGACACCACCATGTCCTGTATACATTTCAAGGTCAATTTCAGATGAGAGACATCTTGACTTAATGATAAGCACCAGGGTTCAAAGGCAAGGACCACAGCTTTTTTGTTTATCATGCCAAGTGCTTAACCTTCTGGAAGACCTCAGCCTCCTCACATCTGCACTCACAGGACAATAGTGTCTAGACAGCAAACAGGTTGTGAAGAGGACCAAATAGGACACAGTGTCCTCGAAAGTGACCCATACATAGATTATGGACCACACCAGTACAGCTCAGAGACTAGTCCAATCCCTCAGGAGTTTAGTGGCTCCATTCTAAACTTTAGTAGGTGACACACAGGCTAATTAGAAACAGGAATGGAGACAAGCCCTGGGACAGGAAGAGACTAGGGAAAATAACTACCATGTAGTTACACACCTCTTTTTTTTTTAATTTTATTAGTTCAAATTAGGAACAAGCTTGCTTCAGATGTCAATCACTTCTCCCACTCCCTCCCCTCCCCCACAACATCCCACCTGCCCCTAGCCATCCCCCCTCCACTCCCCAGGCAGGGTAAGGCCCTCAAAAGGAGCTCCCCAAAGTCTACCACATCATCCTGGGCCAGACCTAGGCCCTTCCCCATTACACGCCTCTTTTTAAGACATGATGTCAGACCAGGCACATATGATTGTGATGAAAACAAAGACTGTTTCCCAGTCTTGGGATGGCAGCTGGTCCTGAATGAAGCTGAGGAGTGGCTCAAGAAGGCCACTTCCCAAGGCAGCCATATCCAGACAACTGCTCATACAAGGTTGCAAAAGACAGCAACTCATCCAATTTAGAGTCATCTCAAGACAAATGGGTGTTGGGACCTTTGAAAACTGGCAGAGACTTTTACTGGGATGCTATCACAGTCTATCTAAATCTACTTCCTACCCTTTCCTACAGGAGACACTGAACTTAAGACTACTCTCCTGTAAACCCTTGGATGGCTGACCTCTGTCTCCACCTGCCCTGAGGAGACAGTCTGTAGCAATGAACCATAGTGAAGATGGGAACAGTTTTATGTGGGCTGTGGGGCTAGGCTAGAAACTGTGAAACAGTTATCAGCATTCAAAAACACTTCTGAAAAAACTGGGGCTCTGGCAACAATTGGACAATGTTTGCACATGGCATCCACATCCTGAATTGGGGAAAACAGTTCCATTTGAGGGGACCTCACACTGTCCTTTACTCTGTTCATTACCTACCTAGTTCAGAGAACACCCAAGATGATAAGCTATGACTGATTCCAAATTTTAGTTTCAAATTTTAAGGCACCTACCACTTTAACCAAGCCTGCTACTACCAAACACCTCTCATCGCACTCTCCTAGGAATGACACCTCTCTGGACTGGGTCTAGTAGCTCTCATCACCTGCCAAAGTGCCCTATGTTGGTCAACCCAGAGTTGTTCAGATGTAACTTGCTAAAAGAACAAAATTGAAATACAAGCCTCTCACCACTTTGTCTCAGTTCTAGAATATTCTAAAGGAGACCACCACATTATAGATGTGGGAAGATCTTTTCCCAACATACACAAAGAACCCAGGCTCTTCTTCTAGAAGGCCTGGCCATCAGAGTGTTCTTAGGGCTTAACCATCAACATGGGCTCTGGTGATGGCCTAGAGCCCAGAGGCAGTATGTAGTCCATGCCATAGAACTCACTGATGGCCTGGCTCTGACTGGGAAATCAACAGTACAAGCAAGTCTTGGCTATGCTTCCCATGGGTAGGTAAACGGCTCAGGTAATTGCTATGGTCAAGCAGTCAGTCAAAATGCAGTGTTGAGACTATAAAAGGGCAGGTGCCCCACCGAGGCAAAATTATGAAGTATTGTTAGGTAGCATAATATGTGACTGCCGACACTTCACCTTTCATTATTATAGCGAGATGTAGTTAAGGCTGTCAGAATTTCATTTTAACCCCTCTTTGGGGCTCTTAAAAACTCACTCACGCTGAAACTTGCCTTTCAGATTCTCAGCCAGATATGTGTTTTGTTTTCAACCCGTTGTTCTCTAATGGAATGTGCAGTGAAAGGCTTTCCCAAGGACTTTTCTATATACCTGCTTCCTGTCTTGACTCTTTTGCCTCCTTGTCCCAACCTCCACCAGAAGCTTGGCAATTCCACCCCAAGCAATGCAAAAGATACACTCCACTGAGAGGATTAAAGGCTTTTTGGCAGGATTTATAAAAATAGCTGCAGCAATAAGCAATACTCAACAAGTAGGAATTCACTCCATGGCATGCACCACGGGCAACTGCACCCTTGCCCCCTGTCTTTGGCCAAGAGTGATGATATAGTTGAATCAACAGGGATTTGAGAATGCTCCCTAGTGTATAAGATAACCAGAGACAGCTGAAAAGTTTCCTCACAGATGAGACTGGCAGGTAGGTGACAATCTCACTAGTGAGGATCTGGTAGGAAGAAGGAAGCAAAGATATTGTCCCAAGGCCACAACACTTTTATGGAAAACTCACTGATGTCTTTTAGGCTGTGTGACCTTGGGAGGTGAAGACCAGATGCCATCCATAAAAGCATTCCCTGCTGGGGACAACATGTTAAAGATGAGGAACAAAACAATAATGCATTGTTTAACTCTGTGTCTAGCAGAATGATTGACAGTTCACTGTTAACAGTAACAGGAAGCTAATAAGAGGCAGGAGTCCCCTCAGCCTATCCAGTGGAAGAGCACTTGAGCTAGCTTCCCCTACCTGCCATGCCTGTCTTCAAACACTCCCAGGTTTCCTTAGCTCCTCCCAGCATGGCAGCTGTCCAGCCAGACTTATATGCTGATTGATATATGAGATATCACTGTATAGAATATCCACTTTTGGAGACAGCCAGGACATGTTAGATCTTGAATGTGCCAGCCTCATTACAGAAGTCTCAAAACCTGGGAAAATGCTACAATTAGTTTTTCATTATTCTAAGTGTTTCTATAATGCCTTCTTTCTGTAAATTGCTGAACATCTTACAAGGAATTGGTTGGGTCATCACCTATAGCTTTGTTTCATGGTTCTGAATCCTCAGGGCCAGGGCTCAAGGAACTAAGGGTTACACCGCCAGCTCAGGCTACAGCCTAACACAGCTGTTCTGTTTTTAGTCTCTCGGCTTGATACCCAGCTGCCTTCCCAGTCCTTTCTCTATATATATATATATATATATATATATATATATTATATTTTTAAACTCTTGGAATTAGGGAAATTATAGTAAGAATATTGTCCCCAATTCTTCATTTTTAGCATGAAGAACACACAGCCTGGGAGTCTGCCGAGTATTGCCAGGATGATTTTGGCAGAACTGAGGCAGCCCTGCAGATAATTTTCATCTGCGGCTAACAAAGCAAAGATGAGATTTTTCAGGAGGTCATTAGACTTGGCCTTACGCAGTTGTGGTAGCAAAGAGTGGGGATGTGTCTAGGACAGAGGTCAGGTGCATTATCCAGCTGTTCAGGGGAACAAGCTTCCCATCTAGGCAAGGCTCTTTGTAGGACTTGGGGTAGCCCATGGGGAATGCAACACAGCCCCCAAAGGGGAGGCCTAGGCAACTCAGGCTACTTAGCATAGAACCCTTGGCACTACCTTATGAAATGAATGGTCAAGTATTAGGAAAGCATAAATGAGTACCGATGGTTCCCTTTGAAGTAGGTCATGTGGACAAATGTCCCCTTCTGTTTGGAGTCAGGCTATTTGACCTATTTTACTTCAATAGTGCCATCATTTAATATCTGTTTTAATAAAGCATTTATTATTCTACATAATCATTTTATAATCTTTCTAATACTTGTTATTAAATCTGGAGACAATGATTCCCTGCTAAAGGTTCTTTTTAAGTTGGCAACCTCACGGCTTCATGGTCCCATGTCCATATGCAATGATTGTATAAGATAGTTTTGCATTTCTCTTTCTCTCTATTCCTTTCCTATCTATTTTTACTGATAGTCAATCTTTCAGTTTAGCCCAGGTCCCAGCTAGATTGAAACTTGCTATATCGCTAAGTCTGGTCTTCAATGTTCAATCCTCCTGCAACATCTTTCCAAGTGCTAGGATTGTAAGCATGTGCCATTACACTCCCCTAAAATATTGCATCTTTAAACCATGCCAAAGTGTTGCTATTAATACTCAGGCAGTAACAAGAAAGACAGTTACCTTCCCTTGTAACATATTTATGATCTAAGTTTTTCCACTCTAATTCCCAAGTTAGTTTGTTTCTGATATTCCTTTTATTCCTGTTTGAGCTGATTGGGTAACCTGGTCCATTTCCAATTTTCAAAACATAACATCTTTCTCTCCTGTCCTTTCATTTTCCTCAAACATATTTCTATCATCATCACTATTGTCATTATTCTATCATCATCATGGCAAAATAAACATAATCAGATATTTATATCATATCATTATTTAATCATCATTTATAGTTATTTATATATTTATATCATCATCATTATCTAATTGTCACATCTCATCATCATATCATGTCACCATTGTCATCATCATCATTGCCTTCATCGTCTCATCATCTCATCGTCATCATTATCAGTATCATCATTATCTCATAATCAACTCATCATTGTCTCATCACTATTGTCACCATCATCATCATCATTCATATCACCTAGAGCACCTTCTGTGTGCCAGGAGTTCAGTGTCTGGAGATTTCTGCTGGTTCTGTCTTGCTTTTCACAGAAGTAAAGGGACTATTATCACTAGTGGCTTTGAGATGTGGAAGCTGGAACACAAAGGATCAGTAATCCACCCAGAGCAGCTCTGTGGAATTGGCACACATACACTGAGACTACCAAGCCCCATTCCTGTCAGCTGAGCTCTGGGACCTCATGGAGGGCCCCACGGAGTGTGTCAAATCAAATCAAATAAGGGAGTTTTTACATTTTTGTAGTTTTATGAATAATAGTTATAAGTTATAGGAATAAGTAATTGCCAAATTCCAGGAAAGGTTTTCACAGATTTGAAAACTACTTTGCTTGGAATTCCTATACACTTCCATTCTGTTCTCTTAGTATGGAGAATAAGTAGTTTATCTGTGCTTTATTTACAGAGGTTTCTTTTAAAGGATGGACACACACATACACACACACTTACACACACACACACACACACACACACACACACACACAGAGAGAGAGAGAGAGAGAGAGAGAGAAGATAATGCAGCCTAATGAAAATAAGTACTAAGTGACTTATTGGATTCTTTTTCATTCTTATACATTCAAATGAAGATGAAGCAAATTACTGAGTTGTTGACTCCATAGGGACACATGTAGATCAGATGCCACCACTGAAATCTACACATGGCTCTTGGCCTGAAACTGTCCATATCTACTATCTTGTTGGCCTGCGGAACATTTCAGGGAGAGAATAATAGTGATTCTATATCACAAAAATTCAGTGTATGTCAGGGAGAGGAGTACAGCCAGTGTCATTGGAAGAGTAGGTCCTCCCATGGCTGTTCACAATAGTTTCATTAGAACAGGGCCTCACACACTGTATGAAGGGCTCTCTCTAGCTGTCAGGCACACAAATACTGCAACTAAACAACTAAGCTCTCAGGATAGCCACCCAGTAAGTCTGAGCTGAAGTTTTGCTCTAAAGCATCTGCATAAACAAGTTCTAGGGACCCCTAGGAGTCTCAGTATATAGACTAAGGTCATAATCTACTTTATTGCTGTACGCAATGAAATGACAAAGATCAGGAAAGTGTTTTCCAGGGCATGCCCACTGAATCTTTCCATATTCAGACTAAGGAAAAGAGATGCCAGCTGCTTGAAACAGCTGGGTAAGTTTCTGGAATGCTGAGAAGTCACCAAGGTGATGGGCAATAGTAATGTTTTCTTCTTGAGGTAGCAGGACGTCTCCATAAAATGAAACCCCATAGCCTTCCAGTAATTAAGCATTATGTCAGAACAAGGACAGAACAGATGGGGAACAGACAGCTCTAATATGGCTGATCACCAATCCAAACTTCATTTTTCCTAATAGACCTTTGAATTATTTTTTTTGCAAATTTTTAAAATTTGAATTAGAAACAAGATTGTTTTACAAGACAATCCCAGTTCCCTCTCCCTCCCATCCTCCCCTACCTATACCCCCCAACTAAAACCCTACCTATCACATATCCTTTCTGCTCCCCCTGGATGGTGAGGCCTTGCCTTCCATAGGCTGTCATCAGAGTCTATCATATCCTTTGGGATAGGGCCTAGGGCCCTTTGAATTCTTTAGATTCAAGATTCTTTTTGAAGACTGAGCTTTGAAATCAAGATTCCCCACACCTTTGGCTTTGGAATGGAGAAGAATAGGATATATTGAACTCCCAATGTGGGCCAGTGGGTTTTTTTTTTTAATTGTGTATTTCAATGGATCCTACAACACACTGAAAACCACTTAAGTCATGCAGCAATGTTTGGGTGACTACTGGGACACAGAATCTGCACTATTTGCCTTCACAAAGAAGAGCAATTGTCTAAGGCTGGAATAGGTGCATCAGGTGTTAGGTGGCTCCTCAAGATTTCCCAAACAGCAGAGATCAAAAGTCAAACCTATCTGCCTAAGAACCAGAATTCTAAAGCTAACAAGAAAAAGGGAGGGACAATGACTTTTTCCGAGACCTTGGCTTTCAGGCCTGGGTGGTGGTGGGGCTGACTGGTGGGGCTTGCTTACTTGGGGCAGGTTTGTTCCTCATCCTCCCTGCCATTCCCACAGATTACAAAGCCTGGAGAGTGGGTGACACACCCTTTTTCTTTGAACTATATTTCACTTTAAGATCCCCTGGAGGCACAGTTGATCTGCTTATAAGCATTCAACAGAAGAGAATTGCATAACATTCCCAGAAGTATAAATGTGTTCTTTGGTCATTCCAAGTGTATGGCATTTAAGGGCTCCCAGGGAGAGAGGAAAAATAAATAGAAACTCTCTGGTAATTAGCTCATTATTAGTATAAAAGTGTCCCATCTGTCATGCCCCAGGAAGTTCATAGGACAGATGACTTTCAGCAAGATATTCTCTAAGTATTGCTGAGACAGCTAATGCAAAAACTCACAAAGAGCTATACAGATGTAAAGGAACAAATATGGAACTCCTTCTCACCCAATACAGGAAACATGCTACATTGACTAATAGAGCTAAATGTTATTTGTGTGCTACTTCTTAGAAGAAACTACAGGGGTAAAACCGCCAGCCTTGGGGTTTTCAATGCCTTTGTAGGTATGCTACCTAATGGACAATATGTAAATTAATATGAACAAATTTAAAATGTCTGTGCTTCAGTTCAGATCTGCCTGAAAGAGAAGACAAAGCCCAGGATTGAGGAATAGATTTACAAACCAGACAAAACAGATTTGTATCTGAAACACACACTCTTTAACTAAATTCTGAGAAGACAGTCTTAATTGTCAACTTGGTATAGTCTAGAATCATTTGGAAAAAGTCTCAATGTGGATGGTCTAGCTCAGGTTGACCTGTGAGGGGATTGTCTTTGAGGGGATTATCTTGATCACATGAAAGGATGTGAGAAGAGCCAGGTCCCTCTGTTGTTAACTGTGGGTGTGACAGGCTACCTCAAGAGCCTTCCTTGACTTTCCTGTAATGATGACTGTAACCTGGAATGATGAGCCAAATATTCCTTGCACATCCTGCTCTCTCTCTCTGGAGTTTTGAGGCAGGGTCTCTCTATTCAGCCCTGAGTATCCCCATACTCACCTTGTAGACCAGGATGCCCTCAAACTCAGAGAGATCTCTCAACTCCACCTCTTGAATGCTGAAATCAAAGGTGGGTACCACCACACCTGGCGACCTTTCTCTCTTGTCAGGGTATTTTATCACAGAAACAGGAAAGAAACTAGGACAGAAGGTAGCAGCATTTCTTCACAGATGGAACAGAAATGGGCATTTAAAAGCTCAGCAGTGGGGGTGAGAGATGGCTCAGCTGTTAAGAGCACTGGCTGTTCTTCCAGAGGACCCTTGTGCAGCTAACAACTGTCTGTAACTCCAAGATTTGACACCTTCACACAGACATACATGCAGGCAAAACACCAATGCAAATGAAAATAATGAATAAATTATTAAAAAAATAAAAGCTTATCCAAGGAAAATTAGACTTAAAACCAGAATAAGGGAACATTTTTATAGCCATTAGGATAGCTACCATGAAAAAGGCAGATAAAAACATGTGTTGGCAAGAATGTGGAGGGCTTAGAACCCTCACATGTTGCTCTTAGGAATCTAAACTGTAATTGTTTGGAAAAACAGTCAGGCAATGCCTTAGACCTTAAATGTGACATTAACATCTCAGGTCCTTCACTTCTCTATGTATATACCCAAGACAAATGGAAGTGTATGTCCACACAAAGACTTGTACCCAATGTTTGCAGCAGTGGCATTCCTAGCAGTTAAAAAGCAGAGCCACACAGATTTCCACTTACTGGTGAGTGGGCAAACAAAATGTGGGGTTACAAGATTTCACTATTCAAGATGCTCATAGCACACCAATCTATGGTGGCATAAAACAGATCAGAAGCTGCCTAGAGCTGGAAGCAGGGTGGAAAGTGACATCCTGGGTTTCTTTGGGGGATGGAGAAAATGTCAAATAGGTAGTGGTGATGGTGATACAACTCCATGAATATATTAAAATTGAATGGTATACTTTATATACATTGACTTGTACACTTTAAATAACTGAGCAATATTGTTTGTGAATTAAGTTTACTCACACTCACACTTCAGTGTAGACCTTGGTTCTAAGTCATAGATACCTCTTAAAGTCATGTGAGCAACTTTCATATCCCTAAGCCTGACCCATTCCCCAGACCAATAACACCAGAATCTCCGTGGCTGGGGCCCAAACACTAGCATGACGGCCTCTCCTGGGTGATGCAGGCACTTGGGCAAAAAACACTGAATTCCCTGTGGGGATACAATGCCACAGGAGTCTACCTTCTGAGTTCTTCTCCTCTTCCATTAGATGGCATCCGAGAAGTGAGATGCCACCTCAGACCCCCTGCTAGGGGTACTCATCCTGCTGCTAATTGGTACTTTGGAGGCATGTTATGGAGAGGCAAGCATAAGAAGGCCTTGAGAGCTTCCTCTGGGGGCTCACAGAGAAGGGACACTGCATTGCCATAAGGATAGCCTACACTAGATCCTCTGGGTTCATCTGTACTCAGCAAAGATGTGGGATCAGGGTTTGTGGCTCTGACATTGGAACCTCTGTAGTTGAATTATCAGACATGTGTCCTAAAATAAAAGGAATAAGACCAAAAATTCTGCCCAATTACTTGAGTGGCTTTACATCAGTTCACATCTCAAACCTCCAAGTTTCACAGTTATAATTACTGCTGGAATGAGTCTATGTACTAGATACAAATGACCCATAAACAAAAGCTGTGAGACTGCTTGGCTGGTTACCAATAACAGACATGAAACACTCCTGAACAGTCAGTTGAATCCCATTTTAAAATTTATCAATCCTTCCTTCTTTGCTATTCTTAAGTACAAACCAAAAATCAAAACACTGATTTAGGCCATTTAAAAGAAATGAAAAATGATATACTTTGTATTTTGTTCCAAAACTCAGGAGCCAAGTGGTATCAGAACTCCATATAGAGACTGCCAATGGAATTGAGATTTATGTAGGAATAAGGCTAACCACACATTTTAAATCAGGTACTGTTTATACCATTTAAAGCAAGTATCAGTCAAGTTTTAAGTAGAATAAGACCTGACAGACAAAAAGATGGTGTTCTGATAGATTGTGAGTACTGGATTTGTAAATGAAAGAGGTTGAAGACTAGTATGAAATAGCATCCACATTCCAGAGTCCCATATAGACAAGACCGGCTCCAATTACATATAGTCAAGACCAGCTCCAGTCTCACACAGACAACACTTTTTCTAGTGGTAGAGCATACCAAAGAAGAATTTTCCCCTCAAGTGACCACCTGCTACAAACAATAATAGTTTCTTCAGAAAAAAAAATGTTCAGAAAAGTGATCATCAAAACCAAGAGTGTTTTCTCTTTTGTGTGATGCCTATGCTGGAATTCACAGAAGAACTGATTAAAAATACTGCATGATTGGACTGATCCAGACCCCTGAACATGGATGTCAATGAGGAGGCCTCTGCATTCTAGGAGGCCACTGGTAGTGGATTAGTATTTTTCCCTGGTGCAAGAAGAGACTCTGAGAGCCCATCCCTCATGAAGAGATGCACTCTTGCCCTGGACACATGGGGAAGGGCCTAGGCCCAGACCAGGATGATGTGGTGGACTTTGCGGAGCCTCCGTTGAGGGCCCTACCCTGCCTGGGGAGTGGAAGGTGGATGGGGTAGGGGGTAGGTTGGGGTGGGATAGGAGGAGTAAGGGTGAGGGGAGGGAGAGGGAGAATGGATTGACATGTGAAACAAGCTTGTTCCTAATTTGAACTAATAAAAAAAAATACTGCGTGATAAATACCAATAATTAAGCCTTACTTTCCAAAAAAGTTGACTGGAGTGGGGCAAAGAAACTGGGAAGAAGGAAAGGGTGGGCAACTGAAACCTTGACTGTTAGAAATGGCCTCCCCAAAACATGAAATTTTGTCAACACTGGGCTTTCCTTAGTCAACTTGAAACGTACAACACTGAGGTTATGGTTGTTTCTAAGCAGCAGATGCACTAGAAGGAAACACAATGTCACAGGACATCTCTGTCTAGATTATTTGCCTGGCCCAGATGAAGTGAAAATGGGAGGCCCTTTCTGAGAAATGGTAACAACGGGGACGTGGGGATGACAAAGCTTTGAAGTCCCTGAGCTTGGGTGTGTGACTGAATAGGACACAGGCCATGAAGCTGACAGTCAGGCAGGGAGAGAAGGGTCTGTGTGATGCCAGCCTAGTCTCCTGTGAAAGAATCCACATACCCACACATCTTTCTTGCTGGAAAATAACTTAATAATGACTTTGTTTCTCACTTCTTCATTCATAAATGACTTGTCAAAGGTCATGAGTTAAATATGACAGTATCCGAATTACATCCCAGACAGCCCCACTCCTATGTGTGATGTTACTTTCCCTGTGCCACACTGCTGGTCTTCAGTTTAAACATAAGCAACCTGGAAGGAGAAACTACCGAAGGGAAAAGATGGAGAGAGCATATGGTATGGGTTATCTCCCGAGAACTTTCCAGTTCTACTGAAAGAACTACAACAGTCTCAATCCCTAGTCCGAAGGCAGGAAACTCCCATGACAATGTCTGACACTGAAGCGAATTTCATTTGCTGGGCGCTCACAAGAGCTAGGTACTGCCATCGGCTAAGGTACTCATTAGCGGGTGGTTATGAGCATCGAGCTAGTAAACTAATCAGTGCTTCTGCACAAATATTTAAAAGAATTCCAAGATAATTTGATCCTCAACAGGGACCTAGCCAAACACGTTTGCAATCTGAACCAAAGGTTCTAATAAGGTGCTGCCTCTTGGCTGTCCTTCAGGGTTAGGGACATTTTTAGAAAGATTAGTCCTTGGCTGCAAACGAAGATGGGCATTTTCAACACAAACATTGGGCCAAGATTTTTTCCCCCATACAATACAAAATGCATCTATCATCCTACCTCAGGTGTAAGCACAGATTTGGTGTGGCAAAGCATCTGGGGTAGACAGTAGTATCATGACACACAGAAAAAGCACCAAGCAGAGAAGCGATGATGGCATCAGAGGCTTGTGCAAATCTTAGGTCTATGTTTATTTCATGTTCAACTACTTGGTCTGAAAATCTGTTGGCACTAGAGCCAGCCAGCCACCCAGATGTATTTGAGGTATTTTTATGAACTTTTCAATTTGTGATTCAGATACCTCTAATCTGGTCTTATTGAGTTGTCTCCCCAAATGGGGTTAACATTGGTTTTTTAAGTCCAACATTTTCTACAACCTTAGTCTCTGTAGGTAGCAATAAGGAAATGTAAACTATTCTCTGGCTTGGATGGATTTTGGCATAATTATAGGCCTTATGTTTGAAAAATCAAGGGCAGATGAAGATGGCTACAGAGACATGAATAACCCAGAATGTCTGAGAGCACAGCACTTATACCTCATTAACTACCAATTACTGTATTCATAATTTAACACAAAAAGGAAAAATACAAATGGGCTTTTTAGAAAAAAAAATCCCTTTTATCTAGACTTCAGTTTACACTTGGCCTCAAAAGGCAGGGTGAATGCAATAGGTTGAAAAAGGGAGCAGTTAGATTGAGCAATAAAAACCCTTTTGATAATATTCAGGGCTATAAAAATGGCTTGGCTGAAACTATTAGCCAAAGACAAATAATACCTACAGGAGGGAAGAAAGCAACTTTTGCTAGATTGTAAGGTCTGGGACAGTTACTGAAAATGTAACATTAAAAGAGCCACCTTCAAACCTTCAAACTCACAGCTCTCCATGGCACTTGCATCAGATCCCCCCCCCCCCCCCCGCCCCCGCCCGTGTGTGTGTGTGTGTGTGTGTGTGTGTGTGTGTGTGTGTGTGTGTGTGTGTGCGGGTGCGCGTGCGCAGTGGTGTGGTGTTCATGTGTATGCATTTGTAAGTATGTGTGCATGTGGAGTCCTGAGGTTGTCGACGACCATCATCCTCCATCATTTTACACACTTTATTGAAAGATCTCCTCATTATGCCCAGAGCCCACCCTATGGAAAGTTGCTATCCAGCTTGCCCAGGGATTCATTGCAGGCCAGCTGCCACACCCACCCACTGTTGATGTGTGCTTCTGGAGATCTGAGGTCTGGTTTTCACACTTGTGGTTCAAGCAATTTAGCCAGTGAACCACCTCCCCAGTGTTGAACCCCAACTCTTGTCTCTTCCCTGCCAAGACTATATCCAGGAATTTTATTGTAACACAGAAGGCAAAACTGTCATTGGTTATTTCATTGTTTCATTATTAATCTCACCATCACAATTTCTACGCTGTTACAGTTATTCTACTGCCACTACCATCAGAAACACTGTTTGTACCACTGCTCAGATCAAACACCTCTGCCATGGAACCTCCCAGTGAGGAGGATGGTCTTAAAGGCGGCGCTTGATTTCCAAATTTCAGAGATCCATGCATGTTCCTTCAGCCCTGGCTGGCTGGCTTTCTCCAATGACAGTGATTTGCTTCTGTGCCTTTTGAGAACTTATTTCAAATATGACTTTTAAAGTCTCACTACAGACCTACAGAACCAGAAGTTCTGGGGTGCAGTCTCACATAAGAGCCTGATGCAGAAATCTAAGCAGCTCAGCCCCATGGAGGAAATGGCACAGTTGATAGAGAGAGGGGGAGGGGTGGTGAGCTGAGCTAGCTTACTTGAGCTACCTGAAATGCAGGACTTGTCTCTTGTTCAAGGCTGCCTGCCAAAGCCCAGAGCACAAGAGAAGAAAGCAGAGTTTGAAGCAAGAAGGCTGAGGAAAAGAAAAACTCTGGGCCAGGTATTTGGGCGAAAGTGTATCTTTATCCTTGGCACTTGGTCAAGGAAGTTGCTGTGAACAGAGGCTCCATCAGAACTATCCGGCTGTGACTGTTCAGTTGCTTGCTGGATATTCAAAATTGTAGGATTCTATTTTCTCTTATTGCAGACATGACCAAATCTGCTGTGTGTATACTTCAGCATTTGCTACCCTGTGAGGTCAATGTATTACAGACCCAAGTCCCACTAAACCATCTCTGGAGGGACTGGGCTCCCGAATGACTACTGTGTCAAATGTGACAGCTGCTCTTCAGTATTGGCCTGATTTGATGTTTAATTTGAGATGAGATTTCAAAATATCATCCAACTTTCCCTTCTTTTTTTGTAGTAATGTGTTTTTTCTATAATAAATTAGTTGAGGGGGGAAAATGAAAAGAAAAGAAAAATCACTCATATTTTTATCACCCATTCTGATAAATATAACTGTATAAAATGTAAAATTAGTACTTCAGGTCCACTGTTTCTGCGGGTTTCTCCAGCCCATCTTGGCTCCTTTGCTCATCCCTCCTCCCTCTCCACAACTGTATTCCAGGAGTATGGTTCAGTGCTTAGCTGTGGGTGCCTGTTTCTTCTTTGAACAGCTACTGGATGAAGGCTCTATGAATGGTAACCGAGGTAGACATCAATCTCATTATAGTGGAAGGGCATCAATGGCATTCTTTCCACCACAGTTGACCTGACCTACTGAGAGCATGGATACCCTAATCAGAAAGCTGGGGAAACAGCATTGGATCTAACCAGGCCCCCTGAATGTGGGTGCCAGCTAGGAGGCCAAGATAGTCTATGGGACCTCTAACAGTGGGTTTATCTGTAGAGCACAAAGGGACTTTGGGAGCCCATTCCCTTTTGTGGGATACTATTACAGCCCAGATACAACAAGGAGGGCCTAGGTCCTCTCCTAAATGATATGATGAACTTTGAAGGTCCCCTGGGGAGGAGTTGGGGGATGGGTTGGGGGTGTTGATGGTGAACATGGGAGGATGGGAGGGTGAGGGGATGGGGGGATGGATATGTAAATATGAGTAGTATTTAAATAATTTAAATAAAAAATACAAAAAATGTAAAATTAGGATACAAAATAAGCATGAAAAGATATAGATAGCATAACTTAATTTGGTAATCACTTCTCATTAGACATCCATCCTGGCCTAGTTAGTATTCAGGCTTATAATCCAAGTGACTCAGGAGGCTGAAGCTGGAGTTCAAGACTGTTTAAGGCCAGATTAGACAATTAAGAAGACTCCCATTAGAATGAACTGCCACTGTGGCTAAGCTATAGAGCATGTCCCTGGCAGTATGAGAAGCCTGGCTTCTCCCTCTGTATGTAAACAAAACTGCAACAAGCAGAAAAACCCAAGAGGCTGGTTTCTAGGTGTTCTGTTTCCATCAGCAATGACAAATCATAAACAACTATACACTGATCTTTGTATTCATCCCTGAAGTCTAAATGACATGTATGATAAACTCTTAGAAAGACAAATTCTAGACCAAAATTTTGCTGTCTTTGAAGTTTTTGATACATGTGTCCAAACCTCCCCCAAAAAGATAGTGACGGGTTAGAACCACACCAGGATGTAAGGTAGGAAAGCCACATTGAAGAAAATTTGGAGAAGAAATTTGAGAACCCTGAGTGATCTTGTTTAAGGAAATAATCACAACAGTGAAAATTCAGAAACCACACAGATGGACATTAACCCAGGAACAAAGACTCCAGTGGCTTCTAGCAGTAATGATGTAAATACTACAACAGGCCTCTCGAGAAAGTGTAATGGCATCATGCTGAACCAAAAAGAACTTGGTAAAAGTAAATATATAGGATAGAAATCATTGATGTGAAATTTTAGTTTTACTTATTTATCCTTTAAGTTATGTGTATATGTGTGGTTTTATCTGCAATCTGGACACATGATTGCAGTGCCCATTAAGCCTAGAAGGTAGCATCAGATACCACAGAGCTGGAGTTACATATGGCTGTAAAAGGCTGGTGTTGGTGCTGGAAACAAACCTCCAGTCCTCCACAGGAGCAGAACATACTTTAAACTGCTGAGACATCTCTCCAGGTTTTGATATAATACTTTTAAAAAATTAAAACAAAGATAGTATAGTGGGTGGTTAGAGCTGTCACATAGATGCCAAACTCCAAAGGGGATGCTGAACAGGTTAAAGATAAATTCCTAGTAACCATCTCTGAGCAAAAAAAAAAAAAAAATTGAGGCATGCCAGGTAAAATGCCAACACTTGTCAAACCTGGGATGAGGCTCAAAGCATGGCTGAAGATCTCCAGGACACCAAAAGCCCTCTGGGATACTGAGGAGATTAAAGTAACTTTCAGGACAATACTCTGGCCTATCTGTCTTTTTGGATATGTGACATCTGTAGCTGGTACCTTAGTGCTGGGTAAGCCTACGGCATGAATCACCCTGTACTCTTTATACCACAGTATTGCAGGGAGGAACACTAGTCAGTTTCTCAAGAATATCATCGATGAAGTCATTTTATTGGAAACTCACCTCTGAAACACAGGTTTAGTAATACTGTGAGTACCTGGTGGGGGAGGGGCAGGGTGCTGCTGGAGCAGGGGCAGGGGTCTGGAAGGCACTAATGACCTCAAATGTGAGCTGCCCTGTCTGCTTTCTTCACTGAGCATCACCTTTCCCTTGAACTAGACCCTGCCTGACACTGGTTATTCAGATTTGGTATTTAGCTGCCTTTACAATCAAATGAAGTCTGTCATTTCAAAAATACCTGGCAGTGTTCTTCATCAGTGACAAACGCAAGCTTTCAAATGGAAAGCATAGAGCTGAAAGTGGTGTGTGCTACTGTGGACTTGACAGGTGCTCAGTGATTAGGCTTTCTGAGGTGGTAGAGATGTAACAATGGATTCTCATGTTCTGTATAATGATGTATGTCTCTATCAGGGCAGTCTGCATGACTCACTGGACCAGTATTTTCCCAATCAACACAAGATGCAGTAAAATAAGGCATGGGTAAAAGAGCCACTGACAGTTAAAGACGGATTAAACTGAAGGCTCAGTTTCCTGGTGTAAGGTTCCACATCTCAAGAACTCCTTAAGTACTGTTATTTGTTGACTTTTGGTGGAGTCCTAAGGCAGAATTTTCAGAGTTAACAGAAGGAAGAGACCAGTAACATTCACTTTTTGTTTCCAGCTACAGACTCATTTGATTTTCACCATAATTGTCAAAAGAGGCAGAAGCAGATATCAGAACCCACTCAGTTTTGATTAGGACAGACATTAAAGGTATCTTCATCATTTCAGACCAGTGAGCTGCTTGTTATTGACTTCTTTACTTAGGTAAAGGTAAAGGTAGACATTTTCAGACAAATAGTATTCCGGGGATATACTACTCTTATTTAAAATGAATTGAATATTCTAAATGTTACTTTTTATTTGTAATGTGGTAAATATTAGAAATAATGTTTAAAAAGCTGGAATTAGTTTTAAGAGTGAGACCAAGTAGGTTGATAAACATTGATCCAGGGAGTGAATAGATAGATCCTATTTTATTGTCTATACTTTTCTTTACATATTTACAAAATAAGAGTGAAAAAGCCAGCCGGGTGTTGGTGGCACACGCCTTTAATCCCAGCACTTGGGAGGCAGAGGCAGGCAGATCTCTGTGAGTTCAAGGACAGCCTGGTCTACAACAGTGAGTTCCAGGACAGCCTCCAAAGCCACAGAGAAACCCTGCCTCGAAAAAACAAAACAAAACAAAACAAAACAAAAAAATCGTGAAAAAGCCCATCAGCTTCTGTGTACGTCTTTACCTTGTCTACCTAAAAATAATCAGTAAAGAAAACCAGTCCAAATCCCTTTATGAATTAGAGAGTAAAAAACCACCACACCAGTGCCTTCTCTCTCTTCATTATGTAAGTTTGAACAAGAGTACGCATTGGTTGATGACTCTACCCTTTAAACTTAAATTTTGTGGGCTGTTCCCCTCACTTATTGGCGTCTTGTCCATTGAGCATACATTGCTGAGCATCTTGCTTGGACCATACATATTTCTTGGTGGATCAGAAACACAGGGATGGGGACATTGTGTGTAGAGGAGCTGGTGCTCTGGTCTGTTGAACTGCTAACTTGGTGAAGTTATATTGGAAGACAATCAGGTTTATTTCTTTACTCATTGTTAGTGGATGCCTTGGAGATGCAGAGGCAAAGCTAAAATGCTTTAATACAGACAGCTGGACACTGTGACTTAGGAGGCTGAGGCAGGAGGATGGAGAACTCAAGGACAACATTGGGTAGGTATCAGTCTGGAAGCTCTGATCCCTGCAATGTCCAAGGGCTTTTTTCCTTCATCTGTCCATTATAGAAAACACGGCCTAGCCTTTGGCTGGACTCCATGGAATGCTTATCTTTTTCCTATATATTTTGTCCTATGGTTCTACTTATTAAGGAATTATGTCTTGAACTTCTCCTATTCTATTTATATTTTCTACTATATACAGCTTTATATTTTATGTTGGCTATAATTTTACAGTTTATAATCTGAGTAGCATTAATTGTTTTAATAATTGATTTGCTGATAATTGTTGTTCACTTATCCACAGGCAAAGTCTTACTTTACCATATTATGAGAAGAATCACTGAGTGATTCTGCTTTCAGTTGCACAAATTGTTGGGTTATTTCAGGATGCATCAACATTTCTAAAATACTAACTATTCTGTCCAACAAGCTAGAACATTTTCTGTTATAGCTCATCTTCACCTAAACAATTTGATAACTTTTAAATCATGTTTTAAACTTCTCTTTGTGTTTATTTCTTAGTTATTGCTTATTTTAAAGCTGCTAATGGAATGTGAGGTAGATTTTCCTCTCTCTTTCCAAATAGGTCATAGATGATACATACTCTTTATTTTTGTAATTAAATAGCATGCTAAATTCCTCAAAGTTTTCCTGACTTCTCTTCCATATTGACTCTTTCACACTCTCAAACTTTCACTCTAGACAAGAGAAGACTCACTCAGCTTTCTTTTCATGATCTCTTTTCCTAGACGCTTCTCCTTGATGTAATACTTGCAAGAATTTGAAGAAAAACCAACCAGCAACTTATATTCCCTTTCTTCTTTCTCATTTTGAAAGGCATACAGAATTTTACAGCTAAGAAGATATTTACTCTTTATTTCAAATAAGTAATTTTTTCATCATTTAATGTAGCTAGCTTTCTGTCTTCCATTAAGAGCTCTTATGGGCAATGTGGAGACATTTACAGCAGTAACAGGAATGTTCTTTAACCTTTGGGCAAGATGCATTGTACTAACAGATTTCACTAACAATAAAATGTCTCTTTTTCAAAGACTGATGCTTGGTCACTACTTCTTAGCCTTCCTGATTTTCCCAGATTGCAGTGGCCACTATGTTACCTAGACTCTTCAATCTGTGAGGTAGATTTCTCTTTGTTGGGCACATGGCATAGTGTAAATAAAAATAAATTGGAAGGGCCGCACACTTTTTTGTTTTCTGTGTGTGATATGGTGTGTGCATGTGTACATATTTCTGTTCATGCATGTATGTATGTGAGGGTTCACACGGGGAGGTCAGAGGCCTCCTTCCAGGGTCCTCCTCAATTGCTTCTCTACCTTATTGTTTTTGAGACGGGGTTTCTCATTGAATGCAGATCTTGCCAATTTGGCTAGACTGGCCAATAACCTCAGGGATCTTCTTCCTGTCTCTGCCTCCCCAGAGATCCAATTACAGGTTTGTACTACACATCTGTATGCTTGCTGGGATCCAAACTCAGGTCTTCAAGCTAGAAAGGCAAATGTTTCATCAACCCAGTCATCTTCCTAGGCCCCCACATCTTTTTCTGTCCCTAGAATTGTTCACACTGTTAAGATTACAAAATTCAACAACTGTAATATACAAAACAGATCAATTTAAGATTGTTAGGAGGAAGATACGGTAGATCATTTCATTAAATAGTACAGAGAATCATGACCATGCAACTAAGAATAATTATGGTCACATGTATGTTTTAATCGATTAGCAAATAGGGGCAATGGTGAGGTGTTCCCGAGTCTCCAAATGCAATGTGCAGATAAAGGAACAGTACTCTCTTGCAGACATTGAGCTAATGGTGTTAACATTCCTAGCTAGGTCTGTTGGACTAGCCACTGGACTGAGACCAAATACAGAGCTTAATCCACGATATTAACACATCCGAAGAAAGAAAAGGTCAGCCCCTGGAGCTTGGCCACTCCAGATAAACTGAGCTCAAAGAAAACAAACTTTGGCAGTGAGTATCAGGCACTGCCCACAGGAAGGAAGCACAGTCCAAGAGCTGTAAGCTCCCAGTTATGATAGTTGTGTCCTCTGGTGGGAGCACAGGAGTTTCCGAGGCCTTCACCATGACCACAGAAATATGGCCCTCACTGGCTCTGTGAATATACTGATTTCCGGATTATGTATTCAGCATTCTTGTGATGTAAGCAAAGGTTAAGGGAAACACCTAGATCTGCAGATAGCTGCTCTGCTAGGAAACGTTTTCCCTTTATTTTCACTCAAGATTCACTCAATGTGAATATCTTCAAGGCCCACATATGTAAAGCCAGACACACCAGGTGAAACTCCACATTTTTCTTCATGATTTGAAATGCTGTTTATTTAGTGTGGCATTTTTAGAAGGACAATTTCAAATATGCTCCAATTTGGGCAGGAACCAAATCAATAATTTCAGTCTCTAGAACACTAAAAACTCAAATCACACTCAACATGCTTAGTTACTGCCCATGGCAGCCTGTCTACAATGGTCCAAACCTGCTCCCTGAGTAGCTGATATTCTCTTTAACATGGGAGAATTTCTTTATCTAACCACCTTTCTCCCTATGATTAACTTCGGTCTACTGGTAAAAGATTATGATGGATTCAGAAAAAAAAACAAAAACATTCATTTCACCATTGTTGGTAAAACTTGCTTGTGATGAACAATTGTTCTATCCTTTACCCTGAGAACAGAACTCAGTGATACTAATACAATAAAAATATTAGCTCCATAAGCCAATTATTTGTGCCAGCTAGCCTCCACCCTGAAAACTGCATCATTTTACACGATGAAAGATACAACCATCATTAACACAAAAACAGAAACCCAAGGAGGATAAAATTAATAAAATAAATATTACTTTTTATTTTAAATGTAACTCTGTGATTTGTTGATGCAAGTTCTTAATGAATGATGTGTGTTGATCTATAGGCAGAGGCACTGAAATGTTAATATGTTTACCTGATAATTATTCAGTTTCTGTCAGCCTCCTTTCTTTTATATGTGAACAAAAATGTATCCATCAATTTATCAATGACAAGAAAGTAGCATTGAAATAAATTGGTCTTGTTCTTCACTCAGTTACTCAGATGTTATATTTTGGAAGAGGATGACATGTGTTTCATGAATGGCTGTCATTGGTTTCTCTTCCTCTGTCAGAATGAATGAAGCAATATTGTATCATGCTGTTGTGATCACACCAAAATCTGACACATGCTTAGCATTTGGCTCCTAGTGCCACTATACCACCAGGTTGACTCTGGGATCCACCCATGAGCATGTGGGAGAATGCAAGCGAGACTGTCTGTGACCACATTTGTATGTTGATTTCCTGCTGACAGGAAGCCAAGCATATGCTCAAAATGAAGCTTCCCTTTCTTCCTGACACATTTTCTGTGATTAGATGCATTAAAAAAAAAACACAACAGCATTAAAATTTAACAAGGGCATGTGTTTATAAACATCAACTGTGGTTATAGCAAAGGCCTTTTTCTCAACTAAGACATGTCTTTTAGAGTCATCGTTTAGCTAAAAAGACACATTTTCATTTACTCTGTAGTACAGTTCAGATCATTACAAAGATGGAGTAAAAACACTTTCCCATAAAAAATGAAAACAGTGAAGTAACATGAGGTGTATTTGAGCACAAAACCATTGTCTATAAAAAATGTCAGCCCAACTGGATTACTTCCATCAATGCTGCAAAAATGGAAACAGCAAATGAGATTTTGATGGTGGTAGCTGAATTTTTTCTGGTATTTTATTCTTGTGGTTTATGAGGTTACTAAAACCCTCAGTGTAATTGTGGTTTGACACTCTCTATCATTTTATATTTATAGTCTTCAGAAGGAAGTGGTGCATTCTTTAAAACATCATTGAACATGTTTTAAGCCCCCAAATGTCACAGAGAGTGGAATGTGATGACTCAAAACAGGAATGAGCCTCGAGTTAGAGATCTATGAAAGCTGTAGAAAAAAAAAAAAAAAGCTCAGCTCTTGGTTAAATTAGACCAGGTGGGCTATACTCTAGGAATACAAGTTTAGATGAAATGAACAGTATTTGTGTATTATTTTTATTAATTTGTTTTTAAAGCAACTATGATACAGAAATAAGATCTTATAATACCTGCAATAAAAAGAAACAACTCAAGCCTTGCTGATTCTGACACCCTTGGATCCAGCAGGGTATAGCAGGTGCAGACAGGGGCTCTGGATTCATAGAGCCCTGACTCTGCCCCAGTGTAGTGGGGGCTGCAGTGTCCTGAGATGCTAATGAACCTTTCCTTCATCTCTCTTGTCTATATTGTGACAACAGTAGTGTGCTTCATGGAGCCATCATGTGACATGAGTGAAGCACACCCCACCCCCACCCCGAAGCACTTAGCCCATAAAGCCTGCTCAAAATATCAGGAGCCTAGAAGGTTTGAATATTTTGAAAAGTAAGATTCTATATTATGCACAACATGGGGGCAACTGAGGAAAAGTGATGGCCATATAGTGTCAACTAGACAAAGAAACTAAAATTTTAAAAGCCCTGAGTAAGAGTCCACATGCTCCTCCATCCATTGGCTGTGTCAGTGAGTAGAAAGGTGGAGACACTATTGTGTTTGGGATTAGCCTGCCAGCCTGCCCGGAGTTGTTCATCAGAGACTCAGTGAGTAGGAGACCTTTCATGAGGGGAAGGCAGTACATCAATATCTTTTTCTTTTTTCTTTTTCTTTTTCTTTTTTTGGTTTCTTGAGACAGGGTTTCTCTGTGGCTTTGGAGGCTGTCCTGGAACTAGCTCTTGTAGACCAGGGTGGTCTGGAACTCACAGAGATCCACCTACCTCTGCCTCCCGAGTGCTGGGATTAAAGGCGTGCGCCACCAATGCCCGGACAATTTCTTTTTCCTAACGATTTATTTTCTTTTAAAAATTCTGTGTATGTGTTTGTAGGTAGGTAGAGTTGGGCATGTGAATGCAGGTGCCAGAGGACAATCTCAATCTGAGTCCTCAAAGCTGGAGTTACTGGCTGTTGGGAACAGCCCAGTGCGGGTGCTGGGAACTGACTCCAGTCCTCTGAAAAGCAGCAAGTGCTCCTAACTGCTGGGCTGTAGCTCTAACCCCATCAGTACCAATTTCAAGACTTTATTTCATGGGCTACTAAAGCTGACTGCATTTGATGACTACATTTTTGATGGAGGAGCTGAACATCTCTTCAGCACAGAGTATGTTCCTACCTCTGTTGGAAATATTCTGCAGACCTCCTGACAAACCGGGGGCAAATTTAGGAAGCAATGAGAAAGAAAAAATCATGAAATAAATGGCATCAAAGCCATCCTGTCTGGGAGATGTGACATGGTGCCAGATGAGAGAATTTAGAGAGAAGAAAATAGAGCAATGGTTCCTTGATGCTGGAGCTCCCTATACACTGACTGTCCTGTCTCCAGGGGACTGTGTTCAAGTCTATAGAGCGGCCAAGCAAGAGTAACAAACAGAAGCTGAACTGCATATAGTATTGGGATGCATATTGCCATCTTTCCACAGTGGTTAGATGTCTCACTACACACAGTATTAGGGAAATTCAGCCATAGAGGTTTCTACTTGAGACAACCTTTGATGATACAAAAGAAAGATTAAGCAGATGTAAAATTCAATCTTCATTTCACTATATAAGGAATCTTCCCATTCTAGGGCCCCTGAGAAGGCTCAGTGGGTAAAAGCCTTTACCCCTACCTAAGCCTGACCCTTGGACCCACATGGTAGAAGTGGAGCACTGACTCCTAGCAGTTGCCTTCTGATCTCCATCAACATGTGTGTGCCTACACACATATACAGTGACATGCACACATAGAATCAAATAATGAGGATATTTAAAAAGAATCTTCCCAGCACTTATCCTTAGCATAGAAATGGACTTTGGTAACCCATTCCACATGGAGGGATTCTCCCTGAGCCTAGACACAAGGGGGTGGGCCTAGGCCCTATCCTAAAGGATATGACAGACTCTGAAGACCCCCCTCCATGGAAGGCCTCACCATCCCTAGGGAGCAGAACAGGTAAGAGATAGGTAGGGTGTTAGTTTGTGTGGGGCAGGGGAGGAAGGGAGGCAGAGGGAACTGGGATTGACATGTAAAATAATCTTGTTTCTAATTTAAATAAAAAATGGAGAGAAAAAAATAAAAAGAATCTTTTCTTTCTAGTAAATAGACTTCTTGATAAAGACAATAATATATTTACATAGTCCTTCTGATTTATGATCTCAAGAGCACTCCTCAAAGCAAACTATTACAAAATAACCCCATGCGTGGATAAAATGTGCCTTCTTAAGATGTATGGTTAGGATCACACATTTTAAAACAAAATTAACAGGTTTGCAGTATCTTATGCAACCACAGCTGTCCTATCCATTCATTTTTACAACTCGAAAACTCAGTGTCTTTCCCAGTGGTCCTCACTGGCTGGAAAGGCCACTCTGACCTGAGTCCCAAGCGTGGTGTTTCTTCAGTGAACTAGAAGGAACACAGCCATGATGTTTGATGAAAGAGACAGGGCTTCTGCAGCTCACTACTAAATGGTCCTGGGAGCGCTGGGTTGGCAGCACCCTCTGTTCTCATCTCTCTTTTGGCCACTGGCTGAGTGTGGTGCCCAGCGTTCGCAGTTTAGTCTGCTGCAGGGAAGCTGGGTTTTTCTTTCTGAAGCTAATTGAAACTGCAACGCTGGCCTCATTATCCCTTGTAAAGCCCTTCTGAGCTAACTGGCCCTGACAGCTATGGTTTTAGGCTAAAATCAAAGGCAAGATGCTTCCAAGAACTATGGAGTTAGAATTTGGGATATTTCCTAAATCTCAAAAAGGTAACATTGAAACTTGGAGGATAATGATTTAATATGTGTCATAGGGTTATCAAATTGACAGTTTTTCAAATTCACCATCAAGATAGGCTGAGTATTAGAAGGAGAGCCCAGAGATGTCATGCTGTGCAGTCCTGGCACCATGCCTCTCATTACAGGCATGTTTCAATCACACAGCCAGGCAGAACAGGCTGGATTGGTTTTTCCAAACCCAGTAAGAGTGGACCATTATGCAATTAATTGGATTGCTCTAGATTAAACTGATTCATTACTAAGATCACATAGTAATAATAAATTGAAGTTAAATAAATTTATTATGCTGTATGCTGGCGGACTACTCTGATATAAATCAGCAATTCTCAGTGGGGAGGATTTAGTTCCCCAGGAGACGTCTGGCAAAACCTGGAAACACTTTCAGATTGCTACAACTCAGACAGGGAAGATGGGGAATAGGTCCTTCTGAATACTACACACTGGACAGACCTTAGCACAGAGCTATGCAAGGCACCTATAGGGCAGAGGCCGAGTAATCCTGTTTTAAATAACCAAATCAGAACGCAGGAAGGTTGTTGACAGTATGAAGTTTACAGGATATTTTTAGATACAGAATATCCTGTGCCGATGAGTTAGGATATAGAATGGGAGCAGGAGGAGGATTATTTAAAATGGTGGTGGGTGGTCCACTCTGGTATATCAATTAAAAGATGGTTAGTGTAAATGTGCAGCAATAGAGGCTGGCAGGAACTATTGGGATGACCCTCCTTTGCTAGACAGTTGCTCTCAGAACACAGATGACTGCACTGTGCTCAAGCAAAATGCTTCTTCAAGTTTGACACAAATAATATCATGGTCAGATTCTCCTATATACTAGGATATATCATAAAGTTTCAATATTTCAATTTCTAGTACTGACCATGAGTAGATTAACACAATAGAATACATGTACCCCAAAGAGATTCCAGCATTAATGAGACAATGCAAAGTGTATGATCAATGATTTTGAGAAAACTGACTAAGAGTTTAGAAAAACTCATTTATGAACTCAGCTTGTTTCCATGATTCAAAATGAAATGGATATTTTAAAATGGGTATTTTATGTTTTACCAAGAAAAAAATTAGAAAATCAGCTGGATTTAGATGTAGAGTGATTATTTTCTCAAATTCTGCCAGTGTCAGGGAGACATAGAGGGAACCTCAGTAATGGATGTAAAGGGACCTCACCCTTCTTGTCAAATCCCAGATCTCCAGACCAGACCACAGACAAAAGAACACTCATGTCACAAACTTTAAAATGTCACTGGTTTTAATAAGATGGACTTAGAGACTTCATACAATTCCTTTAAAAATTAAAAGTATTATGTAATGGGTAACTCCAAAGGGCACATAAAAATTAAGGGAAAGATTATAAATGAAATACATGTGAAAACATCTCATTTCACTGTATTCAAAGGAATGTAAAGCAATGCCGAGGCTGTAGCTCCATGGGAGAGTATTTTCTTAGCATGCACAAGGCCCTAGATACCCTAGATCAACTCAGATATACAGAATGAGGGCCCATATGTGTGTGGAGTGCACAGTGGTGCTGGTGACCACAGAGCCCCTGTGTATGTGACCATACAGCCCCTGTGGAGGCATCAGATCCCCTGGAGCAAGAGTTACAGGCAGTTGTAAGCTTCCTGATGTGGGTGCTGGGAACTGAGCCCCCGGAAGAGCAGTACCAGTGTGTTTTTAATCACTGAGCTATCTCTTCAGCCCCTAGAAAGGTTTACTTATATTACTATAATATAAGGTTACTACTATGTTATAGTTTATATTACTATAGTTCAAGCCATATATAATATACTATGTATTTTTAATTACATATGGTATATATATTATATAATGTAAGGTTTACTTTTAGTAATTACATATAATGGTTCTTATATTGATAAACATAATATAAAAAAAGGTGTTATAACTTTCCAGACCAATGAACTCACTCCCCCAAACTACCTTTATATGTGAGGTGTCCACCGCAGCATTCTTAAAATAGAGAATTTCTTATGGATCACTTCTATGTTCAACAATAGAAGTGGGAGAATTATGATGCAGGGTTATGAGTGTCTCAAGTACCATGACATTGTGAAAACCCATTCACAAAGAGCTGAACACATGAGGACATCATCATAGTGAAATGTGTGGTGAAAATGTTGCTTACAGTAAGTACAGTGTGGTTCCTCAGAGACAGAAGCATAGTGCAACCCTCTTTGAAGGAACTCTGCCTGGCAAGTTCCTTGAGGGTTAAAGAATAAATACCCTAAGTATTGTTAGCAGCATTTGCCACTACTTTTTTTTTTTTTTTTTGGTAAGTAAATCAATCTGAGCATACAGCCCCGATGGAGTTAATATTCAAACCTGAATTAAAACAGTGAGCGCTGGTGTGGCAGAACAAGAAAGGCAACAACGATGTGGGTGAGTCCCATGGTGTATCTATGGTTTGGCTGTTTCTCTGGCAATGAATGAGTGGCATTTGACTTGCCCTGAGAAAACAGCATTGGTGCAAAAGGGGATTCAGACAAGATACTGCATAAACAAAGCAGAACACACAGTTGTGAAAAGCTCCTTTATGAGAGAAGCGGCTACACTTACAGGAACAAGAGCTGGCTGAGATCCCTGCCACTGATTCCTCACCGAGCAATCACTCCTGGTGAGAACAGCCAGCTGACTTTGACTAAGGAAACTCAAAGTTAATAGTGAGACCCAACCACCCATCTCTTATCTACAAGCATTTAGACCATATAACAATAATTTAGACCATAAAAATGTTAAATAAAACTTTTTCCTTGGCCAACCAAAGTCAAAGTCAAATTACAGGATTGTGAAAAGGAGAAAAGACACAGAAAGAGCAAACACAAGAAAAAAAAAACCAACATAATGCCTGCTCTGCTTCGACACTGAAAACAAAGCCATTTTTTGAACTTCACATTCAGAGAATTTAAGCCTGAAACTGCTTTGTTGTCTCTGCACTGTTTTTACCTAATGTATGAAATAATTCTTCAGGCATATTTTAGGTGCAGATGCAACTGGTTAGAGTAAATTCAGTTAAAAAAAGGTTTTTGTTAGTAGTGAACTTTCTACATGTCACCCATCTTGGTTAAAAAAAAAAACAAAACTGTTTCCTAGAGAGCTGTGCCAGCCAATGAACATTCCTAAAATGCCACCTGCTGAAACCTGTCTCTAAAAGGCCTGAAATAAATGCATCCAGGTGTGCAGTGTCTATGGCATCATTGCTAGGAACAAGTCTCCATGGGTTTTGGGTGTGTTCTACACAGCGAATATGGGCATTGGTTGCTCTTCTTGCCTTCACAGGACAGTCATATGGTGAGTAGATGGAGAGGACAGAGAATTTCTTAATTCATTAAGAACAAGGCTTGCTTGTGGCCCAGGATAAAATATTAACATCCCAACATTCAGCATCTGTTTGGACAGCATTTCTCAGACTTTTTTGCATTGGGGTCCAGGGCTCAGTGTGGGCAAGGGGAAGTTTTAATCCTTGAACTCTTTCCAATTCTGTGAGTAATAAACTCTCCTTTGGGTCTGATCCAAGATTTCTGTCTTCATTCATGGAACAGTAGCGAGATAATTGTTTAGCTTGTGAGTGGGGTAAAGCATCTTGGCCTTTCGAGGTTCTTGCCTGGCTAGAGTCACATGAAAAACCTATGTCTCCTGAATCCTCAAGCACAGATGCTGGTGAACTCAGGGCTCTGTATTCAACATTTGCCTCATGTTAGGGAACTGTTTTCCTCCACAGGGAATGAGCTGGTTTTTAAGACTGTAGAAGCTGTTTTGTTATTGATTGAATTATGTTGTAAGGCCCTCAGTGACATGTACTGTTGTGAGAAAACTCTTAGTCAAAATAGCCAAACTCCAAGGAATTCGGCAACATCTGCTCTCATGGAACCATAAACTAAAGGTTTCAAATGAAGGATTGTAGAGGCTCAGAACAATGAGAGTAGAGTTATAAAGTTCAAACATTTCCAAGGATCCCACAGCTTTTTGCTTTGCCAATGCTAATGTGTAAGAAGGGTTTCTTTTGTTGCTGTTTCTTTTAAAAACGCAATCCTTACAAACTAATGAGTGAGTGAACTGTATGGGATTTTGTACCACAGACATATAATCACTCTAATTTCTGAACCAATCGCCTGGAGTACTGTTCCAACAAGTATGCACACATACTTATAGCCCTTGTGGCATGAAATATTTGAAATCTACAGTTTCAGAGAAGTTGTTACATAATGTAATTATGTGGGATATCCAAGAGCTTGATTGCAAAATCCCAGGTCAATGTCCTTGAGGCATATGTAAAAAGTATTTTTATGACACCATCTTACGTAAATGTAGTTTTGGCTTATTTTCCCCTATGTGTCCTTTCTTATGGAATGAAGGATCTACAAGGAATTCCTGCTACTAAAGAGGCAGGGATACAGGTTTAGAAGACATGATGTGTAAATTGAGAGACTAGGGCTCACAACAGGGAAGGAATGTATGATAGAACACAAGTCCCTTAGCCTTCCTTAGAGCTACTGTGGCATGAAACCTGTGTATAATATAAGAATGGATGGTTTCATGAATAGATCTTGAGCTCACAAGGGACTCTCCCTGTAGATAACTCTGCCTCATTAGCTCTAGCCTCATCAAGCTGTGTGTGTGTGGTAAGCCCACCAAACTCAAGCAAACCATCTAGTACAGAAAGAATAAAATGGAATTTCTCAAATTCTGATGCTTAGATGTGGACCAGAGTCTCTTGGGCTTGGTAAAACATGTGTCAGTAGGCCCTGCTCCTGACACAGAATTTATTCCTATGAGACTCCAGGAATATGAATCCTTAAGAGATCCACATTTGAACTGCAAAATGTGATAAAACCATGAGACTTAGCAGGGTAGGTAGAGTTGATTTCTATTAAAAGGGGACTATAGGAAACATAACTTGGCTCTAGAATTTGTTATTTTCAATATGGACTCAATTGAATCAATAATTCTGTCTAATCAGCAAACAGATTTCATTTGTATCATAAAGGAAAAGTAATTTCCTAAGCTCAAAAGACAAGCATTATGCATATTTCCCTCCCCTGAATCGATACAATGTATAAGCCTAACATACATTGTACCTTCTGATTTATCTAGTCAGAAGTACCCCTAATCCTGCTGGGATTATATCATAAAGTATATTCAATAGCTGCCAAAGAGCAAATCTATTAAATACATATCAGCGTGCATTCAGGCAAGCACACTTGAGCAAGCATACTAATGACCTAAAGCAAACAAGAACAACAGAATATCAATGCCCAGTGTATTGTTCCGTATAGACATTTCATCTGAACTCCTGGAAACAATGCTTAAGTCTGTCTCCTGTATTTTAGAAGACCAGGAAGAAAGTCACTAGTCTGGCAGGTGAATTCTTCTCATCCTGCCTCTGAAGTAAAGCTGTTCTCGCCTCCACAGGTCACAGGTGATTAAATTAAAATTCTGAAGTCCAATCTGGCCTGTTCAGCAGGGACCAAAATGCCCATGTGTGTGTGTGTGTGTGTGTGTGTGTGTGTGTGTGTGTGTGTGTGTGTGTGTGTGTGTACACTCCATGAAGAAATTTTAGTTCTTAGGTATGTGACATCTACCCAGGCAGCATCCTTTTCCCTTTGTCTGATATAGCTCCCCAGACATTGTGTGTGTGTGTGTGTGTGTGTGTGTGTGTGTGTGTGTGTGTGTGTGTGTGGTGTGTATATTCATGCACATCTACACACACACACACACACACACAATCATTTTTTAAAACCAAATTCAAATATTTTTTCTCTATAAAATCCTTCTTCCTATTTCTGGAGATGTAGCTGAGGTGGCCCTTTCCTTCATTTTCCAAGGTATTGGTTCATTGCTTATAAGTCCTCAAGGGTAAGAACCATAGACTCATATATAAGAGGTGTATTCTGGCACAAAACATTTCCATTGCATCAGTTAACCTATAATGCCACACTTTGGGATTGTTCAATGTGGAGATAAGTAAAATGGGCCCCTTATTTGCCCCAAGTCAGTCTTAAAGCTGTTGACCCTCCATCCTAACAAGGCTTTCCCTAGATCTGAGTGAGCTAGGCAGACTCCATACAGACCCTCAATAGGAAATGACTCCACATAAAGTAATGCTACTGAAAAATGGAATTCACTCTTGAAATTTCATGTTCAATGAAAACATTGCCAATTTAAAGATGTGGTATTTCATACTAAATATGTGAAACAATGGTTTTCACACTTCAAATCACACACACACACACACACACACACACACACACACACACACACACACCAATTACTTCTGAAAATGCAGATTATTGTGTTTTTGACCCCACATTTTTTAAAAGATGGGTTTAGGATAGGGCCAGGAGCCTGTGCTGCAACTGGCATCATTTATTAAATGTGACTCTCTCTCTCAATTCTTCAGCTGAGACAGCAAGAAAGATGGTTTATTGTACACAGGTCACACTTGGCCACACGTGAGAACAGAATGAGTCTAGAATGACACAGGTCCAGGGCAGAGAGCCAGAGGACTGTTTGGGTTATAATGAAGGCAAGCAAGTCTCTCAGGTTGTTTCTGCGAGCAGATGGTGAGGTCAACAGAGCCAAGGCCCACAACTATGGAAGGCTTTCCAATCAATCTCAGAGCAATTGCTAGGGTACAGACATCAAGTACTTGCTCACAGGGTGGGAACGGAAGAGTTAAATAATGATTGAGAAATACCAAGACAATGAAGTGAGTTACAGTTTCCTCCCTTACCTGTTACACCTCCAGCTTGGGAGCTGGAGTTTCTCAGCTGGGAGTTTCTCAGCAGCCCAGACCAGCTACTCTGGCTTCTGGAGGCAGACACTCACACCCATGAACAAAGGAGGAAACCAGACCTTCTAGGACTTTCCAACAGACAGGCATAACACTTCTCTCCCTAACTTATAAACCATTTTCCAAATGTAAAGGCAGTGGTGAGAGAGAAAGTTCAGTGCTCCACCCCAAGAAAAAAGCACTGGTTGCTCTTCCAGAGGATCAGGGTTTGATTCCCAGCACCCATCTGAAAGCTCACAGCCTTCTGTAACTTCAGTCCCAGGGAATCCAATGCCCTCTTTTGGCCTCCACAGAAACTGCATGCATGTTATGAGCAGACAGATACACAGGCAAAACACCAAACATATAAAATAAAAATACAGGTTAGAAAAAAAATTAATGTAAAGCCAGTTCAGGCTCTATCCTGAGTGATAAAAGCAATGTGACTTGGAACTCTAATTATTATGAAACCCTTTGGCTTCAGATGTCAGATATTTATCTCTAAGTTTGTAACTGAAACTCAAGAAGCCAATAGTCATACCCTAGGTTAAAGTCAAAGGTAGGAGTCAGTTCCAGAGATTAAAATTATTGCTGATCACAGAACTAAGACCCTTGACACAAGTGGCTTAAAGAGTCAAGCAGAGTCTTTGCCCAGGGATTCTGACATCTCTTTGGATCATATTCACACACTGAAAGTTTATCTTTGAGAGTCTTTTGATAGATTAGTATCACTTGACAGACAGAAGATTTTACACCATTGTTAAGTACATATCTTTACGAGTCTATATGTCTTTAAATACAGACTAATATATATTAAAATAGATATAAAAATCACCTTAAGATAATACCCTGACGAGAAGCCAGTATTTATACCTTAACCACAGAGCAGACTGGAGCAGATCAAAGAACACAAGGTCCCTGGGTCACATCTTCCCACCTGTGCAAATTCATGCAGCAACTGAATTTGGATCAGAGTTGTTATGATTGATAACTCATATAGATTGTATGAATACATGCCTATTTCACAGTAAATGCTCAGAAACATCAGCTCCTGGGCCTTCTGAGTGATACCACAGCCACAGCACACACAGCCATCCCCACCCCGAGACCACCTCTGGATGAATCTTCTGGAATCTATTCTGTGGCCTTTCAGGTGGTACAGAAAGTCTTTAGACTGAAAGCTCTTCTTTGTCTATGTGTAAAAATATTTTCAAAATAATTTCTTACAGGGTTGTAAAAATCTAGTGGCAAAATTTCAGAAAAGAATAAACACGTTGTGTTCACAATCATTGATTACACCATTAGAAAGTACAAAGAATAAAAACAACTCCAATTCCACTAAGCAATAGCTCAAAATATATTTTGTAGTAGTATTAATATCCTGTTATAATTTGTTCTAAAAAAAAAGAATTGTATTGTCTTAGAACACTTTAATCCTGCATTTTCCACCCAGTGTATCTCTGATGTCTTACTACTTTATGAAATGTTTTTACACATCATATTTTCAAAGTTGCCTTGAGGCCCATCCTGTGATTATTTCATGATTTATTCAATGAAGGACTATTCCATTCATGCTGCTGGGTATGATATTGCAGGATCAGAGCTACAGCCTATGCTTAGGTAACTGAGCTTCCCTTGCAAATCATACTTTTAACCATCTGCATCCCAGCAGCAGATGAGAGCACGACTGTCTTTGAGTCATAACTAATTGTCCATCCATCATTTTAATTTTCCTCACTTTAGAACCAGGATGGGTTCCAGTTACTCTTCCCTGAGGTTACATTTTCATCATTGTAGTTTTGTTAATAGGCTTTGTGCTCTCTTTCTTTAGTCTCATTCTCTGGCTATTTTTTAAGTTCTGTGTATTTGCTTTAACTTCCTATTGAATTATAAAAGCTTTCCATATAAAAAGAAATATTTCCAAAAATGTTTGGATCAAGAAAAAGTCAAAATAATTGACATGAGAATGAGTTAACTTTATTTTCTTCTTAACAGAAACTAACTCTTAGTAATTTACTCAAAATGTACTATTAGAAAATCTGCAAAAGCTTTGTATGTTTTCCTTTCTTGGGACTGTACTGTGTGAACAAAATTTACTCATTCTGTGATTACTAGGTGTTCTGTGGTATATCCACATGTCCTAATCCTTGAGGTATGTGAACAGAACAGGACAAAGAAAGTTTGAGTCCTAAGCAAGGCATGGTGGCATGTGCCTGTCTTCCTGGCATACCACAGACTACTGAGACATGAGGAGAGTGAGCTTGAGATGGGTGGGTCACAGGGAGACACTGTCATAATAACTATTTCTCTACACACACACACACACACACACACACACACACACACACACACACGGGAGGGGGGAGAGGGAGGGAAGGGCAGATGGGGACAGAAATATGCAGAGAGAAACAGACCAACAGAGAGACAGAGACAGAGAGGCACACAAAGAGAGGGAAACCCTGTGTCCTCTTTACTCCCAGGCACCAGTTAGACAGATGATCTAAATCATCTTTCTTTTTTGGCTTCTTCATCTTTAAAGCATAAATAACAAAAGCAAGTGCTACCTCACATGGTCACTATGCCTAGCAGGATGTAACAACAGTTAAGAGCACAGTTATGGAATGCAGATTTGAATTCCCACTCTACTACTTATTAGTAAGTTGTATGACTTGAGCAAGACCTTAATATCTACAGCCCTTAGTTTTCTTATCTGTGGAAACAGAGTAACAGTGGTTACAGGGATTAAAGCAGGAAAGAAACACAAATGGATTAGATGTGATGCTCCTCTAGCTGCCTGCCTACATAGCTGGCAGGTAGCAGGCTCTGTGCATCAGCACTATCATCATTATGTCTGGAAGAGCTTGGATGCCAGGGGTGGAGTTGTGGCTGCTACGCAGGCCACTGGTGTCTGAAGCTGCAGAGGCACTGATGAGTCTGTCCCAACCCCAATATGTACCCCAGATTTCTGAGTCCCATCAGCTTGCTTTGGGTGTGGAGCACAGCCCATCTTTGGCTGTCTGGTTGCTTACTGCAGAGCCAACATGGGAAGCAACTGCTTTGCTCCTGCCTGGGCTCCCCTTCAGCAGACAAAGCATGAAGTTCTGGTGCCTAAGGTGCCCTAAACAGGTGTAAGAGGTTCCTTTAACAAAAGAAAACATTGGCTTGATTTTTTAAAAGGTTTCTGTCTATAGTGGGATTAACAAAATTCTATGCTGTTTGATTTATTCTCTGCACTGATGAGCAGGAAAATTGTGGCCTGAGCATAATATGAGTCATGATTAACATAGAAGATGATTAAAAGAATCTCACAGGATTTGAAACATCTTATCAGATAAAACTCCCACTTTTGTTCCTATGACTTACACCATGTAAGAGAAAATATACCCATATGGAATATGCTTAGGAGCCAAAAACAAAGCCAGGGCCCAGAATACAAATCAAAAACACTGTCTAGAACAACAGGCCTCAAACAACAAAATACAATGATTGGTGGTTTCTTTAAAATATTAAGCCCATCAATGCTTGCCAAAAGCCCCTTGGCCAGCTGAGGGATTCAAACTGCATTTTCAGCTGGAGTTTGAAATCTTCCCATTCATCACTGACATGTGAGAGACAGGACAAGCTTTCTGACAAAACAGGATGGGGCGCCAGATGGTTCCCATCTGTATCTCCACAGCTCACACAATGAAACCCACCTTCCCTAATCAGAAGGCTGAGTGAGTGGCCCACGGAAAATGAATACCCAGTGTTTTTAAAGAAGCATAATTGCCCCTTCCCAACCATAGATGTATAAATATTAATGAACACAATCTGGTTCTAAGCAAATTTAGCATGAACTTTCAGCAACCCTCTCTTGACAACTTCCTCCCGTTTTAACTGAATTAAGCGCCTCAGTTCTGTGATTAAAAATAGCAATCCCTGTACTGAAGTTGGATCTGTGACTGAGGAAAACCTCTTCCTTCCAGCTAGTAACCAGTTAACATAGTTCACACCATTGTGCGACTTTTATAACCAAAAAAGGGCCTCAGTTTGAATGGGTATTTAACACGTATGAATAGTGAGACATCCATACAGAAACAAAAGGTGAGAACTGGTGGTTAACATAGCATTTTGCTGTGCCCACTTCCAAAAGGACAGAGAATTTATAGACACCTGAACAACTTAAAAGAGAGTTGTTTATCCATAAAGTTTCACCAGCATGGCAGCCTAAACATGAGCTGAACAAGGACAGTAACACCAGAGATGTCAAAGAAGACAGAGGAGACCCCACAAGGCCTCAACCCCACACAAAGAGTTACAGACAACTAAGGAATTTGGAGAGTGGAGAAATCATCTTCTCCTGGGAACAGCACACACCAAGAGGCTTTGCAATACCAAATGGCCATCCTTAATGACATAAACCTACAAGTAACATACAAACTGAGGCTATATTTAGGAACATATATATATATATATATATATATATATATATATATATATATTGAGTCCATGAATTTGAATTTGAAAGAGACAGGGAAGATTACATGAGAGGGTTTGGGGTGGGGAACAGAAAGGGAAAAATGATGTAATTATATTTTAATCTCAAAAATAAAGAAAAATGTCTCCAAAACAGAGAGTTGTTAAGCAATTTTACATCCTATTTTAATCTTGCAGTGAACTAACAAGGGGCTAGGATGGGTTAAATGACTAATAGTCAAGAGAATAGATCATAGATCCTTTTCTGGGCTATTTGAACTTGAATTAAACTGAACATTACAGTCTCTAGTCATGAAGACTTGGTTAACTGTTGGGGGATATTCAATCATACTGTGAACCCCAAGTTTGCTTTCATGTTAATTAAATAAAATTAACCTTGGGTCAGGAGGCTGAATTAGAAACTAATTGACAGAAAGTAACCATAGAGCATCAGAGGGTATCCAGGAGAGACAGAGAGATGCACAGGAAGTAGTAACAGAGGGATTTGGATTGAAGTGCCCCCCCACTTTGGACTAGCAGAAGGACACTCTGTTTCAGAGATGCCAGCAAGGAGAGAAGGTTAGCTAGGTGCTAATCAACCTCTCTGAGCTAGCAGGTTTTCACCCCAGCCTTTGAATCTTGAGTCTTACTTATAAAAAGAATGGTAGAGATTTAGTTAAAGCTATTCTTAGTGGCAGCGACAGAGCCTGTGCCCACAAGAACAGAATTCCCAACAGGCTGTGGCCTGAGTGGCCTGGTTGCTGCCAGAGAAGCAGGCTGTTAACTGAGGAGCCTCAATTGTGGCTGAACTAGCAGTAGATTAAGGGGCAGCCACCGTGCCCAAAGTTAAACAATAGTTAGTCCTTTTCCTTTGAGAAATTTGTCCCCCACCACAAATACCAGGAACAAGTCTAAGTTTGAAAAAACCCCACACTGTTTCCTTTCTTTCTTTTCCATTCAAACAGGGAAGGTTCCCATTTTCCCTCTAGATCATTTGTCTTCTGTCAGTTGAAGTACTGCATATTTTCAGTGTATGCCATATTTTCACCACAAATAGTTCCCAGTGGATCTATGTGGTCATAATCTTAAGGCCAAAAAAAAAATGTCAAATTTAGCCAAAGGTAACATGAAAGTCTAAATCCATATGTTCAGCTGTCCTCACTCATTGATGAAGTGGATGAATCCCTTGTTCTCTCATTCTTGGTTTTGTTCTCATTCTGACAACAAACAAGTCTTTATTGAACATCTGCATTGAGCTTCACTTGGGGCAGACATTAAAGAGCAGTGCAGCCAACAGGGCTGCTAGTCTGAGGCTAGACCGTGCTCCAGGGCCATCTATGAGATGCTAACAACCGTTTGCCCCACGTCAGTGGTGACATGAGGACTTCACTGTCGTAGCTAGGTCAAGAGCTCAGACTACTGTACCACCCCACTTCCTTTAGAACTGGACAGGAAGAGCACCATTTGCTATAGTCATCAGCTGTGTTGGTGTTTGTTCAAGGCTCCTCTTCATCAGGTTTTGACATGCCTTCTGAACTTTCCTGGCCCAATTTGGTTGTCATCATAATGATTAAGTATCAGGATAACATCAATGAAGCCAAAAAAGAGGATGAGCTAAAGATTTCTGTGAAAATGCTGAGTATACCAAAATGAAGTTTTGGTTACATCCAGGGCAAAAAGAACAGGAAGGACTGGACAAACAGATGGCAGAGGCTAGACACTAGTACATGAAAAAGAGGAACAAAAATGGTTTCTTCTCCCTGATTTTTTTTGAAGAGTGATTTTCAAACTGCAAAGAAGAGACCTTGGACAGGTAAGTTTTCACAAGGAGCAGGTTGGAAATGAAGACCTAAATGCATTCAAAAGTCTAGGCCCGGAGGTGTGAGATCTCCAGGACTGATGGAGAGAAAGAAACAATAAGAAAACTTGTTTTGTATATGAGAAAAGCATATTTAGTCCTGAAAATCAAAGGAGGGATGAGACACAGTGAGGGATAAATGTGGATGTAGACAGTAGTGTCATTCCCAGAGAAACCACAATGAAATCACATTTAATGTACATTATAAGTGCTATAAAAAGAAAGTGATGGAGTCAGGGAGGAGATTTAAATAAATGTATACATGTGAGGTGTGATATTTAGCATGTGATAGAACATATATGTTGGATTTCATATCAGTTCATTTACTGAGGTTTATATTTCAGTTTGAATATGCAGTGCCCATCATAAATCCATGTGATGGTGTGATTATGAAAGGCTGTGGATACTTTAGGAGATATGGCCTAGCTGAAGGAAGTAGTCACAGGAAGTGTGCACTTGGAAGTTATATGTGGTCCCTGGCTCCTCCTCTCTCTGGTGAGCAGCCTCCTCCTTCCTGGGGACTTGCTGCATGATGCCCTGTCTGCCTCACTAAATACCTAGGAACAATGGAGCCAGCCAGGCCAGCTGTTCTGAAACTGGGAGCCTCCTAAATCATCCCAACCTTAAACTATTCTCTCAGATCTTGTGGATAAGCTAAATACACGTAAGTCTCATTGATACAGTACAGCAATGATATCATATGTCTGTTTTTACCAAAGTGTTTGCTATTACCTTGCTATATATCTTTAAGATTAGAGGGTCAAATATGGCCTGAATGACAAGGAATGAATAAATACATTGTTGATTAACTAATCAAGGCCAATTATTAGATGACGTATAGAAAAATGTCACAGAACCCTCTCTTGCATTAATTTTATTGACAGGATGGAGATGGGTAAGATCATAGAATGGTTGTGGGTAGCTGACATAGTGTAATGTCTCCAGACTATCTGAACAAGTGGTAAAAAAAATTTAATAAAATTTCCAGATATAAAATACTACATTCTCAGTTAAAAAAATGTAATCAGTTAGTGTAGGGTGTGGGCCTGGGTGGGAGTTGGGTGATACCAGTTTCAAGGGAGAACATTTTCAGTTAAGAGAGTGATAAAAAGACAAAAATGAGAAAATATAGACAAAAAAAAACAGAAAGAGAAAGGACTACAATATTTGTCTCTATCATTCCATCTGGTATTGAAGGGGACTTTTTAATATATTTTTGCATGTGCTATGGGAAGAAGTTATGGTAAACAAGAGATGCATCTATATTTTATTACTGATTCACTGTGCTCTCTAGGACCTTAAGGAATTAGCAGGCGTGAGACTAAAGGGACTATGGAATGAAAGAGAAAGGCTGAAAAATGAAAACAAAAAAGATGGGGACAGGAAAGAATAAGGTATTGACTCAGACTGAGACAAATTATTCAATGAAATATAATACAGAGACCAAAGGCATTCTTCTCCTGCAAGGGCCTCAGTCACGCAACACATCATTAGGCTAGTGTAGTTACTGTCCACGTGGGAATCACAAAATAGATCCCAATCTCATGCTATATGACTCCAAAGTCCTTTCTACTTTTAAGTAGAAAGGACTTTGAAATGAGACAAAACCTTAAAACTTTTAGAATAAAACTGAACATAAAGTAGAGAACTTCTTAAGCAAAATTTACAAATTAGAGCTGTAAAAGTAGTTCATAAGATTAACTCTATCACAATGAATCTAAGCAGACAGGATCCCACAGAGAAAGTTGCTGACAACTGCCCTACAGCCACGGAGGTGACCCAAGAATATGCCATCCACATTCACAAGGATGTCCACAGAGTGACCCTCAAGACGCATACCTCTTAGGCACTCCAACATTCAAACTTTACCAAGGTCATGGGTCTCCAAAAGTAGAAGGTCACACCGGTCTCAACAAAGTTGTCTAGGCAAAAGGAATAAAGGATGCCCTATACTGTGTGGCTGTACAGTTGTCCAGAATCATAACAAGAATGAAGGCTCATTAAACATGTGTGATTCATCCTCTACAACTTTTGAAAGATTTATTCATTTTTAGGGTTGTGTGTACCCATGTGAATTTTTGTGTGCCTCATGCATTCAGGTGCCCATGTAGGTCATAGGTGTTGGATCTTCTGGACCTGGAGGTACAGGCAGTTGTGAACCTCCTGATATGGGTGCTGGAAACCAAACCTAGGACTTCTACAAAAACAGTAAGCACTGTTAAACTGCTTAGCCATCTCCAGCCCTACCTCCCTAAAAAGTTGCACACAATTATAGATTATATGTAGCCACTAGTTGTCAAAGTCATAAAACTGCCCCAAGCAAAACCAAAGAATATATAGTCACTTTAAGATACTAAAAACTGATAAACCACAAAATTAGGAGGCATTTGCAACACTTAAAACAGACAAATTAGTTAGTTTGTCTGTCTCTCTGTTTTGCTTCATCTGTTTCACTCAACACACTCCTACCACTACTACAAATGGGAAAAAACATGTGTGAGAATATGGACAATAAGTCACAAAAATGGGAAGCAGGAGTTAAAGACAAGAAAGATGTCTATCCACTTTAGAAATCAAGGCAACCGTAAGACACACTATGGATGGATAAAATAGCCTCCTTGGTTAGCAAGGACTCTGAACAGTAGAGTTCTAGTGCTCTGCTAGAGGGAGTGTCAACTGGCTTAACCACTTTGAAAAATTAATTTTGAATTACCTAACAAATGATGCATTTGCCCTCTGATTCATCAATTCCACTCCTAAGAACCTTACTCAATATGCATCACAAACAGTAGTTAGGAGCAAGAAGGTTCACAGCAGCATTTTTTTTTTTTTGGCAATAGGAAATCAAAGAAAATAAACTCTTGGAAAAAAGAACTAACCAAACTCCACATACAGCAGAACAAGCTGATCTATCTTCACAAAAGAACTGAGTAGAAACATGGCCAGATGTGTACATCTTAGAAACAAATATGAGTGAAAATAAAAGTTACAGAAGAGCATATACAGAATGTTTTCAATGCTGCAAAGTCCAGAGACAAGTCATAGTAAAGAACATTCATAGAGAACACATAACTCAAAGAACTAAATAGAACTGAAAATGAAACATCAAAACATTGAGTTCAAAATTTCAAGAAAGGATTAAGGAGGAATGTATACACAGACCATCACATCACTGGTAATATCCTCCTAAAGTGGGTGTCCACTTCTTATTGAGTTCCATAGACGACAACATATATGATATATGCTATAACATGTAAAGAGTATTCAGAAGTAAAATGAGTTAAAGGAGGGAAGGAGAGAGAGAGAGAGAGAGAGAGAGAGAGAGAGAGAGAGAGAGAGAGAGAGAGAGAGAGAGAACAAAGAAAGCAGGTCTTGTTCATTCTTGTTCATCAGAGTCTGTCTACACTGGCCTTGATCAATAAGTCAAGGTGATAGGGACTGTCTGTACCTAAGTGGGTTGTCAGTTAAGACACAGCTGAAATGTGAGTTATTTCTGGCAAGTGGCTGATCTGTTCAGTTCTCCCATGATTCTATTTCAAGAAGTTATGGGTATTTAAAAAGACCATCTAATAAATGATGAGGAATCTCCTTCCATATTCAGTACCACTTGAAGTATATGCCATGCCATGTATAGTTCTTGGAACAATATTCTACAAGAAGTCTGAAAACCTAGAGAACTTCCCATGGAAGTAAGTGCAAGTGCAGACCCTAAGGTGTTGGAACCCGCTTCCTATGAGGGCTACATGAATGTGGGTTTTAAATAATCAACTGGGAGTTTTAGAGAAATGTGATAACTGACTTCAAACATTTTAAAAAAATTTCATGGAACTTTAAAAAGTTTAGATTCCTCCTGCACATTGAGTGGCCACCTGCTGCCAAGGGGTAGAAATGTAATGTGGCTGACTTAAGCTTTGAAAATTAAAATATTAGTTCAAAGAAGATGTTTGGATGACTAACACTGAATGATGGCTATTACACTATTGGAATTGGTTAGAATTGTGAAAAGGTGATATATTTTTAATTTTTTTTTTCAAGACAGGGTTTCTCTGTAGCTTTGGAGCATGTCCTGGAACTTACTCTGTAGACCAGGCTCAGAGATATCCCAGCCTCTGCCTCCTGAGTGCTGGAATTAAAGGCATGTGCCACCAACACCCAGATCTAAAATTTTTATAACCAGGTCTAATTTTTTTCTTTTTGGTTTTTCGAGACAGGGTTTCTCTGTGTAGCTTTGGAGCCTATCCTGGCACTCGCTCTGGAGGCCAGGCTGGCTTTGAACTCACAGAGATCCGCCTGCCTCTGCCTCCTGAGTGCTGGGATTAAAGGTATGCATCACCAACGCTCAGCCAACTCTAAAATTTTTATAACCTCCATTTTCCTTATAAAGAGTCATATTTTATAACAGACCATAGGTTTCATATATATTTTAATCTTTGAAAAATATTTGAATTCAGTTATATTGCTTCCTTCTCTGTTCTATGGAGAGTGAGAAAGAGTGAATGGTTCTACACCTCAGTAAATATAGACTTAATGAACACTATCTAACCTCTCTGAATCTCAGCTTTGTCAGTTATTAGGGTCATGTTCAGCCACCATCATCAGTAATCCCATTAAACTAATGAGCAATAATAAAAAGCAGCAAAGAGAGATTTATACAATGGGGGTACATTGGGAAAAGACATGAATATCCAGTAACCTCCAAGTTCATCTTTGGGGTCTGGACAAGAGGTTTAGGTTTAAGTAGAGGGTCAGAGGTAAACATAGCTAAGCAGTACCAGTCATGGTGTGGTCTGCCCATCATTGTCTAGGCTCTAGTCTCTCCTGCAGATGGTCTGGCAGTCATGTCAGTACTGTGCAAAGTATCTTTCTGGAACAGTTTTTTTTTTGGTGCCTAGCTCAGGTTTTAGCATTCTTCCAGCAGAAATTTCTGATTTCTTGGGATCCATTGCTTCAATAGTTTGACAGCCAAAGGGAGCAACCTGTGTGTATTTAGCATATTCTCATTCCAGCTAAGGAAGCAGATTACATTTTTTCTCAGCTAAAAAATGGGGATTACAATAGTACCTATGTATGAAGACAGCATCCTTTCCCCATATCCATGTTCTATCCCCATCACCTTTGGTTAGATTATCTTAGGTGACCTTACCAAAGCCTCAAGTAAAGGAGTCTTGCTGTGAAGTTGGTCTGGATCATATGGCACACTCACCATCACTACAAAAGTTCCTTCTAAGCTGAACACAGGAAAGTGAGAGGCAGAACGAGTCATTTGATGGCAAAAGCAGCAACTTCATAGATTGGGTAAATCAGATGAATTCTAACAGGTATAGAAGCTGAGAACCATGTATTGGTCTTTCTAATTCAATCTTTATAAAAGCCCCTTCGAAATAGTATATCAGTCCAAAAGCTGACAAGGAAACAAATATTCTCCTAGACTCACAGGAAGAAATTGCATTTAAAGACACCCACTTTAATCCTGTGACACTCCTTTCTGACTTCTGACCTTCAGAACCATGAGATTAAAGCATGTCTTGTTTGAAGCCACTGAGCATGTGTGTAATATGGGATAGCAGCAGTAGGAAACTACCAGCGCAGGGGCTGGCCTTGCAGATCAAACAAGGCAAGCACTGAGCTTTGTAATGCTAGAATCCACCTAATTTACCTCAAGAGAAGTTCATCTTCATGGTATACCATGTCAGTATTCCCTCTGGCATTTTCCTCATAAGCCAGTTTTAGAGCTCTATGTAGATCATCCACGCTGGGATAGGCTTTAGATAGAAGTCAGGGGTTTCCTGCCATTGACTGTGGAGTCCTGATGGTGGCCTCAACACTCTTGAATTGTATTCCTCAGCTCTAGCTAAAGGCTAGATGATAGCAGTCCTGACATTCAAAGATCATATGCTTACTTGGGTGTCCGACCTATACTTCCTGAGTCTACCTCTGACTCTTTCTTATGCTTCAAACTGTAGCTACTTCAGAATTCTCTAGTGTCACCTGCTGCTTGGTTATCATGATTCTGAATATGGATTAATCAGGTGTTCCTAATTTTCTTTTGAAAAAGGAGGATAAGAAGAGGATATGGGATTGTTAATTTAAGTTTATTCTTAAAAACAGGATATTCAATGATTTCCATGGGATGTTTCAAGCAAAAGCTCCCAGCTCTGTGCACACATGGATCCCTCAACTCCTGTTTTTATGCAACAGTGTTGGGGTTTATCCCCATCAAGTATTCTGCCAGTCCTTATTCTTCTAAATGGTAGGACTTTTGGAAGATATTTCTTGCTACTAAAGGTGGAGATAACAGTACTCAGTGGATCAGATATGACCAAAACAGAAACGAGTTCAGAATGCCATTGGACACAACCTCTTCTTGCATCTCCACTTCTAGATCACCATGGGCAGTCTGGGAAGGAGCTTTTCCATCTACAAAGCATTCCAGAAGCTGGACACATTCTTACTTATTTTAATTCAGCCTGGGTGGGATGACTAGACCACATCAATACTCAGCTGGCACACAGAGAAATAGTTACTTTGACTATGGAAATATATAAAAGATGCTTGGGAAGGAACAGAGGATAAGTCATTGAAGGGGATAAAATGTCACACAGAAAGGCAGAGAGATGTCTCCTAAGACAACCAAGTCTCTGCATGTGGCATAAAGTGAGAGCAAGCAATAGCAATAGACGAGGTAAAGGTTGACTACTTCAAGGCCATACCTGCCATACTACACATTGGATAATTTACTGTATAGAGTTTAGTAATTAAGGAGAAAACTGGGTGTCTGTGCTCATACTGGGTTTGTCAGAAGGGATAAAGAATCAGTAGAGTTACTCAGGGTACAGCAATGGTTTACTCTGGAAGTGGTAGTGGGAAAAGAGTAATGTGGGGGCAACCAGCCTACTGTGGGCAATGCCACCCCTGGGTTATATAAGATATCTGAGAAAGCTATAGGGATTAAGCCAGTAAGCACTGTTCTTCCATGACCTCTAATTCAGTTCCTGTCTCCAGGTTCCTGCCCAATGCCTCTTCATGATAGACTGTGATTAAAACAATAAATCCCTTTGTCTACAGTTGTTTTTGGTCATGCTGTTATATCACAGAGTAGAAAACCAACTTATAAGAGCTGATTACATGCATAGGGGAAAGTCACCTAAAACAAAGGAAAATGAGAAAAAGTAGAGAGCCCAGGTCAGATTACGGATGCTTAACCAGAATCAATAGGAGGTGGAGGTGAAGAAAAACCTAGAAACTGAAAGAACAGAACCACTGATGTCAAATTACACAAAGGGGGAGGCAAGAATGGGTGACCATGAGAACATTGGAGGAAATAATACAGGGTGACACCACAGAAACCCAGTAGGGAAAGATGGTTGTAGAGGGTTGACTAGGTTAAGGTTATCAAAATGGTCCAATGAGTCAAGGCCAGAAATAGGTAAAGAGAATCACATCCAAAGCCCAGACTCTGAGCATACTTGTGTGGAGATGAACATGACTTCTCTCCTTGACTGGACTCTTGCAAGGCTTAGTGTACCTTGCACAATGGATAGGCATATTTGCCTCATGGAACCAAAGGGCTAATTGGGGTTTCTCATGTTCCCATGATGACAGTAGTTAGAACCCAGCTATACCTACAGGCCTCAAACACTTAAAACAAAATCAGGTCCCAAAGAACTGAGAGAGTAAGATAGGACACAGAGTCACGTGGCCAGAACAAAACAAATGTCCATAGCTGTGTACATATATGCTGCAGTGACATCAGCCTCCACCTCCCAACTTCTCCAAGCTGCTGGGGAGAGTAGATGATTGGGCCATGATATCATCCGTTCTCTTTCACAAAAGCAGAAATTAACTGTAAGCTGACTAGAGAAATAAAAATACTGGTATAAGTGCTTATAAACATAGCAATAATTAACTATACACCTGAAAGCAGAGACCATGTAAGTGGGAGCTGCAACAGAAGTAAAAATAACACATACATACTAAGAAAGGGATTAGATATACCCCAGGGTGAGTCACAAAACAACAAAATTCTTGACTGAGGGAAAAAAGCAGGGAAGAGAAAACAGAGTAATCACCAAATCATACAGGGAGCTGGTGCAAGGCTCTGTGCTTCCCTGTCATAAGGAATATGAAAGGAGACAGGAGAGACAACCCTTTTCTATGGATAAAGATGACCAGACAGACGAGGGAACAGTGAGTGGTAGAGTCCCAGAAAGGAAAGCCCAGAGCTTGGAAGAAATGTGGGAACTTGTGTGCTCCCCATAGTCCTTAGGAAAGAAGAGGGCAGTGTACAAACGCACAGCAAAAAGCAGGACAAGCTTTGATCTAGGGTGCAAGAAAGCACCAGAACTCCAATGTCAAGCTTCTTTCCAATATCTATATGGAAGATACAGATTATGTACAAATATAAAGTCATAGATGTAGATAAATATTCATGGAAGTTTCTTAGCTCAAATAAACATTATCTACGTGATTGACTGAAGACTGGAGTGACAAGTAACTTGTAGCTTCACTCTTGTGGCTGGACATCAAAAACAGTGACATCTCTCAGTGCTTAGACCATCCATGACTCTTGGATCCAGTAGTGTAGGAGATAGGCCACATCTAACCACCTGGCCCAGCTTCTCTGGCTGCTCTGAGAAAGTCTCACTGGACCGTTTTTTTGTTTGTTTGTTTGTTTGTTTTTTGTTTTTGTTTTTGTTTTTGTTTTTTGGTTTTTGGTTTTTTTTTGTTTGTTTTTTTGTTTTGCCTATGTGAAGATCCTCACATTGAGATCTTAGAAGCAGCTACTCAATGCTGAAAACAGATTTCCCACTCTAGAGTCAGCCTGGGGAGATGAGTTCTCTTGGAAAGCACTACTCTAAGTTGCTGGAATTTTTCAGTTCCAGCATCAATCTAAAGTATACAGACCAAGTTCTTTTTTTAACCCTCAGCACGAAAAGTCTTGGAGATCTTTGTTATGTCTCCAGATTTCATCAAGAACTCTGATGCCACCAAACCCCAGTGCAGATGGTGTGGTGAGAAAAAGGAGGCCTGTGTTGGGGTCCAGAGAACAAAGCTCATGGTAGGAAACACATCAGTGAGTTAAACTCTCCCAGAAGCTAGCACTTCACTGATGCCATTTGCATACACACCACAGCTCTTCTTCCATTCTGCAAGCTCCGCAAGGATACTGCTGCATCCAGATGCCTCATCTGACCAACATCTCCTGTTCCTTAGGGGATGACACTGTTCTCTGGATGCCCTCACATGCAATGTCTCACTCATCTTCATGAGCCTGTCACTGGGTAGGGCACAGATGGCTATGCTCAATTCATATGGGAAGAGACTGTGGTTAAGACAGGTGATGTGATTAAAGGTCATGGGCCACCCAGATGAAGCCAGGAGTGAAGGTCACCAATCTGGATTCCCAAGCCAGGAGCCAGCCAAACCTCAAGCACCATGTTTTGTCACCTCCTCTCCCACTGCCACTTACTCTGATAGTCAGCCATGTGACCATTGTGAGAAGGCTGCCTGCATGGAGAAACAAAGGAGCAGGCACATAAGGCAGAAATGCAACTTTTAGAAGCAAGTGGGTGGGCATTGAGTAGGCATAATGTTTCTCTGTCCCAGGAAAACTGCTAGTTGAGGGCGTGATAGTAATCTTTTTATCTCCATGAAAAGGAAACAAAAATGTGTGTGTGTGTGTGTGTGTGTGTGTGTGTGTGTGTGTGTGTGTGTGTGTGTGTGTGTGTTTGTGTGTGTGCATGTGTTCATGCATGTGCTTGGTAAGCATGCATATGTATGGCTACACACGTGTTCCCAAGCATATTCCCTTTTAGAGAATAAATTGAGTCCACCAGTTCTGTGGAATCCCTGATGCTGCTAGAGAGAACTCTGGATAAGACAAGAAGAAAGCCTGTGCCTGCTGCTGACAAGAGGTTCTCAGAATAAAACATAAAGGAATGGCATGTTGGCCCACTTCAGAAGAGACAGGAGGGGCTGCTACCAGAGAAAGGGTCTGGCTATAACATACACACACAACACACACACACACACACACACACACACACACACACACACACACACACACACACGCACGCACGCACGCACGCACGCACGCACGCACGCACGCACGCACGCACGCACGCACACATGCACACGCACAAGCACACGCACACACAAGCATACCCACAAAGAAAAGCAAAGGCATGTATCAAACAGAACCCCCAGGAACAAAACCTGAGTGACAAGTCCTGTGCAGGTCAGACTCTTGGGGGCATCCTTAATGGAGTAAGGGAGATAGGCCGGGGCAAGGTAAAGACAAGCAGGGGTATGGGGTGAAGAGCCTAGGCTGAGTCCCAGGGAGTTCCATAGTATGGTGTGCTCAGGCCATCCCACACATAGCCAAGAGAGCTGAGCAGTAATACAGCAGCAGCAACCAGTCCTGGGCGTAGACTGTTCCCAGATAAGGGCAGATGCCACAGCAGGTGCAGTAGCCCAGACTCAGGTTCTGGGTACTATCTAAACAGCTCCTGCTCCTCTTCAGGAACTGCATCTATACCCACTCTAGAGCTGGGCATCCTCTGGTGTAGTTTGTTGTATTTTCTCCGTTCTATTCCATTAAACCACACCTGTGAGTTTCTGTATCGTTAAGCTTTCATGAAGCTTTATGGCTATGTTCCCTTCTGTGACCCAAATGGCCACAGGTCAATTAATCCACTACATACATGATTGCCAATCTTATTCTCTCTCCATTCCTATTTCAATTTGACTATGATCCCATTTAGGGAAGCAGACATTTCTATCCCTATAAGGAAGGTGTCACCCACATGGAAGAATGAAGGAAGGTTCTTTTTGTTATAGCACAGCAAGTCAATAAATGCAGACTAAAAGTGACTGCATGGTTCAAATAAACTACTACAGAACTCATTATTTTACTGATTTACTCTGACTTTTTAACAACTCATCTACATATTTTTGCATGTACTATCTATCTCACCCCATTTTAGCTTCCAGATTGTCTCTTTAAAAAATAAACTTAAGCAGACTCATCCCTCTGTAGACATATATCAAAAATGTTTGAAATGAAAGTACATCTGTATATAATATGTATGGAGTTTTTCCTCCCATTGACCCCTAAAACAGTATAGGGTGACAGCTGTTTCTTTACATAACATCATACATTATGTATTGTCAGTAATCTAGACATAATCTAAATTATAGAAAACATATTTATGGCTAAAATATATATGGATTTTAATAAAGGTTTTGAGATATGTTCAAGTATCTGTGATAGCTGTGGAGGTCTTACACTCAGTCCCCTAAGAATACAGTGAGACAACACAATAGATTTCTATACCTGCTCAATTAGAAGTTTACACAGAACTATTAGTTTGACCTGAACTTTTCTCTTTGGTGTCTAACTCTGTTACTAAAGCTCATGGCCTGCATCCATGTTTCATGTGTCTCATGACTTTGATACAAACACTATATTAGCATCAGAATTATAGATATAAAACAATACTTCATAGGATACCTTCTAAGATTCCCTCCCAAGAGTCATTAGAGCACTCACACAGTTTAATTTCAAGATCCACTCCAAATGGTAGAGTGAATTTATTCACTCAAAATTATGTTTTTATTAATTATATTTTGAAGAAGTCAAAATAATTAACATATAAAAGTGTTTGAATTATACTAATTTATTAAGATATAAAATAGAATATGAAATAAGTTGTCATAAATAAACATAATCCAAGGAGACAAAAGACAAAAGTCAAAATGTGAAAGGGGGTGATAAGTCTGAGTTGAACAGGGGGTGAGAACTGAGTCCTGGCTGAGAGGACACATGAAATGTGAATTGCATTAAGAAAATGATGATCAGTAATAAGAGGGCACAAGAGATCAAGTGTGGCTTCAGCCATCTACTACTGGCACACCAAATGTCCACCCACAGCAATGATCTCACGGTTTCTGTGGCTTGGGTTGATTAAATCCTTTCCTTGTTAGGTCTTATGAGGCCAAACTCAAGGTTTAGCTGGGCTACAGATTCATCTGAGATTCTGAGCTCTCTTTGGGCTGGCCTTTGAAATTGTGGAACTGAGTTTCCTACTTCCATACTGGTAGCTAGCCAAGGACCTACTCTCAGCTCCCACCCAAGGCTGTCTGTCAGATAGTGCTCTCCAGAGCAGAGCAGCTTGACTTTTAAGTCATCACAGGATACTTCTGATTCTGCTATGAGGGAGTCTGAATTTACATAAGATACTGGTGGAGGATGAGGATGAGGATGATGATGATTATGATGATGATGATGAGGAGGAGACTGTGCCATCATATTCCCAGTCAATACCTAAAGCAGGGGTCACACACCAGCAGATAAGAATCCTACAGTGACTTCACATGACTGAGATGTACTGAGGAACTATGGCAGGGAAAGAATCTAGAGAAGCCCTTTGTGGTCTGACACAGGATTTGAACTCCATTCTTAAAGGAGGAACAGGAAATGTTACGTGTTGTGTTGTGGAGATTGTATTCTAGGAACCATGACACTTTGAGAGGGCATTAGTAGATACACCACAAAGAATACAAATACAGAATAAGGTAACAGACGCTTGACTCATGCTTATGGTCTGACATCCCACTTTATGTGATGACTGTGAGAACGCAAAGCCTGTTGCCATTGTGCTTAAGCATGTCCTTCATATGCCAACAACAGAAAACAACAACAATAAAACCTCAAAAAGATTTGCCTCATTAAAGATCCTTTCCCAAACAGAAATACTTAATCAAATATTACCCCCCCCCCCGCCCCGCCAACACACAAAGGGGAGGAGACGAATCCCTCTTCTATAGTTGACTACTTCCCTCTACAAAATAACTTTAAGTTTGGCTTTTGAAAAATTCATCTCAGGATCCTGGAGGTGGGGTACACACTTGTAGGAGCACTAAGCATGAGAGGAACTACTTCTTTGCAACTAGGATTTGAGGCAGATTAACTGAACTCTGTGGGTATTTGATTTCTCTAAATATCTGTCATGTCCTTTGCTCAGATAGATAGGTTTGCTTAATGATTTAACAGTTCTCAAACATTTTGAACAAAACACTTTAATGTTCAATTTGTCTGAATTATCCATTCATGACCATGGTTACATAACATGACCTTGAGAGGATTATAATGTTATTCTCAAAGATGACATGACCAGCCACTCAGTTTTGACAGGCATTGTCCCCAGCTCATAGTCTCACCATTAAAGCAGAGTTGTTTAAGTGACTTGTTGACAGTTACATTGGTGTTAGTGGTAGAGCTGGGATATGAATAGATGAGTGTCAGTCACTGTAAGTTAAATGCTTCAAAAAAATAGTTACTAGCTTGTCTCTACATGGTAAACATTGAGTGCCCATTACTGGCACTAGTGGTAGTAGTAAAAATTTTGTCAAATATATCTATTAAAGTGAGATTATGTTACAGATGTGAGGGACAGAAAACAGCTCCAGGGCCAGTGAGATGACTCATTGAAATAGCTCAGGCTTGCCTTCAAGTCTGATGACCTGAGTTGTCAAACTGCCCTCTAACACCCACATGCATATTCTGGCATACACACACACACACACACACACACACACACACACACACACTGGAAACAAAACAAAACAAAACAAAACAACAACAAAAACCCCAATTCCTGGGGAGTTTACAACAATTGTGAAATAAATCTTAGAATTACACAGTAAAAACTAAAAACAAGAGAGAGGAGTACAGACTTAAAATTCTTTAAAATTCTGAGAGAATTCTATGTCCTACTCTGTTTTCTATTTTAAACTGGTAACATACCATCAGTCTTTAAATACAATATGAAGGATCCAAAATTGACACAAGTAGAAACAGAGACAACAAACAGACCAACTGGTTTGAAGAAGAACAGGAGGAAGAAGAAGGAGAGAAGGAGGAGGAAGATGAAAGAGAGGAAATGGAGGGAGAGGAGAGGGATGAGGAAGGAGGAGGAAGCAGCAGCTAAAGCAAGAACCAATCACTGTAGAATTCTGTGAAATCTTTAAAGCATTTTCTGGTTCAAAAGTCATCCTTGGTAGAAATAATTTAGGAAAAATTTCTTTTTAATACAATTCCCAGAGTTCTAGAGCATAGAAAAGGACAAAATTTCTAATCTTTATATAACTAATATCTTTTTCACATTAAAAGCACATAGTGAAGACATATCACTAAGGAAACTGAACTTGATGCAATGATCAGGATCATGGGCTTTTTGCAGCACCAGTGATTGGGCCTCTTGCCTCATGTGCTAGGCAATTGCTCTATCACTGAGCCTCAGATCCAGTCCCTGAAACAAGTACTAAAATACAGCAGTTTGCTAGGGGATCTGTGCAGTAAGTGAAAATCTTAAATTGGAAAGGGACAAATAATTGGCTAAAAGTTAAACAATTCTAAGAGAAGGGGGCAAATATGAACCTACCCATCTGCATCCATATAATATACTCTGGATGCCATAATGTGCAGGTTAGTTTTACCTGTCAACCTGACATTACCTAGAATCATTGCAAAGAGAGTTTTAATGAGAAAATACTCTCCTCCATGTTGTCCTGTGGACACTGATTGTTAATTAATGTGGGAAGAAGTAACTCCCTGTAGTGGCACATTCCCTAGGCACAGGTTCTGAGCTGTAGAAAGCAAGAGCAAGCTAGGTGAGTGAAATAAGCAAGGAGCTTTGCAGTCATTGTCTTTACTCTTGACTAAGGGTGCAGTGCTTTAAGTTCCTGACTTACTTCCCTGAAATAACCTGGCATAGTAAGCCAAATAAATCTTTTCTTCCCCAAGTTAGTTATTGTTAGGATGTTTTTATCATAGCAAAAGGGATGCAGCTAGAACACATGGGATCTTCTCCTCATAGACAACAAACTTCTGAATAATAATAAAAAACCAACTCTTAATGCCTCAAAGCTAATTTTGCTAATTGTATTTAATAAAACTCTCAGAACAGGAGGAACTCAATAACATCTCTTTAGTGTGGTTAGAAGAAGCCATCACAGTATCGGAATTGTTTCAGGAATGTTAGCATACCCAGTTCATTCCTGAACTTGGGAGACAGGGACACCACATCTCTGTGCAATTGAGGCACACCTGACCTACATAGTGAATTTCAGGCCAGTCAATGCTACATAGTGAGACCCTGCCTTAACAAACAAATGAATAAACAAACTGATAAACCATAATCAAGATAAAAATAGAATTCCAGGAGTTTTCAACTTGCAGTAGCAGTTCTGGGTAACACTGTGGCAACAACTCTCAATGAAAAGACATGTTCTTTGGAGAGGTAAAGGAACCATTAGTTTGTTATAATGTAATTACTTACTAATAAAACTTAGGGGAATTAAGTGAAGAAATTATAATTAATAAATAAATAGCATGAAAAATCCAAATAGAAAAATCAACAGCTTTCATATAACAATAATTAGAAACACAGAGAAAACTATCCTTTGACTATAACTCAATGAGCAAATGTTTGATACCCAGAAACAACAGACTGCTCAAGGAAACAGTTCACCAGCCACCTTGGTTTACCAATGGAGTCCTTCTGCAGAACAGTACTTTCTCATGTATCCTATGAAAAGCCAGACACTCACTGTGGAAAGACTGAAGGCCTTGCAGAGAAAAACACTTTCAGGATAATTCAGCTTATACACAATTCCACACACAGTATATTAGGATCTTTAAATATGAATGCTTAGAGAATGGTAGTTAGGACTGACCATTCCAAACAGAGAGCAATAACAGGGTCACATGCCTCTGTATCTTTTAGGAAAGTTTGCTGAGCAAACTGTAATATGCCACACAAAGAACAATAATCTTGAAAGGTCTAAAGAAATAGAGGTCATCCCACACACAGAAATGCAATTCCAGACTCAAGTAACTTAAATTCAGTCATGGATCAGTTAAGAGAAATTGTTCAATGAATGTCACCAGATATCTAAATAATTTAAAGTTGTATTTCTGTATCAATCTGTGTTCTAAAATAAACTAGATGTGGCTAAAACATTAATTTAAAAAATTTTAAGAATCCTGAAAAATAAAGGGAGGTTCATCTTAGACTACATATCACACAACAGATTTACAGTTATAAGTGTAGTGTAATTTGTCATAATGGTAGACTTGATTACAGTAACAAATGTAAACATCAGTTGCATAGCAGATAGGGCAATATTCAAACATGAAAGGGCAATATTCCAAACTAGAAAAATAATTTGCAGGGGAACAACACACTAAGAAGATTCATGAGTAAAATATTAATACTTCAATAGATCAGTGAATAAAGAACACAGTTTACAAATGATTTGTAAATATCTGCTAAGCATCCAAATGTCTTCAAACACTAATGTTTCTGAACAAAAGGAGAAGCAGGTTAAAAGGCACGATGCAGTCATATCTAACTAGAGAATGATGACCCTTTGATTATATGTTTTAGGAACTTAAGAAGCATTAAGAAGGTGACAAAATCTGGGGTATGAGGCTATTGAAGGCTCTGTCACTCATTCTGTAAGGAAATGCATTCAATCAACAATATATTCACAAATACATGATTATATTAGCTCATTAAATAATCATGTTTTGACGAATATTTAATGCATTAAGAAAATGCTCTGACTAGGTTAAACATATGTCAGGAAAGCATAACTAGAGCATAGTAGTGATACTGTGATGTGACAATATCTATGTAGAAGACAATGGAACACAAGTATCAAATTGTTACAGCAGCTTTCTCTGGGTACCAAAGTAATTTTAATGCTTAATGGTGAACACAGGAATACATTTTACTAAGGATGCTTTTTTTTTAAAAAAAGATTATTATCAAGGGCAGTTGTTAATGCCTGGTGAGATAGAAAGACACATTTGCCTTAATGAGACCCTTTTGTACAGGCTGGGAGGAAAACAAGGAGTGGGGTTGCCCACTAGTCATCTTGGTCTCGAGACAGAATCTCCCAGAAGCCCACATTGTAGCTACTGCACTTGCTACTTCCTTATTAGCCATTCCCTTCTGGCATCTTCCTGTTCAACTCTGCTAATGTCCACCTTCCTACCACTCAAAAGTCTGGGTATAGCAAAACAATTGCAGCCCAGGTCTGGAGGAACTCCACCTGCAAGGAGTCACGGCATCTGTGCTTCTGCTCAGATGCTGCTGTGCCAGTGGCGCCACAGCTGTTCCCATTAGAAGAGAGAAGCATCCTTCCACCAAAGCTGCATGCCTGTTCTAATCTGTTTGCTTGTTTGGGTTCAACCCTGGGAGACACCAGGCAACTGCTTTGCCACTGAACCATATCCCTAGTCCTCACTTTATTTTTCAAGTTATTTTTACTTCACTGACTTGCCTTCGCTTTTGTATTATCATTATCTTTCAAAATTTCTTACATTTGTTCAATTACTTCGTGTGTGTGTGTGTGTGTGTGTGTGTGTGTGTGTGTGTGTGTGTGTGTGCATGGCACATGTGCCATGGTGTGAGTTTGGGGGTCAGAAGACAACTTGCAGGTGTCAGTTCTCTCCCTCCACCATGTAGAGGATCAAACTTAGGTTGCTGGACTTGATGACATGCGTCTCTTTATCTACTGAACCATCTTGCCAACTCCATTTTTTATATTATTTTGAGGAGCAGTCTCAATACGTTTCCCATGGTTGGCCTTGATCTCCATCTATAGCCTATTGTGAACTACCAATCTTCCTGCCTTGCTCTACTAAGTAGTTGGGATTACAAGTATAGGTCCTAAGGCCTAGTTTTAAAATCTAAACATTTTCATTTTTTTTTAGTGTGCCCTGCATTCGCATGGGTGCATCTGGAAGTGTTTCTCAGGGACAAGCATATTCCTTATTTCATAAGTGACCTGCCATTGCAAAGGTTACCTACAGACCCGAATAAGGCAAGATGTCCAGATGGAGATCCATTTTGCCTTATATAGGTGAGTAGAGGTCATCCCAGGAGTTTATAAGTCGAAGAAAAAGGAGAGACAAGAGTTGGAGCAGGAAACAGAGGTGGCAGTATGAAGAATTCAGGAATAGGACCTAGAGGACATGAATCTTTCCAAAAGTTTGTAAAAAAAAAATAAAAAAAAACAAGGAAACACATTCTGCCCTACGGCCCATGGAGGGAGAGCCTGCCGCCTGGTGCTCTGGCTTCCAGAATCTCCAGCTAACAAATGTGTGTTGTTTTAAGCTACTAACTTAGTGGTAATTTGCTATGGGAATGAATAGTGGTGCCAGTGAACCTAGAGCACCCACCCCCAACAGCCTTCCTGACTGTATCTCTACTGAAAGGCATTTGTTGTTCCTGCCAGAACTTCCCCAAGTGGCTCATAGCAATCCAAGTCCTGTAGCTTTAAAGACTTCTCTGATGGACAAATATCCTGTGTCAATCCCTTGGAAATTCAGTGTGCCTCAGCACTGGATGCATCAAATAGTCTTACAGTCAAGAAGTCTGGCTTATTTTTCTTAAATATGGAATTTTCCACATATGGCCGACCACAGAAACCATCACATATCTATTTACAGCACAGCAATATTGTTAACAGCAACAAACATCCATGACTTTGTTGGCCTAGTATGTACCAGGCACTGGGCTGGGCTCTGTGGAAAAAGACAAATCTTCACTCTAAACTGAGCTCCAACATTTCCTACCATACTTTTCGCATACAGAGCTGGGATCTCTCCTCTCAGGGGTTCATCTATCTTCCCAGGACAGGTCATGTTCTAAGAGTGTGTCTCTCCGACCCCCACCCCACAATTCTGCAGTACCCCAGTAGACAGAGAATACACATGCTTCTGAGAAACAGGACACTGTAGGAAGGAAGACAGGGCAGAGGGCAGTTTAGGTATCTAATTTGAAAAACAAATACTGTTCCTGAGGGATTTAGCTGATTGTCCCAGACTGCATTACTGTGGCATTCCTATGTCATATTATCCACAAGAGCAGCCTGAAGGGCAGTGAGTTTTAAACTCACAAAAGCAATCATCATTATGGAAACCCACCCTGTACACCATGCACATCATTTCTTTGTGGGGTCCCTCTCTGCTGCCTCTCACCTCCTGATCTTCATTGCAGTATTGATGTACCTATGGAGTAGGATAGTTATACAGCTGAACCTTTGGAGTCTCTTCACTGATTGAATAACAACTTATACACTATTAACAACAGCCCTATTTTCAATAGGTTTTACTTCACCTCATACCAGCCCAGATAAAAATGGTTCAAACTGCTATTGCCTTTGCCAAGTATATGTTGCAATTTTCCACTCTTCCAGTACTACAGGAGACATGGTTATGCAAACACAGCCTAGGTTTTTATAAGAAATGAAAGAATTTTAAAATAAAGGTAGATGAAAGATTTTCAGTAACATATATTTTAGGGTTAGTAACCACAGAATCCTCCCTCAAAATCCTTTTCAACTCAGACCAATAGAATTTAAAAGAACAAGTTTCCATTTATTTCAAATACTTAATTAGAAAAGAAATCCAAAGCATTTATTGAATGGTATCCATTATAACATGCTACCACAAGGAATCCCACAGATCCATTTAAAGTACTAGTAAATATTTATATAGACCACCAGTTTATAATGACAATCAGGGTTAGCCATTAAAATATCAATTCAAGAACATGAAGCAATCTTAACAAGTCTAGCAGGTTTACTTAGAATCTGCTGTAGACATGGAGAGAGCTCTTTTGTCCCATGCCCCTCTCTGCAAGAATAAGAAGGTTTGGATCTGAAGAGAATGCACTTACTGTTTCTGTATTATTTCTAAGGTGCAGTGGTCAGTGAGCAGTGTTCAGCTCTGCAATGCATGGGACAGGGCTGTTTGGATTTCTATTTGATGTTTGTCCCATGTGTGTGGTCCATGGCAACATTACCCTCTGCTTTGGCATCAATGTTGCTGATCACACTAGACCAAGATCTAAAGACACATAGTACCTTGGTGGTGGCACAAGCCTTTAATCCCAGCACTCGGGAGGCAGAGGCAGGTGGATCTCTGTAAATTCAAGACCAGCCTGGTCTATAAGAGCTAGTTCCAGGACAGCCTCCAAAGCCACAGAGAAACCCTGTCTCAAAAAACCACCCCCCTCCAAAAAAAAGACCCATCGCTGGGAATAAGCCAGGAAGTCAAGTCAGAGTCAAGAGAAGTCTGGCTTGCTTATTTCTCTCTTCTTTCTCTCTTTCTCTCTTTTCCTTCCTTTCTCTACTTCCCTTCCTCCCTCCTTTTGTTATTATTTTTTTTTTAGGTTAGCGGTAAGGGTTGAAGTTAACCTGTACGCCCCACTTGCCAAAGGACAGATAGCTTGCTGGAATGCTGGGGGCTGTTTCTTGTTAGACACAAAGTCACATGTTTTCACTTCAATAAACAAGGTTGACTCCCCTAACTGCTCAGGATGCTTGATCACACATAGAGGTGGGAAGTTTGTCAGTATGTATGCTTACCCCAATGGATGAAGGCAGGAAGTACCACAGGGATTTGACTTTATGAGCAAACCTGACTGATTTAAAATTGGGGCCATTCTCTGGGAGTTCCAGGTATGGACTTGGCCAGTGTCCATCTTCCTGGCTAGTACTAAATAAAGCTTGCTTACATTGGATAATTGTGGAACTGGTCTTTCTCCTGTAGATTCTCAGGTTTAACATTAGCATACAAAGTCATGGGATTCATAATAGCATCTTTGAGCAACCCCTCTCTCTTACACACACACACATACACCCCAGAGAGAGAGAGAGAGAGAGAGAGAGAGAGAGAGAGAGAGAGAGAGAGAGAGAGAGAGATGCAGACAGAAGGAGACAGAGATAAAGAGAGGGTATACTCTCTGTGCCTAGAATATGTAGGGTCAGTACTCTGAAGATATGCAGAAAGAAAGATCTACTACTCAGTAGCCACCCTGTGCCCAGAGGAACTTGGTCAGCAAAAGACAGCCATTGCTTCTTACAGCCCGAGCCAATGGCCACAGGCTGCAAGGAAAGAAAGCCTTTTCCACCAGGATCTAGAAGGAGCTGAACATTTACAGAGCTTTCGGACTGAATGTTTCAACAATTCTGACTCTTTCCTTGTACCCGCTATCACCTTGTTTAAACATAGACGTGCAGAGTCTCCCGGGTTCTCCCATCTTCCACTCGTGATGTATCACCAAAGGAAAGAACATAACTGGGAATATGCAAACATTAGTGTAACCATAAAAGCAAAGATCATGCATTCCAGGGGATAAGGCAGAAGGGTGAGAAGTTTAAGACTAACCTGGATGAACTTCTAGGAAACTTAGGAGATCTTGTCACAAATCAAAATCTTTAAAAGAACTGGGGAAACAAGCTAGTGAGAGATCGCTGACTCAGGTCTGACAAATGGGGAACCTGCATAAGACCAAACTAGACTCCCTTAATATAGGTGACAATGGTGTGACCGGGACAATGTATGAGGCCACTGGTAGTGGGTCCAAGATCTAAGATTAATGCACAAAGTTACTTAGTGGGGCCCATTCTATATGGAGAGATACCTTGCTTAGCCTAGACACAGGGGTGTGGAGGTGGAGAGGTGCCTTGGTCCTGCCTCAACTAGATGATGGAAAGATTTAGTAGACTTCCTAGAGGAGGCCTTACCCTTTCCTTGGAGCAGATGGGAGGAGGGAGGAATGGGGGGAGCATGAGGAGAGGAAAGAGGGAGAACTGGGAATGGAATGTAAAAAATAAATAAAAAACAACAAACCAAACAAAAACAAACAGACAGACAAAAAAAAAAAAAAAAGAACTGAGGACAGAGCTCAATAATATAGCTGTAACCTGGAATGCCTGAGGCTCTAGGTTCAACCCCAGGCCTTAATTAAAACTCCATTTGATATAACTGAAATAACTGAGAAAGGCAATGGCATGCCAAATAATAATGGTAATAACAAGAACATCAATCACCACCAATGGATGTGGATGCAGTTTTACTATTGAGTGATGTAATGATCTCCTTTGGTAAGGGCATGGGCATTTTTACAGATTGCTGCCACCAGTTAGCAAAGGTGAAGTACAAAGCTGGTGCAGCTCACAGAGCTCTCAGAAGAGAAGCAGCCTCAGTGTGCAGGTCTTCCTTAAGATGGACTAGCTTGATAGGTAGGGTTTTAGTTGGGGTGGGGGGTGGTAGGGGAGGATGGGAGGGAGAAGGGAACTGGAATTGTCATGTAAATCAATCTTGTTTCTAATTCAAATAAAAAGTTATTAAAAAAAAAAAGATGGACTGGTTTCTCACCTGGCCTAGGAGTTCATTCCCCACACTGAGATACCCTTAAGCATCTGTCAGGAGTTTACAAAACACAGAGAAACAAACACTTTGGTCTTTCAACATTTACAAGACATGCAGATTGATGAACAAAATGTACCTTAAAATGGTCAAGAGGCAGAAAGTTCTGGGATATGGAGAGAGAGCAGCTGGCTTTGGAGAGAGAGGAGAAGGCAAACCAGCAGATGACAGCAAAGGACAGTGTGTAGCAGGTGAAATAAGTGACATGAGGGCCCACACAGATAGGCAGGGGAGGTATGAGCTCAGACTCCAGACAGATAGAGCTAGGACAAGGCCAAAGACATAGGTAAGACAGAGGAGGAAGCCAGAGCAGGTAGCTTGAAGCAGAGGCAAGGACAGAGTTCTGGATTCGATATGGAGTGGGGGTGGGGGAGTCAAAAACTGGTGGCTGTAAAGTTGGCCCTCAAAGAAAAGAAAGAACCAAAGGAAAATGGAGGTCCTGTAGAAGCCATCATGACTCCTGGGCAAGCTGTTTCCAGGCAGATGTCAGCACACACAGAATGAAACTTCCAATGAGTCTTTGTTTTTTAAGTCTGTTTTCAGCCACTCTTGTGGCTTCCCATATGTGTGACCCATTTCTGAAACCACGGCACTCTGCTTCCATATTGAAAACACAGGATATCACATTAAAATTCCCAGCAAGGGTCACCTTACGACTGACAGAAATAGGCATCAGACAGCAAATCCCCAGGACCAAGCGAGTACTCCAAGCTGGAGATCACCCCCAGAGGAAAGAATATGGGACTGAATTTGAACTCAGTGAGAAAGAACCTAACTTGCTTTAGTAACAGGCCATTGTTTGGACCCATAACCCTGGCTTGTGGTGGGATCACTGTCTACACAGATGTTTGTGTATAGGCTCTGTGGCTGGGTGAAAGGGCTTTAGGGAGCTGAGCAAAGGCCTTTGAAATCAGTGGGTCCATCTAAAGAATATTACTTTTATATTTTAGCTAAACATTTGGCCTTCTGGGAAATTTTAATTCAAAGGAAGCAATACACTGATAATATTTTCTGCACAAATGTTAGTTTTAGTAATAACTTGCAATGATGGGGGAAAGGAATTAAATCCCTTTGAATGGAGTGTCACAACTTAATTTCAATATTCATCCATTTGAAAAATTTGCATAGTCCTTCAAGTACACACACACACACACACACACACACACACACACACACACACACACACACACACCCCTCCATGACAGTAATGGGGAAAGCAAACACTGGAGGACCCTTAGGGCTAACTGAATAGCTATCCTCACCAAATCAGTGAGTTCCAGCTTCAATGAGAACCCTCATCATAATAAGGAAGGTAAAGAGTGATGGAGGCAGACACCTGATATCTGCCTCTGTGGTCCACATACACAAACATGTGTGCACAGCCACACACATGCACAAATGTTTGTGTGCACACCCATAGTGATACATGTACATGCATGTACAGGCTCAGAGGTACTCTCTAAGCACAGCTCTGAGACAGGCCATGGCAAAGTCTTAGAATTAATTGAAGGGATGTGAGAGTCAGGTACCCCAGGGTTCACACAGAAGGCTAGATAACAGGCCAGAGGAGTTACAACAGACCCTACATTTAACTGGCAACCTCCTTAAAGTTATTGTCCTGATGTCATTCCTACGCTCAGATGTGAGTGGCAAAGTTTGGGCGATAACTCATGGTGAGCACGGACACCTTCTTCCCTCTGTGTATCTAGGTACACCATTCTATATCACGTGTAGAACAGTTCCACCCCATGTATGGATAAGGGCTTCCTACTGTGTGCACAAGACAACACTTGACCTCATTTTCTCTAGAAACTCAAAAAAAAATGCACTTCTGGGTTGTGTAATAATGAACTTTATCCTCCTGTACAAATTAAACCAGGTGTTATTAAGTGCAGGTAAATGAAAAACTGGGTCTAAAAAAAAAAAAACAAACAACAACCAGCCAATCTTTGTGAGGCACACTTTTTTCTCTGACGGAGATTAAGGTTTCTACAGTGGACTGGTATGAAGGCCACCAAACCAAATGTTGCAATCTTAAAGTGACATTGACAGCAGACATGCCTGATGGCAGCAGCTTAGGACTAACCCAGGGCTCTCTAATCTTAGGAGCCAGTCTTAGAACAAAATAAATGCATAGAACTACTCTAAATATTAGGGCAGTATTCTTCTTTAATTAAAACACATCCAAATAGAATATTTTTAAAAAAACACTTGCTATTTCATACCCATAAGAAATGATACCTTCCAGATAGACCTGAGCTACTGAGACTTATCTGCCCCTCAGGTATTCAGTGCTCACCTGCTGACAATGTTTAAGTTTCCCAGTAGTTTCTGCTGGAAATTTTCTAATTTTCTTGGGAAGGACCCAAAAGCCAGGAGCCACCCGACATACCTTCAGCTTTCTAAGTGAAAACAAGGAGGCAGCATCGGGGATGGGGAGAACACTGTTCATCTTCTGTCTTCTGACCAGTGAGTCCCATTGACAGTTCACACTCAGGCAAAACTAACCACTCCCACTCTGAATGGCTGTCCTGGGCTTTCTGTCCTTGCTGCATATGAACCAGGCTGCTGGTCAGTGAGGGGCTGTCAGATTCCAGCACCTAAATTGGAAGCCGACCTTTAAGCCCAATCTTCCCTGGGGCCTTGGGCTGCTTCACTTGCTATTTGTTCAACAGTTTCCGGTGTCACATGGTCTTGGTTTTAGGGAGGTGGCAAAAGCTTGGAACTTTGCTTCCAGGATGTCAGCTGGGACCTCAAGCCCCAAGCTCAAGCGCATCTAGAACCCTGGGGTTAGGTCCCATTCTGGAGTTCTTAGCATCTAGAAATGTCTGAATAATGTAGGGCTATGACAACTACTGACTATGGGTGAAATGGGGTGTTTGGGGGGCCCAGGTCTTGGTGTTCCACTGAGCAGCAGAACTGGAGGGCAGGGAAGATCAGGTGACACTGATTCTGACTTCATTAAAAAAGTATTCCACATCAGATTCTTTTTCAAAAGAACACGTTGGTTACTTATTCTTCTGGGAATCCCAGGGAGCTTATACCCAGGGTTATGTCCTCATTTCCCTCATCTTAGTCGTTACACCTGCTACCTCTCTTAACTTACATTGTCCTCTCCAAGTAGAGGTGGATGTAGGGAAGGTGATGGAGATGCTTGCGGCTGAGATAGAAAGGAGAGAGAGTCATCCTGGAGAAAGTTCTTTAGCATGGACTGTGTACTGAGTACTGGGATAATCATTTTACAAACATCATTTCTGGACTTCAACTATAAGAAATGTCTACTATGTGCTGGTTAGTTTCAAGTGTAAACTTGCCACAACATAGAATCACCTTGGAATAGACTCTTAGTTTAGAAATTACCTATATCAGGTTGGTCTGTGGGCATTTCTGTGGGTATTGTCTTGATTGTTAACTGGTATGGGAATGAGGAGCTGGCCCATTGTGGGCAGCACTATTCCCTAGGAAGGGACTCTGGACTATGGAAGAGTAGAGGCAGCAAGCTGGGATACATTTCAATTCCCTATGTCCTTGACTGTGGATGGGATCTGACTAGCTTCTTGAGTTCTTGCCTTATCCTGTCCAAAATAATAGACCGTGACCTAGAGTTATAAGTCAAGTAAACCCTTAGTTCCATAATGTTACTTTCTGGGAAGATGTTTTATCACAACAACAAAAATGAAGCAGTGTGGAAGCTGCAGTTGTTAGGATGACAGGTCTTTAATGTTCCTCTCCTGCAGCCAACCCTCAGGGCATCTGCCTTGCTTCATCTTCCCAATCACAGCCTCCATCACCAACACCAAGAATGCTTGTGTCACCCAAGTAATAAACAGAGAACAGCATAAAGCCTCCTTGGTGGCAGTATCCAACTGCCTCATGTCTTCTCTGAGGAGCGTAGGCTGATGAACTGTTTTATCCTTTGGGCTGGTCTGGAATGAGGGGGATTACTTCTGAGAACTGACTGTTCATCAGCTGCATCCACTATACTTTAGTCTGCTCCAACTCTGGTCTAGGATGTGACTCTTATCTTCAGATCCCAGCTGCCTGACCTGTCTACTCAGACAGCTCACATTCATCTCAAATCATTGCATCCCAAATCAGATGCTGTCTCTTCCCCTCCTGCCCTTCTACTTGCCATACTTCACTATCAATGGAACTGGAACCACATTCCACCTAATCCCACAGTCCCAACCGTTGGGTCCTTTCTTTCTTTCTTTCTTTCTTTCTTTCTTTCTTTCTTTCTTTCTTTCTTTCTTTCTTTCTTTCCTTCTTCCTTCCTTCCTTCCTTTCTTCCTTCCTTCCTTCCTTCCTTTCTTTTTTTTGGTTTTTGAGACAGGGTTTCTCTGTGTAGCTTTGGAGCCTATCCTGGCACTCGCTCTGGAGACCAGGCTGGCCTCGAACTCACAGAGATCCGCCTGCCTCTGCCTCCCGAGTGCTGGGATTAAAGGCATGTGCCACCAACACCTGGCGGGTCCTTCCCTTTTCTTATCCAAAGCATCACCAATACCTCTCCATTTGAGAGGTGAAAGCAGTAAATGAATACACGGCAGCATTCACATGCACCAGGCACTCTTGAGAGCGTGAACAACGCTGTTACCTCCCATTTTCATAGCAGCCCCACAGGAGGACCTATTGAACCTAGTTGGCTACTAATGCTGTGTGGCCTTGGAAACAAATTTGCCCCAGGAAAAAGAGCTGGGAAGAAGAGTGAACATGTTGACTCTGTCACTTTGAACACACACTCCTGACCAGTCCTGTTTCCCAATCCCAAGTTAATCCACTGCACTGGTTTTCCACTGCCAACTCAGCGGTTCTGTCTCTTTTGGAATAGAAAGGCCCTAAGTGGTTTTCTGTTACTAACTCAGTCACAGAATTTTGATGAAACAGCCAGCACGACCTTCTTAGAGTCTAGTTCATATATGCCATTTCCTCTATCAAGATCCCCCCAAAGAATTTTTAACCACTTTCTGAATAAGACTCACAGTCCTTCAGATGGCCTATGAGGTTCTATGTTAACTCATCCTGCTTCTCCCTCAGATTTTGCCTTCTACCCATTTCTCCCTCAAATAGCATATTGTTTCCCCATTACTTTAAGTCTTCCCTGCATGGGGCCTTTGATGTCATTTGTTCCAGCTGCAGTTCTTTTTCCCCCAGCTCAGTCTGAAGTTGGTCTCTCTATTATTCTGGCTACCATTCTTTTACCTTTTCCCTCTAAGGCAACTAAAAGGCAACCATGTTAATTTGTATTTTCACTTTGCTATTTATTATTATTATTGCTATTGTTAAGGTTTGTTGTATCCACCATTGAACTTCCAGCTCCTAGAACCTAGTTTGGAATCTTGGCAGTGCAATGCCATGTTCAGTGAGAGAACAGTGGCTCTGCTGAATTCCATACACTATCTCAAGAGACCACTGAAAACAGTATCATTGACACTGAAGAGAGAGAAGGGGGCAGGTGTACACATATAATAGTCAATTACAGGTCATGTGCTCAGCTGCAATCTTGAGATATCACCCAGTGACTTGAAGTTATCTTTAGAAGAACATTCTCTGATGTTCCTAAGAACGCCTTATAATGCCAGTCTATCATTCTCCATGGTGAAACAGTGTGTGTGTGTGTGTGTGTGTGTGTGTGTGTGTGTGTGTGTGTGTGTGTGTGTGTGTTTAGTTTTCAAACTGTGAATAAAAATTGCCAAATAAAATATCCAGTATTTGGGAAACAAATAGGTCAACAAAGATCCCTAAAGAAAGATTAAAACTATATAACATACTATCCTGGCTTCATTTCTGTTCCTGTGACAAAATACCCTGGCAAAGGAAGGAACTTCGGGGAGAAAGGGTTTATCTGGCTTACAGTTCAAGGCTCTTGTACATCATTATGAGGAAGTCACAGCAGCAGGGATGTGAAGCAAATACTTCATATCCGTATCTAGAGTAGAGAGGGAAAATGCACACACACTTCATGCTCAGCTGGATTACCTGTGCTATAGAACCTAGGGTTGAAAACCAAGCTGCACCACTACCAGTCAACACAATTCACCACCGAGGGCCCACAAGCCAACCTAGGCAATTCCTCAAGGGACTTCCTCTCCAATTGACTCTACATACTGTCAAGTTGACCATTAAAGCCAACCATCACATCTAGCTAGACTTTGGGTATCATGACTCACCACCAGCAGGATGAGAATTTGTGCCTCAACTGTTTAGTAATTTCAACACATGGTGGTCCACAAACGTTCATGATACACCTCAGGTAACTTTTGACTATTTCTCCTCATAACTTCAGGATTGATTTTTGTATTGGTCCTGACAGGTTTATTATAAAACAGCTGCAGCATCTGTTTTGTATTGTCCTTCTGAGTCACAGCTATGTTAGGAAGAGAGACCCCTGCTTCTGCATCATTATGACCCTGGTTTTATAGGATCCATGTATATTTAAAGGGAATGAAATTCATCCAAGAATGAAATGCAAAGTGAGAGAAACTTGAAAATCATAATCTGATCAAATATACATCACAAATATATGAAGAGATCTGTAACAAAAATACAAATTAAACTTTAAAATGGGCATCTAGGTACCTTAACTATCAACCTGACCCAAGCTAGAGTCACATAAGAAGAGGGTCTCAATGAGGGATTTTCTGTATCAGGTTAGCTTGTAGACATGTCTGTGTGTATGTGTGTGTGGCGGCGGCGGGGGGGGGGTGTTGCACTCACTAATGTGAGAAGATCTGCCACCATTGTGGACAACAGTATTCTTAATGCTGTAATCCTTTAACAAAGTTCCTCATGTTGTGGTGACCCCCAACCATAAGATTATTTTTATTGCTACCTCATAACTGTAATTTTGGTACTGTTATGAATCACAATGTAAATATCCGTGTTTTTCAATGGTCTTAGGCAACTCCCATGAAAGGGTGGTTCGATCCCCAGGTTGAAAACTGCTGATCTAAACAGAGGAGGAGGGTTCTGAACTGAGGAAGAGCAGAGAAACAGAACAGAGGACAGGCAAGCAAACAAGTAGGCAAGTATGCATCCATCTTGCTATGCTCTTGACTGTAAATGTGACATAACTAGTTCCTTCAAGCTCCTGCCCCTGTGGATTCCCAAAATGATGAACTGGAATCTAAAATTGTAACCTGAAATAAACCCTTTCTTCCTTAAGCTTTTTGTCAGGATGATTTTACTACATTGACAGAAATGAAACCAAACAGAATCTGAGAGGCTAAGAGGACACCTCCCTCTCCCTCTCTCCCTCTCCCTCTCTCCCTCTCCCTCTCTCTCCCTCTCCCTCTCCCTCTCCCTCTCCCTCTCTCTCTCCCTCTCCCTCTCCCTCTCCATCTCCCTCTCCCTCTCCATCTCCCTCTCCCTCTTCCTTCCTCACTAACTCCTCCCTCTCTCTGGTTAATAAGCACATGGAAAGATGCTTGGTATCATTAGCCATAGGCGAGATGCAGACCTAAGCCAGAAGCAGGTATCATTTCACCCCCTTTAGGACAGTTATCAACAAAAACACAAATAAAAACAAACACTGTCAAGGCTGTAGAGAAATTAGATCCCTCTCACACTGATGTTGAGACATAAATGGTGCCACATTTTGGAAAAAGGTTCAGCAAATGTTCCAAATGCCAAACACATGGTTACTAGAAACCCATCAGTTCTACTTGTAGCTCTACACCCAAGAGAAATGAAAACATACAATACACCTCCACACGAAAACACATGGCCCAATGTTTACAGCAACATTGTTCAGAACAGCCAAAAAGTAGAACAAGTCAAATGCCATTAGCTGATGAATGGACAAATATAATACAGACGATGATAGAATATTATTAATAAAAGAAATGAATCACAAATACACATGGGAACAACAATAAACCTTGAAAATAATGTGCTAAATGAAGAGAGACAGCCACTAAAGGCCACATGTTGCATAACTGCATATGTCTGAGATATCTGGCACAGACCTCAGAGATGGAAAGTAGATTGGCTGATGCCTAGTACTGTCATGGGGCTGGGGGCAATAGATGGCTGCAAACTGTAAATACACCAAAGTCACCCAACTGTACACACTTTAGACAGGTGAACTGCATAGTTTGTGGGTTATTCTGGGATGTTACCAAAGGAATGGAATATCATCACTTGCTTTAGAGCTTGACCTGTGCTTGGCATTTACAAGAATAGGTGTGGTGCAAACTAACTAAGGGGGAGTTGTTTTATTGGTGAGCAGAAAAAAATAGTTTGGGGAAAAGTGCTGTCATAAGGAATTTATGTGCACTCTCTCCCTCTCTTCCCATAGTTCCTTTCTTATCTCTCAAATATGTGACAGGAAACTTAAAAACCTGGGAGCAGTTTATGCATTTCAGAGATGGAAGACATCATCAGGAACGGGGAAACTGAGATCCAGGAAGACTCATCATCCAGGACCTCAGAGATAGGAGAGATAAGAATGAGAGTTTTGCCCATGCCCAAACTGCTCTTTAGATTTCCCACAGTACCACACACAATACCACATCCCAATGGCATTTTAGCACAGAGACTGTGGCCATAGAGCTCCCACTGGGTGGTGGGCATCAGATGGGATTCTGTGTGAATTGTACAAGAGAAAAAGGATTGGGGCACTGATCATGAACCCTTCTTGTTCCTTCCTTAGGCACTATCACAATGAAGAGCTTGACTAACAGACAGTACCACGACTTCACTATGTAAGAAATTTAGACTGCAAATCTAAGTCCAAGGGTGTGGACCTCAGGCACCAGCCCTCACACTAGTCACCCATCACTTAGTTCTTAAGTAGAGACATGAGGTAGAAGGCAAAGCTGACATTCAACCTTCCCAGCAAAAACAAAACAAACAAAAACCACATTTTCTTTCCACTTCAGATAATCTGCCTTTCCAATGTGCCCTTCTCTGTCAAGCTCTTGGTCTTGAGTACCAAGTCAGCTCATCTTACATGACCTTCAACTGCCTGGCATTGTCCTGTTGGTGCCAGTAAAACACGTAGATTGAACAAGCAATTTGCTTCAGTGTTGCTGTGAGCTGGTGGTGCAGTGTAACTTGGTTAAGTTGCTACTCTCAACCAAGATGGAAACACTGGGATCAACACCATGCTTTAGAAAGGATCACAGTAAGTCAGTCTGCTTGGATAAGATTCTGACCCCCCCCTCCAAAGTTAATCTTTTACTTAGATTTCCTTGGCTACCTTCCCTTTCAACAACCTCCACCTACTGTAGAAAGGCTAACTGCCTAAAGGAATTCTGGGTTTCTTCCAAGGAAATCTTTTATTAACAGCTGAGTAGAGAGGACTACATTTAAAGAGTACGCTCATGTGGGACTGAGTTTCACTGTTCTCTCTCCTTGGGGTGAGCAGAAGTGGGTGTGCTAAGATGCAGTGAGAGCATGGGGGCAGTGGACCTTTGATCATTTTTTAGTCATCAGTTGGCTGGCAATAATTTTCCATACTTTAGTGACAAATAAAGCTGAGCCTCCATTGGTTCTCCCAGCAAAGCATTTAAAAAGAAGTTGAGTGCATTTGAAGCCTAAAAGAATCCACTCGTGCATCTGTTTTGGTTGTTACTATGTGGAGAGGCCTTCACATGCAACCCAGGATCTTCTCTGAGACAAGAGCTCAGACAGTTGTGTAGTGACAGTGTCATCTGTGCCCAGCCATCTTCTTCGGTCAAGTGATCCCTGGGTGAATCCCTGTCTTACTAATAATTCTCCTTTAAAGGTCAGTTCCACTAAGTCCTCTTTAGCACCTATCCCAGTGAGATCAAAGGGTTCAATCTTAACATCACCTAATTTCTCATTCAATATTTTAGAAACACTCCAGAAGAAGAGAAACCTAGCACGAATTGTGGGGTTTTATTTTTGTGTGCTCTCCAGACTAGCAAGTCTCACCTGATAAATCTCACTAGACAGCATCCTGTCTGGAAGACAAGAAGACAGAGGAAGGAGGTAGAAGGGGCAGGGAGAGAAGGATGAAGAGGGCTGGAGATGGATTGGGCCTTAAGCCTTGCATTAATTACCAACACAATAAATCCCTACAATTTTACGTACAAAGGAAATGTTCCTGTTTTATCCTAAAAAGAGAGGCTGTGGCCACCCTAATATAGCTTTCTCATAGAAAAATGTTCTGGGAAGCAGCGTTCTTATTCAGCTGAGGCAGAGAGGTGCTCACTGGTCCCAGCCACCCTTTCTGTTGGTCTAAGTCTCTTTGCCACGGACCTCTAAATGGTGTCCAGAACCACCCCCCATCTTATCATAGATTGAATGCTTGCTTGCTGTTGGTTCGGAGGGATTGCAAAGCTGATGACTGAGAGAATATTCCTTTCCAAGACCTGAAATCAGCCTCCTAAATAACAGCTGACCAACAATCTTGCCTTCCCAAGCACTGTACAAGGCCATATGCTAGCAGCATGAAGAGAAACCACAAGAGACATCACTCCTGAACTATCTCAAGTGATTTCTGAGTTCACTCTTTATGACCACAGGACTGTTACCATCCACAGGCCACTTAACAACCCATGGAAGCATGGAATTATCAGGGGAATATCTCTAAACTATCAGTAGAAAGGAGTCTGTGACAATTTCTAGACCTGTATTTCTCAGAAATAGACGATGAGATTTCCCAGTGATGATACTTGCCTGGTGGCTGTTCACATATGAAAGTCACATAAGCTCCCGAGGGCTACGATGGTCATTCATGGTTGCTTCAGTGTTTTAAAGCCTAAATTCTATAATGGAACTGAAACAACTACCTGGGCATAATGTTAAATTCAGACTCTGGCCAACCGGGTCAGTGCAGGGCCTTAGTTCCTCATTTCTCACAAGTTCCTAGGACAAGGGGGCCAGCCTGCCTCACCTTATACATTGACACTGATCTTCCAAAGAACAATGCAAACGTGAGCCAGCTGTGATGGCTCAGGCTTCCAATCCAAGCACCCAGGAAGCTGGGGCAGGAGGGCTATTGCAAGTTCAAGACCAGCCAGGACTACATAGTGAGTTCTAAGCTAGCCTGTGTAGACTACAGAGTGAGATCCTAACTCAAACAAGAACAAAAAAAAAAAGGGAAAGGAAAAAGAAAGTCACTTAGGGGCCAGACAAAAGTACCATTGCAGGCTGATGACACCAGCCAGAAAGGTCACTCAGGACCATTTCCTATTGAACACAGTGTGGGACAGCCCTGGCAAGTAGGACTACAAAGAACTCTTTAGCCAAAGAATACTTGCGGTTGTTTCAGAAACTGTTAGAGAAGACTGAGCTGTGGTCCACAGTTTCCACTCCCAACCTGTGCCTTTAAGTTGCAATACAACTGCCTCTCAGTGGCTAAGCGAACCCATTAAAAACCCTGAGACTGCTGGGGCTGGAGGTGTGGCTCTAGTTAATTCTTCAGCTGCTGATAATTTAGCCCTTCCTTTCAGTTTCCTCCCTAAACATCTCATAAATAGCAGCATGAACTGAGCCAAGTGTCCCAGCCCTGAGCACCCAGGTGCACCAGGAGCATCCGAGAGCTAGACTTGGCTGCTAAAGAGCCCCTCAGTGTGGGGAAGCATGCTTCTCGGAGGACCCTTAGCAAAAGGCCCATCACAGAAAGATGACATTTGCATAGAGGTCCATGGTCATTTTCAGAAGCATACTGAAAATCAGCACAACTTGTTTGTACTAAAGTCCTCCCTCTGTGAACATCTGAGGTTGAAATGTGATTCTTTGTGTACACAGCTCTGCTCTCTCACCTCCACAAGACACTTTAGTAAATAAAATGCATATCAGCCAGTTGACTAAGAAACTACTTCAGAGTCCAGGATGTCCCTATAGCTTCCCTCTAATTTCACTTAGAAAAATATCCCAGGACCATCAAGCAGATTTTATTTCTCACTTTGCATTTTTTTCCCTTGCACCAAACAATGCAATTAAAAGTTGGAGTACAGAACTAAATAGAGAATTCTCAACAGAGGAATCCAAAATGGCTGAAAGACCCTTGAGAAACAGAAAGTCTTTCTGCCTTGCCCAGGCTAGCCTTAAACTCATGATCCTCCTGCCTCAGCTTTTCCAGATTAGGATTACAAACCTGCACCTTCATGCCCTTAGGTTAAGCATATTTTCTTTTTTTTTATTTAAATTCTTTAATTACTACTCATATTTACATATCCATCCCCCCCATTCCCTCACCCTCCCATCCTCCCATGTTCCCCACCACCCCATTCCCAACCCACTCCCCAACTCCTCCCCAGGGATAGTGAGGCCTCCCACTAGGTGCTGTCAAAGTCTGTCATATCATTTGGGGGAGGGCCTAGGCCCTCCTTGCTATATCTGGGCTGCAATAGTATCCCTCCATAGGGAATAGGCTCCCAAAGTCCATTGTGCTCTAGGGATAAAGACTGGTTCCACTGTTAGATGTCCCATAGACTGTCTTGGCCTCCTAGCTGGCACCCACATTCAGAGGGCTTGGTTGGGTCCAATGCTGTTTCCGAAGCTTTATGACTAGGGTCTCCATGCTCTCACTAGGTCAGGTCCACTGTTTCTGCAGGTCACTCCAGCACCGTCTTGGCTTCTTTGCTTATCCCTCCTCCCTCTCCACAACTGAATTCCAGTAGTATGGTTCAGTGCTTAGCTATGGGTGTCTGTTTCTGCTTCGAACAGCAACAGGATGAAGGCTCTCCTTCCACTCCCTGCCCCCGGGCTCCCACTTTGATCAGGGGTTCTTGTCCCCATCCCCTTCTTCCAGGGACTATGGAATCTTCTCTTGGGGTCCTCCTTGTTTCCAAGCCCCTCTGGCAGTGTGGATTGTAGACTAGTGATCCTTTGTTCTATGTCTAAAAATCAAAAATGAGTGAGTACATACCATGTTTATCTTTTTGTGATTGGGTTACCTCACTCAGGATGGTTTCTTCTAGTTCCAAAATACACAATGAACTCAAGAAGCTAGCCATTAAAACACCAAACAATGCAATTAAAAGTTGGAGTACAGAACTAAATAGAGAATTCTCAACAGAGGAATCCAAAATGGCAGAAAGACCCTTGAGAAAGTGCTCAACATCCTTACCATCAGGGAAATGCAACTCAAAACCACTCTGAGATATCATCTTACTCCTGTCAGAATGGCTAAAATCAATAACACCAATGACAATCTATGCTGGAGAGGATGTGGAGAAAAAGGAACTCTCCTCCATTGCTGGTGGGAGTGCAAACTTGTACAACCACTTTGGAAATCAGTATGGCTGTTTCTCAGGAAAATGGGAATCAGTCTACCTCAAGATCCAGCAGTTCCTCTCTTGGGCATATACCCAAAGCATGCACACTCATACAATAAGAACATATGTTGAACTATGTTCATAGCAGCATTGTTTGTAATAGTCAGAACCTGGAAGCAACCTAGATGCCTCTCAACTGAAGAATGGATAGAGAAAATGTGGTACATTTACACAGTGGAGTACTACTAAGCATATTTTCTCAATGGCATTTTAGAATGCTTTGGTGGGCTGAGTTATCTCAACAGCAGAACAGAAAGATTAAAATGTGCCTTAGGACCCGAGATCATTCTCTTTTTGCTGTACACCTCGGGGAAGAATGACTCTCCTGGTTTACCAGGGAAACATCACAAGGTCAGAAGTCACCAGATGACTGTTCACCAGATGCTCCCTCAGTATGTGCTCTGGTGATGGCAGCCATAGCAGCATCAGGACTTTGCCTCTAGATCCCATCTTATCTAGTACCATACAGGACACACAGAGGTTCAACAATTTGTTGTTGCTGCTTTATCACACCATAATTTAAGGGAAGAGAACATGAAGGATTTACTTCTTAACTGACGGTCTGGAAGATCGAATGTTGGATGGTGGTGAGATTTTCTATACGATTAGGGGTCAGGTATGAATATTTCTGGGGGCTTTACCTAACACTGGGTCACCTCAGAAAAATTAAAAGCATGCAAAGTTTGTAACCAGTGTTTCCTGGAACCTTTGTTTGTTTGTCTACACCCAATACAAATCATCACTGAAGTTGATGAATGTTTCTCAGTCTTCCAATGTGTGTTGCAGCGGAAAAGTCAAAAGACAGAAAAATCGGACAGGCCCAAAGAAACTGCTACATCAAACAGGCTTCAAGCAAGGCCCTGGTTTAGAACTGTGTGTGTGTTTTCCTCTATGACACCTCCCAGGCTGTAGTACAGATCCCCAGATGTCCCCCACCCAGAAGAGACACTGCCAGTGAAGAACCTAAGATCATCAAAGCAAAAAGATCCAGCAGGAACTCTCTGGAGATATTGAAAAGCGGTAGACTGGGGTCAGATGTGCATTTGGCCTTCACTGTGCCACTCCATGCATGTTGCTAAAATTGCTGAACCCACAGCTCTTCCTCATGTGACCTGATGGTCAAACTCAGTGCCCCTCTCACTACACTTCTGTGATGATTAGGTGCAGAGTGCATGAGGGGCTTGGCAAACAGCTGGGTGACACTCAATGGATGCTGTCTGATATTTTATTAGTGTTACTATTGTTTTATTAGCATTGTAAAACGTGCTGTGACAGTGGAGTCCATGCAGGTTATTCTAAGCATTTCTTGCAGGTGGCTAATAAAGCATAATATAACTATGTTAATGATTAAGCCCCTTCTTTGACCAAATCAAATTAGAGTACATTAATTCTCTAAAGTGCCTTGATTTTATTTACTCTAACTATAGGATGTCTGAACTAGTGAAGTCCCGTTCAGTTTTAAGGATTCTGTGGCCTCCCAAGAATTTCCTAGATTGTAAAAAAAATAATATCTATACTAGGAGGGCATTATTAAGCATGAGACTTGCAAAGCTTTATATTCAACTATAGTCAAGAAGATACCACAGTGTTAAAAAATGCTTGCCACTTCAAACGGCTGTTAAATGAACTTTTAGATACTATGATACATCTTCAGTTGCCATGCAACCATGAAAAGATAATTTTATGCAATAGTGTTCAATGACATGTAATTAAATTTAATCCGATGTTAGGTAAAGCAACAACAACAAAAAACCCCAACCACTCCACAAAATTATACTATTTTCCTGCAGCTGTGAAAAAAAAAAACAAAACAAAACAACAACAACAACAAAAAAAACGCCTGAAGGAAATTCCTGAGTACTTCAAGGGTGGCTAGCAAGGTAACAGTTTCTATAAAGAGCAGTAACTGCTTTTGTGAACATAATAAAGGTGTGAAAAATGAACAGTGAAATGCTTGTCAGCAGAATGGCACCAGGACAGTGTCTCAAACACAGGGACTAGATAAGATGCCAATCACAGGCACATTTCAGTGAAGGCTTTGGGCAGGATACACCCCTCTTTGTAGCCAAGTGTTGATCCAGGGAATCAACGGCATTTGACTAAAAGTTTCGATGTCTCTTCCTAGTCTGTCTTCTTGTAATGACATGCATGATAGTAACATGTTGCAAAAACTTCTTTTTTGTTGTTTTTAATCAAGCAAAGGGGAAAGGGCATGGGGTGTCACATGAGTGCCACTGGGCATGAAACTTTTATTTTCAACATTTTCTTTCTTGTCAACATTACTTAATGCTAGGTATTTTATTTCTTCAGCCACTACAAATAAGTTGAAAAAAAAAAAAGATCATAGAAACAGTCAAAGAGTCCAGCATAAGCACGGGTTCATAAATTGCACAATATGCTTAGAATGGACTCTCATTTTATTGATCTTAACAAACCAGATGAAAACCTGTCCTGGTTCTGTTTTGTTTGGTTTGTTGTTTTGCATTGGGGACCAAAACTAGGACCTCCTGAATATTAGGCAAATGCTCCACCACTGACTGAGCTATACCCCAGACCTCTGCTACACTCTGAAATAAAGGCACCAAGTAGAAGACACACTTGCTATATGATGATCATTTTCCTAGGAACACTACAGGCAGGGTACCTTTTGGATTGCACTCTTGTATCACCCCTACAGTCAAGGATATTACCCTTATAGTCAGAGAGGCACAGACTATGTAGGATTACAGACTGGGGACAGCATGGAACAACAGCTATGCAGTAAAATGTCTCATGTCCATAGGCAGTAAGGAGTTGGTCCACTTGAAGCCCACATCAAGCTGTTTGCATTAGCTATGTTTAAGTTATGCTGCTAAATCCTCTGGACATGAGGCCCGCGGACAGATGGGCCCCCTGCTCTGCTCCTGCCTCAGTTCCTCCTTGGAACTGCTGTCAGCTAGTGCCATGCTTCTTTGGAACATTTTTTTCCTTTGTTTTTTTTTTGAGACAGGGTTTCTCTGTGGCTTTGGAGGCTGTCCTGGAACTAGCTCTTGTAGATCAGGCTGTTCTCGAACTCACAGAGATCCACATGCCTCTGCCTCCTGAGTGCTGGGATTAAAGGTGCCAGCCACCAACACCTGGCTTTCTTTGAAACATTTTTGAAATGGCATTGAAAGATGCAACAATAATGGGGCCTGGGAAACACCCAGAATATAGGGCTTCAGGCCCTACCCTCCTTTGGCTGGCTAATGTGCTCCTAGACATGGGCAAGGACAAGGCCCACCTACATCCCATCCCATGGTGTGTCACTTCAGAAGGGGATGGACCCAGCTCCCTGCTTGCCCTGTGGGTTGCGGGCCAGAAAGTCCCAGTGTGTATTGGTTTGCCTGATTCCTGAAGCCGGGGCCATTTGCGGCTGGGGGCGGGGAGGGGGGACTGACACCTCAACAGTGGTAAAAGGTCTAACTCTTTCAGTCAACTTCCTTCATAGAAAAAGCTGTAGGAGGAGGGGCAAATGGCTCCTTTCATATTAGCACCTTCCTAAGTTAGAAAATAATCCCTTCACAACTCCATCGATGCCTGAGTTTTCAAGGCACAGGCCATTATGTTACTACACCATGAAGGGAGTTTTAAAATGAAATACAACACCCTAGGGAATTTTCACTCTAATTAGAAATTGCCCAAAGGTGTGTTTAATTTAGACACAGTGTGTCCCCATGGATAGTTTCTCCCAGGGATCCAGAAGGCACACTGGGATCTGCTAGTCAGCTCCATACCGACCATTCTGTTGGCATTTCTGAACACCCACAGGTACAACATTACTCATTTAGGCCACAAGGACACTGCCAACAACACCTATAAAATATCTGTGTCATGTCATCTTCTTCGAAAGAGTTATTAACACTTTAAATGTGTAAGAATCCATGTAAGACATAGTCAGCCTTAACTTGGTGAACACTGTGTCTTTCTACACAAGCACACGATAGCCTGAGTCCACTTGCAGATCTTTTCCCAAGTGCACATGGTGATGTCAGCTTTCTTTCTCTTTTTGTTTCTTTTTTTTTGAGGTCTCACTGATCATCTCATTTTTGTCTCCATAAATGATGTCCTTTTGGTTGCATTTTGTCACTCACCCCATGACTTTCCATGCCATCATTTTTCAAACATCTGGAGACACTGTCTTAGGCCTGATGCTATACACCTGCATTGTGTAGGCTACAGGCAAAATGGTCAATCTTTTCATCAGAGTGAACATATTTCACTTGCTCATTTCATAGGAAATGCTGAAGAGTGATATAATGAAGAGGTATCTGAGCTGGGGAAGAATGAAGGACAGGAAGTATTTGGGGTGACTTCTTCATATTCCTGTCTTTACCCCAAGAGGCTTTACACTCTCCAAATCCGCATGAAGCTCTCAGTGAGCAAAGGGAAACAGCGATATATCTGTTGAAGACTGACACTTCCAACTTTTGCAGCCATGTTTTCACAGTGGGAGAATTTTAACCATAGGCTGTTAGCCTATCCCCTGGCCAGATGCTGATCCTGTTCATGACTGTCTGCATATAGGACCCTTTTTATTCACAGGCTGAAGCCCTGGTACATTACTTGGACCCCATCCCAAGAAAGATAGACTGTCACACTAGATCCCAAGTGATCCTAACTGATGTCACTCACTGCCAATTTTACCTGTGTAGGACACAAGTCTAAACAGCAGACACCAGATACATACTGTCTCCTCCCTCACGAGAACGGGGGGGGGGGGCTGCCTCTGCTTGAAAGAGGATCAGTCTAAGTGGCTGCAACTTTGGAAATGCTACTAAGGGAATCAAAGGGAGGTGCTAGTCACAGGGGCAAGGTTGTTCTAAGGAACTGGAAAGTCACCTGACTGCCTAGGTTCAAGTCCCAGCTGATTGTGTGACTTTGGGAAAGTCGTTCATCCTCTCTAAAGCTGCCTCCGAAGGTGGTTGTGAGGATGCAACAAATTAACATAACCAAAGTATCTGGACCAGTGCCTGGCTTTACTGAGCAAGCACCATGGAAGAATTAAGAATAAAAAAGATGAACTGAACTATAGCTGAAAGCCAGGCTGAACTTGATGCAGTGTAGACACTCCTAACTAGAAGTCTTCAACTGGCAGTCTCTCAAGTGTGTTGGATGCAGATGCTCTGCCTCTGAGACATTTATCTTTACTCTCCATGTTACTCTTTCCTTAGTGGTCTCTAGTATTACCTTGTTTTCTTGCTTACAATTCTGGATTTTCCCCTGACTGAAAGAGTGGGACCCAAGGTTACACCTAATGGGTCATAGCAAAATGGTGACCTGCCATGGTGTGAGCAAGTACATACTTTCTAAAGCCATCGTTTGCAGTTGTTGAGCCTCCTGAGAGCCTGTTGGAGATACAAGTTACTCAGTGCCACTCTGGACTTACTGGATCAGAAATGCTGCCACTGGCCTGGGTATCTGGCAAGCCCCTCAGGTGACTGCATGCAGCTGGTGCTTAGAAATCATCCTTTTAAAAAACTTAAAACCATAGTAGGCAACCAGGTCCCCACACTTTGTCTTCTCAAACTAAGTAAATGACTTGAGGTATCTTAGAACGTGATCCCCAACCTGAATCTAGTGCACTGTATGGCTTCAGGTCCTTTTGATTTGGTTTCAATGCCTTTAGTCCTTCAAGATCTCTCAGTAAGAGCTATATACTGAACATTTTGACTCTATTCCTCTTCTATGTGATCTTGGGACCTCTGAGAAGGACTTTACTCTTGTCTTCACGGTGACCCCCACAACACCCCCAAGATGGGCTGAAACAAAATGCTGGTGCCCTTGGTAGATCTCCAATTCTAGTCTGGGTTAATCCACGAAAACAGCGCTGAAGATAGCCTTTCAAGTCACAGTACTTCCCACCTTTAACTTGCGTATCTTCACCTGTCCAAAAGGACAAGGTCTGAAACTCACTTTGCTCAAAACTAAAAGCTAAGAACAAACTCATGAAGAGAGAAGCTGTGGACATTCTTCTTGGGTTTCTACTAATTTCTTCTCCTATACTATTCCTTCACACACACACTCCCTTGCCAGGAGAAAAATGATCTAGGAGTTAGTCATACTGTCAAAATCTTCAGACCAAAGGCATAGTTTGGGGGAGACCAGTTCTTTCTCTTTTCCAGCTTTTCCAACCTTCATATCCCTTTATTAAAAATATCCCTGCAGAAAATGCATGGAACTGAAAACCATTGTATAAGCAAAATAAGTCGGACTCGCAGAAGACAAATAACATTCTAGATGTTCTGTCTCACATCTAGAACCTAGATTTAACTGTGTGTGTGTGTGTGTGTGTGTGTGTGTGTGTGTGTGTGTGTGTGTGTTTGAGCATGAGTGTGTGGGATGAAATTAGAAAAGAGACTATAAGGGAGAAAGAAGGTGTCTTAAAGGAAGTGGGGGAGAGAAGTTAATAGAACACATGACCTGAAAGTACAAGCACAGGAGTATTTGGGGAAAGGAAGGAGGTCAGAAAGAGGGCATCAGGGAGACTGGGGGAGCATAAAGATGAGAAAGAGCAGAGTGTATGAAAATACCATAATAAGAACCATTGCTTTAGAGCTAACTGAAAAAAAATCAATAAAAATACATAATGGTTGAAGAGTATTGCCACAGAACTAAAAACTGAAATTCACAGAAGTTAAGCAACCTTTCTCTAGGCTGTTTGGACTGTCGAAGATACCCATACTATTATTCTACTTTGCCATGGGGCTCAGGCTTTGCTGCCACACTGTATTGATAATATGGTGACTCTCCCTGAAAGGACAAATAAAGATGTTCAAAAGGTCAGAAAAAACACAGGTACTACCTACCTCAGTGGTACCATCTTGAAATGCCCATGGCAATCTAGTGTTCATATCTGGCTACACTTCATCCTGTGCTGCAGACTACTGGCTCTTCAAGAAAATGTCAACTCTGCACAGGGCTTAAAACAATGCCAATTGTCTCCTCCCACTCTCTCTGCCAGTCTTGGCAAAGTCAAGTCCCGGACTTGTTGAAAAGGTGATTCATCACTAAATGGAAAGAATGCCAAAACTCAACTGTACAAAAGCTTTCTTTCTTCACATTCTTAATTCCTGAGGACCCAATAGTCACTTGCAGTAATGTAAACAAGTGTGAGATTCCAGATTTGACAGACAGTTGAGTAGCAAAACAAAGGGACACTGCAGAAGCTTGCTCCTGATGCCCATCTCACCTCCTAAGATCAACAGACTCCCTGTCTTTCAGTAAAAGTCTTAGAGTTCTATTTTGACATTTCAACATTTTAGTATTATTAATGATCAATTATACTAGTCTCAGGAAATAAAAAGAAATACTAAGAATTCCACTAACATTTTAAGGGTCTGGCATCTTGAGTTTTTAGTCTTTCTTAGGTATGAGCATAGGTAAGAAAACAAAGGGCATTGGCCTATCACCTTTATTCTTCCTGTGTAGCAGACATTGTTAATCAATTGCAGCACTGCACAGATAAGTCAAGAGATCTAGTGTTACATTTCTGAAATACATCAACCCTACAACTATCAAAGCCCCTGGAGCCAGGACAGGATTACTTATATGTTTAGGCTTTTCAAACTACTAGAACTTTTAGTTGAATGGCTTCTGTTTTTATGCTTTTTTGAAGAAGTGCTTGAACACTCTCCAAGAAAATCCCAGGTCAAGGGGCAAGTCAGTCCTTCTTGGCTGAGACCTTAAGCTGGAGCAGTGAGGGTGGCCTCTCTGTCCTCCTGGGCCAAGGCCCTCGAAAGACACCTCACAGCTGGCACAGGCTCTGCCTGTGAGATTGACAGCACTTCATGGGAACTGTATCCCAAATTGGCATTAGCACCCTTCTCTGCCAAGTGCCTGAACTTACCCCTTGGTGGACTCTGGCTTTCCATGCCCCAGGCTGGCCTTGCCTGAGACAGTACTATGTCTCAGACTCCCAAAGACATGGGTTGGAAAGTTTCTCTGAATGTCTTCTGCACTCATTTAAAACTGAGAATTCTGAATAACACATCTTGATTTTTCAATTCCTAGAAAATTTAACAAGTTTGTTTCCCTTCATTATATTCCTATTCAAAATCTGCAATGCTAAATGAACAGTGAAGAAATGAAAAATGACAAAACTCTCAAACAATTTCTCTCACATTTGTGACATCATACATCTGAAAATATTAAAACTGTAGCAGTACTTAGGAGACACCCTGGCTCTCCTGTAAACTAGAGACCTCTGTAGGGTTCAAAGTCACTATAAGCTAGTGCGTCCCATTAGCAGCCTGCAGTTGTGCCTTGACTGAAGATGGGCGTCATTCTAAAAGGATCTTCTTTGGGATTTGGGTATATTCTCTGATAGAGAATTGTTTCCTAAAATTGAGGAAGAAGTTAAAATTCTTACTACTATTTTGTAAAAGAAGCAATTTTTGTACTTTTATTTCCTATTTAGACATCTCACTGATGAATCCAAACTGGAGAATGCAATATCATTATTTCAGGTAGAACACAGGCTAGTGTGTTTAGAGATATACTGGGTCTTTATGAAGTGGGTTATATGATTTTTGGTTTTTTCAAACTGTAATTTCATTTTTGCAGCATTGTCCTGAGACGTATATACTGAAGAGTATCCATGCATATGTGTATATACATGTGTATGTCTGTGTATATGCTTGTTCATGTGTATATATGTATTTACACACGTGTATACATGTATGTGCATCACATAATACATGTATGTGTACATGTGTGTATGTCTATACAAGTAGGTGTGTATATGTATATATATATGTATATGATTATGAGTGTATGTATGTTCATATTTTTAATGAAACAAGTATTTCAAAAACATGGCACTCCAATATTTTCTATCCTAGTTTTTTCTATTTTACTTAAAACTTCTTTCTTAAGCTGGTGTTGGTGGTGCACGCCTTTAATCCCAGCACTCTGGAGGCAGAGGCAGGCAGATTTCTGTGAGTTCGAGGCCAGTCTGGTCTACAGAGCAAGTTCCAGGACAACCTCCAAAGCAATACAGAGAAACCCTGTCTCCAAAAACCAAAAAAAAAAAAAAAAATCTGTCTATTGTGACTCACAATCCTGACTCATGACCCACTCATGGGTTGTCAGGGAGCAGTCCATAATCAGCAGGATTGTCCTCACCCTTCCTCATGTGCAACACACGTTTCTATGTTAATTTCGAAAAGCCAACAAGCCTTTAAATGCCCATGTTTGTAGAACCACTGGGGATTCTTCATATTTTGGCTCAGCAGGTCTGATCTGGAGCTCCAGACTCTTCATTTCTGAGCAGCTCAGGGTAGTACAGATGCTAGCATGAGGACAGCCTCTAAGGACTGACTGTAGCATCCAGTTGAAGAGACCAGGAGACACAGAAGTCACTGCACAGGACACATGATCACAGTACAGAGACAGCTGCTAAAGCAAGAGGTCCCAAAGTGCCAAGTGCCTACGTATGTCCCTAAGATGCACAACACGGCAACAAAGAAGGCATGTCCTTCCATGGAGCTTCTGTTGTTTTGACTCCATTTCCTTTGTCCATAACCTACACTGCAAAGCCACCTGCTTCCGATGGCTTGAAAGCCAATCTTGAGTATGTTGCCTTTAAGCTGTGGATGACGCTGGACAAGATGAAGCACTAGCAGGTCTCAAAAGGGCAGAAGAGCAGAGGGTGAGGCATTTACCTCACTTAACTCATTTCACTTAGGGAATTTGCTAACCCTGAAACATTCTCATCAAGGTAGACCACACTCAGCTTCATATGTGTGTGACAGGTGGCAGTCATTCAAAACATGACATCATAGTTCCACTCTATATGGTTAAAATTCCCAGTGGAGGAAACACTGAGCTGGAACTGTAGATCTCCCTGGGACAATACTGAGTGTCTGAAGTTTCCAATTCCAGAGTTTGGGGCATGTACAAGCTGATAAAATACAAACATAGTTTTGAGTGGGCTGCCCATCATGGAACCCCAATGTGTAACTAGCACAGATGTGGTGCTAGGTAAATGCTTGACAGAAAAAGGCCAGGGGATGAACATGACTGCAGCACTGAGTCTCCACTCTCATATAGAATCGATGTGCTGATTGGTCCTGTCAGTGTTTGCTTTATGGAACTGAGTGGGGCATTTGTAAAGGAGGCAGATACAGAAAGCAGCATTCTTCAGCCCAAAATGCAGATCGGGAGAAAGGAGAACTGAGGAAACCACAGAGAGTTCATGGTTCCTGATGCAGAGGCAGCTGGGAGCAGTTGGACATAGGGGGCAGGTGTTGCATCAAAATCAGCTGTGGGAAATAGCACCCTGGTTTCCCAGGCTTTGTGGAAAAAGCATTGTATTTTATTTATTTCTCCTACCTGTGAGAACCAGGATCAGACAAACCAGAAACTGGAACCTGTTGAGAAGCTTGGGAGTAGGAAGGTTTTAAACTAAGTTTTAAGATAGTGGTTTCAACTAAGAAAGGTTTAGGACCCAGGAGACACTTGGCCATGCTTTAGCATAACTTGGGGGGGGGGTCAACACTAATGGCAACCATTGATGAGAGTGTAGCAGTATTACTAAAGCATCCCATAGTGTGCAGAGTTGTCCGCATACCAAACAATTCTCTGCCCCATAATATCAGCATAGAGGTTAGCAAACTGCCGCAATAGAAGTTCCAGAGAGAGAGAGAGAGAGAGAGAGAGAGAGAGAGAGAGAGAGAGAGAGAGAGAGAGAGAGAGAAGAGAATTTCCCCAGGCTCCTCATTCTCTCCTAGAGTATGAGACATGCATGGTGGTGGGGCAGAGGATGGCTGGGTGTGTATCCTGCTTCAGTGGATCCATTTCTAATCGTGGGAAAATGGCTGCTGCTGCTGCTGGGATCGGTTCCTTGCTCTATTGAAGGCCACCTATAACCTCTGAGAACCAAGCCAAAGCCCAGAGGAGCCCAGCAAGACTCAGACAGAGTGTAACTTGGGATGCATGGTAAGAAGTCAACGAGGAAGGGCTGAAATACAGTCACTGCTGTGTCCTGGCCACCTTGTCTCTGACTGCCCACAGCAGCAGTCCTTTGCCCTGTTCCTGTCTGCTGATGTGGCAATCCCAGAGTGTTAGAGACTAACATTAGTTGCCTCAGGAGATGATATAGACCTTCTCCTTGGCCTGTCATCTGGGACTCCCCAGCACCTACAATGGCACTGGATGTCATCCTCTGGGATAGCTGTCTCTCCCTGACACACAATCCCTACTTCACTACTGATGGTAGTTTGTACATGAACCCTTTCCTCAGGCAACTCTTAAAGGGAGTCCTGGGCAGGAAGCACTGTACTCACAGGGAGGCTGTGGACCATCCACTGAACACCGTTAGGAGGTGCTGAGTGCAGGACCAAGAACACAGCCTTGGACCTGGCCCCACTGCTGCCAGACCTCCAGAAACACAACTTCAGGCACATTCCATTCTTTCCCAAGGATAGAATAAACAAAACCACATCTTTTGCTCAAGGAAAGCAAGGATCAAAGGAGTTGGGAGCACAAGCATGATCCCTATTAGTCACTGCAGCCCCTCAAGTCAAATCGCTAGAAGGCTACAAGAGCTCTAATAAGTAACAGGACATGGCTCAGAGAAGAGGGAGGAGTCTGACTATAGATGGGAGGAAGCCAGGGTGAGGAGTAAAGACTGTTGAAACTGCCACAGATCCCAGAGGCCTCAGCGAATGACCAGAGGGAATTAAAACCACAGAACAGCAACCCCCCAGAAGAACAGCTGCTATTTTAAGCACTCAGAAGCAATAAAAAGACGTGAAATGAATTGTAAGACCCTCAGGGAGATGCCCAATCACCCATCTTCCCTGTAGTGGGAATTCTGAACCACTAAACACCTTAAGGGGGAAAGGCCACTATAAAAGCTAGGAATAGAAAAACTGATAAAAATCACTCTGCGGCTAAGTTCCTTACATCAAGCCTGCTTTTGTGTGTGCATGTATGTGTTTGTTTGTATGTGTATGTGTGCATGTGTGCATGTGTGAATGTGTGTGTAGCAAGGTTGTCTGATGTCAGTCTCAGACTGTTAGTCCAACAGGAACTTGTCACCTAAAGTCCTTGCTGTCTTAAAAGTTGGGAATCTGGCTGCCTAGCTTGGATTTGGTCACACATGGCACCATCAGAGCACGCTCCTCACGCTCCTCAGCAGAATGTGCAGTTTGCTCTTCTCACCTTTACTGAGAATTCTGGGACTCTGAATTCTCCCCAACCCTACAAGGAGAGAGGCATTCCATCTCAGGTCTTCTGGGATAGGATTGTGACTTTCTTTCTTTCTTTCTTTCTTTCTTTCTTTCTTTCTTTCTTTCTTTCTTTCTTTCTTTTTTTCTTTCTTTCTAAGAGCAGCCAAGCTTTTCTGTAGGCCAGCCTATTCCCTTATTCATAACACAGGCCAGGAGGCCTTGTAAGTGTATATGCTGGGTCATCTGAGGACACTGGGGTGTTCATTTTAAAATTAGATTCATCCTAATTATATGAAAACAGCCCACGTGTGGTTGGCCAAAACACCAGGAAAACATTACTCAGCACCTGCCGGCTGGGTGTGCCTTCACCAGGACAGCCCTGGACTGGTTTAACAGCAGGTCCTGCCCTCTGAGAACTTCAAATCTAACAAAGAAGCATCTCACTGACAAATAGGAGTAACAAAGACACAAATATAAGTAGGTGACATAAGCATGTAGTGTTCTCTGTAGACAGAGGGTGAGGGATAGTGTCACAGAAGGGGCACATGCCTGCAAGACTGAATTAGAAAAAATTTCAATCTTGATTCTGTAGATTTTCTTCTTTATTGTCAAGCTGGGGACCAAAGCTAGGGCCACCAGCATGCTAGGCAAGCTACATATGGGCTCAGCCCTCCCTGAACAAGATTTCAGGCACTGGTGAAAAAAAAATGTTTGTGTGTATTGTGTGTGTGTGTTTGTGTGTGTGTGTGTGTGTGTGTGTGTGTGTGTGTGTGTGTGTGTGTGTGTGTACTGTACTCATTTTTCTTTTATTCTTTTCATTTGTCTCTTTTGGTGGTGGAGATTGAATGGTCTCCACACATGTTAGACACATGTTTAATCTATTGCTTAGCCACACCTGCAGCCTTACTATACTATCTCTTATAAGGGATTTGGACATCTGTAGGTTTTTACCTCCATGGAGGTTCTGGACCCTTTCCATCACACTCAGGATACAGGGAGAATGCTGCTGAATGCATCCCCAATGGAGTATCATCCAGAATTCTCCTTTGGAGAGGTTATTTTGAGGCCTACATGGTGCTGAAGGTCAGATTTTAGGGAGCTTTCTTCTCATAGCCTTTTAAACAGTTCTGGGATTTGCAGATCATAGCAATATTATGTCCCCTGCACTCTGTTGCTGTTACTGAAGTTTGTAGCAGGTAAGTAACTAGCCAGAGGTGGCATAGCTGGCAGGTAGCAAGGCCAAGCTCTCCATTGGCTGCCTGGGGTGTTGGTGCAGATGTTCACGCTGCTAACACCCCCAGGCCCTGATCGGTACCATTCCAGTGTCAAGCTCACCACTCATTCAGGACAAAGGATCTTCCATCTCTCCACTGTATAGGCCAGTAAGAGAAGGGTTCCCAACTCCCACTTGCTCCATGACAGGTTGTTGCTGGAGCCTGCTGTGGGGCTCCCATCACTAGCCAGGAGAAAGAACACCCAAGAGATTCATGCCTGCATTCAGGAGTTGGCTGCCTCTGTGCCTGGAAGACACTAACTGGATCAGTTGCTTCTCACTGGGAATTCCAACTTCCAAAATAGTGATAAGAGTTTGCTGAGACAGACTTGTCCACAAGATAGCTGAACCCAGGATAATCTTCAAGTTCCCTAGCGTGAATCTGTTTATCATGGATTAGCTGCCCTGTCTGTTTCCCTCTTTCTTCTACTGACAATTGAATCCAATTATACCTGTTGGGCCAAACACTGTGTCCCTGAACAATACCCCTAGCCCTCCTTGCTTCTTTGAGTAAAATATTTTAATGTGTAGTAATAAGGTTTTCAGAAAGGTAAAATACATACAGTTATAACTGGAAGGAAGGGGACTCTTTTTCTTTCCTTGCCTTGTGTTTATTATCATGCCTCTTACAGCTCTTTTATGAGGAGTATTGTTACAGACCTGGCTGAACATGTGATAAAGGATACTTATTGGGACAAAAATAAACAAATATCTTCTTATAACTAAAAAAGAAATGACCACTTTTAGCAAGCAATTCTAGAATAAATACTAGGAAAATTAACATTTTTTAAATCAAACTTATGTAATATACCATTTGAATAGCCTAAAACACTTATTCCAGGGAAAACATTCAACACCTGTCAACATACCAAGAATCGACTCTGGCTTTCTGCTCCATGACATGTCTAATGTATTATGTTGTTTAAAAGATACTGGAAATTAAAATACATCTCTAACATTGTCATACTGTTCACATCTCAATGTTTCCAATATATTGAGTAATAAAGATTAAAATTAAATTCCCTGACTGTTCCAGACAGGGTTTCTCTGTAGCTTTGGAGCTGTCTTGGAACTAGCTCTTGTAGACCAGGATGGTCTCAAACTCACAGATTTGCCTGCTTCTGCCTCTCTAGTGCTAGGATTAAAGGTATGCACCACCACTGCCCATTTTCCCTGGCTGCTTTTTATCAATTAAAATGATTATAAAAAAAGAATTTACCCTTTCCTATTCTCTGGGGTCCATGCATTTTTCCCTTAGAGTCTTTCTTGTTTCCTAGTTTCTTTGGTGCAGAGGATTGTAGGCTGGTAATACTTTGCTCTATGTCTAAAATTCATATATGAGTGAATGGGAAGGGGCAGGAACTCCTGAGCTAATTGGGAGCAGGAGGGTAGGGCAGAGGGAGCTGCCAGAATGAGAGGAGGAGAAGAAGAGGAGGGGAGAGGAGGAAATGGAGGAGCAGAAATGTTGAGTTGGGGGATGAATAGAGGAGAGCAAGATGAGAGATACCATATCAGAAGGAGCCATTATAGGTCAGAGGAGAGATCTGGCACTAGGGAGATTTCCAGATATCTACAAGGATGACACGAACTGACAATCTAGGCAATGATGGAAAGGGTAACCTAAATGCCCTTCCCCTCTGATGAGACTGATGACTACTTTTTATGCCATCCTAGAGCCCGCATCCAGTGGCTGATGGAAGCAGAGACAGATACCCACAGATATACACTGAACTGAACTCTGGAACCTAGATGCAGAGAGGGAGGAATGAAGATTAAAGGGGTTGGTACCAAGCTGGTGAAACCCCAGAAACAGCTGGCCTGAACAAGGGAGAGCACATGGACCCCAGACTGCTGTCTGGGAGGCCAGCACAGGACTGGTCCAGACTCCTGAACATGGATGCCAATTAGGTGGCCTCCGGACTCCAGGGGGCTCCTGGGAGCGGATTAGTATTTTTCCCTGGTGTAAGAAGGGACTTTAAGAGCCCATCCCACGTGAAGGAATGCACTCTTGGCCTGGACACTTGGGGGATGGCCTAGGCCCGGTCCAGGATCATGTGGCGGACTTTGGGGAGCCACCATCAAGGGCCCTACCCTGCCTGGGGAGTGGAGGGTGAATGGAGTGAGGGGCAGGTGGGAGGTTGGGGGAGGGCTGGGGGGAGGGGAGGGAGAGGGAGAAGGGATTGACATGTGAAGCAAGCTTGTTCCTAATTTGGACTAAAAAAAAAAATTAAAAAAAAAAAGAATTTACCTATGTGACTCAGCATACTTCTCCCAGACAGTGCACTGAGTGCTACCAGGGGTTTCCAAGCTTCAAACCACCACATTTTTTAAAAATTGAAGTTTTATTGGTATATGGCATGACCACTTGCTTACATAGTATCTATGACTATTTACTCTCCAGAGTTGTAGATGGAGAAGCCTCAATAGATCTTGTATGTCTTCAAAGTGGACTATTACAGAAAATTCTTGCCACCTCTTGGGCTAAAGAAAAATGAGATGATCTAAGTAGTCATTTTATGACTAGGAGATTCAAGCTCTGGTAAACCAAGGGATTTATTCAAATTACTTTTATTTGTAAGTAGGTGGTATTTCTATAATGCCATTCTCTCATTATCCATTAATTCATCCACTTTCATAATCCATTTATAATTTTGATTAAAGAATCAGATCCCAGACAATTATAAGATCAATAATTAATACTAAATGAGTCTAAACACAACACCAGCATTATTTCTCTCTGTTCACACAGGAGCAACCATGTTTCTGTTTGACATAGGAACCACAGGCACAATGTCCTTTGGGGTCACATATAACTGTGAAGATGATGAAAGATAGTCTTTAAGCTCTATCTGAAAACAGCCTAAAGAGAATCTAACACGTAATCTGTTTTCAAATTAAATTTGAAATTTTCACAAATATACAATTAGCCTGCTAAAAATATGATCAGAATTAAGATGAGAATTTTTTCACATGTTGAACAAAGTTAAACCTGCTCCCAAAGACATCTGGCAACAAACATATAATAGCTTAGGCTGTGTCAGTCTTCCTCCCTTGGCCAGCAAAGCCCCAGCGTCTGACATCTGCTTGGTCCAGCAGCCTCCCTTGCTGTTCTTCATATGTGCACCAGGATCTTCCCAGGTTTCTGAGTGCTTTGCCCTCTCCCCACTTCCCATGCTATCCCCTGTTCTTTCTGTTCAGAACCCTCTCTATCCCTAGCTACACATCCCACCATATTCTGTGAAGACTCCATCACAGGACTTATCAATACTCTAAGAGCTGGTCCAGTATCAATACTTCTGTTACCTAGTACTTGACAGGACCTAGTCATCCAAGGCTCACACTATAAATGGACTCTTTACATATTACAGAGGCAGAAGGTGAATACTCCCTGAAGCCAGGTTAAGTTGGACACAAAGCTCTTCCTCATCTCTGTGCTAGTGGTCTTTACTATTTGCTGCTCACTATACAAAACCTGGAAATATTTTTGGCAGTTAGAAGTGGTGCCACTTGCATTAGTGGGTAGAAGGCAGCGATTCTAGCAAACTTACAGTATACAGAACAGTCACCCACTGAAGACTTATCTGACCCCACCCCCCAAATTATGCTGCCTGCTATTGAGACACTCCTGTACACTGTCCCAGAAGGCTCTGCACACTTCCTTAGCCAAGATTTTGAATATTTGTCATGGTGTTTTGTACCTGGTACCTAGCAGATGCTCAAATCATGAGGGATGGGTGGATGAATGAATGGACCCCAGGGGTGGGGCTAGTGTATTTTAAAGCTTTGTTTCATGGAAACTTCAATTGTGATAAATCTGAGCATATATCCCTTTCCTCCTCCCTCTTTTTGGTTTGAGACAAACATAGGCAAACTTGTGATTCTCCCACCTTAGTATCCCAAATGCTGGAAGTACAGGTATACATACCACCGTGTCCATCATAAGAACATATTTTTAAATAATAGTAAAGAAGAATACATGTGGGCTCCATTTCCAAGAACACCTTTCCCTTGTAATTATGAATCTACAGAGTATACAATAAAATTAGCAACCTAAATAAGTAGGATTTTATACCCCCACAAGGCCTCAGGAGTACAGGAATTTGTCCAATTACTTATAAGGACCAAACTACAGAATAAATCAATTATTCCCAAAGGCCACAGTTTGTTTGTTTGTTTGTTTTTTGCTTATTAAAGAGGCAATCTATGTTAAGTTCCTCTGGTCCTTTATTTTTTTAAGGAAAAAATCAGACAAGAGTATCCAGCCTTCTCCTTTTCTATGCTGTGGCTACAGTTCAGACACAGTGTATTAATCAGGGTCTGCATATCCTGGAAGATGGCAGAAATTATAGCAAGGCTGGGATGGGATTGTAAACAGAAATGGAAATACAACAGAGATGGGCCATTCTCTGCCTTGTGCAAATTACTACTTTAAACATTAGAAAATAAGTTGAGTTTATGTCGATTCTTATTATTATATTTTTAAAGTAATAGGACTTTAAAATCATTGTAAAATACTTCTGTGATGGTATCAATCAGTAGTGCATACCAATTGCTAGCCTTTTTTGTTTTTCATGAAAAGCCAACATGTTCCACTCATGATGAAATGCAGTAAGAGACTAAAGCAAGTGAGCTTGATTATTAAAAATGCAATGCCTAGAACTAGGCTTCACATCCTCTCATGAGAAGTGATGTATGCATGTGACACACTCACTCAAAGAATATGGTGACAGCATATTAGTTACCTACTCTCCTCACCCCTCGATGTCCATAACACACACCATTGTAAAGACTCTGAGACTTTTACATTAAGTTTCTATGCTCAGATTTTCCAAGATATGATGGACAAAGGACAAAACAAACTAATCGTCAAGTACAGGCTCTGTTAATACATCTAAGTATCAGAGAAGAGACTGAAAGAGATGGTAGGATCTATGAGATGCGACATCAGCATGAGACGTATCTCATACCATGACACAGGCAGTGCCTTTGCCACTGTGTGTAAGAACATGGCACCCTTGCCACAGAGAGATTCTGCAGGTTTGGGCATATAAGTTGGTGAGACATTGATGCATACAGTAGATAAATGTGAGAAAAAGAAGAAGAAGTTGGAAATAGCATGGTTGTTAGCATCAGTCATTCTCTGCTGGGTCCATGTTGCTGAACCCCAGAAACACAGTCCTGAGAGAACAAAAAGATGGTGGAAGGTAGTGTCTGAACCATCCTGGGAGAAAATGTCAAAGGGGATTAATATTCTGTGGGTTTCTGAATGTCTGTCACTAAACCCCTCAATGTACCTCATCATAGAAACATACACCAGGGATTCCAATTGCCCACCTGCACTCCATCTTTTGTTTCAGTTTACTTACTCCTCATGGCTCCCATAGCTCCTTAAATACAATAGTTCAATGGTTTATGAGCAATAGTTTCCTCTTTGGGCTCTGGGAATGTGAGTGAGTGAGTTTAGTCTGATCTTCCACAAATACTGTATGTGCACCTCGATTAGATAGCAATATTCCATTAGGGATATACAAACACACAAATGTGCGCATGCCACGTGTGTGTGTGTGTGTGTGTGTGTGTGTGTGTGTGTGTGTGTGTGTGTATGTGTGTGTGTGTGTGTTCAGTGCAGAACATGTTTGGTACATGTGAGCAGCTGTTGGTAAAACAGGATCCAGAAAACTAGAAGAAAATACGGTGATGAAGATAAAATGGATGAGAAAGGTAAAATGGAATTGAGATGTGTAGGCCAGAAACATCTTCAAACCACAAGTTTGACTATTATTTTGCCCTTTTGTTTTTGATCTTTCAAAAACATCTACGTAAATATCACTTAATTTTTGTTAATCATTACCTAGCAGATAATTCAATATTATATTTTCTGGCCAAAGCCTCAAATATGGATATTCTGTGTTTTAAGAGTACATATTGTGACAACTTAATATGTTATGAAGGTCTATGGCCATTGGGTATTCTAGGGTATGCCTGATGAGGCTGTGTGGCTGTAGTGATGAAAGGGCCACAGAGGTTTCCCTAGACACAGTTTGCCAAGCCTCTTGGGTTCGAATCCAAGCCCTTCTGGCCATCAGTTTAGAAAAGGTAACAGAGTTCATCACAGATAATCAGTTTATCAATGATCAAGTTCTGCCAGCATACAAAGTCTTCAGTGCCCTCCTGAAATCAGGACACTAGAGACCTAAGAACATTAGCATTGATGCCAGTCACTATTCTCAGCTGGCAAGATTTCTGAGAGAAGGATATGGAAGCGTGCAATTGTGACTCTGTTTTGGATGTGGTATCTGCAAGTTACACAATGCACTAGAAAGTTCTGGAACTTACAGTGGAAAATGTGCATGCTCTGTCAGAAACTCATTGACCTGAACACATTTAAGCCCTTAGCACTTGGCATCAGTGGGTGGATCCTGGTCAGATTTACACCATGTCACAAGACAGGAAACTCTTAGAAATAGTGACTTTATCCCACCCCAACACTAGCCAAGATGTCTTAGGAGAAACTCCAATAAGCGTGTTTATTTCATCAGTGGAGGACACTGTAGCATACCTGAGCTTAATCTATGCACATTGTTCCACCTGTTAATGGCTACATACTGAACTTCAAAGCATGTAACAAGGCTAGGTATGTGTCAGATATAAAAATATCTGCAGACTCAGAAACTAAATTAAGGCATTGAAATGACTTTCAAAAAAATAAGAGGCTAACTCATCATGAATTGCTTATCCAGCCTTGACACAAGCTGAAGTCCTAATTGCAGAAACAGTCACATGATCCAGATCCTGATGTGATGCTGACATTCATTTGTGGCCAAGCCATGTTGAAAGATGGTACTCATACCAATATGGATGGGAAAGAGAAGCACTGCCCTGTCCAGACCCATCCTCCTCCGACAAGAGTTTCACCAATATCCATGCAGCCAGGTCTTTTCTAGGCTCTTGGTGTCAGGATGGGAAAAGTCACACACTTTAGAAGTGGGACAGAGAAGGAAATAGACAAAGTTACAGATATAAAGGCACAAAGCATTAGTGGGTCCCCATTCAGGTAGGGTGTGGCTATAGGGTCATTTTCAAACACCCAGCTTTCCTGACCTCTCTAGTTGCACCAGACAGAAGCCAGGATGACACACTGGATCTTTGAGAAAGTTAGCATAGTGAACATGTTAGCCATTCATTCTGCTATTTTTCTGAGCTCTTTTTAGATATGAGGCTATGCCACTGGACCACAGCAGCTTAGTCCCACAGAAAAATTTACAATGGGATTCTTTTCTCCATTATGCCCTCTGCACTTTTCTTCTACTGAGAGTTGGCCAAAGACATGACCATATAAAGAATGCTACTTCATTTTCTGTGACTCTGAAATATTACCCATGGTGTTTCATGTAACCTTGTAATAGTTGCCAGGTACCTTGGTGAACATCCTGCAAATGATATGTGATCCATTCTCTGAAATATCAGTTCCAGATAGACACCCTCCCTTTTGTTGTTGTTGTTAAACTGGCTACTACAAAATTTGGCACTAAATTAAATATGCTAAAAGAGTAAGCCTTTGGATTCTGATGTAATGATCTTCACCATTTCCCAAAACATTGATCTTTTCTTCCCTCCCACTATTAATAATACCAACATTAATTATTTTGTAGGAATTTTTTTTAGCTAGAGTTATTTTCACTATTTTTTTTTTACAATACATGTATATATGTTAAGCTATGAGTATCCAAGTACAGATATCCAATGAGTCCAGAAGAGGGCATCAGATCCCCTAGAGATGGAGTTACAGACAGTTATGAGTTGCCTGACTTGGGTGCTGGGAACTAAACTTGGGTCTTTTGTGACATCATTAAGCATTCTTAATTGCTGGGCCATCTCTTCAACCCTGCTTTGCAGGGTTTTATAACGTATTTCTTCAGACACATTTCTAAAACTTGGTTCTCTATAAAAACAAACTACCATGATTATCAACTGCAGTTTCCCTGTGTTCTGAATTGGTAAGAATTGCCAGGGATGATAGTTTTTAGACGATCCTTTAGGTACCATACTCTTATCATGTGAAAACTCAGATAACTGAATATTCCTCCCAGACATCTGGATCAGAATATGTTGTTAAAGAGAGGAAAATAGGAGACACAGGCAAAGACTGGTTGGCTAACAGCACATAGTAATGAGTAGGTTATTCCTAAATCTGTCACCCAGGACTTTTCTAGGCTGTGTTACACCCAGAAAGTCTGAGTTCCCCTCTCCCACCACCATTTTTGTGGCGTAAACACTGCCACTGAAAGCCCATGGTCCCTCTGAGCTTCCAAAGCAGGCCTTGCCAAGACCTGCAAGTATGAAAGTCCTCCCATCCAACTGGTGATGTCCAGGGTCTGGACTCTCCTGACATTATTTCATTGTCCTGGGAATGCCTCTGGATGGAGGAAGATTCTGCTGAAACTCAGGAGCTAAAGCTCAATATCTTCAGGAATCAAGGGACCTGGGAACATGGAAGGCAAAACACTGTTAAGTATTTCTATACAGCCAAGGCTGGCAGGAGCAACTTGGAGAATTAACTATATAGAAAGGCAGACCAGCCAGATTGAAAGTAACAGGGAGTGAGAGACAGATGCAAAAATCTGAGTCTTAGTTGTGTGTGTATGTGTGTGTGTGTATGTGTGTGTGTGTGTTCATACATCACCAGATTTTGGCAGGTCCAAAATGGCAATGGTTGAAGTACTTAGTCAGGCATTTGACGGAGGACAATGTTTGGGCAGAACCTCTAATTTGTTCTAATTTATCCAGTGCCTACTGTGTGCTAAGCGTTCTGTCAGATTCAGTAAGACCAAGAGTGAATAAAGCAATCAACACTACTGTCCTCCTAGATTCCACAGTGTCATCTAGAATTTTCAGAATCCATTTTCAAAAAGGAAATCGACAAGTATCAGATCAAAGAAATAATTCTGATCATAGGCAGTGTGATGGGGGGGGGTCAGAACAAAAAACCAGAGAGGCCTTTGAGAAAAATGAAGGACTGACTCCCTTCCACTGATCAAGGAAAGGCTGTTCAAGAAGGGGGCATGGAACTTACACTAGAGCAAGATGCTAAAGAAACCATCAGCTTCCAGCATCTACAGACAGGAATGAAGAGGGGCCTCAGCTTTCTTTTCTTAAGGAGAGCTTAACAAATCACCCTTTCCCAGAGGTGCTGGATCGCAGTGAGGTTGCAGCTCATCTCTTGTTACAGCAGAATTTACCACAAAGAAGCTGGAAGGGGAGATCTGGAGTATTTATTCCCTTCTTAATGCCAGTTACTTTATATAGAAATACCCCCATGTCAATGAGATTATGCTTTTGCATTGTAATGCCAACAAGAACTGTTTCATTTTCAAAGACAAGGACAATTATGGAGCTATGTTCAGTATCACTTACTTTTATTCACAAAATAAAGCAAATTTCCCACTTGCAGTATATAATAAACCTTGGAATTCATTTAAAAATAGGATTCTAATAGTATCTATTTAATATGCACAAACAATAAATTGCTCTCCACCAATCTCTTCACATAAAAAACGCCCCAAGGAAAGCACATTTTAGCTAATTTCTGCTAGGGTCAACTGAAGCACAACCAATCCGCATGAAAACACCCTAAAGTCTGACACTGTTCAAAATACTTCCGATTCAAACACCTTTTTCATAAATGGTTTCCAGTGTATGACTTCTTTCAGAACAAGGAAATAACAAGCTGAAGTGAATTAGGGAGATCAGTCATCCAGAATATTCAGAATGAATCATGGAACATTTTTTACCAAAAAGAAATTTTTATTCCTTTGCAGTACAGTGCAACAACGTTTCATTACAGTGTCAACAAACAAGCTAAGCCAGAGCCAAGTCGTATGAAGACACTTCCCAACAGATCTACGGTACTTAATACATTCATCATTAACACAATTGCCGTGTTCTCCTATTCATGCATTGAACAAGGAATGCTTGATATGTTCAGTTCCACAAAAGGTCTTTAACACCGATCTCTAGTACCTAGGATCAACCTAGGGGGATTTAGTCAATGTTGTTTTCTGATTCAACAGAGCATTTGCGTTCCAAGTGCGTGGAGATGGCAGTATGGGAGACTGAACCTGCCTGCCCAGGTGATCATTTTTTAATTCAACTCACTTTAGGAATGCTTAATTGACCCTTTGAAAATTTCTCATTTGGGGAAAATTATACATTTTGCCTTTAATTAAAAAAATAATCCACGAATACACCTCCCCCCTTAAAAACAAACTAGAAGGCTTTAAGAATTAGCTTGGATAATAATCCCACTGTGGTCACCGGAAACCTTCTTCCAAAATGACAACTGACAGTAAGCAACTGAAACTTCAAAGCCGCCTTCCCCGACCCCGACCGTGGCACTCACTGCTGACGCTACCTGGATCACCACCAACCCAAGCGACCCCAAAAGATGCTGCGTCAAGAGAAGCAAAGCCAAAGAGCGACTCTGGAGGGAGCGAGCCCGCGGAGGCGGTGAGAAGCAGAATCGTCAGGCACTGGCCAGCGCCTGCTAACATTGGGAGCTTTCTCCTTTCCAAACCCCGGAGTTTCAGAGCAGGAGCAAAAAGAGAAGGACAGGAGACTCACAGCCCCTTTAAATAGCCCACCCCCGCGCCTGTCCGCCTCTTCCGAACCCCTATGTCCTACAACTTCCTCCTCATGGAAACTTCCACTGGGTTCGGCGGCCAGGATGCCAAACTCCATTTCACCAGAAGCCTGTCCCCAGCTGGGTTCGGACTTCAGCTTCCTGAACCCGTGTGCCCGAGCCCGAGAGGAACCGGGGCGCAGAGGCCCCGCGACAGGGACACCGCGCCGCGCTTGCCATTCGTGCCCGGCTCGTAGGACTTGTCGCCCCCCGCCCACCTTGCGCCCCCGCCGCGCCACGTTACCGGAGCGCTGGAGCCTCGCGGTGGCGCCCCGAGGCGGCGTGCGGGCGAGCTGCGGCCGAGCAGCCAGTGGCCTCCGCGGTGGTGCTCGAATTAGCCATGCAAAGTTAATCCCGCCGCGTCACGCCGGTCGCCCGCCCGCCCGAGGCTGCGCTGTGCTCGGCCGAGCCGCAGTCTCCTCCCCGCTCCGCCCCCTCTGCCGTGGGGTCCCGTGCTGCGCAGGCCACCGGGCGAGCTCGGCTCCCTTGACCTGTCAACTATCCTCCCTCACCGAGGGGCGCGGCGCGGCGCGGGTCCCAGGACACTGTCAACCTCACTGCTGTGATCTGCTAAGGTGGCAAGGTGCAGGACCCCAGGCCCCGCCTTCGGGGGGTCCAGGAGCTCAGTCTTACTCGGGACTGGGGCGCCAGCTCCACGCTTGCAGGAGAACCGCCGACAGTTCGTCCCCTCTGATCCTCCAGCCGGTCTGACTCGCCCGGCAGCCGCAGCAGGCTCAGACTACCCCAGCTCCACTAGGAGCGCAGCGACGAAATGGCCTCCGGGCAGCGCACCCCGTCAAGGCCAGAGACCGAACAGCCCGCCACTCGGGTGCCCGGTGCTGCCGCCCGTGCACCTGCCGCCTAGGTGCGGGAGTCCCCCTCTGCGACCCCGCGGTACAGCACCTTGTGCACCGCCCTCCTTGGGGTCACGTAGCTGCGGGTCTGGTGGCCGCGCGCCCACCCACCCGGCTGCTGGCGCGCAGAGGTTGGAGTTGGGCGGTCATTCCTGTAGTTGAAGAGGCAGGAATGTGGGTGGGTGGGTGGGTGGGGGGAGTAAATGACAGGAAATAGAGGAGACCTCCAGGAGCACAACCCTCTGGGTCGACCTGACAGCGCGGCAGGTGTCAACGCGCTCCTGCTCCTCCTTCCACCCCCAAACCACTTGTAGAGTGCTTGGGACCACGGGACGCTCAGACCCTCTTGGGGCTCTGAACGCTATGCAGTCAGTCACCACAGGGCACCACACGGCGGGACGGGTCGATGCCCCCTCTCTCACACCCCTTTATTCTCTTCCCAGGAGTGTGTGCCAGGTTGGTTCCACAAGTAGGGTTTAAAGGGACACCTCACTATTTTGCCTCTGTCTTGGAAATATACAAATAAAACCGGAAGACAAAAATTATCTCTACCCTTGAGAGAGTTCTGTCCTTGCAAGCACACAATTCCGAATGTCCCTACCTCAAGTCCGGAAGGCTGAGCAGTCAGGTTAGGAGAAAACACAGAGGGAGACTGGTGTTCTGCTCTAGATGACCCGGGCGTCTCCTGGCTGCCTCTCGAAGGTAGGTTTTTTTGGGAAAAAATGCAGAGTACTCGTAGAACACGCAGCCAGTGGGAAGTTACAGTAGCTACCAAACTACTTTGAGGACAATATAATTATGTTTTTATGCACAGTGTTAAAAATTGCCTTGAAATTCATATATTATATATATATATATATATATATATATATATATATATTCATGTAACACAGGGCAGTGAATGGCCTCAGGCTGCCTGACTTGTAACTGAACCGAGGAAATAATGTCTACATAATTTTGAAGAGTTTTCTGGATTTCTCTCTGGTGATCAGGGTTTTGTTCTAGTGTCTCTTGGCCATCCACAGGAAAGACGAAGGTTGAGAGGCCGGCACCTCTGGACACTGCACTAGCAACTGCAGTGACTCCGAAACTGTCCCCTGCTTGGACAAAAAGAATCTTGCAGGATTGAGGAGAGAAAGCTTCAAATCGCAGCTTTTGGGTGAAGACGTTGCCTTTCCCAGCGGCCTGCTGTTTGGGTTCTTTGCAAGAAATCTGTGTTTTATTCTTCGCCCCAAATGAAGCCGCGCTAAGAACTTGCGGGATCTAGAGTGAGGGTTGTTTTTGCAGGCGAGTTCCTGGGCTTTGCTCCAAAGCTTCCTTGGGATGTTTTGGTTGGTTTTGGGGAAAGCTGCAAAGTCTCCAACCCAGTTCCACCCAGACAGCCCCCTGGTGGCCGCGAGAAAAAGCCAGGCACAGGTAAGCAAGGGCAGCTCACAGCTGGGCCCAAATCTTCTAGCGGGGCAAGCCTTGTGAATAACTCCAAAATAGGGGTAGTGTAGGCGAACAACAGATCAAGAGGCTGGAGCCTTAGGAAGTTTTGCTACTTCTTCTCTTACGTTTAACTTGGAGCTATTTTCTTTTCCCTTAAATTCTTTCTCAAGAAAGCCACATACTGAAAATGAACTATAATGCCCCCATTAAAACAAACAAACAAACAAACAAACAAAAAACATGTTCCCTTTCTTTGTTCAGATAGCTTTGTCTTCTTGATTTCATTTTTCTTGGAAAATTCTGAAATAAAGAGTCAATTATTAAACAAGTCATATGACACAACAATTCCCAAGACTGGCTGTACAGATGGAATCATGACAAACAAGGAGATCTGGTAGGATTCCATTTGAACAGGTATGAAGACAGCCAGGTGGTTGCAAGATGGATTACCATCAGAGTCTGATACTCAACGGGACAACAGAGTCATTGGGAACTGTCAGGAAGGCAGAAGATATTCTAATCTAGGAGCACAGGTTTTCAGAACCCATCATCACAGTTCACCTGTGACCATTCGATGAATTTTAAGTTGATGACTCCAGCCAATGAAGCAACCTGACTGTCCCTGAAGAGCTGCTGGGCAAGAAACACCAAGCCCAAAAGAGTGGGCTTGGGCCACAGTGCAGCCAGCATGAAATTTGAATGCATCTTTATTTAATATGGTGAAATGCAGTTCATTGTGAATGTTTATTGTGTTTACATGTCAATTTTTACTCATCAATTTTTAAAATAGTCTCTCTTAATTCCTGTATTTGTGAACATTGCTTAAGTTTTTACCTTGATGTGAAGGTATCATTTTTCCTACCTACTGTGTGTGTGATGTTACCAGAATCCAGTTGCAGAAATAAAGCTCAAGTTAGAAATGACCAGATATAAAAGATGATGATCATGGCAAGGAATTGCCAGGAGGAATTAGAGGTGTAGGGTAGCAGCAGCCTCAAAGAATTCACAGAGGAAGTTCTTGGAGGTTCACAAAGCGTGAAAAGGTTTTCTGTGGGGTGGAATATTAAACCATTTCATTTACTTAACAGCCATTGCTGGAGCCTGCTCTTCTGCCTCAGGACCTAGTCCCGGAAAGTCTAAATCTCTATATTCACTGCCACTTTCTATGAAGGCCCAGGCATTCTGGTCTGTTGAAGCTGGTTAAAAAAATGTGAAGTCTATCCCCAGCATTTCATGACAGACCTTTGGGGAAGGCGACAATTTCAAAACTGATGGGTGGCAGTCCCATGCTGAAGACATGGAGTCATCCTTAAGCATTCCCCAGGATGCCGTTTCAGAATCCCTCCACAGTTATCTGGATCTGCAGATAGCCCAACTCCATGAGTATAGTGTTTGTATGTAACCAACACTTCCCCTCTTTGACCTGAAACTCACCTCTAGATTAAATGCTATGCAAATAGGTATTATACTGTATTAAAGGATTATCAAGGAAAGATGGTTTGCGCTTGCTCAGTACACATGCAAGTTTTTCAAGTATCTTCACCTGTGGCTGATTGACTTCATGGATGCAGAACTCAAAGACAAGGAAAGCTGACTGTAAGCTGCCAGGTGAGATAAAACAAGGAAGCCAGCAGAGCCCAGTAGAGGAAGGGTCCGGTAAGACTGGTCTCAGAAGGCAGCTGAATGGAACTATTGCTGGAAGTCAGAGAGAGAGAGAGAGAGAGAGAGAGAGAGAGAGAGAGAGAGAGAGAGAGAGAGAGAGAGAGATATGTGTTATTTGCCAGTCCCGGTACAAAATGAAATCAGAAAAAATTGTCAAGGTGGTACAAAATAAAAAGCTATGTCATTCTGCTTTCTGTCTTTGGAACTGTCATGGTATTTTAATGTGTTATTTAATATTGTAAGTAAAGGAAAACAAATGCTTCAAATTATCGTCACAACTTTACAATTGATCTGTTTTTGCAATGTAGTTCAAAGAGGTTTTAACTCATATGCAATACTGCCCTGTCCATATTTTTGCAGCTCATATATATGCATGTGTTTTTGCATTACTGGAACAGTGGAAACAGAACAAAGCACCCTCTATTTCACTTTTTGATATGTGCTCATTTTGCAAGCCAACACTAGACCTTTGGCATAGTGCTGTGTTAAAGAGACCTGAAAGGCACTTTCCTTTGTATCTTCATTTTCAGGCCACCAGTTAATGAATTCTGGGAAGTAACCACAAGTAAGAAAGTACATGAAGGCACCCTGGGTTGAGGTTAACTAGATTCAAAGTCAGTTCTGGTTGATTGGAGACCACGACCTCTTGGGTTTTCTGTGTCCCTCTTCCTCAGTTGTCAATGGAACATGCTTCCCTCATTCATCTCTGGATTTTGCTCGAGTCCACATATTGTGGATCCTCAGCATTCCCATGTTCATGGAATACCACCATTTTACATTTGAAAGAACAGTGAAAGTGTGGTAGACATGCCTTCTGTATTCCCTGTGTACATGTGCATATCCCTTGTCCTATCAGATTTCCCTTATAAAACACAAGTTCAAAGATGAAATCATTAGTGATGTCAATTTGATGATAGCAGAACAGTCGCTAAGTGTTAGTCTCTAAAGCCTTAGGTTCCTCTACCAGTGGTTCTCAATCTTCCTAATGCTGTGACCCTTCAATGTAGTTCCTCATGTTGTGTTGACCCCCCAGCCATAAAATTATTTTCAATGCTACTTCACAATTTTCATTTTGCTACTGTTATGAATCATAATGTAAATATCTGGTATGCAGGTTATCTGATAAGCAACCCCTGTGGGGTCGCTACTCACAGGTTGAGAACAACTAAGCTTTGTGCCAGTGTAGCTGTACAGATTATATCCTCATAAAGCTGACCCTTGAGAAAGACTGGACCCTCTAGCTAAAGTCCCTTCCCTTGGAGGAGATATAAACACCTACCCTCCTCCTCAGGTCACATCGACAAGTGGAAGCATGATTCTACCAGTTCTGGGGAATTGATGACTTTACTGACTTCCTTACAAAGCATGGTGAGGGGTCACTTACAAAGGAGTAGACACTCCTTCTGCACAAGACAGCACCTGAAGAGTCTTTAACAAGCAAGGATGAGGAATTTCCCTTTGCCACACAGATGGAGCCCCTCCCCTCACTTATATACCACTAATAAACTGTAGTTGGAAGGAGCCTGGATCCTTCACTCACCATGGAGGAGAAACAGCTTTCTCCAACTGTACTATTCCATTGATTAAATCATCAGCTTCTTTTGTGGTAGTACTGAAACATGAAAATTTATTGAACACTTTTTAGGTATATAATGTTACCTTAGCATACCTGCCACAAGGCCAAACTCCACTGAATTGTAAATCATCTCTTCTCAAATACAGTGAAAATAGAGAGACTTGGGTGTGTCAAGGCAGATGTAGAGAAAGCAAAAGGTTAGCCTCCAAAGAAACATGAGTTTGAGTGATCTGAAGTGGACATGTGGCAAAATAGATGAATCCTAGTATTTAATTTGTATTTCCATGCCTTTGTCTAATCAACAGCCAGGACTACATAGACAATAGTTCCAGCCATATGGAAAATCTCTCATTTTTCTGCCAATCATGGCATTTCTAGAGGTGACCACTCTTGGCTTCTGTGCTTACTGATCAGTCATAAACTTCATGTAAATATTACCAAAAAGTATGTACTTCTTATATCTACTGTCTTTCATTTAACGTAATGTTTTTTGTTTTGTTTTGTTTTGTTTTTTGGTTTTTCGAGACAGGGTTTCTCTGTGTAGCTTTGGAGCCTATCCTGGCACTGGCTCTGTAGACCAGGCTGGCCTTGAACTCACAGAGATCCACCTGCCTCTGCCTCCCGAGTGCTGGGGTTAAAGGTGTGAGCCACCAATGCCCAGCTAACATAATGTTTTTTAGGTAGATCCACTTAATTATGTGAGTTTGAAAATTCTACTTTAAATTGCTGTTCCATATTCTACCATATAACAAAACCACAATTTGTCTATTCAGTTTCTAGTTGATGAATTCTTGGCATTTTCCAGCTTGGGGCTATTACAAATAAATAAGCTATTTACATTCTTAAATAATTTTATGGATGCCTGCACTTATATTCTCTTTGGCACATGCTTAGGAGTAGAATTGCTGGCCATATATCAAATTTGAGTTATTCTATTAACAAAGTATAAATAGTACACAATAATTATATATAATAATATGCATTATTTAAAATACAGGACTTGAATAAATTATTAGTGATTATATATAACAATTACATTAATGATACTTCTTGAGGAACCAGAATAATTATGAGCATTTAGAGGGTGCTCAAATGACACCTGCTGACTTCAGTTCATTCTAACAGTTATCGTAAATGAAATACTGGAAGTCAGATGGAGTTTATCTAGAATATCATCTAGCATTACAAACTTGAGGTCCTCCAGTCAAAATTCAAAACCACTATTGCCTTAGGCAGCCGTTAATTATAGGATCATATGGCAGCTGCAGTGAGCCAACCATAGAGTAATGTCCTGTGCAAAAACGAAGGTGCTATGATAGTTCCATCACCCTGCCATTATGGAGTAATTGGTAGTTGATCATTACTGGGGTAGCCACTGGCCAGTTGCCATACTCCAGAAAATAACTCCACACACCCATATTCATGCAAGCAATCCAATTCAACTCAGTGGGCCACAAAAGAAAACAAAAGGCATGAAAGTGGGAGAAGGACTCTGTGAAATGAAGAAGAGGTTCAGAGGCAGCAGGAAGAAGATAGAGGGAAATGGAGATGAAAACAACCAAAATACATTATATACATGCAATAGCATTGACAACGAAGAAAAAATTAAAAAGAAGGTTCTGATGAATTAAACTTTATCAGTGACAGTGATAGGGGAAACTACGATAAGAATACCAAGATGTTTTTAAATTAAAAACTGTTTTATTGCTTTAAAATACCAATATGTTTTACATTAAACCTTCATTTTTAGCTATTTGAAGGCTAGTTTTAAGAGGAACTAAATAGTAGTATTGGTAATGGATTCTCTTATCAGCTATCAGATCATTGGGGCATCGTCCTGCAGAAGGTATTAATTCATTTCTGGTAGGATCCTGAATTAGTTTTCCCAAGACCAAGTTGTTATGGGGGTGGGGGTGGGGGAGCAAGAAAGATTGCCCCAGAAACACTCTCTGGGTTCTGTTTCCTGTGTGATTTCTCTCTTTTCCATTTACCTCATGTTGTTACCATCTCAAATCATCTACTAAACTCAAGGGGGTCCACCAGAGACCCGATCAAAAGAGCTCACTTCAAAAATTCTAAGCTCAACAAGCATCATTTTTTGTGCAAGTTACCCAGCCTCAGGTATTGTGCTACAACAATGAGAAATGGAATAGCACAAAATGCAAAAATGGAAAATCATATTTAAGTATTCAGGGGAAACATCCTTTCTTTCTCAGAAGGGAATAAGGCAGTTGTTATTCATTTTCACAGAACAAGCTGATTCTCTAGCTATAACAAGTAGAATATGATTCCTATGATTATGGGCTATGCTCAAATCCTTAAAATCCCTGAATGAGCCATATCAGGAATGACACTCATAAATTCAATTTTACTTGCTTTCAGCAGTTTGGATGAGATTCTCAACTGGGGGCAATATGGGATTTACTGAAATCTACTTTCCTGTGCTATAGTTGTCTTTTCCAATAAAACCCACTGCACCCCCATTGTGAGAAGCATTAGCACAGAGCATCTACAAACAGCTGCAGAACGTATTTTTGGAGAGCCAGAGAGAATGCACTTTGGGGACTCTCATCTAGAGCGAACGTAACCAGGCCCGAGTTTCCACATAGTGCAGATTTAGCGAAGTGCCATTGGTGGGCTGGCTAGTGTCTGCAGTCAGCAGCTGTGTTTCATGTGACTCAGGACATTCCTTAGTTTTTCTAGGTGCTTCAACTGGAGTGAGGAGGAAATAACTTTGCCTCACCTGCAGTAATGGTGCCCAGTGCCTGGTTCACAGCAAGTTTATGTTTGGGGGTGGGGGTGGGGTGGAGAAAACTCATGGTATTTGAAAAACAGCAAAGGTGAAAGTTATCTTAGGAAACACCCGAGGATGAGGACTTCATAGAGATTAGAGGGTCTTTTGTTTTGTTTGTTTGGTTTTGGGGTTTTTTGTTTGTTTGTTTGCTTACTTGCTTGTAGCACTTCTTAAGATGTGGTGAGGTCTTTTGGCACATGGCTTCACCAATATGGGAGTACACACAGGAGTAAGCACAAGAGACAGAAAACTAGAGACATCCACACCCATCTATCTGTCTCACTAAGCAGTTGGAGAGTCCACACTCCTACCTCAGCTTCCCCAGTGCTGGGAATAGACCTGCAGCACCGCCCTCAGTTAGTGAGCTCTCTTCCAAAATCCTGTTCAAACCATGAATTCCTCTTAAAGGCTTAGTCACTTCCCATAGGTCCAATCCTTACTGATTGCAACAGCTTCCAACACAGCCACACTAGGTATATAGCTTCCAACTAACTAGATGTGAGGAACAAACCATTTCCAAAACACAGCAGCCCTTTCCACTCCTTCTTGGAATTAAGCAGAATCTTCTAAGAGCTCCTGACTGCAGTTTCTTTGACCAGCCCGAGGGCCTCATTGTCCCAGATGGAACTTCTCTGTAACTAGATTGGCTTCCCACATGGCTTCAGAGGTTAGTGTAAAATCAAAGGCTTGCATAGGAGTAGTTGTGTTATGGTCTAGGGAAAATTATGTTCTATCCTGACAGATAGGTGTTCACCTTCACCATAACACGCAAGCAGCAATAAACAGACTGAGGCCAAGTCAAAGAACATAGAATGTATGTGTACAGAGTTGGGTGCTCTGGCTATGTCTAGATTGTTAACAACTATACACTTTGAGGGGGCAGCCTTATATCTACCCATAGAACAATCAGGGCACAATTTGGGAAGTTTATTACTGATAAAGTAAGTTTGTCTTTCCCTTTGTGGAAGTTTGAGTGAAATGAAATAGAAGGACTTTGTAAAGTATACGTAGCATTTGGGAAGTTGAGGCTGAAGACTGACACACATTTGAGGCCACTCTGGTCTAGATAACAGGTTCTAAGCCAGTCTGGGCAATGGTGAGACCTGTCTCCGGATCGTAACAAAACCAGAGTGTGCTGATACATAAATAAACATATGACATTTGCCAATGTAGACAAGTGGAAACAGATATAAAGTAGGGAAGAATGCACAGGAGGGTAGCCAGTGAAGGAAGGTGGCTTTGCTGAAGCAATTAAAGATGGGAGAAAGTGGCATAGCAACTGAGGCCTGAGGGCTGGTAATGGTCATATTGTATATTTCAGAGAGAAGCAGAAGGACACAGAAAGGATATACCAAACAGCTAAATAGAAAACTAAAAAGAAAGAGAATACACCAGACCATGTCCCTGGAAACAGACCTAATGCTCAGAGCATTCTAAAAACACAGACTACTTTAAGCTGAAGTTCCACACCTATACTCAACTGTTAAGGTCACCTCCTTTGGATGGCTATCCTGATGTAGTGACTATGCCACACACAGGCAGTAAAAACATGAAAGATGGATTTTCCCAAGTCCAAGGCCACAGGTAACCAGCTACTTCCACACTGCTAGGAAAGGGAATGAACCTTATGGTGTCAGCCAATGCCACCTCCTGATTTTATAGTGCAGTAAAATAGAAACTACAGATAAATAACTTGTGTGAACAGATGAGCAAGTAGCAGTGACTGACAATGATGGAATGTTCTATGTGCTTGTATTTATTAATGAGATTACAGGACCCAGGCAACAGAGGATGAGCCTTCCTTCATCCTAGGGATAAGGCAGCCATTGGAGTTGACACTGTCTCACCTTTTGAAGTTCTTGTTTTCTGCTGTTTCCACCATTTTACTGTTATTTTTAAAAAATGTTTAGAATAAAGTTTAGGTACAGTAGTACAGTAAGGTCCTGGGCCTGGTAATACCTTGTGAGTCACCGGGTCTCCTTTTCTGGGAAGCTGAGTAGTACCAGGCCACTTCCTACCAGATGCCTACAGAGCACACATCTGACTTCTCCTGCTGGCCTAGGTCTCCAGATAGCCACGTATCTCCCATGGAGCAGAATACTCCCCATTTGAGGACCTTTCTTCATGTTCCATCATCAGAAACTATGAATGACACTGCTTCTAATTCAATTTCTAGACCAAAAGGACTACTGAAGGGCATGTTCTAGCACCATGAGAAGATAAGGAATGAAAATATATAATTATTACTTTATCCTGTTCTATCTGGAAATGGTCCAATTGAACTACGTCCTTAGTATTTCCTCAAATCTAAAGGAAAACAAAGTTTGAAAGCATAGCATTTCAGGTAACAAACTTCTTCCAAAATGACCAGTATGTATGAGTGAAACAAAATGCTCCTGAAAAAAAATGCGCAGTCATCATGGGTCATGGACAGTGCTACCATTTGGCAATTTGCGTGAAAAGTGAGGCAAAGAGTAGTGTTTCAATACCGCCATGGCCAGCCTTGGGAAATAAAAGTACAGAAAGGACCTGGCTTACATAATGCAGGCCATCTGAGTGATGGCGATAAATCAGCAGAGCTTGCTGGTGTGCCAGCTTCATCCATGGCTAGTGAACAGAACACTTACCTCAGAAATAGTGAACAGGCTCAGGTCATCAGGACTGACCAATGACCCCAGTCTAGCCTTGATGGAAGTCCTCATGGCTGTGGCCAATTAGTGTCACTCAGACAGCTCATCAAAGCAATAAGACAGTGTCATGCGGTCCTTACCACACAAGGAAAGACAATGTGAAAGATAGGAGAAGCAGGAAAGGGGAGAGAGACCTGGCTTTTGTTTCCTCTCAAATCCTGGTTAAGGCATGTTTTCATCAAGCATTGCAATTAATCCCATGGGAACAGCAAATGAAACATCAGGCCTCACACTAACACCTGCTGAGATAGACCCTATATTTTAACAGGACCCCTGGGGATTCCTAGACACACTGAAATTTCATAAGTACTAGTTCATCAGACCTACTGCCCTTACATTTTACTTCAGGAGACCCAAGGAAAGTGAATGTCCATTCAACATCACAAATCTAGATAAAAACAAACAAACAAACAAACAAACAAACAAACAAAAAACTTCTTTCAAACAAATGCTATTAAAATAATGCTATCTAGAATCATGGGGAGTGACCTATATTCTAGGCATTCTGTAAATCATTTCAAGGACATCCAAGTGGCAGCCCATAGGCTACATTCATCCCAGGATAATTATGCATGTGGCCCAACACATCTGTAGACTTCAACATTGTGTCATAACATCAAAAGGTTAGACACATCTAGACTAGGATTACAACATACCCTGTCAATTCAGTATTAGTATTATCTCTATTTTTTCTAAGGGGGACATTAAGGCCCAACAGAGCTTTGTTAATTGCCCCAAATCATATAACTTTCAAGTAGTAAATGGAGATATATATATATATATATATATATTATATATATATATATATAGTGTGTGTGTGTGTGTGTCTTCTTTATAGCTAGAAAAACCTCTATCGATCTATCTCCTATCTATTCATCTATATCTGCCTATTTATTACCATTTTTCTATCTATTCACCCAACCACACCTACTTACCTATCATTTATCATCTGTCTGTCTGTGTATCATCTATCTATCTTTGCCCACCTACCATCTATTTGTCTTTTTTATGTATCCATCCACCTACCTTTCTACCTATGATATATCTGCCTATCTATGTAGCCAGATTAGTTATTCTGCTTGATGCCTCTTCTCTGCAGCTACTTAGAAAAGAAGGCAAAAGGTTCCTCACCTTCTACTTATCTTTTCACTCCCTGGTTCTCAGCTGCTCATCCCCCAGGTCTTTCACCATTACCTCTGGAGCCTGGGCTGACAGTGACCATTGAGGATTTAGTGGTGATGAAATTTCTGACTACAGATTTGGACGCAGGAGAGGGATACTAATCTCTCAAAAGTATGCAGAAGACAAAGGAGTGGACAATGTTTAGGAGCAGTTGCAGGAGAGCTGTAAGTTGCATGAATTGTGTTTGTGTGCATTCTTGAAAATTCGGCTCAGAGCAGTTATTTCTAGCAGAAGCCTTACATTGCCATCAGCATACATCTGAAAGGCAGTGGGAGAGTAAATTGGAAAGAGCCATGTTATGTTCCAGTTTAATTATAAAAGTTCTGCTTGCATAGCGCCTTTGAAAACACGTGTGACTATTTCAGAGTAAGTAATTTCCCACACAAGTTGATGCAGCTCCCATCACACACACACACACACACACACACACACACACACACACACACACACACACGCACTCAATAAGCAAAAATAGTATGAGAAAAAAAGCACAGGTCTATAAAAACACTCAAATATGGTTAGGAATTTTGAATTTAAATTTAAGGTCACTCTTAAGCCCTATGAGAATAATAAGTAGTTCAATTTTACAAATGCCAGTTCTTACATACATTTCATAATGTGGCTCATGACTATGACAATGAGATGGAAATACTTTTTCTTAGGTCACTTTAGAACTTAGAACGTAGAGTAAACAAATACTTTAAAATTATTGCTCTGTGGATCATAAGTAATATCATTATAGGCACCCCAAGGACAAATGCTCCAGAACTTTCTTTATATATGCAAACAATCTCAGTCCAGTCCATCGTGAGGCTCTCCATAACATGTATACACATGTGATCACACACATACTCTCTCTCTCTCTCTCTCTCTCTCTCTCTCTCTCTCTCTCTCTCTGTGTGTGTGTGTGTGTCACTGAGTCTGTGATTCTACACATTTCTATTAAGATCCAAGGCCCTCAAGGTAAGGTATTCACTTGGTATTACAAATCCTTTTATGATGATCATATACTTTCTTAATTAACATTTACTAAACATTCTTTAACAACATCTGGAATTTTGGCCATGAACTTTATTTAATGGGAAATGAAAGATATTTGTGAGTTTTGTGGGACTATTATTTTCAATCTCCTGATTTTTTTTTAAAGAGCTGACCATAATGCCAAACACTTCTTAGATTTTATTTCCCTGGTACAAGAAGAAAAGAAAGAAAGAAAGAAAGAAAGAAAGAAGAGAAAGAAGAGAGAAAAAAGAATGAATGAATTATGATTGAGCCATGGAGCCCAGTCCCTTGCATATGAAATAGGGCTCCTAAATTACTGCACAAACACAGCTGCAGGTTTTCAATCTAAAGTCCTCAAAAAGCACATGGCTGGCAGCATATTTGTAGATCAGAATTTAGGTGCATTATTATGGGCTTCAAGAGACAGTCATCCGCCTTATTGAAATCTCTGGGCAATAGGCAAACTAGAGTGAGTCAAGTTTCCAATCTCTGTCCGCTTCTGAACAAGCAAGTTGAACTCATGTCCTCAAAGTAGCTTTTGAAACAGGCTTTCACTGTGTAGCCCAGGCTGACTTTGCACTCAAGGGTCTCCTGTTCAGTGCCCAACACTGGGATCATATTATGGATTACAAAGACCACAGCACATAGCTTGGTTCCCTGGCATGCAGGCAGACATGGTGCTAGAGGAGGAGCTGAGAGTCCTACATCTTGATCTGTAGGCAACAGAAGGAAAAACTGTGTACAGGGCATAACTTGAGCATAGTATATGAGATCTGAAAGCCTACCTCCATGGTGACATGTTTCAACTAATGAGGCCACATCTACTCCAACAAGGCTACACTTCTTAATACTGCCACTCCCTATGGACCACACATTCAAACACATGAGTCTATGGGGGCCATGCCTATTCAAAATACTAAAAATACTGTTAAGAATATTTAAGACGTCCTTAACAGAATTAACTGTTTATTGATGGAAACAAATAGAGTCCTACTTCACTCCTACATAGCAAATGAAATGGAAACTTTCACAGTATCTTAATATCAATTCAATTATTTAACAGAAAACTGGAGCTAGAATCCAAAGTATTTTTGGTACCTTGTCTCCCAGTGCTATATGAATTTAGAAAGAGAACAGTTGGCAAAAGTCAAAACTAGGTAACTTGCATTACAATAGCAACCTGTAATGAGAGACTATTTGTTCCCGCCGCTCTACAGCCCCAAATGGACACACTGTCTCTATATTTGTCCCGACCAGAAGGACGTCAACCTGGGGCAAGAGAGTCAGGGATAGGGAATGGGGACAAGAGACCCAGAATGAACGACCACAAGACAGGATTCTGATCAATTGGCAATCTTTATTTTTCTCAGGCTACCTTATATAGTCAGTAGAGCAGGATATGGGGAGGGGTAGAATGGGTTGTTTGTGCACCAGGTGTTAGTGTAGGCAGGGTGTTAGGAAACCACAAAGAGAGGATTTTGGCAGGGTAAAGAGTTCATGAGTAAGAGGTCCAGGAAGGGTTGCCTAGGTGACTGAACCTGTGGGTGGAGGACTGGGTCAAGTTGTTTCTTTTCTTGAGCTGAGGTTCTAAGGAGCTGCTATGTAAAAGTCAATATACAACTATGTGGCCAGCCAAGAATGGCCTAGGATCTCATGCCAAGCCCTGCGATCTTTGGCTCCCAACAATATTAGTTATAAAAATGTTGTCCAGTGGCTAGAGCTTCTTACTGACTAGCTCTGTCTTAATTATTAATCTGTTTCTATTAATCTATGTATTTCCACGTGGTCTTCGCTTACTGGAGAACACCTGGTGCATCCCTCTTCCTGGGCTTTACATGACAACTCTGTCTGCCTACCTTTCCCAGAATTCTCCTCTTCTAGTTCTGCCTATCTTCCTGCCTCATTGGCCAGACAGTGTTTTATTCATCAACCAATAAGAGAAACACATATATAGAAGTACTTCCCCATCAGCAACCTGTTTTGCACTCAGTAGCAGTTCAAGTAAGAAACATCCCCTGAAGGATCATTCATTTGAATGTTTGGTGCTCAGTTAGTGGCATTGTTTGGGAAGGCTTAGAAAGTGTGGCCTAGCTAGAAGTAGATCATCAGTGAGGGTGGACTCTGAAGGCATATATCCTCACTCTACTTCCAGTTTGCCCTGTATCTGCATCTTGATTGCAGCAGATGTGTGTTCTCCTTTCCTGCTGCCACCTGCTGTCAGGCCTCCCCACTCTGATGGACTCTTCTGAAACTGGAAACCAAAATAAACTCTTTCTTTCGTAAGTTCTGATGTCATTTCATCACAGGAATGAGAAAGTAACTACTACAGACATTGTAACAGAGACTGGAATAATACTATAAAGGACCTGACCATGTTGTGTTTGGGAAGAATGTGGAAGACTTTGGACTAGAAACAATGATTGAATGCTGTGAGCAAAGCTTCATAGGCAATTCTGGCAGAAACCTGGAAAACAGCAGTGAGAGCAAAGCTGGCTGTAGAAGCCCAGCTCAAGAGGTTCCAGAGGAAAGCAAGGACTCAACAGCAACTGAGCTAGAGGCCATTCATGCAATACTTTAGCCAAGAATCTGGCTGTTTTCTGTCCATGACCTGAGAAGTTTCAGGAGACTAAATTAAAATTAAATGGACTAATTTCTTTGGTGGATGAAATTTCAAGACTTCGTAATATTAGGTCTGTGGCTTGGCTACTATAGATCTCCCCTGTACAGGTCTACAATGAAAAGGAACAAGTAGGACAGAAATAAATATAAACTATACATTTTTTAAGGAAAAAAGAACACTAGAAATCTTAATGGTACAGGCAAGGGGTGTGCTGAAAGGGAAACTGCAATTATTAAGGAGATTAGTAAATATGGAGAGGCCTTCTTCTCTGTGAAATAGAGGGAAGAGTGACCACCTAGATAAGGTCCCAACATTTGAAATGAGTTTGTTTTTTTCCTAGAAGAACTTCAACATCCAGAAACTTCTGCTAATGTGGTCAAAGTAAATGAGGATCCATCCAAGATTGGCAACAAAATGTGACAATGCCATCTTTGTGGAATTGGTTTAGAGATATGAACAATGCTGGAGTGAAGGAGTTGTAGTGTCTTCCTCCTTGGTTTCAGAAAACTGCTGAGGTCAGGCAACATTTGGTAGGGAAGACAGTATGAAGCTATAAGAAGTAATTGTATAAAGCTGGAAAATGGAATCCTGGGTTTCAGTGAAGACCTTAAGATGTTTGAGATGCCAAAACCATGAGACATCTGCCTATGAGGAATGGAACCAGCCCAAGAAACAGATATGTGTTGTAGGCAGCAAAACTGTAGGGGCAGAGCTATCTAAGCCCCTTACAGTGCCAGATATCAGACATTAAGCTACAGGATTTGGTGTTTATCTTGCTGGATTTTGGTCTTACTTTGAGCCAGCATTTCTTTATTATGCCCACATTTCCCCATTTTAAAATGGAAATACATATACATATATATGTATATATGATATATATGTATATATATATATATATTCAAAGTATATGATTTTCAAATGATATTATTTGCTTTTGACTTTACAAAGCTACAGTTAAGAGAGTATCTTGTTCCTCAGAGTAGACTTGGGACTTTTAAACAGTGTTGAAACTGAGATTGAAAATGTCTGTGGGGACTCACCCCACTTCCAGTTCACTCCTCTTTACTTCATGTTTGCTTTGGGAGATAGGTTCTCTTAGCATCTTTCTCCTGCCTCTCTGCCTGCCACTTGCCGCCATGCCTCCCCACCATGATAGACTCTTTTATCTCTAGAAAGATAATCCAAAATTCATTCTCCCATGAGTTGCTTTTGGTTATAGTATTATCTCTATGGAAAAGTAACTAACACATCCTCTCACTTCAGCCAATTGCAGTTCTGACTTTTTTCTCCTTTGTAAGCAATTATTATGGGTTATTGTCTTCCACCATCGTTTCCAGAAATTCAGCCAAAGTAGCAAAGTTAAACAAAAGAACGGAAAAATAGATTCCCTCACAGCAAAGGTTAGATTAGGCAGTTGGTCCCTCTTGTTACAGTCACAAAATACCTGCCAGAAACAAAGAAACAAGAATTTATTTTGACACACAGTCTTGGAGGGTTCAATTCACGGACTTTGGGCTCCATGAGTTTGAGAATAAACGCCTAGTGGCATGAGCATAAGGCAGAGGGAGTTTCTACCTTACTGTAGAAGAAAAGCAGAAGAGGTGGTAGACAGGGACCCTCTGCCAGTGAAATACTTCCTACAGTTAAGTCCCACATCTTAGTTTCCAAAACCTCCAACCAGCCAACAATCACTTAACATATGAGCATGTCCTAGATACTTCATATTCCAGCCATAACACAGACTTTCTAGCTTGACAAATGGTGGTCTTCAATAAAGACTGTTTCCCAGCATTACTTGCATCTTCTTTGTTCATTGAGCATAAATAGTCATGGTTACATGGCTACTCCTGGGATGTCCTCTTATGCTTTGTCCCTTAGCTTTCATTTTTTTTTCCTTTTGGCTGGGACATTTCTATACAACCAGAGCTAACACAACCATCTTGGAGAATCTTGGGGTATGCCTCAGAAGTGGCCACAAAGTAGACAGATTTAAAGTTTTGTGAAAGAGAGCCTTCATTCTCAAACTTCCAGAGTTTTAAGTGAGAGAAGATAAAATCCCCAAACAACAGAAACTTCTCTCACTGGTATGCAGTAGTTAGTTTTCATTTTCTCCTGCTCCTGGTTGAATTTAATCTCAGTGTAGCTAGACTTCCTTCCTATAGTGAGACCTAGATTTAGGCATATTTCATGAGGGGCAGTTACAAGACTACAGCTATCTTAGTTTTAAACAAGGCATTAAAGAAATCTGCTGGCTGGGTGGTAGTGGCACACACTTTTAGTTCCAGCACTTGGGAGGCAGAGGCAGGCAGATCTCTGTGAGTTTGAGACCAGCTTGGTCTACAAAAGTGAGTTCCAGGACAGCCTCCAAAGCCACAGAGAAACCCTGTCTTGAAACCCCACCCCCCAAAAAGAAAGAAAGAAATCTGCTAATTTTTTAAAGGCAAACAATGTATTTTTTTGGCAAACTTTTTTTTGTATTGAAAAACAACTATTTTAGTATGAATATATACATGTAACAGTTTGTCATTGTTATATTTAAATAAATTAGAAGCAATACTTTTCTGTAACAGTTCTATTCTACTGACCCTACAGGTAGGTACTATCTACAGAACTAGATGCTACAGGTAGGTGCCATCTACAGAGCTAGAGGTTACCTGTGCATATCATTTACAGTACAAAATGCTGTGTGTTGGTACCATCTAAGACCCTGCCATCCTGAAATCCAGATATTTGTGAACTGCAATATCCAAGGAGCAGTTTTTGACCCACCTGATTACAAACTGTAGTCTATGGTGGTAGAAACAGCTGAGACTTTGAGATCAGATGTGGCCAGGTTAGCCATCAGTTAATGCATGGTTTAGTCATGCTATATAATCCAGGCTCGAGGCTCACCTTGAACTCAAGATTCTCCTGACTGGCCTCCTGAGTGCTAGGATTAAAGTTGTGCATCAGCGTACCAACACTCAGCTCTAAAAGTGTTTTTTCCTGGTCTCAGATAAAAACACTGTCATGGACTATTTTGAGTATGAAGGAAAACGTGAAAACCTCAGCACAGTCCTATACATAATAAGTGTGTTTGGCAGCCAGAACACAAACTCCTTTTGTCAGCTATATGCTGGTGTCAAGGATGCGGAGGAGAGAGGCACTGATGTGTGATAATGGTTTAACAACTATGTCTTGGGTTGGGGGGCTCTGCCTTTTAGCCTTTGCAGATTTATATGCTCTCAACACTCACTCCTAGTTTGGTGCATCTCAAATACTAGTTGGGAAGGAGTTGGTTCTTAACAGCTCCTGTAAATAGGTATGACATGCAATGCTCTTGGCTGGTCAGCAGGGAAGAGTTGGAACACACATATGAGACAGAGCAAGAGCCTGTAGCTAGCAGTGGGAAAAATACATGCTATTTCAATATTTTCTTCTGTTTTTTTCCTTTAATTATTTGGGATTCCCAATCTTCATTTTGATTGGATAGAATCCTTGGAATCACCAAGAGATTTCATGAAGATGAGCACATCGAAGTCATCTAGCACAGGTTCTCACTCAGCTCCAAGTACATATTCATGGTGACATGCTGCATGAAAAACTTCATTAAAATGAGAGCTCTCATACAGATATGCAAGTTTAGTTTAAGTATCACCTGGAAACTGGTACAATGCCCAGAAATGATGCTGTGGGACAGTCAATCTCAAAGGGTTGTCCCTAAATGAACAAGAAGGCAAGCCCTATTGCACTCTCAGAACTGGGGTTGGGCCAAGACATCTGAGCTTCAACTAGCCTTGTAGATGACTCTGTTTGTACTTGAAAGAGTCTCAGATAAATTTGAGGGTAGAAGTCATTAGGGAGATTGAAGTGTTCTGGAGTGGAGAATTCCCAGGTGAACTGATATCTGGTATCCTAGGTGCTGCTGGACATTGTGTGTTAACCACTATGGCCACATAGACAAGCCTTCCTCCTGGGGGTCTAACTGGAGTGACACACAGTGGGTTTGAAAACTTCCCCCAGTCCTTCAAAATTAGATAAACTTTGTGGTGTCATTTATGTTTTTTTGTGGAAGGAACTAAACCGTTCTCCATTGCCACCATGCATGTTCTTGCTCCCTTTTCTCTGTTTCCTTCATGGGTTTTCTTTAATTAGTTAATTTTGAGACTGGGTCTATTTAGCCCACATAGGTCAAACGTGCTGTATACCCAAAGCTGGCTTCAGACCCACAATCCTCTAGTTTCAGCCTCACAGAAGCTGTGATTATCACCTTGCCCAGCCAAAAGGAATCTTAATCACAGGGTCTGTTTGCAGGAAAACTTGATCTGAGATGCCAGGTTTCAAAGGTCTACAATTCTGCAGTTGTATCTAAACTTCCCCCAATTATTTTCTTCTGGCTTTAGATCCCATGCTAACTCTCTTGGGGTATCAGCTGGAGCTATTTAAACCCTCCGCTGCGAGTGCTGTGGCAATTGAAGTCTCAGTCCCAGTACCTGGAGGGTGGTGTGGACTGCCACAGACCCCCTTGATCTTTCAGTGGCCTGTCCTTAGGCCCTGAGTACCTCAATGTGTTGTCTTAGGACAGGTTTCCTCATCAATGACTAGTAGTAGTCAAAGATGTTCTTTCAAAAGGCAACAAACAAAACAATAATGAACATAATCTAGATTCCACCTATATTACCTAGAAAAAAACCAAAACTAATTGTGGTGTTCCACGCTGAGATCTGGTTGCTTTGCTGGGTGAGTCGAGTAAGACTGGAGAGCATTGGTTGAGTTTGATGGGTGGTGGTCTCCTTCGGACTAGGAGGAGATCAGGACTATATTCACTATTGCCAAGCCAACCTCCATTTCAGGGGGCGGCAGGGCTGCAATGCGGCTACACGATGGTGGTGAGCTTCAGGGCTGGGGGACCTTCGCAGGGCTGCAGGGCCGCGGAGGCGCCGGTGCCCAGGGACTGCGGGACTGTGGCAGCATGGATCTGGGGCATCCCTGGATTCATGGGGTAGTGGTGTTGGCAGCGGTTTCCTCCGCAGGGCGCCTCGAGGGTCCGTGCAGGAAGTTCCCCGCAGCCCAGGGTCTGTGAAGGCGGGTGCTTCGGAGGCCTGGCCCTGGCACCAACCTCTGCCAGGAGGAGGGGAGCCCGCTGTCCTGGGGTGACCCGGCTCAGGAAGGGCGGGCCGCGGGCGGCGCCGACTGGACCAGGGGCGGGGAGCGGCCTGGCTGGCACGGAGGGAGGCCTGGGGGTTCCAATTGGGCCAGAAGAGACCGTCCAGGGATCTAGATTCAGGGCCAAGGGGAAAGCGTAGGGGTATCTAGGAGTTCAGAGCTACGGAAAGGTGGAGACCGGTTCTGGTGGGGGGTAGGGAAGATGGGGGAGGGGGCACAGCTTCCTTGCAGCTCACTTGGCTCCCAGCCTGGCTGTAGAGGAGGTGAAGGGAGAAGGACTGGGATTAGAGGAGCCCACAGGAGGAGCTGGGGGTGTCTTTGGAATGCAGAGCACAAAAAAGCTAAAAAAGAATACGAATATACTGCCGTTCTGTATGTCTTGATGTTTGTCTCTGTGTTTCTCTCCCCTTTCTTTTCTTTCCTGCTCCTTTACCCCTCCTTCCTCTTCTCTGCCCTCCTCCTTTTCTCCCAGCCCTTCAAGACAGTCTTATGCTGTCAAGTAGCCCAGACTCCCGCCTCTTCCTCCTGAGTGGTGGGATTACACACCTCCCTACCTGTTGAATTTGCCCTGATTCCTTTTGCTGCTTGCCTGATGTGAATGCACTGCCTCCTCCTGTGTTTAACTGAAGCAGGATTCCAGTGGAAGGGAAGGAGAGCGACTTCTGGATTCCTGGATTGAGAATCTCACACTTCTCTTTCCATTTTCGCTCTCATTAGCACACAACTTTTAAAAGTTGGCCTGGGCACAGCAACACTTTCACACATCCATGTGAAAATCCATGCTAATCTTTCCTGCAGGATGTAATTCAATTGAATTGACATTCTAATAAAATACTGGCAAGGACACACTCACAGTTTCTCTGCAATGCATAATTAAAATAGCACCATGGAGCTCCTTACTGCTTCAGATAATGACTTCCTACATACTGTCGGTTATGAAATTTCAGGGTTGCATTCCTGAGCGTTAATAGAACATTTTTAAACTACCATCTCTTAGAGAAGTGGGCTGTGGCCTTAATTTGCTATCACCAGGAATACACTAAAGCTTAGGTTGGTTTGGGGTAGGTAGTGTGTCTCAGTCTGCATTTTGTTGTGGGAGCTGACTGAATCCTCTCTGCCAATTTAAAATGATTACTACAGATCCATGGTTTGGAGGCAATTTGAACCTAACCTTGCATATCATTGGAGTATTGTTTGTGTGAGGGAGTGGTTGTGTGAGGGAGTATCTGTTCATATGTGTGGGTATTCAGGCACCTTTGTGTGCGTGTGTGTGGATGACAGAGGTTAACATCATTTGTGTGTGTGTGTGTGTGTGTGTGTGTGTGTGTGTGTAAGCTGAAGACCAGAACACTGTCCTTGGGCAGTGGAACTCAGAACTGATATTTTTGTTGTAATGTGTCACTCTGATGGTGTTGTCCTCTGCTGCATTGCCATGGAAAATGGAAAATGTTCCACAGAGATGCTGTTCATTTTGTCTTCCATTGTTTGACCGAAAGCTCGTGGTTATTGACCAATGTTCTTTATATTATGCATGAACCTGTAGTCACAGTGAAAAATATCTTTGGTATTATTTGTTTCATGACTAAGAAGACCTAAAGGTGTAGTCCTTCATGGGTTCCAGGTAGGTCCTACATGTTCCAGGTAAAGCTTGGATACTCTGCTCCTATACCCATTCCCCAGGGTGATGAGGTCATTAGATACACTCATCTTAGGAGACACAGCCTTAACCTGTCTGTTCCTTATGTTTACAGTCTTTTATTTAGGGATGAGGCCCATGTCATAGAGCGCCTTAGGAAATTGGGAGAGCTTACCTCCCTGCCTGGGAAAGGGTACATTCTTTACTGGCTCTCAAAGCAATAGCCAACAACTCACAAGGACGCTGAGCTAGATCTATCCTCTAACGTGGGAACAAGTGCTTGCTGGGAACACAGAACAATGTGGAGGGAAAGGCTTGCTCCAGGAGGTACCTTCCCTGAAAATGGGAGGCTAGCAGGTATTTCAGGGAGCCTTGAGTTTAGGCACACTTCTCTGAGGCACAATGATATGAGACTAAGAGACAAACAAGGAAGATAATGAAACATACTGTTCTTAGCACAGTGCATTAAGTACATTTGTTGGGCTTCCTCAAAGTAGGAAATGGTTTTTTCATTTTCCTTGAGGATTTAAATAAAATATGAAATGGCACTCTCCTTTGGATATGCCAGCAAAAGCTAATCTAGGAGACAACAAGGTATTGCAAGAATAATGGCTTGAAAAAGACTCTACCTACAGGTGTGGGGGAGAAGGGCTAAGTTAGGCTGCCAACCCAGGGGAAATTTCTCTTCCATTTTACAAGGAGAATGGCTGACTGCACCCACAGCAGAGAAGGTGCACTTGAGTCTGGTGCCTTAGACTGCTTTGCTATCCTGACACCCGGGGAACACGATAATCAAAATGTAAATTTCATTTCTCTGCTAGCTGTAATAATTAGGCAGTGTAGGCTACCAGAGCACCAGGCTACAGATGAATAATGGTACAAAGAACTGTTCAAGGAAGATGTCTGGGTTTGCTTTCTATTGCTATGATAAAACACCATGGCTAAAAGCAACTTGAGGAGAAAGGGGTTTATTTCATCTTACAGCATGTAGTGTACTTATCCAAGAAAGTCAGGGAGGGAGCTCAAAGCAGGAACCTGGGGCAGGAACTGAAGTGGAGGCCATAGAGGAATGCTGCTTACTGGTTTGCTCAGCCTGATTTCTTTTTTTCTTTTTTCTTTTATTCTTTTATTAGTTCAAATTAGGAACAAGCTTGCTTCAGATGTCAATCCCTTCTCCTTCTCCCTCCCCTCCCCCCAACATCCCACCTGCCCCTACCCATCCCCCCTCCACTCCCCAGGCAGGGTAAGGCCCTCAAAAGGGGCTCCCCAAAGTCTACCTCATCATCCTGGGCCAGGCCTAACAGCCTGATTTCTTATGGTACCCAGGACCATCTACCTGCCCATAGGTGGCACTGCCCATAGTTAGCTGGGGCCTCCCACTTCACACATTAATCAAGACAATACCTCCACAGACTTCCCTACAAGGCAATCCTATGGAAGCATTTTCTTAATTAAGATTATCTCTTCACAGATATGTCTAGGTTTGTGTCAAACTGACAAAAAAAAAAAAAAAAAAAAAAAAAAAAAAACAGCTGGCACAGGTATTCTGGGCAGAGGTGTAGAGATGATTAAAATTTCCAGGGATCCTGGCTTCTATCTTTGGTTCTTAAAGCCCCTTAAGCTTAGAATTCTTTGTATCTAGATGGAAGAGGTAAAACATGATACTGGTGACATCAAACTCTTGGAAAGCTTGAACCCATAGTGACAGGTCTCCTCCTTGTTCCTCTTCTCTTGCCTGGAACTTAGTCACCTGTTGGGCCCTCCTCCAGATGAGAGAAGCCCAGGGTTGTGCTTCCTGACCCAAGGTACAGCAGTGGAATGGTAGTACATAACAGCAGCTAGATGTCGGGAATGTAACTGTGGAGCTGATAGTTAACGGTACTGACCAAAACGATAAGGTTTCATTGTTCAGTTTTTACTCAGTCTTCTTAGAATCCTATGAAGTCAGAAACCACTGTTGTGGTTTGGATGTGAAATGTCCCCACAGACCGCTAGGTCCCCAGCTAGTGGTGCTATTGAGAGGTGAGTGGGCCATGAGGACTGTTGAAGTCTGATGGATCAAGGATCCTATCCAGTCGTGATGATTGTCAAGTCTTGAGTGGATGCCGAGAACATTTGGGAGTGGAGTGGATAGTGAGAATTGTTGAGAGACGTGGCTCATGAGGACTGTTGACTCACAGTCCAATGAGCTTTAGGTGGGGCTTGCAGGAGGAAGCAGGCCAACGAGAACACCTTTCTCCTGCTCCCATGCACTGGTTCTCTGCTCTATGATATAGCCTGTGACTTCTTTTCCACTGGAACTGTTGATCTGGGACTAATACCTCAAACCATGAGCCACAACCAAATCCTTCGTCTAGTAGTTGATTTCCTCAGGGTTCTATCTCATTGATGGGAAGCCGGCTACACAAATCCCCCAGCTTTACAGGGAAGGAAGCTGAGAGGGTGACACACGGAGAGTGGAGAGTGAGATGGTCAGGCCCCACTCACAGGGTGCTGTTTGCTTTGGGGAGGGCGAGTGGAGGCCACAGCTCACAGGTGCCTCCCCCATTCTTGCTAAGAACAAAACCAGACCAATTCTTCAGTCCTGAGCTTTCTTTGGAGATGCTTTTCTTTGGATATGCTGCAAGAGGTGGTGGAAGAACTGTAGAAACAATTAAACAATCTTCAGCTTAAAAAAAAAAAAACACAAAACCTCCACTTTGATGAAGGCCAGGTGTGAAGGCATTCTCCTATAATTCCAGTACTCAGGAGGCTGAGGCAAGAGGATGGCAAATTCAAGGCCAGTCAGCTCTATAGAATAAGAATTTGTCTGAGAAAATGAAAACAATAAACCTCCCATTTTCATTTTGAGAATCCCCTTGTTTGCTTTCTTTCTTTCTTTCTTTCTTTCTTTCTTTCTTTCTTTCTTTCTTTCTTTCTTTCTTTATTTCTCTTTTTTATTTCAACAATGCTTTACTGTAAGAGACACTAGCTCTCTTTTGGGGCCAGCAGAGTAACCCAAAGCAACTTCTAACAGACTGGCTGGCAAGCAATGGTAGCAATTGTGTTTCAGTTTCAGGATCAGTAACACTTTGCTGGAACCATGCAGAGGAGCACAGGTATCAGGACAGCATTCACTCCTTCAACTGCCAGGGGTGGAAATAGAAAGTTGCATGTGACTTGAAATTTTCCTTTCCTTTGGAAATCAAGACAGCCTAAGAGTGCCTCTTATTAAGGCCAGTATAGCACAAGTCATACTGTGAAAAGGGGGTGATTTTGTGGCATCATAAGCTCACCTACACTGTACATAGATGCCTTATTCAATGTGCTGCATATTTGCTTCCTTGTAGAGCACGTGTGCTATGAACAAACTAACTTTGAACCTTGGGAATACTTAAAACAACAGCTCTCAATGCTCATGTAATCAATTTTTTCTTTAGAAAAAACAAACAACAACAAAAAACCTCGGCAATGTTGTATATTGAAAACAACAAAAGTCTGAACCCCGTATCTCCAATTTTTGTATGTATCTAGATACAGAAAGCTATAAAACATCCATTTTTTAGTTGTCAACATTTAACTTTGGAAATTATTTTTAATGTCAATATTCTAGATGATGGTTCGAGAGCACAAAGGTGTATATGTTTGCATAAGCCATAAAATTCAATTAATGAAGGCACAGAAACTACCTTCCTTTTCTTTCTTTCTTTCTTTCTTTCTTTCTTTCTTTCTTTCTTTCTTTCTTTCTTTCTTTCTTTCTCTCTTTTTTAAGGTGATCTTAGCTTCTCCACTGAGCCCCGTTTATCTTGGCCTGGCAAAGCTGTTTCAATTTGGACTTCTTTTGCATACAGAAATGTAGGCTAGCTGAGCTGGGCCAAATCTGTCTATCCAATTACGGGGTAAGAGAGCTGACCATAGCTTTAGGCAAAACCTGTAATCTGTACAGCTCCACAGTATCAGTGACAGCCTAATGAAAGGGAAGGACCAATAGAGTGTATATGTTACTGGAGTGATCCACAAATGCAGGGCCTCACCAAATAGCTTATTTCAAATCTAGCACAGAGAGTGATGAGATACACAAAGCCTTGAAGAATAAAACATTGCTGTGTCTACAGTAACACCCAGGGTGAATGACTGGAAGGGGCATATGTTCAGCACTGCATTGACTGATCACTGAGCTGGCTTCTAAAGGGAACACTTACTATGACCATTAAAAATGGACTTGGCAGCACTGCTTTCTCACAGGCTCAAATTTATGACATTTAGTAGCTGCTACTTTCCTAAAATTTTCATAGCTTGTACAGAAAATGAATAACAGCATAATGTATCTGATTCTATTCTAACACATGATAAACACAAATTTAATGGAAAAATGCTATCAAATATTGAATAAAAAAGCCAGTTTAAAATTTTTAAAGACTTTAGGATATCTTATATATAAGAGGTTTTATATATATATATAACCTCAATGCAGGAAAAAGGTATTTATAACGGTACAGTTCAGAAGGCGGGAAGAAGGAGGGCAGAACTAGGAGAGAGAAATGGTGAACTTCTGGCCCTGGTAATGACTGTTATCTATGAAAAGGCCAGTCACACATTGGTGACTTGTGTGCTTTTTGGTATGTCAAAACTAATTCCAAAAGTTAAAGATGTTTATCTCAACATTGTAATGTTATTATTTAATGAAAGACAAGGTTAAAATCTGGGAGAGAGCTTGGGCACTCTTAAGACAGATATTAGCTCTGTGGTCACAAAAGAACTCGTCAAAGGTGCCTCAGAAATGGGAATTTAGATTACTTCCTACTTTAGTTTTTAAAAATTCATTTCTATGGAAAATTTAGGTTGATTTACTCTCTATGAGTTTGCAAAGGGGAAATGAATTCTTTCTTCTCATGCATGGAAATACCAGGAAGAATGAAATCAGGGCAGGGTACGCTTAAGAAGATATTTTAATTCATGTTATCAGTATATCGTCAAAGAAACCCAAAACCTCTGTAAGCGAGGTTTTTGCTGGGCCCAGCATTTTCAGTGGTAATGAAGTTTCATGGCTATTATCACCACCATCTGGTAATCAATACAGGGGTATCTACACTAGGAGAAATAAAAACCTTGCTCAAATGTTTCCATTTATAGTGCTTTTCTTTCTTTTGATGGGGTTAGAGCAGATAATAGATAACTAAGTAAACCTATATTTCCAAGATTGAGCAACCATAGACATTTTAAAATTAGGTTTTGATTCAATTTTTTATTTGTTTTAATGCATTTTAAAACAATGTCAAGGAGTTTAAAATGAATTTAGTCTCACTTCATATTGGCAAGGCAAGTCACTTAATGCCATTCAATCACTTCTTTCAATCACTCAACATTCTTCCAGGGCCCCTGGGAAACAATCGCACAGGGAACAGACAATGTCCTCTTCCACCTTAATGTGAGAGTGTTGGCAATCATTTGCCAAATATGTGTTTAAAAATCATTTGACATGTCCCAAGCTCATTCTAGGTCCTGTGGAGCTTGATAGAGGACATCAAAGTGTCCTTGACTGAAGCAAAGGCCATCTGCCTGTCTCTGCTTCAGGATACCACTACGCCCAGTTGATCCCCACATCTTTGTTAGGGTGTTTTGTTCAGTATGTCTCCAATGGTGCATATGCTAGGGCACATTCCCACACACAGAAAACATGAAAGGAACACAGACTTACTAATGGTGACTAATCTTCAAGACCCAGTTACATTTTGTTGGTTGTCTCAATAATGTTCATTATCTGAAATGTAAGCGTCCACGCAGGCTTCACATGCCACCTTTACTTTCATTCTGTGAAGCTGCCCCTTTCTCCTTCATAATCAAAGTACATTATGGCATTGTACTATGAAACTAGGCACATGTCCAGTTCCTCATACACTGACTTTTATTCATTCATGCATTATTATTATTATTATTATTATTTATTATTATTTATTATTTTGCATCAGTATAAGCTCACAGTTTTTGAGTTTGTACTGTGCTGCTTGACTTCATTCCCCTGGCCTTCCAACTGGAGTTTTGTGTGCCTGTGTGGGTGTGTGGGGGGTGTCTTTTTGTCTATGTGGCTCTTTGAGCACTCCTTTGCCTTGGCTTCTGGTGCAGCAAACATTCAGGGCTCATCTCTTCTTTTCTCTTCTTTTCGCAGAGTCAGTTCTCTGTCTGCCGCTTCCACTCCTGCTGGCTGACTCTGCTTCCTCCTTTGTGAACATCCTCTACTCTCAGAGCCATTACTGGCCTACTTTCATTTCTGTAGCTCTTCATTCTTTGGTGTTGTCTGGCTTTCACTTAGCATTGTTTCCCACAGCTTGAGGGTCCTCCTCGCATATCTTGTAGAGAAAGTCCGCTGGTGCTACACACACTCGCACACTTTCTTAGCAGGTGTTCTTCTTGAAATATTTTTAGTTTGCCTTCATTTTTGAAAGATATTTTCATGAGATATGTAATTCACAGATGACAACTTTTCCCTCTTGACTCTGTGGAGGTGTCACAGCATTGTCTTTTGGCTTGCATTGTTTCTGTAGAAGCCAGAGCTAATTCTTACCACTGTTCTTCCCTGTGTGATAATATGGAATGTGTCCCTCCTCCTTTTCTGGATTCTTTCAACTTTTCTTTTTTTGTCTTGGTTTTAGCATTAAAGAGTATTAAGATATAGTCTTATGTTTTTCCTATTTTTTTAAAAAGGCTACTTATAGTCAGTTGAGCTTTGGATGGGTAGCCTTTTTTTTTTTTTCTTTTTAATCTCCCTTTCTCTGAAAATGGGACAAATTTTAGTCATTATTTCTTCAATGAATTTTTTTCTGTTTCCATCTCTTGCTTACTATGAAGCCCTGTTGGTATGTGTAATAGTTGGCTTCATATTTTCTCATCAACCACACACTGTTCGGAAGCCCAGTGATTGGTGCTCTGGCCCTTGCTTTCATCCAGGCCTTGTGGAGTCTTTTGCCTAGGAGCTCAGCCTGGTATCAGTTGGTGAGCCAGGGGGCCCTGGGGACTTTGCAGCAGTTTATTATTTGTATCCACCCTCCCCCCCCCAGTATCCTGCCAACCACAGAAGGATTCCTGAACTCTAACCTGTCAGCCCTCTCTGGCTCTGACTGTTGCCTTGGGTTTGAAAGGACCTCCACGTAGTAAAGAGGTCAGCCTGGTCCCTGCAGGGCTCATATGGAAGTCCCCTTTGTCACAGCACATACACCATGCTGCCCATTGTCATGTATTTGAAAATACTTGTTTCATTCTTTTCCCAACTTTGAAGTGTTTAGATGAGTGGTTGGTATGAGTTGTTCTACTGTAGGCAGGAATGAGTACAATGTGAATCTCCTAATGCACCTGAAAGTGACAGATACTGTAAGAAAACAATAGACTAGAGTAAGAAGAAGGCACAGCAGGGTGTAGGAGATGCACAACTTTAAATCAGAAAACAGGAAGCATGGTAAATCCTAATTAAAGGGGGTGGGGCTTTCAACCTCATGGAGGCTCAAGGTGATCTGGAAGTGTCTGGGAAAGGGTTAGACAAAGTCTCCCCTAGTGTAAAACCTGAAGGATTACCAGGTGTTAGGTGGGCAGTGAGACAGCATGTGAGAGGGCCTGCATATGTTTAAGGTTGGGAGGAGTTCTTTCAGCCTCACCGGCAGGTTTTAAAAGTATGCAGGTGTAAGATGCTTCCTACAGCAGGAGTGGTATGGATTAAAGTAGAGACAAGATCATGGGGAATCATGGAAACTGTATCCATCAATCTGCATTTTGGCCTACTGGTCTTGGAAAACCATTAAAGGTTTTGAAGCAAGTGTGAAACTGGATCACAATGTAACAACTGAATCCCTAAAAACAGCATGGGACAAGCTGGAAATGATGGCATCAATCATGAGTCTAGCTGGTAAACTGTGTGTTCAATTTGGTGTTGTATATCCACATCAACACCCAATGTTCATTTGCTTCAATGAGAAGTCCTTTCCTTGAAAACAATACTCTTCAAGACGATTTGGATGACATATTGTCAGAGGTGACATGGTTTCAACATAGAAGAGATGGTGAGCTTTTCCAGCATTAGGTATCACTGTTAAATGATGTGAAAGATTAAATTAGGGAAATAAAGTACATTGAATTGTGATACGTGAGTACAAACAAAGCAAAGCAAAACAAAGCAAAACCCCACTGGCCAAAGAAAATGAAATTCTCATATGGAAGGATAAGTGGAATCACAACATAGCAGAGGAGAATAAAAAGGTTTGCAAACGAGTCACCAGTCTCCATTTCCATGATATATTTGGGGAAGTCTTTTCCTGTTTTTAAAAATAATATACTCAGTACGATCCAATTCAGACAAATACTTACTAGGCTTTCAAGCCACACACAATGGAAGAGCTAAAAGATGACTTGGGTGTTATCATCCCAAAGACATCTCTAGAGTTTTGGGGTAAACAGGTGTTTCTAGTTATTTGTTACAAATGCTAGAATAAAAGGAATGGCTTCCTCCTTGAGTTGGGAGAAGACAGGTGTGTGTGTGTGTGTGTGTGTGTGTGTGTGTGTGTGTGTGTGTGTTTGTGTGACTGGCCTTTTCATAGATAACAGTCATTACCAGGGCCAGGAGTTCACCATTTCTCCCTCCTAGTTCTGCCCTCCTTTCTCTCCCCTTCTGACCTGTACAGTCATAAATACCTTTTCCCTGCATTGAGGTTATATATACATATATATACATATACACACACACATATATATATATATATATATATATATATATATATATATCAGTTCTTAGCGGAGAAACTGTGTAATGAACAACGTGGTAAGAAAGTCAGAAAAGTAAAGAAGATCCTGAAAACAAAAATGTTGAGAATGATAAACTCAATGACTCAAAGCACAAAGTAGGAACCCCATTGGTAGACTAGATCAGACAGGAGAAAGACTACTAGAGTGGAAGTCAAGGAAACATTATATCCACATATTTATAAAGAAAAATTCAGAAGCATGACTATAGGGTGAAAACTCATAGATATTGTCAAAAGATTAGATCTCCTGGGGCAAAAGAAGTAGACATAAAAGCCAAAAGCATAGAAAAAAATCTATCATAGGAAATTATCCTAGATCCTGGGAAGTTTCACAGATTTAGTGAAAGAAATAGATACACAAATCCTAGAACAGTGGTCTCAACCTTCCTAATCTTGTGACCCTTTAGTACAGTTTCTCATGTTGTGGTGACCCCCCAAACATACAATTATTTTGTTGCTACTTCATAACTGTAATTTTGTTACTGTTATGAATCGTAATATAAACAATGCAAATATCTGGTATACAGGATATCTGAGACCCCTGTGGGGTCACGATCCACAGGTTGAGAACTGATGCCCTAAGACATTTAGAACTCCAAGTAAACAAAATCAGGGATGATCCTCTCCACAGCATATTACAGTCAAGATACCAGCAAGTGCTAAGAAATAAACAATACTAAAATTCCAAGGAAACACCAGCAGCTGGTTTATCAAGGCAAGCATGAGCTCATGCAAGGCATCTCAGCAGAAGTCCCAAAGCAAGGACAGCATGGAAGATACAGAACTCAATTGTAAATAACAGAAAACCAAGACTGCTGTTCCCAGCAAAATTTTATTTTTAAAAAACTTCTCTAAATTAGCTTACATTACAGGACATAAAGCAAACACTAACAAACACTAAGAGACTGAATAATTCCCTGTATTTTGATGATTGGTGTTAATTGTCAACTTGGAAGAATTAAAGTCACCTGGGAGATGAGCCTCTTGTCATACCTGGGAGGGTTTATCTTGATATGTTAACTTAAGTAGGAAAACCTACCTCTGGGAGTAGTGGTAGGGTTTCCTGGATGGGATCCTGGACAAGTAAATGCAGAAAATGAACTGCAAAGCAATATTTATTCTGGGTTCTCTGTCCTTGATTGTGGATGCAGTTTGTCCAGCTGCTTAAAATTGTCTGATGCCTTGACTCCACCATGATGGACTATACCATTGAACTGTGAACCAGAATGAACCCTTTCTGTCTTATGTTGTATTCCTTGGAGTATTTTATCATAGCAATAGGAAAATTAACTGCCACGTGTATCTTACCAGGTTTAATAGACTAAAGACAGAAAGCAACAGATGAGAAATTATAATACTAACCATGCTCCTAAATGATGAGTGGGCCAGTGAAGGAATCAGAGGAGAAATTAAAATCTTACTAGAAGAAAATTAAAATGAAAGTATAATTTGAAAGAAACTGAGATGTAGCAAAGACCACTACAGGAAAGTTTGTAGCTCTGGATGCTTATACATAAAAACCAGAGAAACCCAAAGTAGAGATGCCCCTCAGTGTTTTAGCAAACCAAGAACAAGTTAAAAACAAAATCAATGGATGGAAAGAAACTATAAAATAATCGGGACAGGAATTAATGAAATGGAGAATGGAAAACCAAAATGTAGGTTCTTTGAAAAAAATAAGCAAGATTGACAAACCCTTAGCCAAATTAAGCAATAGAAAGAGAAGATCCAAACTAATAAAATTAAAGATGAGAAGGGCTGTATAACAGATTCCAAAGAAATCCAGAGGACTATTATGGAACATTTGAAAACTTATATTTAAAAGCACTAGATAATGTAGAACAGTGGCTCTCAACCTGTGCGTTGTGACTCCTTTGATAGTCAAAATGACCCTTTCACAAGGGTCACCTAAGACCATTGAAAAACACAGATATTTACATTAAGATTTATAATAGTAACAAAGTAACAGTTATGAAGTAGCAATGAAGATAATTTTATGAAACTGCATTAAAGGCTTGCAGCATTAGGAAGAATGAGAACCACTGATGTAGAAAAAAAAGGTGAATTCCTAGACATTCATTACATACCAAAATTAAATCAAGAAGAAAGAAACATCTTAAACAGAACTATAAAAGCAATAACACTAAATTAGTAGTAAAGGGTGTCTCAACACAGGAGCCTAGGTATTAAGGGACTCACTGCCCACTTCTTCCCAGCATTAAAGTAGATTCTCCAAGGAACCAAATGTTTATCATTGTTATTGGCAGTTAGACTTGGAAAAATGGAGCCTAAAAATGAGTCTCATGCAATAATCAGCTCCATTCAGAGCATCAGACAATCTATACTGTGAGAGTTAAGAGGAGCCACAGAGAAAAGTATGCAATCACAAGGGCCCTCTGCATGCAGCAGACCAGCCACATGTGTGCAAGCTGCATGTGGTTTGCCCGTGAAGGCAAATAAACAAATATCAATATCCAGTTGTAATGAATAATCTGAAACTCACTCCTACCCACCCCACCTGGGGGGGGGACATAAAAACATAATCCAAGAGCAATTCCATGTTTTGAAGAAACAGAAGTCACAAGACTCTTGTCTTTTTTCTTGGAGTGTTCTTACAAGGGCTCAGAATTCCCCTTGCAGGACTTCATTCTTGGATTGTGTTCCAACACTCAAACTCTTTCATAAAACAGAAATAAAAAAGGTGAGAACACTACCAAACTGATTCTGTAAAGCAGGTATTAGCCTAGACCCAAATCAGATAAGGGCATAACAAAAAGGGAAACTATAGATCAATTTTATTGAATAACCTCAGCACAAAATACTCAATAAGCTATTTGCAAAGTTAATACAACAATGACAAGAGGATTTACAACCCAATGAAGTTTGCTTAATTCCAGGGATGAAAGAATGGTGCAACATATATGACTCAAGACATATGACACAACATAAAAATATACTCTGGAAGAGAAAGTACATAATCATTTCAATAGATACAAAAAAGGCCTTAAGATTCAACTTTGTATTAAAATAATCCATGGAAAAAAACTAGGAGTAAGAGGAATATATATCAACACAACACAGGTTATGTATAGCAATCCTATAACCAACATTTATAGTAAATGCAGAAAAATCCAAAGCATTTCATTTAAAAATTAGATTTCAAAGACTTACTTACAATGTGTGTGTGTGTGTGTGTGTGTGTGTGTGTGTGTGTGTGTGTGTGTGTGTGTGTGTACATGCACATGGATCAGTGAAGGTGCCTTCTGAGACTAGAGATGTTACATTTCCTGGAGCTTGAGTTACAGGTGGTTGTGAGCTGCCAGATGTAGGTGCAGGGAACTGAACTTGGGTCCTCTGAAAGTGTAATACATGCTTTTAACAACTGAAGAATCTCTCCAACTCCTTTTTTAAAAATCTTAAATTAGCAAAGGTGCCCACTGCCTTTATGTTCAATGTAATACTTGAAGTCTTTGCTAGAGCAATAAGGTAAAAGAAAGTAATGAAAGGAATCTAACTTAGAAAGGTTATCCATATTTGCAAATGGTGGGATCTTGTTCTCGAAAGACCCCAGACTCCACCAGAAATCTCTTAGATCTGAAAAACACTTTTAATCAAGCAGCAGGCTGCAAAAGCAACATGCAGTAATAAGTGGCTTTCCTGTCTCTGATTTGCCTGGTAAGAAACCAGGAAAAGAAGTCATTCACAAAGCTTCCAAAAATAAAAACTATAGGAAGAAGCCTACCTAGCTAGGAGGTGAAAGAATATATGTAATTAAAAATTCAAAACATTGAGCATTGTTATTGCAGAAGACAATAGGAGATTTGGAAAGACCTGGAGGAATCAATTTGTTAAAATGACTATATTACCAAAAATCATCTACAAATTGAAAATAATTGGCACCAAAATTTGAATGAAGCCGGACTTTGGTGGCTCACACCTTTAATCCCAGTACTGTGGAGACAGAGGCAGTCGGATCTCTGTGAGTTGGAGGCCAGCCTGGTTTCCAGAGCGCGTGCCAGGATAGTCTCCAAAGCTACACAGAGAAACCCTGTTCCAAAAACAAGACATAACAAAACAAAAAACAAAACAAAAAACAAACAAAAAATTGAATGAGATTATCAGAAATTGAAAAAAAAAAAATCCCTGAAGCTGAAAAGGAAGTCCAAACAATCCTAGATAGAAAGTGAAGGGGAGATGTATTAGTTATTTGCCTTGTTACTATCATGGAAATACACGGGAACAAGGCAACTGAAGTAGGAAAGTTTCAGTTTCAGGTTACAGTCTATCATGGCGGGGCCTATGGTGGCAGGAGCAAAGGACAGCTTGGTCACATTGGATCCACTGTCAGGAAGCAGCGGGAAATGCATCCTTTGCTCAGCTTCTTTTCTTTTCTTTTTCTTTTTTTAAATTTAGTTCATGAGTCTAGCTCCGGGAAAGGCATTGCCCACATTTAGCATGGGTTCTCCCACTTCAATTAATTTAATCTAGATGATCTCTCACAGACTGTCCAGAGATTTGTTTCCACGGTGATTCTAATCCCACTAAATTGCCAGTGAAGATTAACTGTCCAAGGGGATTATCTTGGGAGTTGGAAGGGAACCAGGCAGAGGATAGATCAGCAATGCGTGTGTGGGGTGAGAAGGGTTTGTGAACATGAAGTTCAGCGATACATGTTTGTGATGTCATAACAAAACACATTGTTTTGTACATAAACTAAAAGATTTGTTTCAAAAGTCAGTTAACAATTTGTCCAGTGTATTATACACAGGGTTGTTCATTTATTGTTTTCCATTTAACTTTGTTTACTCATTTTTCCCTGTAAAAATGACCATGCTTGTATTGCACTCACTAGCATAAACGTTGGCTGGGTTTCTAGCTATTTTCTTCTGGCTATTTTAAAGTTTTATTTCAGAGCTATTTAATGTCTTATTGTTGTGGAATGAATGCTGTTGCAAGAAAAGAATTGGAAGTCCAGGTGTGCTTTCCATCTCCACCAGTCTATTTTTCAAATACCTTTTATCAAACCATCTTCTTTTACTCCATTTGTTAAAAATGCCTCTTTCTCCTAAACTTTTTCCTATGACTGGTTCTTTGGGCCCTTGCATTGCTGTTTCTTTACTTTAAGAGCATGACCCCACTTTAAGAATCATGACTTAGGCCTGTTGGTGGTGGCAGCTCATGCTTTTAATCCCAGTACTCAGGACGCAGAGGCAGCCAGATCTCTGTGAGTTCGAGGCTAGCCTGGTCTACAGAGTGAGTTCCGAGATATGCTCCAAAACTACAAGGAAACCTGCCTTAAAAAACAAAGCACAATAAAACAACAACAACAAAAAGGAATCATGACTTCATTTCTGAGAAGTATGTCTTATTATTCCTCTTTTTAAACATCTCTCAGTTGTTTTTGTATGCTTATTTTTCTAGAACTTCTGAGCTACAGTCTTTTTAGTTTGCCTGGTTGGTACCATTTTACTGTTTTTCAAACTCAGTTACTGAGAAATACTTTATCCTTTTAATATTTCCTAACCAGTTTAATTGGTGGCTTCCCTCATTTGTCACCTTTATGCCTTTTGAGGAAGCATGACATTTTGTTTTGTTCTTTGAGGGTGTGTATCTACACTGTCTATGTCTCTGGAAATTTCTCCATAGGCTTTTCCTATTGTCAATGGTTCCTTTAAGGCAGTTCATTGTTTAATAGTTATTGTCTATATAAAATAGCAATTATGATTTTTATATAATCACTTTATAACACCAGAATCATGTCAGAACCATTTTAGTCATACTTTTGTTTTAAATGGCTGAACTTTCAACCTTCAAAGATCAGATAAATTCAGTCTATTTCAATGGCTTTACAGCAAAATGAAGAAACAATTTCCAAATTCCATACCCATAGCCAGCACATGCTTCTCCAGAGAGTTGCACAGAGGAAGCTCAGTCCTGTCTAAGTTGTGAACAGTCTACAGAACTGCAAATGAAATCACCCTGTTCTTTCGCTTCAGTTCACCATCTTAAGTAGTCATGCCTCTGGCCCATGTGCTTCAGGTGATGACCCAAGCTGGTGAGCTTCTTATATGATACTGGCATTCCTTGGTGGGGAGCATCATTTGGTACTTTGTGAACCCTGGGGATCGAGGATTTCTTTTCTCATTATTGAATTTCCAGTTTCACCCTTAAGGAAGTGCTGTTTATTCTCATTTGCTCTCCAGGGTTCTCTCCAGGAGGAATGCAGTGTAAGCTTTAAGCTCTTACTTGGTTTGAAGCAATGACTAGAATTTCCCTTGCCCCACCCATGTGTCACTGTGTGACTGACAATAAACCCCTGGACTCTTCTGATTCTCCTTCCTGACCTCTATCTTTCCATTGCATTTGCTTGTTCTTCTCTAGGATCTGTGTGTAGTTCCGCAGGAGATGGACCTAACATCTCTTTCTGGTGGGATATCTATGCCAGCTATTTTATCAATATTTTGATGGCTTAAAAAACATTTGATAAGTCTCTTCTTTATGCTTTGGAACTGCCTAAACAGATTGATTTAGTCTGATCTTTGAAAGTTAAAGTGGTTCACTTGTATAAATTAAACAAACAAACAAATACAAAACAGAAACAAAAACAAAGTAAGCTTGAAAAAACTCTGGCAGGAATCTGCTGACGTTCATGTGGACTCAGTCACAAGTTTTCTTCCAGTCTTTTGTATTTGGAGAATTTTGTTTCATTTTCTTTTCTTGAGACAGTTCTATCTACATAGCAGGGATGGCTACATAAAAACTCAGAACCCTCTTGCTTCACCCTTCCAAATGTTGGGCTTGTAATTGTACACAGTCATATCTAGGTAGGGGGAAGGGTTTTTTTTTTTTCATGAGAGAAGCTAAAGGAAAGGTAAAACAAATAGATTGATGGTGGGCTGGTTATAGAATGGATGATGGTTGGGGAGATTTCTTAGGCAGCAGATTTGCAGAGGGAATGAAAAGGATGAAGGGCTATGTGATATGCTGGCTGTAAAAGGAGGTGATGAGCAGGATTGAGAACGGAGGACTCCAGGCAGGATGCAATATAGCAGGAGTGGAGCTGGCCTGCCAAAGGAAAGCACAGCTGATGCCAGGTCTTCAGGGTAGGAGGGCAGGCCTGTGTGTAGCTTTCAACTGTCCTCCTGTATGGTGCTACGAGCAAAGGAATCTAAATAAGATGTGGCCAGATTCTCATGAGAGGGCCTGGAGAGGTGACTCAGCATTGGGAGGGCGTGCTGCTCTTGCAGAAGACTGGGGCTTGCTTCCCAACACCCATACCCTTTGACAGCAGCTCAAAACCACCTGAAACTCCAGCTCCGGGCATACTTCTCTGATGATGCCTGCACACGCCCACACATATATGCATATAATTAAAATAAAAATATTTTAAAAGACACCATAGGGAATTCTTGAAAGGGGTTGGAAGAAAAGTGCGACAACACATTGGCCTGTATCATAGAGAGGGGCTCACAGAAGAAGGTGGTCTGTCGGGTGAAGCGCTGCATGAGGTCTCACAGCTGGTGGTGGCCAGAGTCCTCTTATAGGTCAGCTTTACAGGAAAAGGACACGAGCTCAATCACAAGTCAGTAAGTGTCAGGGGGGTGGTGGGAGGAACTTTTAAAATAAACTAAATGAAAAGAAAGCGAGGAATAGGTACAAACAGTGATGGATGGAGGAAGGTTTTTCTTATAGACTTGTAGGACACGGTGAAACACTATGTTCTCGGCAGAGTAGGGAAGTTCCTATTACTTTCAACATTTGTGGTGAGTATGATTGTCAGAAAGCAAATGACCAGAAAAAGTCATGCATGTGTATATCTATATGTATGTGTGTATAAACATGTGCTTGCTTATGTGTATGTGTGCCTTTGTAGGTGAGTGTAAGTTCGTATGTGTGCCTGAGTATAGAACGTATGTGCAATGAATGTATGCACATATACGTGTATATATGTGTGCCTGTGTGGAAGTGTGTGTATCTGTGTCTCTGTGTATGTGTGAATGCATGTTTGTGTGTATGTTTCCCCGATATCTGAGGAGTTCTACATTTTAGATCAGAAATATCAGCTGGTTATTCATAGTTTTGTGGAACTCTGACTGTGGACTGTGCACATACTAGCTGTCCTTCATTTCTTGTTCTGTTTCTTTAAAGCAGTACCAACTACCAACATGGGTGAGTTTGTATCAACTCTTCAAATATAAATTGAAAGTTATGAATGCAACTTGAAACTAAATATTCACTCTTCTGTAAAGAAAGAAAAGCAAATGGCTGTTTTGTTCTTGAGGAGCTGAGTTCTCTAGCCAGCACCCACGCCAATGTTCACTTTGCCAGTTCCTTGCAAATTGGCACAACTTGTCTTGGCTTCTCATTCTGAAGGTGCCCTGTCTTTGGAATTGGCAAGGCTATTATTTGGGGAAGTGCAGTCTTGGCTGCTGACATTGCTTAAGGCCCAGGAAGCCCTAGGCCAGCTTCCGCCAGTGAGAGAAGGCCACCTCTATACTCCTGTATTTGAGACGTTCACCCACCGAGACCAATTGCTGCTTTCTGGAAGTGCTAACTACCCATGCTCTGCAAGTCACCCCATCTTCTGCATTTCCATTTTCCAAGGAAAGAAAGCTATTCTCTGGCCCCAGGACCTCTGCACAGGTCATCCCTGTCTATATATCGGTCTCATCTCCAGTGAATACCAGGGGAGACTTGTGAGGTGCATGCAGAGCTTTCCAAAATCAAAGCATCAGAACCATTTTTAGAGCGAACATACACTTCAAATTGAATGTTCATCAAAATACTGTTTTCCATGATGGTATTTTATATCCAGGGATTGTCTTTTATTTGCATAGATGAACAGTGCACTCAATTTGGGGTTTGTATTCTTCTTTATGAGATGTTTATAATGAATAAAAAAACTTATTCTCCCCTGGTGTGATGATACACACCTGTAACCTTAGCTCCTAGGAGAATGGAGCAGGAGAATCACCAGTTTGAACCAGCCCAGGCTGCAGACAACACTAGGCTTAAAGAAATCAAAACTGGGGATATAGTTCAAAGATATAGTTCTTACTAGTGTGCACATGGCTATAGTTTGGGCAAAGCAAATAGCAAGCAAACAACTACTCCTACCCCCAAATAAAGCGAAACCTAGCCAGGTGGTAGTGCCTTTAATCCCCAGCACTTTGGAGGCAGAGGCATGTAGATCTCCCTGTTTGAGGCCAGCCTGGTCTACAGAGTGAGTTCCAGGACAGCCAAGGCTACACAGAGAAATCTTGTCTCAAGGCCCGCCTGCCCCCAAATCCAACACAAACACCCTACCCTTTTCAAACACTGTAGCTTTATACTTTGGGAAGACTTAGTTTTTTTTTTTTTTCTTTTAAATCAATTGTTGGTATGTAAATCAGCTTTATTGAAGGTTTCAAAAGTGAATGATAAATGAACAATAATCAATATCTTAAATGTTTGGGAGCAGCCAGGAGCTTAGAGCTCCGTCTGCAAAGATAGTCCTGTGCTCTCTGTCACACTGCACTAAAGAACCAAGTTCCAGAGGTAGAAGTGATACAGACTCATGGAACCTTCTGACAAAGTCCTAGCACTCTGAAGACCAGAAGGTTCCATGAGTCTCTGATTGCTGGTCTCTAATTGGCCCCTTGCATATCTAATGCAGTTACCAGCACAAGATCATCTTTGCTTTCCCCAGAACAGGGCTTCTGAGTCTGGAGAGCAGGTCCCTTCCCTTAGGAAGTGGGTAAGTGTCAGTCACAAGGTCCTCGAGTAAGACCCCTGTATTTATTCTGTTCCAGCTCCCACTTCCACCAATAAGAAGACTGGAGCTTCCCCAACTCCAGGAGAGCGTCCTTAGAAACTGACTTGCAAAGGTTTTTTGTCAAAGATTCTTCTGCACTTAGCAGCTAAGCAGAATTAAACAATAGGTCCTGCACTGCGCCTCAAAACACTAAGGCCTTATGCTAGAAACCTTTGCTTTCTATTCTGCATTTCTAAACAAATGCCTGCTGTGAGGAAGGACAAGGCAAAGCCACATCCATCAAGCACAATGAGAGACTGAAAGGCAGAGGACAGCAAGAGGCTCATGAGAAGCCCTGAACTCAAGCTTATGTAATTACTGCATTTAATGGCTTTTCCTTATCCAGTCCTCTTTGAAGGAAAAATGGCTCTCTCATATGGGAGAGAAATTGGAAGTCAGAGAGCATCTTAGCTTGGGTTTTATTGCTGTAAAGAGACACCATGACCATGGCAACTCTTGTAAAGAAAACATTTAGTTGGGGTGGCTCCTTACAGTTTCAGAGGTTCAGTCCATTATCATCATGCTGGGGAGCATGGGGGTGCACAGGCAGACATGGTGCTGGAACTGAGAGTGCTAGATCTTGCTAGACAACAGAAAGTCAACTGACTGACTATCACATTGAGGGAAGCTTGAACAAAGGAGACCTCAAAGCCTGCCCCTGAAATCACAAACTTCCTCCAACAAAGACACACCTCCTAATAGTACCATTCCTGTTGGGGGCCATTTTCTTTCAAATCACCACAGAGATGTTAAGACTGAGTAGGACAGAATCACCATTTTGTTTGACTTGCGTGCACCCTGGGGAGACACTGCTGACTGTGTAACTCGGTGGCCCTTCCTGAGCCTCATCCAGAGGTGTTGGAAGTTGGACACTTAACTTTCCAAGCCTCATTTGTAGCTATTGCTGACCTTGGGATCAAATCTTTAACAAAACATGAGAAGAAAGCTAGTGTTGCTGTCTCTGAAAGACTCACCTTGTAAAGAGCAGGCAGTCGGATGTTTGTTGCCCCATTCCAACTACTCAGAACTCTGTGTGTAGAGAGGCAGCTGCAGATATCACAGCAAATATGTGCAGTGGTTTTCAAATAAAGTTTTATTTACAAAGGACAGTCAGGGGGCCAGGTTTCTTTGCTGGCTATAGTTTCCTGACCTCCTTAATGTCTGTCCATCTGCTGTTATTTTCATGCTGATCATGTTGAACAGGTAGTAAAAGATGTCCCACATGAAAGCCACAGTGCTTTCAGGAATACAAATGCCGTTCTTTTACTCTCCTGGCTATAAAACATTTCCTTGCCTTATGGGCCCCACATCACAGACAAAGTCTCAAATCAAGCCTGTGGCCCCATGAAAAATTCTCTCTTGTCTCTCAAAATGTGAATATCTGTGCATGGCTTGACTGTGAACTGCTCCTTTTGGTTCATGAGTTCTTGTACTTGGTTTCTGAGATGGCGATGCTATTTTTGGAGGTTTGGAATCCTTTAAGGATATGAAGCTGAGCTAGAAGAATTGAATCACCTGGGAGGGACCTTTGGAAGTTAGGGGCTGACTCTGCTTCTGGCCACGGCTGTTGGTTTCCTGTCTACTGTCATGATGTGACCAGCTGCCACACACTCCTGCCATAGATAGAAGACGCTAATGTACCCATGCCTTCTCACCATGATATCTTTAAACTATGAGCCAAATTTGTCCTTTCTCCCTGAAGATGTTTCTGCCAGGAATTCTGTATCAGAAACAAAGAAACTTACTAATACAGCGGACCACTATGAGTGATTATATATTGATTTATATGTTTATTTATTTGGTGACTATTTCAGCAAATCAGGGCTGGGACAATGGACTTTGTTGTCTATATATTGCACAGCTCTTTGAAGATAGTCAATATTTGTAAGATAAGTGAATAACACCATGGGTGCCTTATGTCACCTTCTGGGTATAGAATTTATTTTTTAAATTAAGTGTTATACATACAATGTACATTGACTGATAATAAACTGAAAAGAAAACAAGACTCTGTGAAGAAACAGAATTAAGATTAAGAAGAGGGAATATGAGGCAAACCAGGAAGGTAGCTGTTAAAGAAAGACTGACTTGGGCCACCCTGAGCGTGTGTCAGTTAGGCTGCCTGGGCTGAGTAGGAGATGGGACAAAGGATTGCGATTCATTCTGTAATGGAGTGGCCACAGGCAATGTGGTGAACAGAGAAGGTAGAGCCTTGTGTGCTCTTTTCCTCCACCTTTGAGGCAAAGCTGAGGAAGGATCAGGTAATACTGTCCTCACAGTGGAGAAGGAGCTAAGGTGTGTGGTGCTGACACAGCAACAGTGCCGCACGCTTGCTTCCCATCCTGACTTCTAGTGTGTCCATGTGGAAGAGAAGCCCTGAGCACCAAAGTCACACTGAGGGGCCAGTGGAGGCAGTGGAAATGAGAAGTTTAGTTTCCCAGACATTTTAGAGCCTTTCATTTGCAATGCTGGAGGTTGAAGTTAGCAACAATGTATTTGAAATTATGCTTTTGTTCTTAGTAATGAAACTCCAAATGAATACATTTTAAGCTTTACAGTATGGTTGAACTGAGACTGGCAAAAGCATATACCTTAGCTTGGAGTTGAATCTGTTTGAGTAACTCAATATTTAGATTGTCTTCTATTCGAAGAGCAGAAAGAGAAGCGAGGGGGAATGAAACTGTCTATTACTATACATAGAGCCATTCCCATGGCTAACACTTCAGTATGTGTGATTCTATTTAATTCCAACCCACAAATTTTCTAGGTGTATTAGCGATGGACATTTGTATTAGAAATGGAAATTACATGGGGGTGAGGCTGAGTCTTACTACAGAGCTCAGACTTTGACCGATCATGCCAACAATTCTGGAATTTTCTTTGTCTAAAGAATGTATACATGTTACTTGTACATATGTGTGTGGAAGTGCTGTCATTCCTCTATAAAATCAAGGCACTAAATTAGATAATAGAAGTCATTAGCTTGTTCTACATTTATTTATAGCTGGGGCTGTCAGACATAACACATGCTTTTTAGATTGTAGAATGGGCTGAAACTAAAGCTATCCCAAGTCTTCCATGTGGTGATCTGAAGTATAATGGAGCCGGTGTCTCCACTGTGATACACACTGGAGTCACTTGAGATTTGATGCCTGCACTCCAACTCTACAATTATTTAATGAATCCGAATTGTTGCCTGGGCTTCAGGGCTTTCCAAACTTGTCATAGACACTGAGGCTCACCATTTGAGCTCTAGATAGAGTGAACATAGCTGAAAAATTATATGTGATTTAGGTCTTGGACCCATCCTCATGTAGGTTAGCAAGTGTACATGTCTATCAACTCTAATTTACCACACGCAAGTGCTTCTTTTTTTCTGGAGGTCTTTGAAGGCTATAACTGTGGCTCTCCAGTGGTCTGTTACTTCCAGATGTTTGTGCCAGAGGATACTTCATCAAATTAGTAATGTGACATTGTCCTCCTTGACCACTTAGCATGGAAGATTCTGAAAAGTCAAACACAACAAGAAGCTGTGATACTTTTGCTAGCGATGTCCATCTTTGGGAGGTACCTGAGGTGACAATAAGAAAGCTGATAAAACCACTGGTTAAACTAGCTCCTCCTACCCAAACAGCTCAGTCCCTCAGTGAGGAAATCTCATTATTAGATCCAAATGAGACTTGGAGCCAACAGGCGTTATTCTTGTATAACTGCAGCTGGCTCTTGGTGAAGGAGCATGGCCCTTCTGGTTTCTCTAAAAACAAAATGTTATTCTTCCTTTTCCTTTGCAAGGCCATCTTTGGGAATTGGTTTTTCATATTGGTGAATGACAGAGGAAACACTTTCAGAATGAAAGTATAACCCAGCCTGATAAGGTTCTTGCCTTATTGGCCACATTCACATGAATGACAGCTGCCATTTTCTTTTCAGATTCTGGTAGAGCTGCTTCTGTTGTCCCTTTCCTAAGATACAGTGGGTTCACAAGGTAACTATTGTCCCCTCCATAGTCACCAGAGCTGAAAAAAGCATAAATCCTCTCAAGGACCAGAATAAGATGTTTCTTCCTGACATTTGGAAGAGCAATATATTTAGAGGTCAAGCAATTATCTGCCAAAACACCTGGTTCACAATTTTCAGCATTTTATGATAATTTAAAAATGTTTTTATAACATTAATAATTTTCTCTGGCTTTCTGTCATCTCTTTGTATCTCTCTGTGTGTATCTTTCTGTCTGTGTGTGCTTATGTGCTTGTGTGCCACTGAGGGCATGAGGAAGTCAAGGACAACTTGCAGCAGTTGGTTCACTGTTGTGGAATATTTAACTAGGCAAAGACGTGTTACATTTGTTTCTGTTACCTTTGTTTAATCATGTAAAGATGTGTGGCATTTGTTTCACCTTGTCTGCCTAAAGCACCTGATTGGTCTAATAAAAAGCTGAATGGCCAATAGCTAGGCATGGAGGGATAGGTAGGGCTGGAAGGCAGAGAGAATAAAATAGAGGGAGAAATCTAGGCTTGGGAGGAGAGGAAAAAAAGGAGAGAAAGAGGGGTAAAGAGAGGGAGACATCTGGGGCCAGCCAGCCAAGCTCTTGCCAGCTAGTTAGATGGAAGACCACTCAGAGCACCCCTCTTCCAGTTCTGTGATTTTCTGCACAGATGCTGTTGAATGCCCAGGGTTCCGTGTAGACTTGAGCTTGGGCCAAATACTGAAGAAATGTGAGCGAGCAGCTTCTGAGCTAATTTGGTAAATGAGGACACATTGTAGACGTGAATAATCACCACATTAAAGTAATCTTAATTTGCACCCTCCTCCATTGTCCCACCCTTCATCACTGACTAATGCATTGTTTGCTTTTAAAATCTGGAGAGCAATTTCACTCATTAGATAGCTTGTTTAATGTAATGCTACCAGGAGCATTCTTTTGTTCTTAATATGACAGGTAACCATGAAGTAGGGCATTTTTGTGTGAGTTGCAGAGTATACTCTTGTAGTGACTGCTCTATGGCTATTCTTATGGCTGGTTTGTATTTGAGGCTGAATTTCAAAAAACTAAACTGCCAGCCTAAGGTACACAAAGCCACATAAAATGAGTAAGTCCTGCTGCATTTCTCAGTCTGACCCATCACCTTGACTTGAGAGTTTGAAAACTGTACATGCATGTCATTCCTTGTTCACATCTTGGGTGTCTTAGATGTCTTCACAGCATCTCTTGAGTTATCGATGGTGCCAGTAACAAGCTCTTTACTTGGCTCCTAGTCAGTGTCCAACAGCTATAAAGAGACACATGACCATGGCCACTCTTATAAAGGAGAGCATTAACTGGGGCTGGCTTCGAGTTTCAGAGGTTTAGTCCATTACCCTCATGATAAGCAGCAAGGTGGCATGAAGGCAGACTTGGTGTTGAAAGTTCTACATCCAGATCCAAAGGCAGCAGGAAAAGAGACAGTGGGCCTGGCTTGGGCTTTTAAAACCCCCAAGCCCACCACCAGAAACACACTTCCTCCAACAGGACCACACTTCCTAATCCCTGTCAAGTGGCACCACTCCATTATGATCAAGCATTCAAATATGTGAGCCTACAGGGGCTCCCGCCACACTTGTCATGTTCTGGCACTACTCTGTTCATTCTGATTCACTCTTTATATTTATTTTCTCTCACATTCATGTCATAGAAGAAGTTTTTGAAAAGTTCTTGTAATTGGAATCTCCTGGAAGGCTGGAAAAAACCAAACCAAACCAACCAACCAATCAACCAACCAAACAAACAAAAAAACCTGCTTCTGCCCAGACAGTGAGACAAATCCAAGCCTGTGTTACTGATCCTGTTGCTACAGAAGCTAGCTGGAACAATCCTTGTCTACATGGTAGCATTTTAAAGTGGAAGATAAAAGTGCTGATTGCAAAACTCAGGCGCTAGTAGTTTAATTGCTAAGTTGTATTGACCCTTTAAGGAAGTAGAAAAGAATTTACAGTGTGTCTTTCAGAAACTAGAGGAGGATAGAACCCTATACAAATCAGTTGCTGTCACTCAGATACTAATGGCATATAGAAATACTAAAAGCACACACATAAAGAAACAAAAAATATACACAGCATACATTCACATGTATATGGTCAGTCTATTTGTGTATCTATGAGTCTAGTATGTATATATCTATCTTCTATCATTTTTCTATTATCTATGTAGATATCTTTCTATCTAATCTATCACCTATCTATCATCTATTACTTTTATATCATCTACCTATAATCTATTTTCTATCATCTATCTTCTATCATCTATCATTTTTCCTATCATCTGTCAGCATATCTTTCTATCTACTATCACTTTTCTATCATCTATCTATCTATCTATCTATCTATCTATCTATCTATCATCTATCTGTGGTATGTTTTGAAGGCTTGGTCCTCAGCTGGTCCTACTGTTTTGGAAGCTGGTAGAAGTTGCCTGTGGCTACATATCTTGCCCATGTCAGTTCCTGTCTTTCTCCTTTTGCCTTCTGTCTGGTAGAAGGTGAACAGTTTTTGCAGGCCACACCTACATTCTGATGTACTGTCTCTCTAAAGGCCCAGAAACTTGGAACAAACCTACCATGGACTGAACCCTCTGAAAGCATGAGCTAAAATGCATTTTTTCTCTCTAAAACTCTTTGTCTCAGATATTTGTCACAGCAAGAAAAATGTGTGCGATATATATCAGTGTTCCACAGACACAGATATAAAGGTCCTTAATTTAAAATCAGTAAGTAATTTCCAGGAATGCCAACATAATTTAACATTCAAAAATCAATGGAATTTACCATAGAAACACAATAAAGGAGGAATATTATTTCAGTACATATAGAACATTTTTGAAAAATCAATATATATTTATTATATATCATTTTAGCAAATTAAAAAATGAAGGGAATTTTCTGGTAAAGACCATGTATGAAAGCTCCAAGAGCATCATACTTAACATTGGAAAATTAAGTCCTTATTTGCTAAGACAGGAGCCAGTGATTACAGCTGACATTCAACATGCTCTGGAGAGACTTGCTTTTGCAATTACATAAGAAAAGAAATAAAAGACAGAAGATTGAGAGTAATGCTATATTCATAGATAATAGAGTTGATTATGTACACTATTATTCAAAAGAACTTATAAACAACCCATGATTGTTAATTGAAGAGGTCACAGACTGCAAAATCAGTATATAAAACCAGTAGTTTTAACATGTGGAAAGCTAACTGCAAGTCCCAGGTAGGAACACAGGGTTAGTTGTTGCGCAGTTTCAGGGATGTCTGTCTGCTTGGTTGCTTGTTGGGACCACCCAATAGCATTATTTTGTTGCTTTCCTCTTGGGCTGGCTACAGTCCTCCAAACCAGTGTTCTGCCTAGAGGGTAAAGGATTGGCTTCCAGTGTGCTCAAGTATGGGAATACCAGCATTCAGCAGGCCTATGCTCTCTTAATCCTCATTTTTAGTACAAAGACTGTATGTTCAAATATCCATGATCCCTGCATGAAGGCTTTCTACTTACTTTTTCTAGAGAAAAAAAAAAAGATATGGTCTTTACCTAGTGCAGAAGAAAGGCTCCCTCAGCAAGTAGATAGTAGCTGCTGCTCTATATTATGCTGTTTTGAGAGTCTTTTCTAGCCCAGGCTAACCTCAAACCAGCTACATAGCATAGCAGAGAATGACCTTGAGTCCCTAGCCTCCTGCTTCTACTTCCCAGGTGGTAGGATTACTGTAACACAAAAAATAAATGATCCAGAGGCTGATAATGGGGTTCAAACTTCAAGCTAAATATCAAAAAGGCAAACCAGCTGACCACTAGCTTCTTACCTCTACCTCAGATTGAATGGGCTGGTCCTGTCTCCATGAGCTTTCACCAAGCCTCAGACTGTAACCTTTCCTCAGCATGACTGGAGAATAAATGGCTCTCTGAATACTTGCTTTTATACCCCCCCCCACCCCTAGTGCTGGGATTAAAGGTGTAAGATGTAATTCTCTTTCAGACTGATTCAATCTTGGGTAGATCTGTGTGGCCTTGGACTCACAGAGATCCATCTCTTAATTCTGAGTCCTAGGATTAAACGTGTGTATCACTACCTCCTAGCTTCTAGCTGCTGGGATCAAACATGTGTGCCTGTCTTCTATAGTCATGGATGACTTTGCTTTCTGAATCCTCAGGCAAGCTTTAATAAATTATAAATAATTTATCACTACAGATTACACGACTGTGCCACCATTCTCAGTCAGTAATTTACAGCATGCATCATTCATTCACCCTATTTAAAAGGGTCTGTTGTTGCCAGTCTCTGCATTTTTTTGGGGTTCTCTGCAGAGCAAATCAGACCTCAGTGATTTCGGATTGCATTTAAGGATTCTGAGGATTTCTTACCCACCTGCTTTCTAGCTTACAAAACTTTTATCACTGCTCTTTCTATTTTTGTTTTCCCCATCCTTATAGTCTTCTTTATGAAGAATTGCCACCATTTTCTACACAATGATCTTCAACTCTAACTTCAAATGCATTCTTTCGGCTTCCATGGGCACTGCACACACGCACACGCACGCACGCACGCACGCACGCACGCACGCACGCACGCACGCGCACACGCACGCGCACACACACACACACACACACACACACACACACACACTAAAGATTGGTTTGTTTGTCTTTTTATTATTTAATTATAAGTCTCTTGCATATTCTAAACTGAGGTTCCTTTGGCTTGAGGATACCTCATCTGCAATGACTGGCATTACATATTGTTTGAATTTCAAATTTCTTTGACTTTTGGGGATATTTGTGTATGCATACTGAGATAGTTTAGTACTGGTGCCCAGGTTTAAATGTGAAAAGACATTTTCAGCCTCTGTTGTGGCCACAACCCCTCAGCTGCAGTCAGATATGGGTTTTCCTCGTAGTGTTACATGGTGCTGAGAATGCTGGGTTTTAGAGCACTTTGAATTAGTGATGCTCAGCCTCTGCATACAATTTTAAAACAGTCTTTCCCCCCTCTGCAGGCTCTCTTTACCTTCACCTCTCTGCACCAATACAGTCTTTGATGCACAAATATTTTAATTCTAAATAATATCCAATTTTTCCAAGTTTTCTTTTTGTGTTGTACCCCAGAGATCCATCTCTACTATGGGCATCATAATTTCCATAGCACATTGGTTGGAAAGATAACACTTCCTCCTTTGAATTGTATTGGCATCCCTACAGGAAATCAACTGACCAAAAATGTGAAGTTTTGCTTTTGGAATCTCAATCTCATTTTGATGCTTTTTACATCTCTTGACAGGTGCCAATGCCACACTGTCTTGAATACTGTAGCTTTTCATAATGTTTGAAACCAGGACATGTCAGATAGCTGGGTTCTTCTTCAAGGCTGTTTTAGCTATTCTTGATCCTCTGTATTTCCATATGAATTGTAAGATCATTGTTTTATTTAAAGGGGCAATATAGATTTTGATAGGATTTGTGGTAAATCTGTGGATCAGTTTGGAGAACTTTCCATCTTAACATCAAGCAATGGTATGGTTAGTGTGCGCTATTTCTGTGCTTTGTTGACCTTTCATGTCTTTCTTTTTAAATCATTTTTTTTATTTGAATTACAAACAAGATTTAATTACATGACAATCCCAGTTCCCTTCTCCCTTTCATGTCTTTCTATAGCATTTTATTTTTTTTTAACTCTAAGTGTCTTGAAAGCTTTTAGTTAAGTTTGGTCCTATGTATTTAATTTTATTTTTTATATGTTTTTTTTTTCTGAGGCAGAGTTTTTCTATACAGCTTTGGAGGTTGTCCTGGAACTCACTCTGTAGACCAGGCTGGCCTTGTACTCACAAGTGCTGAGATTAAAGTCATGCACCACCAAGGCCCGGCTAATTTTATTTCTTTTGGGATCATTTTCACTACTTCCCTAACTCTGTTTTGGAAATTTAAAGAAATTATTTTTATTTTTAGTTATATGTCTATATATGTCTAAGGGTGGGTTTCTCCATATGAGCATAGTGCCAGAAGAATCTAGAAGGTGTTGGGCATGCTGGTGCTGAAGTTATAGGGGTTGTGATGTACCTGAAGGGGATGCTGAGAAATGAACTCAGATCCTCTGAAAGAATAGCACATGCTCTTGGCCACTGATTCATCTTGCCAGCCCTGGGATATTTCACTGGAGTGTTTTTGTTTCTTATTTGTATTTCCTGGTAGTACTGGAGATCAAACCCTGGGCCTTGAGAATAATAGGCAGCTATACTACCAGTCATATCCTTAGCCAAGATAGTATAATTTAATATATATTCATACATAATGTACATATATATATATGTATGTGTATATATAATCTATATCTATATTCCACTGATTAACTGGTAGCTTATTTGTTAGCTTGTTTATAATTACTTTATTTGTTTATAACTTCAGAATAATATTCCATTGTTACCTCTTCTCCTATTGAGGGACATACAGTTCTCCTGTTCTGGTGTATTCTGAGTAATTATGCGATAAAATATTTCAAACCTGATTTTCAGTGGACACAAATACTTTTCCTGGATGTATTCCTCTGAGAGAAACTTTGGAATCATTCTGTGAATATACAAGTAACTTCAGTAAATCTTGCAACCAGCCTAGGTGATTTGCTTTGGCTTCTGTACTTTGCCTGTGACAACAGTTAGAATAATTCATAGTGACTTTTATGTATTAAGGAATGATTAGTATGTATCAAAATTGAGGAAGTGAGGACAAACCTCTACAGAGTGTTTTGGTGCGATGCATTCTTAGTTTGTGAAGTCCAGGAATAAAAGCAAGAGTAAAACTGAGGGAAAGAAATATGTAGTGTAAACAATCACATTTAATAGACTTTTATTTTTCTTATATAAACTATAGAAAATAGATTTAGGCTTGTGGGATGACTCAGCAGATAAAGGGGCTTGCTGCCAAGCTTAACAACATGAGTTCAACTTTTGGGGTTCCTGTGGAGGAGAGAAGCAACTCGTTGTCCTCTGACATTCACACATGTGCTGTGACATAGATGGGGGAATTGTGCAAAAAATTTTAAAAAATGACAATTTAAAAGAAATATCCATCTCTTAGGGAAAGAAAGACTGAATCAGTTGACAATGACATGATGACAGGCATGGTTAAAATAGCACTGACCCAGTTCCTCCTTCCTCCCTGCCTGGTTTCAGAAGGAAGTGCACTGTAGCTAAGTCTCACCTGAACTCTAATCTGATGCAATCTTACTAATCACAAATGCCATGTTGGTAGTTTGAAATATAGTGGATTCCAAAGGGAGTGGCACTATTAGGAGGTAGGGCCAGGGCCTTGTTGGAGTAAGTGTGGCACTGGTGGTGCTTTGAGATCTCTTTTTCCTAAGCTTCCCTCAGTGTGACAGTCAACTTCCTGTTGCCTGTAAATGTAGGACTCTCAGCTCCAGCATCACCTCTGCCTGCATGTCACCATGCTCCCTGTCATGATCATAATGGACTGAACCTCTGAAACTGTAAGCGAACCACCCTCAATGAAATGTTTTCCTTTGTAAGATTCACTGTGGTCATGGTGTCTCCTCACAGAAATAAAAACTGTAATTAAGACATCACGTGAATGATGTTTAAAGATAGAACAATATTACTTAGTTGTAAAAACATGATTTGTAGAAGTAATTGGGATATTTTTGTCATCTAACTTATTCTTTCTGGTTCATAAAAGAGTCAGAAGAGGGAAAAAAACGGATACTAACTTAAAACTCACACTGAGGTTAACTACTGTTTAAAAATCTCGAACAAATTTGTGGTAGTTTAGATGAGAATGGCCCTTGAAGGCACATATATTTGAATACTTACTCTGCAGTTTGTGGAACTGTTTGGGAAGGATTGGGGGTATGTGGCCTTGTTGGAAAAAGTGTGTCACTAAGGCTTTGAGACTTTGAGGTTTCAATAGACCTCTGGCCATTCCTAGTGTCCTCTCTGCCTCCTACTTGAATATCAAGACATGAACTCTCAGTGGTTCCTGCTGCCTGGCCTTTGTTCTGCCATCATGGATTCTAACACCCTAAAACTATAAGCCCAGTTAAATTCTTTCTTTGATAAGTTGCCTTGGCCATGGTGCTTTGTCATAGTCACAGAAAATAAACTAAGAAATCTGAAAATGTTTGGGGAAAACTTGGATAGGTTTGTGAGGCTCTTTCACATGGAAAGGCAATGAAAAGTCATCACATGAAAATACATCACATTAAAATTTTAACTAAAAATAGGTAAAACATACATTTCAACATTGGCAGGAGTTTGAGTCTTAATGAGAAATAAAAAGGAAGCCAAATTTGAAGAAAAAAATGAAAAGCATAATAAAAGTTTGAGTAATTTATTTTGTGAGTACTTTATGGAACATTTTGATTGTGTATTTTTGGATGCAGAAGATGACTTAGAAAGTTATTCTTTTAAAAGTCAATATAGCCCACAAACTCAAAGTTTGTTTCTTGAGTATAAACAGCATTATTCTTATAAATATAACTTTTATTGTGTTTTATTTTTGTCTGTTTGGTATGTCTTTTTCTAAGGTTTTCTTTGGTTGTTCTGGTTTCTATGCTCATGACTTTGGTGCCATAGATTTACTCCCTGAATTTATTGTCTTTTGATTCTCTAAACAACCTCTCTAGGCTCTGTATTTATCTGGGACTGGTACCTCTCTTTCATTCCTCTCTATCCCTCAGAGCTTTTTCTTTTTGACAAGTCCCCTCTTTGTTTCCTGCTGTCAGAGCCTTGCTGATTCTGTCATTCACCATGAACACTCTCTATAGCAACGAGAAGCATTTCCTCTTGGGACTTTGTGACTGTGGACTTTGTTGAACCCACATCAGGTTCTATAACTGACACTCTGGGAAATGAGTTTTCCTGGAGGAGGTTGCTTAGACTCTGGGAGGAAGTCACATGAGGTTTCTGATACCACCCTGTCTCTAACCAGGGATATTCTTATTTTTCAGTTTCAAATGCTATTATATGTTTGTTTCCTGCCCATCATTATCTTTTTTCTTCCAAGATGGAGTCACACAAGATGCTCTTGACCCAATTGTCCCCATTGCTTACTAGAAGGGAACTTTCTAATGATCCTGAGCATGAACCATCCTTTCATTTTCTTAAACCAGTAGTCAATCTAACTCTGTTTTACTAGCTAGTGACACTAGTACGGAAACAAAATAGATTTTAGCATGTGTACTTGATGAGGTTGGTGGAAGTGTTTTGAGGCAGTAATACAAACCTAGAAAGGTTTCAGGAATGAGTCTACAATAATTCCCAAAATCAGTATTGATGAACCTGAGTGGTTTTCCTGCATATAGAAAATTAGCCATTTCATAGTTTGGACTTTTAAAAAAGCAGTATGCAATTTTTTGTGTGCTTCATAAATCAGGTATGTTTATTCTGCAAAAGGTTTTTATTACACATGCCTTTAAGCTGTACCTTATACCATCCAAAGAAGGAATAATAAATCTTGGGGGTGGATATTAGTTCTCTTTTAAGAATTCATTTTGAAAAAATCAAAAGCAGGAATAGATCCAAGCCTACTGCCATGCACAAACTTAAGTCAAAATGGATCGAAGACCTCAACATAAATCCAGCCACACTGAACCTATTAGAAGACAAAGTGGGAAATACCCTTGAATTAAATGGTACAGACTGGTTCCTGAACATTATACCAGTAACACAGGCACGGAGATCAACAATTGATAAATGGGACCTCCTGAAACTGAGAAGCTTCTGTAAGGCAAAGGACACAGTCAGCAAGATAAAATGGCAGCCCACAGAACGGGAAAAGATATTCAGCAACCCCACATCTGACAGAGTGCTGATTTCCAAAATATACAAACAACTCAAGAAGCTAGTCTCCAAAACACCAAACAATCCAATTAAAAATTGGGGTACAGAACTAAATAGACAATTCTCAATAGAGGAATCTAAAATGGCTGAAAGTCACATAAGAAAGTGTTCAACATCCTTAGCCATCAGGGAAATGCAAATTAAACAACTCTGAGATACCATCTTACCCCTGTCAGAATGGCCAAAATCAAAAACACCAATGACAGTTTATGCTGGAGAGGATGTGGAGAAAGGGGAAAACTTTTCCACTGCTGGTGGGAGTGCCAACTTGTACAGCCACTTTGAAATCTGTATGGTGACTCCTCAAGAAAATGGAAATCAATCTACCACAAGATCCAGTAATTCTTCTCTTAGGCATATACCCAAAAGAAGCACATTCATATAACAAGGATATCTGTTCCAAGATGTTCGTAGCAGCACTATTTGTAATAGCCAGAAACTGGAAGTGGCCTAGATGCCCCTCAACTGAAGAATGGATAGAGAAAATGTGGTACATTTACACAATGGAGTACTACTCAGCAGAACAAAACAATGGATTCTTGAAATTTGCAGGAAAATGGATGGAACTAGAAGAAACCATTATGAGCAAGGTAACCCAATCACAAAAAGACAAACATGGTATGCACTCACTCATATGCGGATTTTAGACATAGAGTAAAGGATTACCAGCCTACAATCCACACTGCCAGAGAAGATAGTAAACAAGGAGGACCCTAAGAGAGACATACATGGTCCCCTGGAGAAGGGGAAAGGGTCAAGATCCTCTGAGCAAATTGGGAGCACGGGAAGAGGGGGGAGGGAGCTAGGAGAATGAGAAGGGGAGAAGAGGAGGGATCAGGAGGACATGAGGGAGCAGAAAGGTTGAGTCAGTGGAAGAATAGAAGATAACAAGAATGGAGATACCATAATAGAGGGAGACATTTTAGGTTTACAGAGAAATCAGGCACTAGGGAAATGTCTGGAGACTTACAAAGATGACACCAGTTAACAATCTAAGCAACAGAGGAGAGGCTACCTTAAATGCCCTCCCCAGATATTGAGATTGATGACTGACTTATATGCCACCCAATAGCCCTCATTCAGCAGCTGGTGGAAGTAGAAGCAGACACCCACAACTACTCACTGAACTGAACTGGAATCCCGATGCAGAGAAGGATGAGTGAAGAACAAAGGGTTCCAGACCAGGCTGGTGAAACCCTCAGAAACAGCTGACCCGAACGTCGGGGAACTCTTGCTCCCCAGACTGATGCCTGGGATACCAGCATGGGACTGATCCAGACCCCAGGAACATGGGTTTCAGTGAGGAAACCTTGGAAATCTACTGGACCTCCTGTAGTAGTTCAGTATTTATCCCTAGCACAGGAGTGGACTTTGGGAGCCCATTCCACATAGAGAAGTACTCCTTGAGCCAAGACACATGGGGTGAGTCTAGGCCCTATCCCAAAGGATACAATAGACTCTGATGACACCCTATCGAAGGCCTCACCATCCAGGGGAAGTGGAAAGTATATGTGAGAGGTAGGGTTTTAGTTGTGGGGTGGAGTTGTAGGGGAGGATGGGAGGGACAAGGGAACTGGAATTGACATGTAAAGCAATGCTGTTTCTAATTCAAATAAAAAACAATCTGCAAAAAAAAAAAAGAATCAATAAAAGTTAATGAAATACTTCCAGAAAAAAAGAAAGAATAAAGAGATCGATCTGCAGTCCGTAAGGCTAAGGTTTCTTTATTCAGATAAACACCAGCCAAGCCCAAGCCAAAGCATGCCCTGAGCTTGCAAGCTAGCATGGCCAGAGAGAAGGGCTATCCACATGTCCTCTGTCCCTTAAGAATCCTTCCGGAGTGACCTTTAGACCTCCCCTGACCACGCCCTCACTGGCGTGTCCTGGCACACCTGTCCCGGCTACTAGGAGGTGGGGCTACAGTGTCTCCCTATAAAAGAAACAAAGAAAATAACAAAAGCAATCCAACAGAACATGCCTGACAGTCACTGGAAGTCAGTTTCAGGAAACCTCACAGGCACCAGTGTCAGGAAATACTGCTCACAGGCACCAGTGACAGGAAATACTCCTCACAGGTGCCAGTGACAGGAAACACTCCTCACAGGTGCCAGTGACAGGAAACACTGCTCACAGGCATCAGTGGCTGGGATCACTCCCCATAGGCATCAGTGGCTGGGATCACTCCTTACAGGCAGCAGTGACTGGAATCACTCCTCACAGGCACCAGTGGCGTGAAACTCTGCTCACAAGCATCAGTGGCAGGAAACTCTGTTCACAGGCATCAGTGGCGGAAACACTCCTCACAGGTGCCAGTGGCTGGAAGCACTCTATATAAGCATCAGTGGTTTAAAGCACTCCTCACAGGCTTCTATCACACTTGGCTTACATATTCATTTTTGGTTACATTTGAGATCGTGACATTCCTTAGAGCTGCCTAGGAAATCACAAACGTCAAAATTGTGCTGGAGTGCTCTGCTAACTTCAGGAAGAGCATAGGAAGAGAGAACTTGCCTCTTCTAAGCTAGTATCTTATTTCAAGGGTTAGGAACAATTTCCATGTTAGTTTGTAGTTTGACTTTTTCCTCTCTGGTAATAGAAGATTCCAGAAGAAAAACAGGTGGTGAGGATGGTTCTAGAAATTTATGATTTATTCTATTTCTATGTAATGCCTAACATTTTCTAAGCCTGGCAGGAAATGAATAGCGTTTGAATTGAAACACTTAATGAAAGGTCTGTTTGTAGACTTCAGGAGAAGGGAGCTAAAGGAAACAAATGGAGTGTGAAGTGAGTAGCAAGATGTCAGCAATGGTTGGAGGCCCCCATACTCTTAACTTCAAGACCAGAGCTGCAGAAGTGGGCTCTCCCAGTAGAAGCTGCAATACTGTTTAGCAAAGCACTCAGACAACAAGAATGGCAATACCAGCCTGCCAGTGTAGGGTATAATTGGCCCAAACACTCTCCCCTTTCCCATGCCCTGTCTTGCTCCATCATGAATGAGGACTGCCCACTCAATACTGAGCTTCCAGGCTGTCTTGGCTGGGTCAGGCAAGACAGTGCCTGGGAACTTGGGGGGAGAAGCCAGACATGTTTCTTCCCCTCTCTGTTACTTCAACATGCCAGTGCCTGCAGAACATGTGCTCAGGGTTCTGGCTGCTGACTGGCAAACTGCTTCTGGGCTCTGGCCTGACACCATTTTCAAATCTGATCCCTCTGTCACCAAGCTCCGTATTGGTCTACTGCCCTAGCAACTTAGCCCTTCCATCACCTTTTAAATCCAATCACACCTTTATTTTCACTCTAAAGATGAAAAATGTTTTCTAGTTCCTTGTTTGGTGCAGGCAGATGTTTAAGTTTTAAATTGCTACTTTGAATGGCATTTTTTTACCATCATATCACCTATATAGCCAGTGTCTTTATCACCTGTCTGGCATTTGCTGTTGTAGACTTTATGTCTGCCAACTTTGCTGGACACTTTGAAATTGAAAAGCTTTAACAACTGAGATGTTTGTTGATTGTCTTGTGTTCTCACAGTGACCCTTTCTGGAACAACACCTGCATTTTTGTTCCCTTTGGTTCCCATGTAGGGGAAGTACTTCAGCCTATGTTCAATATTGTGATTACTTTTAAACATTGTTGAGTCTGTGATGGGCTATTGGGACTTTTGAAGTTGGAATAAATGCATTTTGCATTATGAGGGCCAGGGAGTAGAATGTGGCAGTTTGAATGTAATTGGTCCCCATAAGCTCATAGAGAATGGCACTATTAGGAGGTTGAGGTTTTGTTGGAATAGGTATGGCCTTTGTGGAGGAAGCGTGTCACTGTGGAGGTGGGCTTTGGTGTCTCATATATGCTCATGCTTCACTCAGTGTGACACAGAGCCCACTTCCTGTTGCCTTCTGATCAAGATGTAGCCAGCACCATGTCTGCCTGTGCACAGCTTTGTTCCTTGCCATGACAATAATGGACTGAACCTCTGAAACTGTAAGCAATCCAGTCTAATTAAATGTTTTCCTTATAAGAGTTGGTATGGTCATGGTGTCTATTCAAACCAATGGAAACACTAGCACCATAGTTTTATTTATGGATATATATATCTGTGTATATATAAACATGTGTGCAGGTGCCCATAGAGGCCTGAAAAGGGCACTGCATCTCTTGGAGCTGGAGTCTCAAGTGATTGAGAACTTTCCAAAACAGGTGCTGGCAACAGAACTCTGGTCCTCTACATGCTCATCACCACAGTGGCATATCTGTAGCCCTATTTTGTGGTCTTTGTTAACATGTATTCATAACATAACTGAGTTTTACTCTAAGTGATAAATGAAATCTCTTCCCACCACCACTTCCTGGTTCTTCATCACGTCATCAGGACTCAAGATAAAAGACAGCCCCACAGGAAGTGCTGTTGTTCTCCTTGTTTCTGGGGACCAGAGGCAAAAGCCAATTAATTCTTTGGATAGGTTTTGTTCCCAAAGGGTCATGTGATGGATGCTTTGTGCTTATGTGGCTCTTGAGGTGGTAGGACCTTTAAGAGGTAGGACCTTGTAGATGGTCCCCTCATGACTGCCATCTTCAGGGACCCAGTTAGTTCTTGTGGCTGAATTAGACCCTGCAAAGATGCATTCATTGCTCTGTAGCAAGCTTGACTCTCTTTACCAGTGGCTGACTCTCTGTTATCTTTTATGAGATACCAGAAGCCACTGTCAGTGTCATGCATTTGGATCTCTAGAGCTGTGAGCTAAATAAAAACGTTACTTTGTAAATTATCCTGCCTTAGTTATTCTTGTACAGTGATAAAAACATACTAAGGCAGTAACTACTCCCAAGCTAACAAAGCTCTGTACCTCATCTCACTGTGTTCTAACAGTTAGGGTTTCAGTCTGATTGTAAATATATAGGAGGAACTTATATTTGGAACTCAGGGGAGCAGAACCACTCAAGAGAAAATCATGTTTTCCATCATTTCAGTTCCTATGGCGGGGAATTGAAACAGGATGGGGTGTCCTCCTCTGTTCTTCCTATTATTCTTTTAGGCTGGAAGGAATGCCATGCTGCTTGGTGCAGAATATCACTGAGTCTCCATCTTGTTTTTGTCCATCCAGTTTCATCATTCTTACAGTGAGGAACTCATGCCAAATGCTGGCTTTATATACGTTATTCTAATTTTCAGCATCACTGAGCTTTTCTGAACCTCTGAACTTCAAAGGTATTTGAGTTGGAAGGCAGAGGCTGGCTCAACACCCTTTCTAATGGAAACACCCAATGTTACCAGTTTTCACATTAAATGAATTTATGTCTTTTGGCTACATAGATAAACCCACACAGCCAACAAATACTGGGTGTTGACATTGGAATTCTTGTACATGTTTAAATAAGATCCATATTTTCCTATTTTGTGACTGTTTTCCCCCATTTTCTTAATGACAGTTTCACAGATACCATGAAAACTCAAGAGGCAAATAATAATAATAAATAAAAAATAAAAAAAGAGATGCTGACCAGGAATACATGTGATGCTAAAGAGATTTCAGATGTCTTCTGTGATCTTATTATTTCTGTTTTTAGTATCTGTCCACAAAGCATAGTAGTTCAGTCATGTGCTTTTTACTTGGGCAGGTTTGTTTTTGTTGTTGTTGTTAGCAAAATCTGTGTGGGTTAACAGTCATTGTCAACTTGACTAGATTTAAAATAACCTGGGAGACCTACCTCTGCCTGTGAGAGTGTTTCCAGAGAGGATTAACTGAGGAGAAAGACACCATAAGTCAGCATCCCATAGGCCTGGGCCCAAAGCTGAATAAAATAGGAAAAATGAGGTCAGATGAGTCTCAGTATTCATCCTCTGTGGTAAAGTTTTTCTTTAGGCCACCAGCCTGCAAATAACAACACAAAGACTTCTTATTAATTATAAAAGGTTGGCCATTAGTTTAGGCTGGTCCCACTAGCTCTTATAACTTAAATCACCCCATTTATATTAATCTATGTTCTGCCACATGATATTACCTGTCTTCCATCCTGCACCTCCTATCTCCTCTTCATCTCTGGCTTGCCATTCTGCTTTTTTTTCTTTCCTGTGTCCTTTCTGTCCCAAGAAGTCCAACCTCTTCCTATCTAGCTAATGGCCATTCAGTTCTTTATTAAACCAATCAGAATGTGCCTTAACAAAGATACATCTTCATAGTGTAAATAAATATTCCACACCAACCCTCCCTGTTCCTGACTGCAGACACCACATACATGATCAGCCACAGCTTCCCCACCATGGCTCTTATGTTCCTCTGAACTGTGTGCCAAAATAAGGCCTTCTCTGCTTAAATTATGTTTCACAGCAGCGATAGAAATGTAACTAGAATACCACTTTTTCCTTATTACTAGTTAATTATTGATAATGGTATGAGGCTATGTTGGTGCTTTGAATGATTACGTAGTTGAACACTTGGTCTCCAGTTGGTAGTGATATTTGGAAAAGTTACAGAACCTTTGGGAGGTGGTGACTTGATAGGGAAAATACCTCACTGGAGACAGGCTTGAGAGTGCATACTCCGTTTTCTGTCCCCCTTCTTTGCTGTGGATGGAAATGAGGTCAGCCAGCTTCCTGCTCCAGCTGCCATGACTCCCCCACCATGATAGACTTTTCCCTCTGGAACTGGAAGTAAACTAAAGCCCTCTAGGTTGCTTTTGGCCATATTTTATCACCACAACAGAACAGTGACTAATGATGTACCCTAATATCAAACTGATCAGAGTAGTTCAGTGTTGGTGGTAATCCATACAGATATACCCTGTGTTTTGTACACTGAAGATTGAGGTGAGGTTCAAAATAGAAAACAAAGCCCATGCTTGCTTTTAGGTCCCAACACTTAACTTTATACATTCTTATAATTTAATCTTGTCTTGTTTTAGACCTCTTCAATATAAGGTTTAAGGACTTTGGATAAGGATATGGACACCATTAATTCATTTTGAATGAATATTTGCAACTTTCATGTACTTGGCTTTCTAATACAATGTGTGTAAGCTAATATTGACTTTTCAGGGCTTCTGAAATGTTTATATGAGTTGCGTAGCATAAAAAATAAACATCCTTTAAAAGTTGACTACTGCTAAGTATTATTTTTTTATGAATCACACCAAAAATCTATGTAAGCTTTCTTCTGATCATATGTCTTCTATAAAAATGTTTTTAAATAATAACATATACTAACAAGGTATTTATATGCTGAATCAAGTAAATGAGAGAAAAGCTATCCTTAATTCTCTTTGCTGAGGAGGATCTTGTAAGGGAACAAGAAAACAATAAACTCTTCCTGCTCTTGAACTCTTAGATAACTGTGGCCACATAATCTTGTAGCATTTCCTCTACTGAGAATCAAAGTTCATATGTCTTTCAGAGGCATGGCAGTCACAGCCATGGTGACTATTTTCTATTCTAATTGGTTAGGGTGAATAATATAGTCTCTTGGTAATTGTGAGGGTGGTGAGAAGGCTCAGTTTTTAAAAATGCTTGCTGTTCTTACAAAGGACCTGAGTTCAGTTCCTAGCACCCTCATTGGACATCTCATAAATACCTGTAACTCCAGCTCCAGGGAACCTAATGCTTTCTTCTGGTATCCATAGGTGTCAAATACCCACAGCATGTTGTCCTGCGCAATCGCCTCGCCAGCAAGAACCACACAGGACATTTGGATCCTTCTGCAGGAAAGCTTTAATGCGTCTTGAGAGGAGAGCATAAGCTTACCAGAGCGGAGACCCCGAGCCAAGAATCCCGTCCCCTAATAAAGTCTGGCAACCGCCGCCTCGGACGTGTCACCCCATGATTGGCTGCAGCTCATCGGGCCATATGATGCCACGGAATAGGCAGAGATCAAGGAATGGAAAATTACCCAGCACCTGCGCAATAATCTTGTTTACATTCAGTGCCTGCCGGATGCAGGCGCCATCTTGTAATGGAGAATGCAGGGACGGCTCCCTACAGCATGTAGCCACACAGACTCATATGCATTAATACGTTTTCAAAATGAAGCACAGGTGGACTGAAATAATTTAGTTATAAATAAAATATAATCAATCAATCCTCATTTCCTTTCTTCTCTCTAACACTTCCCATGCCCTACCTATTCCCTCTTAAAATGATGGTCAAGTTTTCTTTGATTATTATTGTTATACACACATGCATAAACACATAACCTGCTGAGTACCTTTACTGTCTCTGTGTGTATATGATTTCTGCTTGACCACTTGGTATCAGATAAACAATTAAGGGGCTCATTTCTGGCATAGATTAATTCTCCCTCTTTCATTAGTCATTAGTTGCCTGAAACATTTTGTCTAGGGGTGGGACTCTGTGAAGTTGTCTCTTTCCTTGTTCCCATGTCTATTGGTATTATTGTTCAGGTCTTGTTTAGGCAGTGATGTTATTTAGGCAGCCATATTGTTGTTAGACAGCCATGTTGTTGAGGTGTCATGGGTGAAGCTCCTCTGTCATTTCTGGGAGATACTTTCTCACAGCATACTTTCTGGCCCCTCTGACTTTTACAATCATTCCACCCCATCCTTAGGTGCAAGAGTTGTATTATAGGCATATCCTTTGGGGCTGGCCACCTTATGAACAGTTGATTTTCTGCTTTATGAGCAGTTATAGAGCAACATAGAGAAGACCTGAGTAAATTCTACAGGGAGCAGCCAGCCCCAGAAAACCTGCAGCCTGAAGCAGAGACATCCACAGTTAACTAGACTATACCAACCAAGTCTTATGTGACCCACAGACACATAAGCAAAAACCTAGAGAACACATACCTACTCTCACTGGCAGAAGAAATGTAATGTATCTCCTGTCCACTGGGGTTTACTCTCCAGGCATCAGGCCTGTGATCTGGCACTTATTAGGTTGGAGATGCTTATATATACTGAGGATACTGCACTGAACAAAGTAGAACACACCTCTGTTTAGGCTGCTCTCTATTATCTCCTTGGATTTTCCTGGAACTTTCCAAGCATGCTCCTATGCCATGGACTTACACTTTCCATTCTCTCTCACTAGAAACACTTCTGATAGCCACACTAGATTGCTCCATGACTTCTTTAGTTCCTTATCTCCAAATGGCACCTCTGCAGGGTCTGCTTCTTGACTATCCTGTATAAAAGAGAAACCATACTCATACCTGTGTCCCTTGCCCTGATGGCGTACAGTCCCTATCACCATTTGACAAGCTATATATTGAACTATGTTTCTGCTCTTCATCTATCTGCCTACAAGGTGGAAGCACCATGAGGGCCAGGACTCTCTCTCTTAGGCACCATCACAGAATAGTCTGAATCACAGCAGAGTGCTGCTGAATGCATTTTTGCATTCATTATTACATATTCTGTTAACAGAAAAACAGCATTCTATTTCCCTAAGTATATGCATTTTTCATCTGAACTGTTCAGATGTGCAGACTGTATTGAATGGGGTGTCCTCCCTCTTGCAAAGTGAATATGTTATAATCTATATGTATGTATCCATAGTAGCATAAGGAAAAAGACAATAGAAGCCCTACTTTGTGTTTCTACAAAAGAATTAAAGGCCTCCTCTGAACCTCACTTAGAGAAAAACATACATAGGGAAGAATCTTGAGTCATCATCATCAGACTCAGAGCTGTTTCATATTCATACATTATTCTCACTCTTAATTTATTCCATGAGGCAATAGAGCAGCAACTGTTGGCGTACTTTAATTTAAAAAGCCACTGAAATTAAACCAACATCATTTAAAGTTATATTCCATTAAAGGGACCATCATGTATCATGCAGCAATAACATCAATAACAGAAACTAGACAAAATTAAAAGACCCTCATCATTGATGATGACTTGAATTGATGGAAGTTTGCTAGAAGATTGTCATCCAAACTTCTAGTTCCTGCTTTAGCGTGCTGCACTGCTTACAGAGAAAACTATTTTCAGTCTTTTCCTCCCTCCACTTTCAAGTTATATAGAATTGGGAAACAGTTGAACAATAGCAACTTCAAAAAGATCCAATCATTCATAACAAGTATTTTTGTAGATAAAAAGCTATATAAAGGTAAAATTGTAGCCATTAACCACCAAAAATATTAATGTGATTGATAATTGAGGCTATAGGGTTCATCTTGCCTCTGCATGTTTTTGTTCAGCCAAAGGTAGAGTTAGCAGTGATTTTTATAGTTTTAAGTAGTTGGGAAAAATCAAATGAGGCCTATTTCTTTACTTATTTTTGAGCCTTTTAAATTTATTATTATTATTGTTGTTGTTGTTGTTGTTGTTGTTTTCAAGAGGCCCACTTATGACAGGTAGAAATTACATGAAATTCAGCATTTAGCATCTATGGGCAATTTCCTTAGTTCACGGCCTCTTACTCTCTGTTACTAGTCTATATGGTGTATAGCTTCTAGTTAGCTTTGTCAACTTGACCTAACCTAGGGTCACCTGAGAAGGAATTTCTCAGAGCATATTGGCCTATGGGCATGTTTACAGGGGATTGTCTTGACTGATGTTGGAAGGCCCAGTAGGCAGTATCATATTTAGAAAGGCCCTAGGCTATATAAGAAAGTTAGTCATTTCAGTTAGCTTTCTACTGCTGTAAAAATCATCACAATCCACAGCAAGATTTCATTTTATCTTACAGTGATAGTCCATGAGAAAGGAAGCCAGGGCAGGAGCTCAAGGCAGGAACCTGGAAGCAGGAACTGAAGCAGTGACCACCAAGCTGTGCTGCTTATTGGCTTCCTCCCAGGACCATCTGCTCAGAGCCCTCCCACATGAATCCTTAATCAGGGACATGTCCCACAGACTTGCCTACAGGTCAATCTGATGAAGGCATTTTCTCAGTTGTGTTTCCTCTCAGATAACTCTAGCTTGTGTCAAGCTGACAATAACTGACTAGGACATCAACTAAACATGGTCTTGAGCAAGCCAGCAAGCAGCATCCCTCCATTGTTTCTGCTTCAAGTTCCTGCTTGAGTTCTTGTCCTGACTTCACTCAATGATTGGCTGTTACCTGGAAATGTAAGCTGAATAAATTATTTCCTTCCCTAAGCTGCTTTTCATCAGGATGTTTTAGCACAGCAACAGAATGAAACTAGTACAGCCTCTGCTGTTAGACAGTCTTCATGTGGTACACAGTCTCTACTCTGTTAGGAGGTGTCTCTGTGGCACACAATCTCTTTTCTCTACTAGATGGCGTCTATGTATATGTATAGTACACATGGCTATGGTACACAGCCTCCACTCTGTTAGGCAGTTTCTATGTAGTACACAGCCCCACCTCTCTGTTAGTTGGTGTTTATGTGGTGTAAAGCCTCTTCTCTCTCTTAGGTCACAGTCTATCCTGTGTAAACTGTGTTTTTTCCTGTAGTTGCTTCATTCTTACACCTCTTTTCTTTATCACTTTGCTTTTATTTGAAGAACTTCAGTCAGGTTTTTTATCTTTCCTTCCATCTGAGATGTCTTTTTTTTTCTCCCTAGTTTCTTTAAAAATATTACACTTATTTATTTATTTGTACCCATGGGGATTGAACTCAGGTTGCTAGGATTTGTGGAGAGAGTTTTACCCATGGAGGCATCTCTCTTTTCTTCTCCTTAGTCTCCAACGGATTGTTCTTGTCATCATAGGGGTTGAATGGAGGACCCAGAAGACATAGCCACACCCTAATCCAGAATTTATTCATCTGACCTGACTGAGGGCAGATGTTGCATCATGGTACCACAAGAGAAGTCCATCCTGGGTTGTTCAGTAGGTGCCAAATTCAATGACATTTGTCCTCATTAGTGACACAATAATCAATGAGTAGGCTGTGAGAGACTGTGGGAATGTGGAAGGAGTTAGAATGTGAAGTCTGAGTAGAAGAACACCCAAACCTCTAGCAACTGGATGATGCTTCCCCTGACCCAAGGGAGGCCAGCACTATGGAAATTTTCATTTTGGACTTTTGTCCTATGAAGTTGAGAAAGAATAAGTTTCTGTTGTAAGCTACCTTGTTTGTGGAGCACTGTTGCAGCACCCAAAGGAAATAAACACCTGAGTATAGAATTTGTGGTTGACAGTTTCTCCCCATTCCCTGCTCCTAGCAATTGAGAACTGTGTCCAATGAACTAAATGAAAAAATATTATAATTTAATAAAAATATTAAAATATTATAATTGTTATTTCTCTGTAGGTAGTGCTTTCTCCTCTATCTACTTTTATAACTTTTGTATTTAGTTTTTAGGAGTTAAATTATGGCAGGTCTTTACCCAGATTTCTCTTGGGTTCATTCTGTTTAGAAGGTAGTGTGCTTTTGGGTTATATAGGCTTATATATCATCAAATTTGGCAAAAAGTCTTTAGTCATTATGGTTCTATTTTAAAGAGTGTGTGTGTGTGTGTGTGTGTGTGTGTGTGTGTGTTACCAAAAAAGGCCAGAAGATGGTGTTGGGTTCCAGAGCTCCAATTATTAGTGGTTATGAACTGCTCCATGTGTCTGTGGAAGCTGGGAACTGAACCCAAGTCCTCTACAAGAACAGTGTGCTCTTGACCATTGAGCCATCTCCACCCTCAGCCATTATACTTTTTATTGTTCTTTCGTCCTCACTCAATTCCTTCTGCTATTCTGATGACATATGTGCTTGATATTTTCTTACTGCTCCACAGACGGCTAAGATTTTGGTCATGATTTTTCATTTTCTCTCTGCTCAAATTGTAAAACTTTCCATTTACTTTCTTTAAATTCATAATTTTGTCTTTTCTCACTTCTGCTTTGTGTCTTTTTTTCCAGATTTTTAAAAATTTAAATTAGAAACAAGCTTGTTTTACATGTCAATCCCAATTCCAGCTCCCTTTCCTCCTCCTCTGACCCCACCAACCCTATCCCATTCCCTTTCTGCTCCCTAAGGAGGGTGAGACCTTCTATGGGGGAATCTTCAGAATCTGTCATATCCTTTGGAGCAGGGCCTAGGCCCTTCCCTATGTGTCTAGGCAGAGAGAGTATCCCCTCTATGTGGAGAGGGCTCCCAAAGTCCATTCGTATACTAGGGATAAATACTGATCCACTACTAGAGACCCCATAGATTGTCCAGACCTCCTAACTGACACCCACGTTCAGGGGGACTGGGTCGGTCCTATGCTGGTTTCCCAGCTATTGGTCTGGGGTCCATGAGCTCCCTCAGGTCAGCTGTTTCTGTGGGTTTCTCCAGTCTGGTCTTGACCCCATTGCTCATTACTCTTCCCTCTCTGCAACTGGATTCCAGGAATTCAGTTCAGTGTTTAGCTGTGGGTGTCTGCTTCTGCTTCCATCAGCCACTGCATGAAGGCTCTAGGATGACATATAAGGTAGTCATCAATCTCATTATCGAGGAAGGGTATTTAAGGTAGCCTTTCCACTATTGCTTAGATTGTTAGTCGGTGTCATCCTTGTAGATATCTGGACTTCTAAACTTTTCTACATCATTGTTCCAGTTCTGTAACATCTCCATGGTACTGTTTAGCTAACTTCAACTTCGTTGCTGAGGTCTTCCTTCCTTGCTTCCTTCCTTTCTTTATTTCTTCCTTCCTGTCTTTATTTCTTCATTCCTTTCTTTCTTTCTTTCTTTCTCTTTTTCTCATTTATTACAAGGACATTTGTATTTCATTGTGAAAGCATTTATTTTTAAAAATAAGATTTATTTTTATTTACGTGTGTGTGTTTGTATATGCATGCCATGTGCTTGTGAGGGCACCTGAGTCCCTGGAGCTAGAGTTCCAGGGCATTGTAAGCCACCCAGTGTGGATGCTTGAAACTGAGCTGGGGTCATCTGGGAAAGCAGCAAGTGCTCTTAAACACCAAGCCATCCCCCTGGTTCCCGTGAGGGGTTTTCTACATCAGTTGGTTATTGTATTTCAGATAATGCTAACATCCATTACTAGTCCTGGTCAGGAAGAATGCATGCTACCTCATCTTTTCTTGCAGTTGGAGGACCTTGAGAGTCTCCACAAGAATTTATATTATGAAAATGGCTACAATACTAAAAGTTACCTATGTATTTAACACAATACCTTTCAAAACTCCAGTGACTTTTCTTCACAGAACTAGAAAAACAATCGTAAAATTCATATGGAAACACAAATAGCAAAATAGGGATGCTGGAGTTAGCACTGTAGTTGATTTAAAATTATGTTATAAAGGCATAACCAAAACAGCACACTGCTGCCCCCAAAGTGGACATGTAGAAGAATGGACCCAACTAGGAGACTCAGAAAGAAATTCACACAGCTATAGCCACTTGCTTAAAATGCACATTGGGAAACAAAACAAAACATCAAAAACCAACCACTTTCTCTTCAACAGATGGTGTTGGTAAGGCTGATATTCACATGTAGAAGAATGAATCAAGTCCTGGTCATTAACCCCACATGAAAATCAACTAAAAATTGACCACAGGCCTTAATTTAAGATGTGAGGAAAATGCATGGACCTGTGGGGACATTTCTCATTCCAACTACATGCCTGGATTCACTTTCTTGCTGTCTTGTAGGTTTCTCCTTTATCTCCAGCTTGTAGTGTCTTAAGGGGTTGCAGTCACACTAGACACCCAAAAGGAGGAAGAAATGTCTACACTTCCAGCATGTCTACACTGCAGATTTTGGTGAATAGTTCATTTAAATACAGCGGATGTACATGAAGGTATATCTGATTTGTGGTTGATTCTTTTCCCCACAGAAGGATGTTTAAACCCTTATTCTTAGTACTCTATACAGAGTCTTATCTTGGAACCTGGGACATTGCAGTTGAGTCGCGACCTAGATGTGGCATCACTACAGTGTGGCAGGGGCCCTAAATGCAATATGATCAATGTGTTTATAAAAGCAAAGAGACACCATGACATAGACCCAGGAGAGGAGAATACCACACAACACAGTGGCAGATTCAGTCCTGAAACTGCAAACAAAGGAAGACCAAGTATTGCCAGCAGACCATGAGAAGCTGGGAATGGCAAGGGTTGGCTTTCCCTGCAGGCACAGAGGCCTGACCCTGCTCACACTTGGGTATCAGACTTCTGCCTTCTGAGTAGTGAGGCTATGCACTATGTTAAGCTATGCACTATGTTACTTTACTAGGTCATACTTTGTTACAGCAGTTGTACTAAACCAGTACACCTTTAACTTTTGAAAATTCTTTGTAGCCAGTGTTTGTGGGCCAGAATTAAATGTTAATTACTTGGTAGATCAAAGAAGCATCACATATTTCTTAGTTTATCACTAAGTGCTGCTGGCCATTGTGAGCATTGATGATACTCTTTCTGAAATGGCCGAACACAGACAGTGAAATCCACATATATTTCTTTTCATGCCATTTGAATATTCACTTGTGATGATGCATAGAGACAGCCTTCACTATTCCATGGCAAACCTTTGATTCATCTTTGATTGACTCCATGTCTGTTTTCTTACATCTCCCCTAAATTTTCCCAATGTTCTGCAAATTATGAGTTTTCTCTTTTCTAAACTCTCAGCAGATGACCCACCCCCCTCCTGCAGGTGACTCGTCCTCCTATTTATCTTATGAGTCAGAAACTCATAAAAGGAACTCTCAGCCCATCTCCCAAGGCAGGGATGCATCAACAGCATCTCCCACATTTTTACGCAAACATTTGCTTCAAAGGTAAAATTGTGCTTTCGGTCAATGAGGCTCAAGGGGACAGAAAGTATTGAATATTGAGAAACACATAATATATGTCTGTTTCCTGGCATTCCTTGACCTGTTTCATAATCACTTTCCTAGAACACAGATTCTATCGTGACACTTCTAATATGAAACTGGAATGCCTCCATGTGGCTTGGCTGGTCTTCTCTAATTTTAGCGTGGGTTTAAACAGCCTGGGAATCTTGTGCAGGTGCAGGTTCTGATTCAGTCTAAGTCCAAGGCCCCAGATCTAAATGGGTGATGCTGCTGCTACATGCCCACGGATCAAGCTTTTAGGTGTGGTGGCCAAGAGGATCAAGGATCAACTCTTCAGAAAAGCATTCCCAGAGCTTTTGTACCAACTTCTTTCTAGCTCTCTGCCTTAAAACATGTTTCCATTTGTACTTGAAAAAGAGGAGCTCAGCAGAGATGAAATGTCAAAATTTTAAATTCCACTATTTTGTGTATGCTCAGCTCTGTTAATAAAGACAACCAAGGTAGGGCAGGCAAATTCCCAAACCCAGCAACAGTTCTATCATGTCCTGCCCACCATCGGACTTTTAAGGAGAGCTCTCTGTGGAGTCTTGGCAACTCTGCTTACTGTTGGTCCAGCTAAGCATTGCTGGGATTGAGTTGGAGGTCAGGTTCCCCAGGTATGACTATGGTGGGTATGTTGCCTATAGCATGATGTTGTGGATCCTTTCAGAGTCATTGCAGACAGGTCTGTGCTGTAGGTAATGCCTGAGCAATGTCTTTTAGTCTTAGACAGGCAATCTGTCCTGTTGTCAGAGATGTTCCTTAGTTTTGCTCACCACACAAGTTTTCCCCATTCCTCTTTCCAACCCAAATATCTGTGATCAAGCCCAGTTCACATTCCTTTCCCATTCACAGACCACAGTGTGCTGATTTATTCCTGTGTTCCCTAGCTTGGCTTCATTTATAGAGTAGCTTCTGTGTTCATAGATCCACAATTGATACTAGAGATACAGGAGTGGAGGAGGTACATCAGTTCATCTTAATATTGCTGACAGTTTTGAATGAGATAGACAAATAGGAAATAGGATAAGATGTTTAGAAAGAAAGGAAGGAAATGAGAGAGAGGCTATCCATGAATCCAGTTTATTCTATATAGTAGTTACCTTTCTCCATCTCTATACAACAAAGAGAGAAAGAGTTAATTTTGGTTCCTGATTTAAAGGGATAGAGTCCATTATGTCAACAATGTATAATGTTGGGAGTATGAACTAACTAACCACTTACGTCAGGCAGCAGAGAGGGGGATTAATGTGCTCAGTTGGCTTTCTCTATTTTCCCTTTCCCATGGGATGGTGCCACTCATTTTCAGCATGGGCCTTCTCTACTCAGTTAAACCTTGCTGGAAATGCCCTTTATAGAGGTGTCTAGGAGTGTATATCCTAAGTGATGCTCAGTTGAGTCACATTGACAGTGGAGATTAACCATCACACCTACTAACCCTGAGGTCTAAGAATTTAATGAATCCCAAGATATTACTATCTACTAATTGCTTACTGTATCACAGCTCCCAATGGCACAACTGCTATTTGCATGCTCTCTGTTACTCTTGCTGATGATACTGTCAAGTTATTTTATTTTCACAGGTACAGCATTTTAATTACACTGTGATTAAATTGATTCTGTGCATTAATTAAAATCTCACTTGATTATAAAATTGAAACCCAAGCTGAACTACTCAAGTGCACATGATAAAGCCACAAAAATAGTTGAGATAAAGGGGGAAAACGAGACCCAAGATAAAGTCAGAGGTTTGGGGATACTCTAGGCAAGAGGAACTTGGTGCTTGAGCTCCTCTACTCTTCTGTCTTTCCATGTCTTTCATTTATTCTTCCCTGTGTTTCCTTTCATAACTTTTGCCACAAGGCACAAATGGACTATTGTCCCATTCCAGTCACAGCACACACCACACACACTACACACATCACATACACCACACACACACACACACACACACACACACACACACACACACTACACATACCACACACATTACACCATAAACACACCCGCCACACCACACACACCATACACACACCACACCACACACACCATTCACACATACCATGCCACACACCCCATACAACCATACACACACACAAACACACATGCAGCAACACCACACTCATACCACATATCATACACATATCACACACACACACACACACACACACACACACACACACACACACCACAACCACACACAGTATACCACACAAACCACACACACACACCACACACACACACCACACATATACTATGCACACCACACATCACACACACAGCAACACGACACTAACACCACACAATCACACACACACACACACACACACACACACACACACACACACACACACACACTATACACACCCCACACACTCTACACTACACACACACACACAACCATACACCTCATCCACATACACCCCCACATTTATGTCTATAAGTCAACAAGGAGGCTTTGAGAAGAGTGGCTGATGTCACTAACCACCTCTCACCATGTGCCCCTGTTTTCGTACATTAACTGTTGACTTTGTGTATCAGCTTTCTTCTCTGTTGACACTGGTGGGCTCCAGAGAACCATGGCGGTCTATAGTTTGGATTTTAAGGCTTAATTCTTACAGGAAAATTAACATTTTTTTCTGTCTTCCTAACTTGTAAGCTGATTTGTCTTGGTAGCTGGGGGAAGAATTCCTACCTGAAAACACTGTCATTTGTAAATAACTCCTAAAAGGAAGCATGTCTCAGTTTCCAGAAGACAGCTTTCTGATCGTAAGACTCCAGGCAGTGCCCTTTGACACTGAATGGGAGACCAGCAGTGTGATCACTCCTACAGTATTCTGTGAGGTCAATCTCCCTTTCCCAGGACAGGGTTGGAACCATGGCAGATGTCTAAGAGGTTCTCAGTGTTTGTCTTCAAAAGAGCTCTATCGTGATGCAGGGAAGGAAGAAAGCTGTCATGTACAGCTTTAATGTTAGAGAATAGGGGTCACAGAAAATTCTCCCTTGAGTTTTCATATAAGAAAAGGTGACTGCATCAGGATAGTTTCCTGCTCTCACATCTGCAAAAACTCTAAAGGAAATTATAGCCTGTCCTTCCATTTCAGCGTGCATTACCAGGGAATGTGTGGGCTGAGCATAACCCTGAGTGAATTAATTAGTTCCTTTTGCTCTTATAGAATACCTCATACATGTTACTTTAAAAAGGAGTTTATTTAGACTCATATTTTTAGGGTTCAGTCCATCATGGCAACAGGCAGCAGAGAGGTCAAGGTAAGTCTCAAGCAGCTTCCTTCTTTTTCCCTTTTTATTTTGTCTGGACCTTTAGCCCAGAGGATAGTGCTACCCACATTAAGGTGGTGTTTCTCTCCTTTGTTAAACTTCCAGAAAGCGTTCTCACAGATATGCCGGCGTATGTGTCTCCTAGGTGATTTCGAATCCAATGAAGTTGACAATGAAGTTTAATCATAATAGTGGGAAACTTAGGTGCTACAGCATTTAAAAAAGTAAAATCAAAACAACTCCACTGACAGGCTGGAGGGAATGTGAGAGGGTCTCATATGGAGAAGTTTCATAAGGACTGTGTGTCAGATGCTAGGTCACAGCCATCAGAATGACAGTCTTGATGTCCATGTTTGTGTTCACCAAATAGTTGTATAGACTGAGCAGTAAGGGGTGGCACTCTCACTGTAAGGTAAGAAGCAGGAAAGGAATGGAGGCTCGCTGCCTGGCACACTGGCACTCAGCATACATTGGCTGCGTTGATTCCAGTCAGTGTCATGACTTCGAGAGGTTCTACACTGTAACTAGATCAATGAACCAAAGACAAAGTGATGAAAACTACATCTGGAATATTTGTAAGCAAGGACAAATGAACACAGATTAAACATGAACAAAGACAACCTAAGTGTACCTTAACCTGACTGCCCACAGCCTGTAATTACCTAGAATCCTACCAACAGAAAACAGCACGAGAAAATGAGCTGATATTCATGTCTTCTCAGAATATTAGCATCCTACCCACCTTTGAAATCACTTCAGAAGCAGTAATGGTGAAAATATGTTCAGGATGACCACCTTAAATGTTGAAATGACTCAGACAGTGACTGAGATGTGTTTATTCTCTCTCTCTTTTTTTAAGTTTATGACTTTGCTCACTGATTCATCTTTCAAACTCATAAATGATTTTTATTCTTTAGACTTTTTAGTAAGGAGGGGGAGGAAAAAGTAAGAGTAAGAATTAAAAGAAAATAGGGCTTATAACCAGTAAAAACAAAACAAACAAAAAACATAACAAAACAAAAAATAGAATAATGAATTCTGTTCCCTTTCTGGTTAAGTGAGGCTGTATAATGAACTGGTCTCCTTCTGGTTAAGTGAAGCAGTGTTAAATCGGTGCTCAGAGGAACTTGCAGGAGAAGTATCACAGCAGCTTCTAAACCTTCTGAAATTGCAGGGAGTTATGGGATTGCCAGGATCCAGTTTTTCTTTTTTCACCTTTTTTTGACACAGTAAACCATCCCTGTAAAAGCTAGCCTTCTCCTTGATGGGGCATGGGGCACACAACCCAGCCCCTGGGGTCTTGGGGACTTTCCATTTGAACCTGGCTATCTGTAGTAAATAGAGAACTTTGGGAAGTTTCCATTTGGGGGATCTGTTATCTGATTTCTTCCCTCTAGTTCATCCTCTAGGGGCCATGCAAATGCAGCTTAGGGTTATTTGAGACTCTTCCTTAGCCTTATCTCTCCATGCTATCTCCATTCTCTCTAAAGCTGGCCTGGCTGGGGCTTTGGTAACACAGGCTTAAGGTTGCAGCAGTAAAGGAGCAGCCATTTTAGTGTCTAGACAAAACCCTGGGCACTCACTCAGTACAGAGCAGCAGCCTACTTTCCCCAGCTCTGCCACACTTCTGCAAACAAGCATGGTCCTGTAGCAATCAAGCTGCCCAGGAGCTCGTGGAAAGTGCTGGGAGCCAAAATAATTGTCATTTCCAACTCTGGATGAAATAAGAAATAAAGCCCAAGAGTGATGCTCAGATCTCTAACTCCTTCAACTTAGAAACAAACATAAATGTCCAGTCAATTAAGATAAAAAGGAAAAGAAAGAAGAAAAAGGGACTGGAGCACATTAGGAGGAGTGGAAGAAGGAACAAAAGAGGAAAGGAAGAATACCAGAAAGGAAGGTAGGAAAGAAGAAAGGAGGGAGAGAAGAAAGGAAGGAAGAAGGAGGAAAGAGGAGGAAGGAAGAAGGGAGGGAAGGCAAAGGAGGGAGGTAAGAAGTTAGGGAAGGTAGAAGGGAAGGAAGAAGGAAAAGTAAGAAGGAAGGAATTTGTTCTCTGGCCCAGGCTTGCCATGGAATTATGGGCGAAATAAATCCAAAACTGATGTCTAGGCAGCCCTGTGGATACAAAATAACACAGGAAGCATTCTAACTGAACTCCTTGGTAACCAGCAAAATCATTACTACAATCAACATCACTTTTTTATTTTTATTTTTTGGTTTTTCGAGACACGGTTTCTCTGTGTAGCTTTGGAGCATATCCTGGCACTCGCTCTGGAGACCAGGCTGGCCTCGAACTCACAGAGATCTGCCTGCCTCTGCCTCCCAAGTGCTGGGATTAAAGGTGTGCACCACCAACACCCAGCCAATCAACATCACTTTGCCAATGATAATCACACTGAAGAAGCCCAACGACAAAATAACATTGTTCAATATATTGTTCAATACTCTTGCTATGGTTGTCAGCTGTTAATGTTCACAGTGCTGGGCGTAGTGATGTCCACATAGTTCAAACAACTCTGCAGGCTCAGGATGAAGGATTACCTGAGCCCAGAAAGTCACAGCCAGCCTGGGCATGGTTCGAACAACTCTAAAAAACAAACAAAAAAAAGAGATGAAAATATTGTGAGTGTAGCCTAGTAGTTCAGTATAAGAGTGTATTAATAGTGCAAGATCCTAAGCTCTGTGCCAAGCAACACACACACACACACACACACACACACACACACACACACACACACACACACACTTGTGATATATATATCACAAGATAGGCTGTTTTGTGCTGTGTTCTATTTAGATTCTACAGCCGTGTGTTAGCTACTTTTTTGTTGTGATGAAGCATCATGAAAAAAGGCAATTTACAGAAGAGAGATTTTATTTTGGCTCATGGTTCCAAAAGGATGAGAGTCTATCATAGTGGGACAGAGGAATTGCAGCAAGTGGCAGGTATAGTGGCAGGGGCAGAAAGGGAAAGCACATATCTTCAAAAGCAAGCATGAAACAGAAAGAGAGAGAGAGAGAGAGAGAGAGAGAGAGAGAGAGAGAGAGAGAGAGAGAGAGAGAGAGAGAGAGAGAGCTGGAAGTCTGGCAAGATGATATATCGCAAAGCCCTTCCCTACTGTTGTACTTCTAGCATGGCTGTATCCCTAAACCTCCCCCCAAAGCACCATCAAATGAGAAACAAGTGTTCAAATATTAGAGCCTATGGGTGTTTCTCACCCAATACCACAAGCTCCTAGAGGACATTTTCCATGGGGGCAGAATGCTTTACAGAGGAAAGATTTTTGAAGTAGGAAAAACAGTTGAATACCCATTTTCAACCGAAGAAATTATTTCACCCTTTACATGTTGAGCCATCCTGTCTGTATCCTTCAGTGTTTGGCTCACAAGCCACTCCACATCTTCCACCACAGAAGTTGTTCTTGGTGCCCCACTCAATTCTCCATAGATCCCCAAATTTTTAACACTACAACCAGTCTTTCCTGGTAGTGTTTTCCCAAGAGTTTCTCTGGTTCCTGGAAACAATTTTAGCTGGGACTGAGGAGACCTGAGAGGAAATGGCTCGCTGGCCTCCCCCTCAGCTGGGAGAGCTCTAAGTGTCCTGCACTGCCAGAGTAGTCATCATGCTGGGTTTAGTGCTGTGTCAATTTGATTTTGTTATTGGAATAACATACTCTGACAAAACAAACAAACAAAAATAATAAAACCCCCAAACCCCCAAAACTAAGGAGAGAATCTGTTTGTTTATTTGTTTTTTAACCTTACAATGCTGTTACTGTAGAGAAGTTGAGGCAGAACCTCAAATGGCTAACTCCATCACAGCCAAGGTCAATAGCAGAGTTGAACAGCTTCATGCCCATTTGCTTGCCTGTGCCCATCTTGATTTCTCCATTCATAGACAGCGCAGAACATCTTACCATGGGCATAGTGCTGCCCACATTGGCCTCAGTCTTCACACATCAATTAACTTCCTCATCCAGACTCTCTCCAGGAAATTCTAGGCCCTGTCAAGGTGACAATTGAAGGTAACCATTTTACCAACCAAACTGACTTTTAAAAAACACCTAGGAAGCATTTTTGGGAAACACGGCCTAAGAACGAATTTAACTCTTTGGCTTTCTTCCCCCCTTTATTCCCAACCCTAATCACTTGGGTTCAGGCGAAACTTAGTGGACAAGCAGCAGGCATCATTCTGCTACTCTCTGCCTGTGCTTACTACAGCCTGTTCCCCATTCTGAGCTCCATGTCCCCTGTTCATCCCCATCCAGCCCTCATACTGCTATCCTCAAACTGCTATGCCTCCTTGTGATGGTAGACAATGCTAATCTGTGTTCTAAAATCGAAGCTGCACTGATCAAACAGCAGATGGGAAAAGGAGGCACATATCAGCTTCCTGCAAGCAACCTTTCTGGAGGCGTTAAGGCTGGAATTTCTGAAGGCCACTGGAAGCTCAGGCATTTCCCTTGATTGTTGCCACTAAGATGAAAGTTAACACACAGTGAATTTGAGATTCAAATGCCTACTGTCCCTTCTTCCTCCACTGAAGGATAATCAACTGTTTAAATAGTCTGAAAACACCATTGCCTTAGCTCTTATGATATATGGCTTCTGTTATTGCTCTCTATTTTTAACTCCAGACCCACAGTTCTTGGAACTGTTGATGGCAAACGCTGAAGCCAACTGTGGCAATTCTGAAGAAAACTGACACTTCTCCCTGGACATCTTGTGAGTTTAAGGTGCAGAGGAATTATTCACCTCTAAGTGGGAAGTTTGTCATCTCAATCACGAAGAGCTTTCCCTACTGATCTGACCACCATGCTTTCTGCATTCTGAGAACCATGGAAAATTTCACTTTGTGCCACGGCCATGCTCTCACCGGCATTTACTCTTTTACCTCATCATGTGACTCCTAGCTTGTGTAATTTTGAGGCACTAAGCTATGTCCCAGGCCTTACACACCAGTACTCAGAGGGTAGAGATTAAACAGATAGGTTTGCCAGGCCACTATTAAAGAGATATATGCATGCCTTAATGCCACCTTGGGGAGAAGCCCAGTGACACATCAGAATGTTCAGACTGCTTTGGGAAGCACAGGTGTGAGCGTTCAGATAGGCAAGAGGGCTTAGACTAGAAAGGCTGACACCTTTGCCCTCTTTGCCCAAGCTCTGTTCTTGGCACCCACCTCATATTTGGCACAAGAGAATGAGCTAATAAATTTTTATACCGATTCTTACTTCTAAGAGTGACACAGGCTCATGTTAATCCCTCTTGATGGAAAGTGAAAAAAAGAAACAACTAGTTTCCAAAGAGCCAAAGGAACCCACATTTTCTCATGGAAGAAACAGGACACACACAGGCATCACACATTGTGGGAGGGCAGGGTCAGCCGTGTTGGAAGGGTTTACCCTGTGTTGATGGAAATTTGCTCCTGGAGCAAACCTTTTGGGAAAGCATTTCCAGGTTCCTGGCTTAGATAATAAAAACCAAACAATGAATTTGCATTGTATTGGGGAAATGTTGCTGTTTTCAATGCTGTCTCTTTAAGACAGCAATCGTGTGTTTCTGTGGGTGTCTTTGTTCAGATTCTCGTATGCTCTTCTCTAAACTTCCGTGAGATTTTCATCTGTCAAGACATTGTTAAGTCAGTTCAGTCTCTTTAGAAGCAATCATTGTTTCCTGGCCCCGAGTCTGGAAGACTCCCTAGAGATGACAGGAGTTTGGAACAGAATGACATTCAGCAATGTCTGGCAGTATTACAGGGCAGAGCTCGGCTCCAAAGAGGAGGGCTTCGGGTTGGAATCCCACCACCAATGTGTGAGGAATTCAACAGGCATTGCAGACAGCACACACAATGCTGTGGAGGCCAGGGTCATGGGTTCCTATCGTCTGTGTGAGGACAGAACAATATTTGTGTTTCCTAAAAAACAAATCAAACAAAACAACAACAACAAAACCCAAACCAAAACCAAAACCAACATCTGTTTTCAGGACATTATGCAAAATTCACAATTTTCACAAATTTTTCACAATTTTGATGATCCACAGTGCTGCTGCTTAGAGATGGCTGCATGTGGTATTTCCTTATAAAGATAAGGAAATTCTTATTTCTTAGTTTTAATTATTCTTTGGCTATTGCCTGGGTATTAGTTTGCACTTGTATAAATACTGTTGTTTATGCCTTTATATTGCTGCTCCAAGTGTTCCCAATAACCCTGTTTCATTGGGGAGGTGTTTACTGTAATAAAAGAAATGTCTAATGCAGGGCAAGCTTGCCCTTTAGTACTGCTTCAGAAGTTCCCTGTGCTTGTGGCCTGGGGCATTACACGTTCTCACCCTGTAGTTATCTCCTTTAGAGTTCATCCTGACTTCTCCAGGTTGGAAGAGCTGCTTGATTCCTCATCACCCCAACAGGGCCATGCAAGGAGTAACACCTTTCAAACACCCCACTTATGAGTCAATGACGGAAGAATCGAATCCTGGTAATTTTTTCATTTCCAAATTATTTGAACCTTGGCTAGTCTCCTCCTAATTATTGCCCATTGTGTCTCAATTCCTCCTTTCCTATTTATTAATAGCAAAAGTATTAGTTGAAACCATAGAAACCTTTGAAGGAGTTCTGTTTACTTAAGAAAAAACAAGCAGTTCATATAACTTCATTTCCAATCATATATATTTTAAAAAAGCTGTAGCAGTGGAAAAGGATAACTTGGTAACAACAGTTTAGTCTCTTTGAACTGCGACCTTTAGATATGATTGGCCAGCTCCTTGAAAAGAAAGATCTGAATCAATCCAGTTTGCTTGTTACCGAATGTACATGTCTTTCGGGTTTCTGCCTTGGTTCTTCCTTGCATCTTAGCTGTGTCATTTGAAAGTCACATATTTGAAAAGCAGTTCTTCTTTCTCCATCACTGCTGTTGTAATCTGAGTTGTCTTTTGGCTTCAGTTTTGAAAATGTTAACTCTGAAATTTACTGCTTCAATTTTATCATAAGCTCAACACCCTACCCAGCTAAACCAGGTGATCTGAAGTCTTTGTCACTTTGTGATGTGATCTGTGTAAGCAGCCTCTGTGTGCTCTTTAGAATGCTGGTTCCCAGGGCCCACACAGACCAGCTGACAGGATGCATCTCAGCAAGATTCACCAGCTGATTCTTACACAGAAAATGAGTCTTGGAGGTAGAGGGAGTCTGACGATACAGGCACTGAGCAGCCACTGGGCAGCTCAACCTGGACCTCAGTACCATGGTGTTCACATGCTGCTCCAGTGCCATATGGATTCAGAGATGTGCTAGGCTTCTGGGTGGTGAGCAAAGACCCAGTCAAGAAGGAGAGACTCACTGTTGCACAGGGAATGTGTAAACCCAATTGTATTAGTTACTTTCTCAAAGCTACTAACAAAAGCAACCTAACAGAGGAAAGGTTGTTTTTGTCTAGTGGTTTGAAGGGATGGAGTCCATCACAGTCAGGGAGGGCATGGATAGTCACACTATGCCTACACTCAGGAAGAAGAGGGTGATGAATAGTGATGCTCAGCTCACATCCTCCCCGCGCCACTTTTATTGGGCTCATGGCTTTTCCCATATTAGGATGGGTCTTCCCTCCTGAGCTAAAAGTTGTGGAAACACTCTAATAACTATGCTCAGAGATGTATCTCCCAGGTAATTCAAAATCCTGTCTAACAACGCAGATTAATTTTCCATAACAGCACATGATTGGCAGCTGAGAATGACTTCTGTTTAGAGAATGTGTAGCTGTGGGGTAGGACTGAAGGCTTTCCAGTGAAGACGGCAAGACTGTAAGGATTTTGTACCAGGGGCAAGTTGAAGGATGTTCCAGGCAGACTTACATGAAGATAGTAAAGCATATAAGCATCTCAAAAGTAATTATCATGGTTTGCTTTTGCTACATATGAGAAGTAGGCTAATATGAGAGATGCTAGATAGGAAGTAAATCATAGGCACAAGCAGGCTCTGTGATGACAGCAAGACTATCAAAGGACCAGAAGAACACCGTATGTATACAGTGAGGGAATAGGCTGACTGAATTAGGGCAAGTATATAGTAAAGAAGGCAGTGTGAAGGTTGCTGTAGTGGCTGATGAGAGCCAGTGGCTCCCTGATAAAATGTGGCAGCAGTAGGGATGGGAAGTTCAGAAGGGAATCCAAAGGTAAGGAGAAGGGAACCTTCCCAACATAGGTAGTCAGTGCTGTACCATTTGCCTTCTAGTCCTTGAAGATAGTGGGTATCCACGGTATCTTTGCTAATTCAGAGCAAATGTGAGCAGGTCTTCTACTGCCACTTATATGCCACAGTTCTGCATCTGTTTGCAAGAATCTCCTCTGTTTAGGTTGCTCACGCATTGCAAATCCATATATGAAAAACTAAAATGCTGCTTATAGAGACGTACTGGGTACCCACAAACCTTGGTTCATTGACTTTCTCTAACATTGAAAAATAAGTGTAACTGCGTCTTCCTACAGATGCAAGGAATAAGGTTCTGGGTTAAGACTCTGCTTACAATTCCTACAACTGGGACATAGAGCATGAAAGCATACTCTGAGGTTGGAGGCACAAGGGCATCTGGGGCAGACTCCTACCCCATCTCCATGGTTTGCTTAATGTGCAAGAAGGTAACAGCTTTCCCTCTCCATCTGCTTACCTTTCTATATGACACATTTTCCAAAACAGCCTACTAGGTGCTCTAAGTCCAGTCTCTATAGGCAAGAACACCACAGGTAGAACTTGTTTACATAGTTTGTACACAGCCCTCCACACTCAGTCATATGTTTTTGCAGCCCACAGTCAGTCAAAACAGCAAGTTATGGGTGAGTGGGAAGCAAGTGAGAGCTAATAGTTGACAAGCTGATATTAAGAAAAAAAAGTCAGAGAAATTCAAAGAGCCTTAGACAGATTTCAAGAGTTAATAGTTTTGCTTAGTAGCATAGAGGCAATTGCTCCCACAGACTTCAGTAATTCTTTAGTACTTCATCACCATTATTTATTTGGATTTTCCTTTTGTGACAAGGTCTCATGCAACTAGACCAGCCTTGGACTTGCTATGTAGCTAAGGATGAATTTGAACTCGTGATCCTCCTACCTTTGTCTCCAAGTGCTGATATTACAGGTGTGTGCCATCATGCCACCACTACTGACTCTCCTAAATATTACCAACAGGCATTGATCCTTAGGGGTAATGTACGTCTTCCTCCTACCCAAGGGAGGTAGTCTCAAGACAATATCTTGGGCCAGTTGACCATTCATTTTAACTTATCTCAGTCTGTATGATACTGTACTTCTCTTTAGAAGAGTTTCATAGTCTGTCAGCCAAACTGTCTGTCTTACAAGCATCTGCCAGGTGTCCAGTGACCACTGCTATTTTATTTAATCATCCAGATACAAAGAGACCAGGGGGTATGTGTGAGCAAAACTCCAGGATACATAGACTCCTCAGTAAGTGTCTTCCTTTTGCCTCCTATGTCTTTTCAAGCCTGCTTAAAAGTGCCCTAGCCATACTGTGCAGGCCTACATTATATTCCCTCAAGAAATAAAATATTAAATATCACTATAGGTATAATACAGAACTATACCTTGTTATTTAAAAATGCCCCATCAAGGCTGGAAGGATAACACATTTAGCAGTTAACATTTTGTACTGTTACAGAGGACTTGAATTAAATTCCCACCACTCACACCAGACAGCAGATAGCTGCCTGTATCTCCCTCCAGTCCCATGGATCCACACCTTCCTTTGATCTCCCTGGGTACCCACACACATGGGCATACACTCAGAAAGAGACTCAACACACACACACACACACACACACACACACACACACACACACACACACACTTAAATTAATAATAAAATCTTTAAACAAAATAAAATGCCCTATCATGTTTAGACTGAATTTTTTTCTGGAAATAAATCTCCTTCTAGTCTACCCTCATGCTCAGTATTTTTGAGCATGAGGACCAAGTAGACTTCTCCACTCAAGTCACTGCCTGTGGTAGTTTGAATGAGAATGGCCCCATAGGCTCACATACTTGAATACTTCGTCCCTAACTTGAGGAACTCTTTGGGGAAGGATTAGGAGGTGTGGCCTTGTCAGAGGAGGTGGTGTCACTTGGTGTAGGCTTTGAGGTTTCAAAAGCTCAGGCAGGCCCAGTTTCTTTCTATGCATGTCCAATGTACTGATAAAATGTAAGCTCTCCTGCCAGGTGATAGTGACACACACCTTTAATCCCAGCACTTGGGAGGAAGAAACAGGCAGATCAAAGTGAGTTCAATGGCAGCCTGGTCTACAAGGTGGGTTCTAGGACAGCCAGGACTGTTACGTGGAGAAACCCTGTCTTGAAAAACAAACAAAAAAAGATGTAAGCTCTCAGCTACTGCTCTGGGACCCTGCCTGCTGGCCTGCTGCCTGTCTTCCTGCTGCTGCCATGCTCCCCACTATGATAGTCATGGGCTCACTGTTTGAAACTGTAAGCAAACTCCTAGTAAAATATTTTCATTTATAAGTTGCATTGGTCAGAGAGTCTCTTCACTAAGCAATAGGACAGTGACTAAGCCACTGCCTTGCTCCTCAAGGAACTCCAGACAAGGAGACATCAGCCAGAATGAACAGAGTTAAAGGAGTCAGAGTGTTCTCACCTGCTGGGCTCTTCTACCTCCCAGTTGAATGTGGTATAAGACCTTTGATGAAATACCTAATCTAGCAAGCTTCAGTGATGTCAAGTTTCTACAATTCTAATGAGCTCCTCAGCAGGCAGAGGGAGTTGACTCATGGACCAAGATTGGAGTAACAAAGTTACTTTGGAGCCTACTCAAAATCCATGTCATGTAAACAAGATCTCTCTTTTAGCAGATGAGCTTTGAACTAAAGCTCCTGACATAACCTGCCCTTACCTCTGACTACTGAGGAATCTCATACTGGAAGGTGGTCTCCTTGCCCATATCAGCCTCAAGCTTAGATCCCATGGCTAGTACATCTAACCTCTGGATGCTCACCACTTTAACCTTCACTTTGATATGAGTACTTCCTTGATAGCCATTTCCTGGGCAGCTACAGATCATGGCCAATTTGCAAGAGAGAATCACAGTCTCAGTTCTTTAGACTCTGGATTCAGATAATCCTCATCACTCAAGTCCTTCACTTTATCAAACACCATGCACTGGGCACAGGGCTGAGAATGAGTGAGTTAACATCCACATGAAATATCCTTAGAATAAGTTGCTTTACAGTCCCTTCGTGCCTATCCAATAGTCTAATTCAAGTTTTCAATTTAGATGATGGCTGATGTATCCTGTAACTAGTTCTAGACATTTTTGTTTCAGAATTTATCTATTGGATTATCCTCACACCAACTTTGGTGTTTCATAAATTACATGTATATTCTCTTTGATAACCATCTGGTTTCTACTTAATATGGTTCCTGAATATCACCACTGCTTAATGCATTTCCTTTGCCAAAATAGGCCTTAATAGAAGGGTAGCTAGAATTTGGTGTAGAATGTCTCATGGAGACCTGCCAGCCCAGGGATCCTTAGGGAGACATGTTGCTTGGTTTTCATTGATGCTGCTGGCACTTGAGTGTGCAGAAGGAAAGGAAAGAGGAGATGGGAAAGTTAGTGATCGGTGCCTCGAGTTTATCCCCTTTGAAAATTGAGATAGCATTAATAGAAAGCAAAGAATTAAAGTATGAAAGCCACAGAGGTGGGGAAGAGGGACACTCCATCCAGATCTGCTGGGTTTGAAGTGCCAGCAAGGATACTGCATGGAAGTGTCCCAGAAATGCATGTAAGACAGGCATTGGAACATATTGAGATTAGGCCTGGGGAGAGAGTTTGGCCTCATCCTTGGAGAACTGACTAAAAAGACAATGTACAGAGGTAGAGCTGAGGGGGAGAGACAGCCAGCAAGGCTGCCCTTAGAGAGCGCAGCTTATGTTTCAGAACCAATGTGTTACCTGTGACTGACTATTTCTATGCCTGCCTGTCATGCTGTGTGACATTTTCATCAGCTCTGTGAAAGCCACCTAAGAATGGTCACACACTATTTGATGGTTGTACCTGATTAACTACGCATTGTCATCTACTGTTTTTCAGATCAGATTATTAGGAGAAAGTCACAGAATCTGGTGCCTATAAGACATCAGACATGTCCTTTCGGTGCATTGGGAGAAAACAGGTCAAAAGAGAGGGGTTGTGTGAGCCAAGATGGAAGGCATTTGCAAAACATATTTGGAAGAGTCTAAAATGTATTGTCCCAGGGGATTCAATGAAAGTTTATCAATTTGTTAGGTGATTGTCATGTTAACAGTGATTTCATGAAACCCAAAGTGAGGTCTAAGCTCCAATGCTAAGAAAGGGGAAGGACCAAGGGAGGATGGGAAGATGAAAAGAATTCAAAGAGCTAGCTGTCTACTAATAAGGAAGACATGCCATACTCATTCTGGAGATCTTTAGACAACCAGGCACACATCATACACATGGATTATAAACATAGACACTTGTAAATCAGCACAAATGCCACATACACATGTTCTGCATACAAGCCTACAGGCAGACACTCACAGGCAGGCTGGTGAAGGCCTCAACTCACATTTATTTTTCTCAAGCTGTGCTAGAGTTCTTGTGACATTGCTTCTTGACTAAACCCCACCTGACTTTAGGCCCTTGGAGTGTGTTACAATCCTCTTTGGAAAGCCTTTCTTTGCGCTGTTTTCCTAGATCCCAGCCCCCAAACACACACCCTGTGTTTATTAGAGCATCTATAATTCTCAGAGCAGAACATGTCCCACTTAGGCACTATTCATCATCCTGTCTCATTCATAGTGTTCCTCGAAATGCAGAATGCCATAGCAACTTACTACCTTTTACTCCATGTCTCCTCCACTCAATTGTTGGCTTTTGGGGAAGACTGCAAGAATATTTCTTTCCATTGTTTTCCTGCTCCCTTACAGGGTGCCAAGCTTTATAAGCTCAAGACAAAAATTTGAAAACATTGTGCTGGGTTTAAAATATTGAACTTTTCACCCTTTAACTATAGAAAACAATAATAGAGCTAGAAGGAGTTATGGATGGAAGACATTAAATAAAAATTTAAAAAATAGCAGCTGAAGGCACCAATATGAAATAGAAATAGCATAAAACACTGATCTGAAGCATTAGGTAAAGCTGAAGAGCAGTGAGGTACATACGGAAAAAAAAAAAAAAAAACAGAAGGGAACGATGGCTCCTGACTTGTTTATTTTGTAGTGTTGGGAATCAAACTCAGGTATCACAAATGCTAGGTAGGTGCTTTTCCACTCAGTCACATGCCTAAGCCCCAAAAGATGCTTTCTGAAAAGATCCCATTAAATAGATCAAAAGGTTAGGGTCAAGTCACCCAATTTAGTCTGGAATAAATTCCCCTCCCTTCTTTCCTTGTTCCTTCCCTCCCTTTCTTCCTTCATTCCTCTGTCCTTCCCTTTTATTCCATAACTAAAATACAAGTCATGAGTGAAGAGCCATTTAGTAGTCACTGGGACACCGGCTGGGAAATATTTAGGGAGAAGCAAGGGTTCAATTGGATAGTTTTCTATAGTGTGTGTAGTGAATAAATGAGAATAATATGGAGAGCACACCCCCATAGATAGCTTTAATTACATCCATTTGCCGAGAAAGCTATAAAAACATTTTGCTAAATCCTTTAAAAGACCACAGAATGACATTGCTACTGCAGCATCTGAAACTGAAAACACAGTCTGGGGAGATCCAAACACAGGTATTTACTTCTCCTGAGTATTAAGGGCAGATCATGATGTTTGGTGAGTCTTCACTTAAGTTAAACCATTCTGCTGGGCTTAGCTGATTGACTGTTAAGAGGGCTAGACATTGCCAACAGTGGTCTCATTTTTAGTTTACATCTTCTGTAAAAATCTTAGCTGTAAAAATTAGTGTTTTGTGAATCACAACTCTTGTGTAAGGCTTCAGTGAGTGTCCACACAGAAACTCCACAGTTTGAAAGAATTCAGTGCTGGTGCCTCTCCAAAGGATAAGAGAAAAACTGTGGTGTTGATCTGAGAGTCAGGGCAGCTGAGCAGAGGCAGAAACAAAGCCTTATAGCTGGGTACTGGGTGCACGGTGGCTGTATGACTACAGATGGACAGAAATCTCAAACAGGCAGCATTCAGGTCTAACTTCCTTCTCTTATTACAGGAAGAACATCTTTATCCAGACACACGGCCAATCACCCTTTTAGTGTATCTATTTACTATAACTATGTCAGGAGACTGGGACAGGGCTACTGGAGAAAGCATATCTCCAGGCTGGTATACTGACCCGGAGTCACCATACTCAAAGCCCAAGGACATCCATTGAAAGTCCATGAGCATCCATCTGCAGTCTTAGAATACACCACACAAGAAGCAGAGGAGACAGCAACAGACTCTCATTTGATGCCTAATGTGGGAGCTCCAACTATTTTAAGCATTGTCCACAGACTCTGAAGTCCACCTACACACAAGCTGTGTGAGATTTTAAAATTGACCATCTTGGTATGTGAAGAGAATCTCATGTTAGCACTGGAAGACACTTGTGATCTCAATGGGAAAGGAGTAGCCTCAGAGGTCTCAAACCAGCTCTTGTCTTTTGATTAGGAATAACTCACAACGTTCCAGTTTCCTGGCAGGGTTTTAGGAGAGTGAAGCTAGAATAAGTCAAAATTATATTACTAATTATCATTACTGTCAATCAAACTTGCTACATGATACAATCCTGCAGAAAGCTATGAGGGTAGGATTAGCTGCTCAGACTTCATTGTTTGATGGGCCCTTGTATGCTACAGGTTAGCTGCTCAGGTAGCACCCAATATGGACATTTTTTTTTTCTGCCTGAAAACATCTCTACATAGCTGTAGTTCTAAGGCCTAGGATTTGCTTTGGTTCTCTGCTATGAGCTTGGAGGTTCTAAAACCTGAAACATTATCATGCTTCCAGGGAACTGTAATGAGAGTTCCTGGATGAGACTCCCAGAAATTCAAGATTTCATTCTGTCATCTTACACCAGAAATGGACAACTTCAGGATGAGAGTCAAACCTGTATCTTTAGATTATTTTAAGCCTGTTTTCCTCATCGATTCATTTTTAAAGAATTCTAGTGAGATTTGGAAATTTCCATGAAAAGAGGCACATAACTATATTGAAATAAAAGGAACTGCCATGCAGGCAACTCCAGGACCTTGGACTGATGGAAAATAGGCAAAGCCATTACTCATATGGCCCAGGCTCAAGAGGAATGGCAAAGCCTTCTTCACCAATCCTGGCATAGGTGTTAACATTTACAGCAATTGACCAGAGTGTATGAAGACTAGCAAGTGCAGCTTTCAGAGTGTATGAAGACTAGCAAGTACAGCTTCCTCCTCCCAGTTATGTATAGCCTGAGACTGCTCACCTAATTAGACCTCCAAATAATACTAACCCTCCCCTTGTGCTGTACCTAATAAACTCCCTGAAGATCCTAGCTGCAGAGGGAGTTATCTCATCTGATTCAAGCTTTACTGTATGTATATCCGTGTATCTTTCATGTTTTCATTCCTTCACCACCCTTAGTTAGGGTTCCAGGACTTAGGCCACACAGATTGAGGCATATTATAGCAAAGAATTTTTAAACATTCTCCTCAGATATTCCATCCTATTCATAACAAATGAACACTCTTAACTGTTATATTTCTACCATTTGTATCACTCTCAGTATTTCCTGTGCATCTCTGGGTTGCTCATTTATGTACAGGCGATGAGAGAAGGATGTTGAACAGGTGTGATGATGTCATGGGCATCTCATCCCTACTACATCCTCAAACACCGAATCTGGGCCTGAGGTGGCCTGAGGTAGTCACCAGCATCAAAGACCTTGCCTTCATGCTCCCTCCTGTGCAGTCTGGCAGAGTCTGTGGCAGCAGATGTGGTAAGAATGTGTGAGGCTGCCAAGATGCTTAATCTAGCCTTTGAGACTGTTGTGACTGTCACCTCAAATTCCAGATTCAGGAAGACTATCAACTCATCCATAAAGGAAGGATCAGTTTCTCAAGGAGGAGGAGGAAGAGGAGGAATAATTTGTATTGGCCAGACTTAGAAGCAACCAATGCATAAATCAGAGTGCCAGTTGTAGAGTCACGGTGGAAAAGACTTTCTCCAGAACATTTTCACTGGGTTTTATTCTGTTTTGTTTGCTTATTCTTATAATGCTAAATTATAGAATGCCTGTTTCTTATAAAGTATGTTCCACATTAGGTTGGTTTTCACAGGGAAACTGTTTGTAAACCAGAAAAGTTTTTCATTGACAACTAGCTGTAAATAACAGGAATTCATTCAGGCTTGCTCAGACTAAAGGGTGAATAAATACCTAATTGAAAAAACAATTTGGGGGATAAGGGCTTACTTTGGTTCTTAGTCCATCATGGCAGGGGTGTCATGGAGACAGAGCATGGAGCAGCTTTCACATTGTATCTGAAGTCAAGAAATAGAAAGAAACGGAGCTGGGCTGTGGAATCGCAAGCTCCTCCACTAGTGATGCACTTCCTCCAGCAAAATGCCACCTCCACAAAGGCCAAAATCCTCTAACACATTTCAACCAGCCCAGGACCAAGTCTGCAAACATATGAGGCTCTGCTGGCTATTTAACATTCAAACTCAAGGGAAGTTGTAGAAAAAGAATGGATGTATTCAGAAAGGATATGTGGGATAACTGCCTAGGCCTGAAGGACATGGAAGCTCTACACACCTCTCTCTTCTCTTTCCCTGCTCTTACACTCTTCAAACCAAATGGTCTATTACCTCTGTACATCAGCTCCACTGCAGTCAAGCTTTCTTCGCTTGCCCACGGGCTCACAGGCCTGCTGGCAAACCATGGTCATGGACTCAAATCCTCACAGTGCCTATCCCCACTTATTCTTCTAAGTCTCCAGGCTCCTTAATTCATGTACCCTTAAAGGGGGTCTTGTCTGTTTACCCTAGACTCCAGATGGTTCCTTTAGTGGGATATGCCAACTTAAAAGGTATATTGCTCTCTCTCTCTCTCTCTCTCTCTCTCTCTCTCTCTCTCTCTCTCTTCCTCTCTCTTTTCTCTTCCTCTCTCACTCTCTCTCCCTCTCTCTCTCTCTCTCTCTCTCTCTCTCTCTCTCTCTCTCTCTCTCTCTCTCTCTCTTTGGTTTTTCAAGACAGGTTTTCTCTGTGTAGCTTTGGAGCCTATCCTGGCACTCGGTCTGGAGACCAGGCTGGCCTCGAACTCACAGAGATCCAACTGCCTCTGCCTCCCGAGTGCTGGGATTAAAGGTGTGCTCCACCAATGCCCAGCTTACATTGCCTCTCTATGCAAGCCTCTTAGAATAGAACTTCTTAGATATGATCATCCGTATGTCAGCTGGGAAGATTTCTCCTTTGAACTTATGCTTATAAAAAGTCTCTTGGGAACACCTTTAACACCTTTAACAGAACTCTTATGGACCTTGTTGCAGGTTCTATAAGATAGAGTCTCTTTAGGTCCCAGGCAATGTTGGATTGTTAAAGGCGACTTTGGAGTCTTATTTAAATAAGTTATTTGTGTCTTACCCAGGACCCTTTCCTCAGGGCATAGCCCAGATCTTCAGTCTTCAGTATGGTAGCCTGCAGATATTTAAGCTAAAATTAAATTAAATTGAAATTAAATTAAAATTAAATTAAATTGAAAAGTAAGTCAGTTTTCAGGTTCACCCATGGATAATGGCTGCCATATTTGACTCATCAAGTAGAGAGGCTTCATCCTCAGAGAAATTCTGTGGTACAGTGCTGGGCTAAGCAGTGCTGTCTGAACAAAACATCCCACAGAAGCAACTCAAGGAAGGAAGGAAGGAAAAGTTCATCCATTATTGCAGGAAGGCCTGGCAATGGGAATTGTGCAATGACATGACATCTTGGGAGCAGGCAGAGCACACAGAACAGTTGACTAAGAGAAGCTATAGTCAAAACCCTCAAGAACTACCCCTCCACCCACAGCAATACATTTCTTCCTACAGGGCCTGTTGTGTAGCAATTTACTCTGAGTTGAAACATTTCATCCTAAATGGAGGCACATTACTCAAGAAATAAGAAACTCACAAGTCTCAGGAAGTCCATGAAATTTACTAGATTTGCAGAATTCCTTCCTCTTTGAGTTTCTATAAGCAGTAAGGACTGTTGCCAATAAGTCATGCAGAGAGTTTCAGGAATACGGGGTACAAGAGTTGCCATTTAGGCTGATGTAGGCTTTTGTGGTGATTAGGCTACCTTTGAGTCATTCCTTCTCTTCTAAATAACCCCTCACCCATATTCCTGTAAGCCCAGTAAATCCATTGGTTGGCCAAAGTATACTTTGCTAACATTGTTTCTTTGTTCTGTCATTGGTTCCCTTCTTGGAGTGAGCAGATATTTGTTCATGTTTACCTGGAAGTTACACAACAGAGCCACCTCCTAAATAAAGGGTCCAACCCTCCCAAAACAGTGTCACCAGTCAGGGGCCCAAGTGTTCAAACACATGAATCAGTAGGAGACTTTTCACATGAAAACTGTAACTCTAGGTGTTTTATTGAAAGACAGACTCTGAAGGGGCTCAAGCCGTCTCCAGCTTGGCAAACATAGCTCTGGCAAGCCTTGCCCTCCTATCCCATTCCCTCTGCCTTGCTAAGGCTACTAAGGTTCAGCTCTCGAAGTATTGAAGTCCAGCAATCAAAAGCCCCCTTTGGTTCACCTAACTAATACGCCCAATTAAAATCAAACACCTCATTATAACATGGAGTTTTTCCCTTTTACCTTTATAAACCACCATTTGCCAATGTGCCAGACCTGTGTCCTCTCTATCTAAAGACAGTCCTTTGTCCCTTCAGGACAAATATCCTTACTCCCTTTACCTTGTTCCTTTCCCCTATTCTCTTGTCCTCCTGTGTTTATCCCCTATCCCTGCCCTTTGTCCCTCTGGGGCAAATAAATCTCCTTTGTGCTGAGAACTTGATTTTGGAGATCTTGAGCCGATACTTTTCCTTTCAGATTCTTATTCAGTTATTCTAGGTTGTACTCCAAATTAGACAATTTTAGGAAGTCCCGGGAGATGGAGACACTGGGAGTTATGAGACCACTGATCCAGGATCCAGGGAACATCATGCTATATTAAGTGTAGACAGATGTGAACTGTGTTGATCAGCATGGGAGGAGTCATTCTTAGGAAATGAGAAAGGAATATGAGTGGCTTGTTGCAATGCAGACTTCAAGGAGGAAAAATGAAAAATTACTTGACTGATTTAGACCCTAGAAGTCATTATGAGGAGTCCAGACATGATACTGTCCTTACAGCAAGGCCTACTAACTACGATGAGCCATATGGTAGAAGGCATTAAGCTTTCTCTTGTAAAATACCAATGAGTAGACAGTTCAGGCTTTGTGGGCCCCATGACCTCTGCATGGTACTCAAGGTGGCTTTTACAACACAAAAGCAGCTTCAGACCATTATGTAAGAAAGCAGGTGTGACTGTATGTTGGCAGAGGCAGGTGGCTGCTGCTCTGGGCCCATTACTGCATCAGTGAGTCACAGTGGGTGAAGGAATTTAGAGTGAATTCAACTCATAGCTTGTCACCTAGATTCTATATAATACAAAGCCTATCTTATCTACTCTAGTTATTCATTATTAGTAATAAATAGCAAATATCAACTATTCATATAATTAGTTTGATGTTAGACTCAAAGTAATCTTCTAGTATACAATTTATAATACTTCAGTGATACAGAATTACAATGGAAATGTGTAGAAATTATAAGTTAGGGGGTTAAGGATGTTGGCCAGTGGGGAGAGTGCTTACCTAGTATGTATGAGGCCCAAGGTTTGACTCCCAGTAGCACATAAATAGGACATGATGGCACATGACTGTGACTTCAGCATTTGTGAGTTAGAGGTATGAGAAGAAGAAGTTCAAGGTTGACTTTTGTGATATTGAGGCCATTCTGGGATGCATGAACTCCTAAGTAAAACAAAATGAATGAATGAATGAATAAGTTTCCACAGAAATGCAGCTTGAAACAAAATCTAGATAGCAAAATTTAAAACCTAAAGCTATTGCTGATTTCCAGCCCCCCAGAATACAAATGAAAGTTTGTTGAATGAAATTAAGACTTCACATTTCATAATTCACAAAGCTAAAGACAGATTAGGTGATTCTTACCCCCAAACTTCACCTTTACCTCTAACCATATGTTATCAAAACAAATGCTATAAACAGCTCTAGTCCTTTAAATATGGCTATTCCAGATGCTATCCTTTTTATAGCATGGGATGATATGATCTTAAACCCTTGCAAAGCATGTCTGGCAGCTCTAGCCTGACCATCATTTTTGAATTCCTCAAATGCAATGCCATTCCTTTTATTTTTATGTTTGGGCCCCAAATAATTACCTCAATCCTGAGTTGATGAATTGCAACTTTGCTATGAGGGGAAACAGACCTGGGGTGAGTTGCTGGTCTAGGTAGCTTACCTGCTGGCTACATTAGGTTGCACCTCGGCTCTTGGTTTCTAACAGTCCTTGCCTGTGATGTTGCTTCTCCCAGAACCCACAGGCACTGCTCCAACACTCTCAAGCACTGAGGTTCTTCCAAGCCTTGACAATTCGTGCTGAGCTCAAATAACTGGGATTGAATGGTGGCTGTAAATGTGACTGTAGGCATTATAGACATCCACTGAAAGTTCCATAACTCATTTCCTTGTTTTCCTAGACTTTTGGGAGAAGAATCTAGACAATAAACATCTCTCCAAAGTGCTAGCCAAAGATTTTCAAATGAGTCTTTAGTCATTCTGTAGGAATTTCTGTGGGAAGCAAAAACAAAAAAAAATAAGATAATTTTATTCACACTATTTTTTTTCCCTTTAAGAATAAGTTGGGCTGGCAGAATGGCTTAGCATGGACACCAGACTGAAGACCTGAGTTCAATCCTTGGGATGCACATGGTGGAAGGAGAGAATTATGAGAGTTGTGCTCTGGCCTCCATATATGCTGCTTGATGTGTATACCGCCTCCCATCACACACACACACACACACACAAAATAAATAAAAGTAAACATGATAAAGTTTCTTCAAAAGGAGAAACCATCCTATGCTACACTTTATGGAGGCCTTCTGGCTTTAGCTCCAAGGAGGCTCAATATCCTGAGATTTGAATTCTAGATCACAATGATTCCCTGCCATTGCTGCTTCTGTCTGACTCTCCAGAATGTTGTGATTATAATCACATTTTTCTCTACACTTGGCTTTTCACACACAGCCCCCTGGCAGCCATCCATATGTTGTTGCCATGTACTTCAGAATTCCTTGTTTTGAAAGGACACTGAAGGCAATGGGTATGGAGAAGGGCCCATGTCCCATACTTCCAGGAGACACATAAGGGACAGCATCAATCTTAGTTTATGGATAGGTAAACTGAGGTCCATAGAATTACAGCAACATACACAAGATCATTTGCATGATTTCAGACAATTTGTCTCAAGCCTGAGCCCCTTCCCCCATGATTCTTTTTAGCTCTAACTGTGGTATCATTTTGCTGCTGTCTGATGAGACCTGGACTGTCTGTAAGGTTGAGCATGGTGAGATCCCAATGGCCTTGTGTATTGAGATAATTCAGGGTAAAGATGCATTTGAAAGACATAAAATATATCCTTGACCCTGGTTTATGGACTGATAATCACCTGATGTATAAACAGCCAGGTATTAGCTACACTGGAATATTTGCTGCCAGTAGAAATGTCTTTGTATCAAAGACAATGTCATGAGCCAATTGGCCAGACAAGAGATGGGAGCCAGTTGGCTCTCCTTGTTTGTCCTGACTCATCACACTAATCAAAACCCATTTAATCTTAAATTGTGGCTAGACTTTTAAAACTTCCCTATTGGAGAAAACAATGGTAGACCTCTCTTACATCATATGTAGCAAAAAAAACACCCATATGCAAAGAAATAATTTATTTAATTTAATAATAATGATGATTTTCAAAGTATATTTTTGGCACTGTATTATTTTATAGGAGAGAGATGGGCAGAACAAGGAAGGTACCTATGTATACATATACATTTTTTGAAGATTTTACTGTGTTAGTTAATTTTTGTCAACTTGACACAAACTAGTCACCTGGGAAGATGGAACCACACCTGAAGGATTGCCTCCATCGGATTGTCCTGTAGACAGGTCTCTGTGGCATTTTCTTAATTGTGAAGTGATCTAGAGGACCCATCCCACTGATGGCATGTGGCTTTGGGCTATACAAGAAATGTAGTCGAACAGCCCGGTAAGAAGTTGTGGTGGTTTGAAAGAAAATGACCCCCATAAGGAGTGGCACTAATAGGAGGTGTGGCTTTGTTGGAGTGTGTGTGGTCTTGTTGGAGGAAGTGTGTCACTGTGGAGGCAGGCTTTGTGGTCTCATATATGCTGGAGTCATGGTGACTCTTCACAGCAGTTGAAACCCTAACTAAGAGAGCAGTGTTCCTCATTCTCAGTTGTTTCTGTTTCAGTTCTTTCCTTCAGTTTCTTTGAGCTCCTGCCTTAACTTCCTTTAATGATAGATTGTAACCTGTAAGCTAAACCATCTAGTTCTTTATCAGGTTGGTTTTGGTCAGTGTTTTATTATAGCAACAAAAGCAAACTGGGGCAGTTACTAAACTATTACCTCAAAGTTGGAGAAAAAAATGGAGCAAAGGTGCACAAAGAGAATCTCAAACTAATAACATGGGGCCCTGATATAGGTCATCTAGTTCACTGGGGAGGTCATCATGGGACTCTGAGAAGGGAGAAGCAGATTTCCTCTTAGGAAAATGAGTAGCAGGCTTCCAGAGGTTCCCATGGTGCTAAACTTCAGTCTTTGTCTTTGACTCAACAGTCTTCCCCTAACTTCCTTGCCTCTGGAGCTTTGGCAATATCTGCAGTGTAGTGTACACATCCATCCTTCCATCCATCCATCCATCCATCCATCCATCCATCCATCCATCCATCCATCTGCCCAAACATACATACATTCAGACATCCACAGCCACCATATTAAACCCCCTCCTAAGCAGACACCATAGTGGATGGAGCCCAGAAATTTCAAAAATTTTGCCTTAAGTGCTTTGAAGATTAAACCAGGGAAAAAAGCAAAATTTCCCATGTATCTGAGGCTTTTTTATAAAACTATTCAAAATGTGTGCTGATAATAAACAAGTGACTGTCTGAGGTAGCAGGAATAATAACAGAAATGATGATAATATATCAAAAATGAGAAAAATTGCCATAAATTGTTTTAAGCCAGAAAAGATAGAATCCCATTGGTTTTCTGTGTTTTCCCTACCTCTTTACTTCTTGCTCTACCCAAGTCTCTTGGTTTCTGTGTAAAAATAGACACTGACTATGTGAAGAAGGCATCCTTTGAGGCTCAAATTCTCATTATAGAAAACAAACATCTCAATTACCAACCACAACAGAGACACAGAGCCCCCCTCAAATTTTTAAATTCATGTCAATTGTAGCAGTTCTTTCAAGGCAGCTTCAAACCATGATGGATGGAGAGGGATCTGTATGGTTGTTAGCTGTGATAGCTGAGAGTTGGTTAGCTCTAACCATTTTCAACCAGCCTTCATGTAGACCAGTGATGGTAGAATCACCCAGTGAGCTGAATTTTATCACTTCCACGAATAGTTGAACCGGACCCTTCTAGTTCTAAACAATATGAAAAATTATTACAATGTACCCATTAAATAATGAAAATATTGTAATCACAAAAAATGGTGCAATTTATTGCCCACCAGGAACAAAAGCGCAGATAGTGAAAACCCATGTCTCTTCTGGAAGGTTAAAAATATCATCAATCATGCACTCACAAATTGGCAGTAATTAAATTTTATTATTACATAAGTATCCAGACAGAAAGTTTGATGAGCAAAACAGTGTAGATAGGTTATCTGAAGTAGGCATCTTTCATGTTGTTGACTGCCCACTTGTGTGACAAAACTTTTCCTGGGAGATGTAACACACATGTCTTCCCACCCCAGATAGAAATCCCATGACAGATGACAGACCAAAGTCCAATTTGGTGAACGAATGAATTTTATTGATGTTACTTACAGGAGTATGGGTGAGGGGTTACATACAGGAGCAGGAATGACTCAAAGACAATGCATCACCACCATCTACTCCAGCATGGGTGACCATTCACAAAAGTTGGGAAACTGGAGCAGACTACATAGCCTGCAGGTAGCTCAAAAATTTGGAGAGTGTCCATCCAAGTGACTCTGGTCTAAACCTCTTCCAGGCAGCTCAGCCAGTTTCTCCTTCTTCTAGGCAGCTGGTCCAGTCTCAAGTCCTCTTTGCAGCAGTTTCTCTCCTTTCTGAGAGGGAGTCTAAGCTTTTATTGATTACTCAGGCCTGGTGAATTTTGTCAGTTTCAGGAATTTCCTGAAGCTATTTTGAGTTATTTACCTTCTTGCTTAAGGAGCTTCCTGTAGGATGGAACATTTCACTCTAAGACAAAACAGGTACACACTACCAGTGAATTGGTATAATCCAGAAAACATACCTTGAGTTTGTTTTGTGGTTGGTAGAATATGTGCCTAGGTTCCATGATCTATACTACAGCTGCTCTGAGTGAGCCCTGGAGGCTGAGTGCTCATGGGTCCACTGGGTAACAGACATCTCCACTCCTGGATGGGCCACAATGGAAAGCCTGAATTTCTGTCTCACAGATGTAGCTGTTTCTTCTTCCAAGGGTGTCTTACTGCAAGGTTTCAAATGCTGTTTCTAGAAGCTGAGCTGGATAAGGCTCTGATGATGGCTAATCTCAATTGTCAGCTTTCCATGATCTAGAACCACTTCAGAGACAAGCCTAAGAACAGACCTGTGAACGATTATCTTGACTGGTATATTGAGATAGGACACTTGCCCACTGTAGGTGGCACCATTCCCTGGGCTGAGAACTGTACAAATAAGAGAGTAAGGTAGACAAAAGCACTCATTGTTCTTGACTTCCTGATTGTGGTTTCAATGTTATCATCTGACTTAAGCTCCTGGTGTCTTGATTTTCCACCATAATGGACTGTATACTTGAGTTGTGAGGCAAAGTAAATCCTTTATCCAGGTATTTTATCATGGCAATAAGAAAAGTAAATTAGGCACTTTGACACTTTCTCAACAATTCTGAGACATACTCTTTTTGTAATTTAATTTATAAGCAGCATCTGTGACTTGTAGTTAAGAATTCCAGATTTGAACCAGTGTTTTTATTCATGTATATCAGAAATGAACAACTATTGAGATTTCTTTAGCAGAGCCATGGATAAAGTTAACCAGAACAGGGGTGGATAAAATGTGCAAAATACCTCCAAGGGCAGCAGGTCTTGAAAAAAATCCCCCAGAGGCAAACCACTATGTAGCAGAGAGATTAGTAGATCTGGGTCTGTGGCACTTAAAACCCCACTCAGACATCTCCCTTGCCACAAAGCTGGAGAACTGGTGAGCCAGGGAAATAATTTCCATGGTCTTGTGAGCTGTTTCAAGCTGCTTCTTATTAAAACATTTGTACTTTTGAAAGAATTGTGCAGCGTAGTTTATTGATGTTACTTCTCTCATGTTTCACAAAAGGACCATATCTTATGTGAAGAAAGAATGGGACACATAATGTAAGTATGGTGAGATGCTTATCTACAGATTCTGTCTGCTGGATTCTCTCATGTTCTTAGAAAAAAAAAACAACTGTGAACTATGAATAACATATGTAAAATCAGTGAAGATCTATGACTTTTAAGGGTGGATAATAAAGTAACATCTCCTACCATCATTGAAATGTGAATGAAGAGTCTTGACAACAATCCTCCAGCCTCATGTCTATTTGTGATTTCTCACCACCCTTCCCCATTTAGGAGTGATTCTTTCCTTAATTCTGTGATAACCATTCTATCATTTATCACACACACACACACACACACACACACACACACACACACACACACACACACACACTTAATAATAGTGCTTAGTTTCTTTCTGTTTCAGAAATTCATATAAATGTGTTATAAGCATTCCCTAGGGCCTATTCCTTTGTAGAACACTACGGCAGTAAAGTGTGTCCACACTGTTGCAAGTAGATTCGTTTACATTGCTGTGTGGTATTCTTTAGCATGAACTTGGCATTTTGTTGACTCTTCTAGTCTTTATGAATTCATGACCGATTCCTAGTAGTTGGAGATAACACTCGAAGCTGGTGTGAGACTTTTAAATGGCCTGTCACATGCACGCACACATTTTTGCACGTGCAATGTGGGACTGCAGTCCTAACATGGGACTTCAGTGTTACAAGAAGTGGGCAATTTTCACTTTAAAAGGATATTTATTTTTCACTTATAAGAGCAATGCTAAATTATTTCTCCAATAGCTTCTTTAAAGCCAGTTTTTAGTGTTAGCGTTCCAGCCTACTCACCCAGTTGTATTGCTGTCATTTGGTAGTTTTTCCTGGCCTCTAAGGGTAGCTTTATGTTGTGCTAATCTGCTAATACAAGTGAAGTTTTATATATACATTTGTTTGTTGAATTAATAGTAGCTAATTTGGCTTGTCAATAATTTGAGTTCTTTATCAGTTTCTGCTTGAGTTTTATTGCCTCAGCCTGGGTTGCTCACAATAAATATCTTCTCCCACTGTGTCTTGGAACACACACAGAGGCAGCAGTGAAGAGCCTAGGAACCCCAGGGTTAGGAGGCAGAGGGGGAGGGCCCTAAGGGGGGAAGACCCCAAGGGCTAGGACCCTGAGGGGAAGGCTGAGCATGTTACAAGCATCCTAGGTTCAAAGACTGTAGCTCTAACAAAGGAAATCTAATAAAAGAATCAAATAATAGTGAAAAGTAGAGAAAAAAGATATGTTCAATATGGACACACTGGGAAGAAGAATTAAAGCATTCCAATGAGATCCCTAGAGCATCTTTGTGGTCATAACATGAAATTTGGCCTTATACAGAAAGCAGGGGGTCATAGTTAATTAAGCAGGCATAGTCCTGCCCACTCCTGACCTAGCATTATCTGGGCTCCAGTCTGTCCTGGAGGGCAACTTGTCAGACTGTGTTAGATCTTTTCTTGGGAGGTGAACATCCTCTCCAGTTCACATCAGGCTTCAGCCGTTCCCTTCTCCTGCAGAGACTCCTGGGAAAATTTCAGTCCCTTGGAGTCCATAATCTCAATAGTGACAGCCAAAGGGAGGAGCGCATGACTCTCTCTCTCTTTAGATTAGCACATCTTAGCCTGCCAGGACCATTACAGGAGTGGAGGCTCACAGGGCACCTGTGAGGGTGTTTGCTACCCAACTCACTTTTTGCTCAAATAACAAACATTAAAATGTTTTGAGGACTTACTCATCTCCAGTTAACATATTTAATTAGAAACATACCATTCCCTTGTTAAGAGAACCCATTCCTGTCAAGATGTTAACTTCTTTGTCAACTTGAAATTACTTTCACAAGAAATCTTCTAAGGCTTTGTTTTTTTTTTACATTTAAAATTAGCATATATTAATTGCCCAGAATAATGAGTTTCATTACAACATTTTATACATACACATTATGTACTTCAGTTATCCCTACCCCTATGTTCTGTTTCCTTATTTCTCCTCACTCCATTCCTTCTGTCTTTTCAGTGCCCCCCCCACACATGTGTCTTTCTGAATCTGTTTTATTTGGCTTAAAATGATCATCTCCAATTTCATCCACTTAACTCAAATGACATTTGATTTTTTTTTAAAGTCGAATAATATACTTGTCTGCACATATGTGTGCCTCCCTCTCTCTCTGTATAAGGGGAGGGGATTTCTTCATCTATTGATATTTACCATATGTCCCAGGTTGACCTTACATTGGAGCTCCTGACGCCACCCTGATGCAGAATTCACAGGTGTGCATTGGCATGCCCTGCCGATGTTTATTTATTTGCTTTCTTCTATGAAGAAAATTTGGAAAATATGTAATTGTATAAAATAATGAAAAAGCTGTTTAAAGTCACTATTGCAAAGCATTCTCTGAGTCGGACCAGCAAGAGGCAACAATGCCCTGAAGCTGTAACTTGTTTCTCTTCTGTCCTTATCCAGTCCCCACTTCCCTCAGACCAAGTGATCAGACAAACAACAGCAATAAAAACAAAATCAAACAGGTAGAGACTGGAGTGGACTGTTAGAATATCCCAGGCAGTACTAGGAAAGAATGAAATGGTAGGTCTGGCTGTCAGAAACTTATCTACCATACTGAAAAACATGTGACTGTTGATCTTGATAGCCTACTTGGCAGGACCTGAAGTCAGCAGAGAGCCCGTGTATGAGGGTATTTCCAGAAAGGATCAATGGGAGAAGCCCTCCCTCACGATGGACAGCACTATCTCACTGAGGCCACAGTGTGAAATGGTCTGCAGGAAAGGTAGGGCTACCTGCTTGAATTCACTTTTTGCTGAGCTAGTGTATCTGCTGCTGGGGCAGCCTCCACTGCCACAGCCACAGCCCTGGCCATGGTTAACTCTGGCTTCTTTAACCTTTCAATGTGGACCAAATACCAATGACTCTTTAGGATTCTTCCAGGTCATTGGCATCATTTCAGGGCTGCTGAGGTTTCTAGCTTCAAGGGCAGGATATCCAGTGAGCTTGTCCAGTGTGAAGTTAGCTAGAGTTAGACTGTTCAGACACAATAGTGTAGGCCAATTTAACAAACATATTTTTCAATATACAGTTTTAGGGGAGAGGCCTATAAGACCTATAAGAGATAACTTATTATGGTGTAACCATGACCCAGGAACAAAGATATATATTAGTCAACATCCCATGTTCCAACATAGAAGCAGTTTCATGAAGGTTTTTTTTTTTTTTTTTTTTTTTTTTTTTTTTTTTTTTTTTTTTTTTTTGGTAACAGAACAAAGAAAGATTTAAATGAAGGCACTTTTCAAATATCTTAGGTACCTGACTACGGTGAAATGGAGAAATCTCGTTCAGATATCTGATGCTCATAGCCTTTTGGTTGGTGAAATCAGGGTTTTATGAAGTTAATAAATTCCAAAGTGTTTTATTTTAATTGTTACTAACAGATTGCTAGGTCTGACAAAGAGGTATCCAAGAAATGGCTATTAGGGAACTAAAAATAACCAAAATAAATCATAATTAGGCTCCAGCCCTGCAACATTCCAACCTCTCCACTGAATTCTAATCAGTCAATCAAAATTGCAGACAGAGATTAGATCAATCTTTGCAGACACGGCTTCATTTCAGGGATTCTCACTCACAGTTCCCCCAGTGACCAAGCATCACAACTTGTGCTTGTGAGGGAGACCACATCTTCTGTAGTCAGCCATAGCTGGAAAGAGTCATTCCTGGGATCTGATGTAGATGAGGAGTAGCAGGCATGACAGCAATCTTCTGGAAAGAGGACTAGTTCATAAAGCCATTGAGAGGGAAATTCCTGAATCTTATCAAAAGAACTAGCCATGATGATCTGGCTTTCATTCATTTCCCTGTATCTGACGCCACACTTGCATGTGACATACAATAGGGTCATTATACTTAAGATAATCAAAAACATTGCTTGACCTGATGGAGTGAAGGTAGCAGGTGAAGTAAGTATGCATTTTAAACAACCAAAGTTTACACTTACACAAAATCTAGGTTGACTTCATATGACCCTATATTTACAGTTACCTGTACTATAGACTATGTTATCTTTATTTGGAGTGTTTACACAAATTTGTTATTTTTTAATTTGTCTGTTTTGATCTTCCAACTATAACCTGATGTAGTATGGCTAGTCACAAATCTAGATAAATTGATCATTAGTAATCAAATTATAACTACTGACACTGAACTGATCCATCTGACTTTTTCTCCTAGAAAATCATGCCTGCTGCAACACCCAAAATAAAGTAACTTAAAAAATTATCAAAGCAAAACATTTGTAGCACATTTATATATTTTCTAGATATACAAAAGTCTTTGCAATTAATAATCTGTAACAAACCAGATGTTGTGGCATGCTCCTGTGATCACTGCACTCAATAAACAGAGGCAGGCGGATCATGAGTTGATTAAAGTCAGCTTTGGCTTTATAGCAAGTTCTAAGCCAATGAAGACCATTTAAAAGATCCTTTCTCAAAAAAACTAGGAAGAAATTATAATTCACAAAAATACTAATGATAATAAGCATAGAAGTGCTTATCCAAATTAGCGATAAGTTCTTTCGAATAGCATATTTTCAGCCATCTAATGGTCATCTCAAATGAGGAAACATCCTTGCCTATGTAAGACACCATCCAGAGTCTTCCACTAGTAAGTGATATGGGGGAAAGGGAACTGCCTTTATTTACAAAGTTTTGGTCTCAGAAGCAGCATATAGCCAGCATACATTGGAAGAAGCATCTCTTGACCTTATTTGTCACCAAGGAAAGATAAAGGTGGCCCAAACATTCTAGTCCTCAAGCCTTATTAGCAGGACATGGCTGTTGAAAAAATTAGATCTTCATGACTCACTGGTGGCCTAGTAGGAAATACAGACAGCTAAAGAGAAGAAAGCCTGACTGGAAACTGAAAGGGGACAGGTTTTCACAGTTAGCATTTGCCAATGCAAACTTGCCTCTGAAGACATCTTGAAGGTTACAGTCCTTGTAGGACCTCCCACCAATTCAGGCTCTGCTCAGCCAAGTAAACACACACTAGAAGAGTCAGAGGGTATCCCTGCTTCAACCTGTTGTACCCTGAGGCAGGTGGGATTCTTGGCAGTATTTACCTGTGGATCAACAGGGAGTTTGAGATCAGGAGATTTAACCAATGTAACTGAAATATTCTCATAACCCTTTCTTTAGACACGCAATGTGTTGGTGCTAAGAAACAGCTGATGATCCACCAGGACATTATTGACATTTTGAATGGGCATCTATTTTACAGTGTATAGTGTCTGCTTCGTTGACCTCCAGGTACTAGATTCCATTATATCTCTGTCTGTCATTGTAAAAACCAAACAGCATCTTCATAGACTGTCAAATACAAGGAGGAGCACCAGGGCAAGGATAAATGATGTCTTATAAAGCAGGGTGCCATCTTTAAGTAAAAAAAAAAAGTTTACAAAGTAGACTTTACAGCATGATCCAATTTCTAAGACTTCAGTACTTTGTTAAAATTAAATTAGCATATGTATTTTGATAACATTACAGTTTTTAACAAAATGTGTTTTAGTAATTCTTTTTCACAATCCAATTCTTATTTGACATGTACACATGTCAAATTACATGTACACATTAAAGGTTTGCTTGATGGTCCTCATTACTCATCTGTCCTGTGGTGTCATGGGTGGGGGAAAGATCCCACCCCGATCATCAACTCCTGAGGCAGGCCCTGTGGTCAGAAAAATGGGAATGCTCTCTCTCCCACCAGTTGCAACACTCAGGAGAGCAGGCTCTGCACCTTGCCTGGGTGACACAATAGAGCCAACCATGCTGGTGGAGGGGTTGGTGGGCCAGCCACAAAGTAGAAAACAAGGGAGAGCTGTCCCCATCCATCTCCCATCTGTCCTATGATGGCATGGATAGGGGAGAGTTGCCCTCCTTCCCCTCTCATTAATGCCTGAGGCAGGTGGGAGAACTGGACTTTCGGTCACAAGAGTGGGAGAGCTGTCCCTGTGCCCTACCAGCTGCAACACTTGGAAGAACAGGCCCTGCACCTTGTCTAGACAGCACAGCAGAGCTGGCCAGGTATTTTGAGGGAAGGGCCAGCCAGTCCTGAGGTTGTGAGCCAAGGAGAGCTGTCCCCGTTACTCATCAGACATGTGGCAGCATGGGTGGAGAAGAGATGCCCTCCCCCCCACCTCTTACCCATCAATGCCTGAGATAGATGAAGGAGCTGGCAATGGGGTCATAAGAGCAGAAGACCTGTCCCTGACTCTCACCAACTGCAGCGCTAGAGAGAGTGGCCCCTGTACCTCACAGGTGTAATATAAGAGAGTTGGCCCCCAGTAGTGTAGGTATGAAAGAGCCGGCCCTGAGGGTGTGAGAGCAGGAGAACTGGCCCCACCCCTCACTCATTGCTGCAAGAGATGAATTGGGGTGTGTGTGGGGGGGGAAGGGGAGCAATACTGGAGAGTTCACCCTGGTGGGGAGGATAGGGGAAATCTGGTGGGCAGAACAACTCTGCAGCAGCCCAGGATCAGAACCAGGGTCATGACTTGACCTGTCCCAATATCCACCCCATCTATGATCTGCTGGAGAACATGAAGGGACCCATCCTGCAGATCCAAAGCTGAAGGATGTCCATGACAAAGGCAACAATTGGACAACCAAGAGGAGTCCCAATGAGGGCCCAGCATCTATAGTGCAACAAAAACCAGATGTCTCCATCAGACCAATGACTCCTTGCAATGAACACTTACATTAAAGATAAACGGACAAAGAGGGTTATTACATGACTCACTGGGTCATATTGCAGCTTCCATGATGAGGTTTTTAATCCCCCTTTTATTTCTTTTCTCTTTCTTCTTTTATGTTTTATTTTGGGGGTGTGTAGGGACCGAGAGAGGATACAAAGGGATGGGGGAATTAATGAGGTCAAGATACATGATGTAAAAATCACAGAATAAATAAAAAGAAAGAAAAGAAAGAAAAAAGATTTGTTTGATTATGAATATTTTCAATTTATTCTATGCATGTTTTAGAATTTCCTATTACTTTCTCAATGGATACATTACAAGAAAAATGTATATTTCTTACTAATATTTGTATATATGCATAGAAAAATTCCCAAAAGAACATGTAAGAAATGGGAATAATAGTCATTTGTTATCACTAGTATTATTTGTTTTGCATTTGTATTTCTGTGATTTTCCCACAGTGAGCACACACTAACTTCTCAGTAAATAATGACATAAGTAGCAGTGATTTATACAGAAATCCCAGACTTCCAGTAGATGAGGCAATGGATAACCCGGCAGTGGAGCCCATTCAAGGGCCTCCTCTTCCTTGCCTCTTGGATGATGCTGAGGATGGTCCTAGCAGAGGGGCAACTCATGTTTCCACTTCGCTCACTCTGCTCCATCCTGGCTGAGGCTTCCCTTTTCATTTGATGGGGATGGATTCTTTCCAGGGATAAAGCCTCCAGCTATCTTCATTCTAAGTCTCTCTACATGTTAAACTCCCTTTCAGCCTCCAAGTATTCCTGAGTAAAGAAAGGTAAGAACAATTTCTGAATCTTTTCAAAATCTGCAGAGAAGTCTGCTCTGTTTTGCTTTTCTACCAAAGTTAATGTATAAACAAGGAGCAAAGGAAGCAGGAAAGCTTTCCTCTGTCAAGACAGAGTGGTTAGTAATCAAGGTAACAGTTGGGATGGATGGACCGAGGTCTTCCTTTCAGGTACCTCTCTTCTGCGTTTCCTTGAAGAGGACTCCCCCAGGGAACATTGCAGAAGAGGGCCTGAAAGAGCCACAGGATGTGGAGGAGTACCTTAACCCCCTGTCTTCTGGACATAACATCATGTAATCATTAGCGTAAACTAGCCACAGCTACCTGCACAAGACCTGAACACACAAAAAAGACAGGACAAGTAGAGAAGAAGGGAGTCTATAGGAGTTGAAGGCAGATAAAAGAGGACACTGACAGGTGAACATGATCACTGTACATTGTATCCATGTCGAGTTGTCAAAATAGATAAGTAAAAATGTAAATTAAAAGAGGGCCTTTGAAGATCTGATGTTGCGTTGGACCCTACCCTGTGTGTTTTGCTGTCTGGTAAAGGAACCACCTCCCACTCCTGATCCCCTCCACCATGTGATTGGGTTGGGCTGCCATGCCCAGCTCTCCACCCCTGACCACAGTGGGAAGGGAAAGGAAAAAGGGGTAGATGTCATTCTGGGATGGATGCAGTTTGCATCTAGAGCAAGGATACAATTTCTTTGAAACAGCACCCATAAGAGTGAACCTTAACAAGCCCTGGCTTTGGTCTGTTTTAGTGTGCCATGACACCACTTCAGAAAATTCTACACTGCCATTCACAGAGTCAGACCCTACAGGAAACAGCTCATACTGTAAAACTCCTCAGCAAAATGATGAGAGATCTACTCAGCCATCCACATATGGGCCCCACACAGGTGTCTCTTGTGGAGCATTGCCATCAGGACAAGTGGTCATTACCCCCTGAAACTACAGTAGCCCTGAGCATGAGATCTACAGATGATTGGGCCCACTAATGTTCTGTCATCAATGGAGGGGGACTCACAAGTCCCCAGTCCTCTTCAGGGGGATAAGCTATAATAGCCACTGGAGGAAGAAGACTTTTCTTTGGTGATGTAAAATACTTGTGTTCCTGTAAGTTGTCAGCTGTGCTCCTGTAAGTGACCCCATTCAAACTCATTCCTTGACCAAACTAGACTCAAGTGGGTTCGAAAGGGTTTGTTCATTAAGCAAAATTAAAAGTATCCTGTCTAGGAAGATGTAAACAGCCAGGATACCAGGACAGTGAAATGTAGCCTGGCTTCCAGGTAAAATTTTATTTCATAAAATTAGCTCATAGAATACCTGAACAGACAGCTTCTCTCTCCTGGCTTGTCCTCTGTAGCTGTACCACAATGAGTCTACTACACTGTCCGTTTTTCTGCCATGGTGAATTCTGTCCAGGACCATGTCACTGGCTTGTCACTGCTATCCAATATGGTAAAAGCCATTGTAATTCTCTGTTGAGTTCCAAAGGCAAAAGACAATTTGCCAGCCCTGATTAGTTACAGAAATGATAGACAGCATGCAGTTAAAAGTGTTACTCACCAAAAGAGGTGGGTCTGAAACCACAGGGCATCAAAGCCATGGAAAAGTTGATTAAAAGCTACATTGTTTCTGATTCAATACCTTTGGAATAGGAGGGAGACAAGACTGCCATTGCTAATGTATTCCCATATGGTGAGGCTGGTGGGGGCCACACTCCAAGAACACTGCTCTGTACCAGTATTACACAGACATGTACACACACACACAAAAGCACACACACACACACACACACACACACACACACACACACACACACACACACACACACACACACACACACACACACAAAAGCACACACAAAAGCACACACACACACTCAGAAGGGGGCTGGAGGGAGGAACTGATACACAAAGACAGAAACACACACATAAACAATATTTGCATGTCTAACATATTCCCATATCATGGTGCTGGTGTCTAGCTGTGTTTGGAGAACACTGCTCTCTCCCTACATTACACATACAGGCATATATACACATATACACGAGTGCACAGACAAACATATGAACAAACAGATAGATACACTCTGTCAAGAACACATACATACAGATCGGTACATAAACAGACAGACGACAGACACATGGACACACAAATACACACATAGGCATAAAGAAAGAAAATGTGTTACTTTTATTTTCCCTAGCCACTTCTAGGAAAGTTTTATAGAAAACTAGACTTTTTCTACTATAGTAGAAAGCTGTCTACTGGATGGGCCACCATTCAATAGCACACTTCCAACTTGTGTTTTTATTGATCTTAAGTATGGTGCATCATTAGGGAAAGGTCAGTCAGGTTGCTTGCTGACCATGCACCACAGTTATGATTGTTAACCAATCATTGATTTCCACCATGGCTGTTGTTTTATGACTCTACTAATTAACTGAACATGCCCCAGAGCCTTCTAAACAGCAGTTCACTTGATGAACCTTAATGTGACAGCAGGAGAGCAAAGGAACAGATTTATTAGCACTATGAAACTTTGTCTTGTCCTTGGAGACAAGGAGACTTAGAAACACTCAGGTCAGACATCAGATGCTCAGGTCTTAGTAACTTGTACTAAACTAAGTGCTTTCCAGAAATTTAAATTTTATTCTTAATGTAAAAATACATTTCTAATTATATATTTTTAAAAGTGGAACATCTAAACTTTTCTCCTGTATTTCCCCAGTTTTGAAGATTATTTTATCTTTCTTCAAAAACTCACTCCCTTATGTTACTTTTATTATTTTCTTTAGAGATTTTGTTTTTTTTTAATTGTGTATATGTGTGTGGAGGTCAGAGGTGTTGGATCTCCCTGGAGTTGGAATTACAGGCAGTTGTGACCCACTGGCCATGGGTAAGAATTGCAGACTTACAGCATTGCATCAGTTTCCTACAGAGAACCTTGTGGCTAGTAGAAGGTGATCTCTCCTTACCACCACAGTTGTACATTGTAGAGCCCACCATATCATCAGAGATAGATGTTTAATATAGACACAAATTTTATACACATAATACTGTCATAGTGGAGGTTTCTATTGCTGTGAAGAGACACCATGACCACAGCAACTCTTATAAAAGAAAACATTTAATTGGGGTGGCTCACAGTTTCAGAGGTTCAGTCCATTATTATCATGGTTTGACATGGTGGCATGTAGGCAGACATGATGCTGAAGAATGAGCTGAGAATTCTACATCTTGATCTGAAGGCAATAGGAAGTGAACTGGAACACTGGGTGTGGCTTGAGCATATATGAGACCTCGAAGCCTACCTCCACAGTGACACACTTCCTCCAAAAAGATCATACCTATTCCAACAAAGCCACACCTTCTGATAGTGCCACTTCCTATGAACCTAACAGGGACAATTACATCCAAACCCATATATATATTATATATATATATATATATAATATATATATATATATATATATATGGTAACAGCTTTGTTTTCTCTAGAATAATTACATCTTTTCCTGTAATCAAAGATATTATATACACTGAATTCCTATAAAATTTTACTTATGGTGATTGGCCATGTTTCTAAATTAGTCAATGGCAAATACATTTACAAGGCAGTATTTTCTAAGGTGTATATTCTCTGCTTTTAAAACAGCATAAAACAATTATTTAAAAAAGGCACTGCTCACCAGCTCCATCAACACTTCAGTAACAGAAGAGGGTCCTCCACTTTGCTACTGTGTATTTGATGCTTAGCTATTACAAACTGATCATTACAAAGATTTTTAGGGATTAAAAGACAGTTATGTTTGGTAAATGTGTTTCAAGCAAGATCTCATTCAATATCCTGCAGTCATCATCTAACCCATTACTTCCTGGCATAGCTCTTGGAAACTGGAATGGCATAGCGCTGGGCATTGTTGAGATTTTTGCTCTGCTTTTCTCTTATCGAGTTTGAAAATGCACAGAAGGAATGAAGAATCCCTGAGTGACCTCTCTGGGGTCTTTGTGTAAATATTTTGCCCTACATTCCAGCTACAAGTGTGCATCCTTGTACCTGGATCCATAGATTATGGATCTATGTCTTGATATTATTAGAGAAATGACTAATGTGGTTTTGTTTATGCCGGTGATGTCATCCTACTGGGAAAATTCCCCAGAATGCACTTAAAAAGAAATATTTATATTCTAAAGAAACTACAAATCTATCAATAATTTGTATTACATAAATAGTAGTTTATGTTGCTTGTATTGATACCAATTTTAAATTATTCATAATTATGATTCTAAATGAGTTCTTTTCTGAATATGGTACAGTGTATATTTACTTGCCTTTGTTTTTTACACTCAACTACTGAAATACTTTAGTTTCACTGCTATTATTCTAAAGTAATATCCTGACAAAATAATCAGATTTCTGCTAAATGAAGAAAATTGTTGCACTTCTTGAATAGTTTTTCTTTATTTTTTGTTTGTTTGTTTGTTTTTAGATAAGATCTTACTATGTGACCTACGGTGGCTTGGAACATGTAATCCTCCTGCCTCATCCTCAGATTTCTGAGATGCAGGCATGGCTAGAATGCCCAGCTATGCTTCTATAATTTATGAATGCTCTACATTAGAATTGAATATGAAGGCCTAGGGATGTTTATTAGTAGACTGGCATTCATGAAGAGTTAGGCTCAGTTTCCAGCACCACATGGATAGGGCATGGTGGTGCACCTAAATAATCCCATTGCTTACACTTGGGAGATCCAGGAAGGAGGATCAGAAGTTCAAGGTCAGCCTCAGAACAAATAGTTTAAAGCCAGACTGTGTGTTTTAGTTTAATTTCCATTGCCGTGATAAAAATATCTTTGACAGAAAGTAACTCAGGGGAGATGGAATTCATTTTAGCATAGATTCCAAATTACCATCTATGCTAAATTGGAAGGGGAAGTTAAGGTGGCAAGAACTTGAAACACTGAGTCCACATCACACCCACAGTCAAGAGCAGAAAGAAATAAATGTGCGCATGCTTATTGCTCAAAACACTTTCTTTACACTTACACAGCTCAGGGCCCAGCCTATAAACTGGAGCTTCCCACACCGACAGTGGGCCTTCTCTCTTTAGTTAGGACAGATAAGAACAATCCTTCACAGATACGTGCACAAGCCGACCTGAGCTGAGCAATCCCTCATTGAGACTCTTCCCAGGTGAGTCTAGGTTGGTCAAATTCAAACTAACCCTCACACTGGACCATGTGAGACCTCATTAAAAAGAGAAAAAATGTAATTTGAAAAGCGGTCAGTCATCTTAAAAATCTAGCTGATGTCAAAGGAACTTGACTAGCCAAAATAACATAGAAAAGAAGTCCAAATTTGAAAGACCCAAATTCCTGGGTTTGAAAACACTACAAAGTTACAGTAAGTCAGTTGGAGCTCTGGTGGTCAGATGCACACTAATGTTACAGAATAGGAACTGCAGGACAGGAGTCTCACATCAAAGGAGAAATGGCTGTGATGGGGTACCAAGGCCATTCAATGGAGGAGGGAGTGGACTTTGTAAGGGGGCCAAGGACATATCTCCAACCAAGACACATAATTAACTTAGCATGGACCAAGGAGGATGGGGAGAGGAGATACTTCATTGGATGGCAGTGGGTTTGGTAATGGTTCCTGAGCTTGTCATAAAAGCACAGGTCACAGAAGGAAAAGTAAATGTATGTCTGAATCCTCAAAGAGCTTACTTTGTAGAATCCTTTGCTGCATCCTCACCACTTTGTGCTTAGTTTCTCAGAGCGTCTTACCTGTTCCGACCTTGGAATGAAACTTTCCTGTTGAGGGAGAGTGTACATCAGAGAAACCATTCAGATCACACAGTAGGTGAGCTTGTCAGCAGGAAGAACATTCGTCTCAGAGATTGCTTTCTCGTACAAGTTTCCTCTGAAATTCCTCAATTATAATTGAGGTGGCATGAGAAAAAAAAAATCCATGCTGTGTTCCGTTATTGATGTAGCTGAGTTATTAGCTTTAAACCTATATTCCCTAATATAACTTATTACTACTAATATATTTTTTGTACCTTTCAGAATTTTTCAGAATTTGTTAAAAAATATAAACATTATGTGGTTTCTTCTTAATAACTTATTATTTTTTTGATTCTCAATCTTGACTTTTTATCAAAATCTTCTAGTTTGCATTAGGAAAAAAGTCCTCTTAGAATTTGAAACATTTTTAATTTGCTGAATTTTAGCAATCATTTTTGTACTAATAAAATTTTCACTAAAATAGTTACTAGAAATCTAATTACTGTAATTGTGTTTTTATAATGTTTATTTCTAATCATTAAAGATGAATGGAGTTGGTTGTTATCCAGCTCTTAATGGCATAAAGTACTTTTCTATTTCAATTTGCATTTTAACCAGTGAATTCACAAAGGGCAGATGTATGAACAGTCACCTAAAGTGTCAAATTCAGCCACTGAGGAGGGCGGAGTACCACAATGGCTCCAGTTTCTTGAGTTGTTGCTATAATGTTAGATAAGCAATGTGCTCTTACTTTTTAATTAATTAACTAATTAGTTTTGTGTCACTGGAGGGCTTCACACATGTGATAGCCACTGGCCAACACTCAGCACCCCAGTCTTTTACCACTTGATTTTGAAATAGGGTCTCTATCTGTTGCCAAGGCTGGTTTGAACGCAATGCCCAAGGCTGGCCTTCAGGTTGAGCTTTGGATTTTCCTGCTTCAACATCCTATGTGGCAGGGATTATTTACTGGTACCATAAAGCCTGAATGATTCTTTTTAAAACTTATTGTTACTTTTTGAGTTTACTCGAGCACTCAATTTGAACCACCTGGGAGGAAAGTAGCTTATTTTTAATAGCTGGGAAACTATCAATATATTCTTATTTGGCTGGAAAGTGAGAGCTTACTGTTGTGTGTGCAAGCTTTGAAATCTTGATACAAATTGATGAATTGTGACAAGACTTCTCCAGATAAAGATCTTAAAGATATAAATGACTGCCAATTGAAAGTGCACAACCTAAAAACCCTCAAAAGGTGTCCCTGAAAGGAGAAGGAAAGAACTGAATGCCAATGACTTCTGGGCAGGGTTTCCCACAGAGGGTACTTTTTTGTATAAAAATTTATGATTAGAATATGTAATTTTAATAGAGGAATCCTTTCTTCTTTTTCCAACATTAAAAAGTTCTTGGTTCAGATGGTTGTGTACCATATACATAATACGTACATAAATCTAATTTAATGTTCTTATATACCAGGAAAAGTAACAAACTTCATGTATGAATATATACGTAGCTTTGAAATCTTATATTTTTCTTCAAGAAGTGTGTAACTTTTCATTGTGCAATGGATACAAGAATATATTAGTGCATTGCTCTGAGCAATGTTATTCCTCAAGTAATGTTTCTGCCTTGGTTGATTGGATACCTTGATTGACAGGCATCACAATTATATTCAAGCATTTTTCTGTTTTAAACATTTTTTTATTTCTTAAATAGTATAGCATATACCACATGTAATGGTACATGTATTTATATGTTTTGTACATGATTTTTATATTAATGTTAAAAATTAACCTTAATCACTAGTCTACAATTCACACTACCAGAAGGGTTAGGAAACAAGGAGGACCCCAAGAGAAGATTGCATAGTTCCTCCATGAAGGAGATGGGGACAAGAACCCCTGACCAAAGTGGGAGCCCAGGGGCAGGGAGAGGAAGGAGAGCCTTCATCCTGTTGCTATTCGAAGCAGAAACAGACACTCCCAGCTAAGCACTGAACCACACTACTGTAATTCAGTTGTGGAGAGGGAGGAAGGTTGAGCAAAGGAGTCAAGACAGGGCTGGAGAGATCTGAAGAAACAGTGGGCCTGACATACTGATAGCATGGAGACCATTGTAATAAAGCTGGGGAACCAGCATTGGATCGAACCAAGTCCTCTGAATGTGAGTGCCAGCTAGGAGGCCAAGACAGTCTATGGGACCTCTAACAGTGGAGCCAGTCTTTAACCCTAGAGCACAAATGGACTTTGGGAGTCCATTCCCTATGGAGGGATACTATTGTAGCCCAGATACAGCAAGGAGGGCCTAGACCCTCCCCCAAATGGTTTGACAGACTTTGAAGGTCCCTGGTGGGAGGCCTCACTATTCATGGGGAGGAGTGAGGGGGTGGGTTAGGGGGGTTAGTGGGGAACATGGGAGGATGGGAGGGAGAGGGAATGGGGGCATGGGTATGTAAATATGATTAGTAATTAAAGAATAAAAATATTTTTATGAAAAAATTAACCTTACTAGTGTTAAAAATACAACTTAAGCAGTACCTCAACAAATCATTTGTTTATGGCTAGACTTGGTGGTGCAGACCTGTAATCCCAGATACCAAGGATGCTAAGGCATGAGGATCACAAATTCCAGATCATCTGGGGCTAAAAACGAGTTCAAGAGCAGGCTGGGGGATGTAGTGAGGCTCATAATAAAACAAAATGAAAAGAGGATTCAGTGTTAGTGTGCTTACCTACTGTGAGGCCTTATGTCCAACCCTCTGTACTAGGAAAAAGCATACAGAATTCCTCTACAGAAGTTATATACAAATGCCATTTATTGCATATTCAGATAAATCAGCACTAGCCTTAAAGTAAGAGGTAAGTGGGGTCAACAAGATGGCTCAATGGGAATCAAGCTTGATGACTTGCATTTACTTGCATGATACTCTATGGCCTGGACACACACTCCTTGATATGTACAATGTGCATGTGTGCATTCAAAAGGAAATAGTGAGCAATGCATTAATTTCTTTTAGGTTAAGACTTAATGGTAGGTGATGCTAAGGATCCCTTTACTCTTTCCCTGTATCATAAACCTCAACAAACAATAGTCTGGATACTTAACTGATAATTACATCAAAGTTCTCCCATACTTTGTTATGTGGGAGATGAACCATGATTTGTCATTAAACATGATGGAAGTGGAGAGCATCACAGCACATTACTGAGGTGTTTTATGACACCCACTCCCATAATGCTGAAAGAAGTTGCCATTCACTCTTCTCCACGCTCCTTTACCTTTTCTATTATTTTCTATGATGGGAGGCTTTTGTAATTTTAAAATTCCATGCATCCACTTAAATTTTCAACAATTCCTTGATGAATGTCTTTAGCTTCTGGTACCCTAACCTACAGAAGGGTGACTTTCCTCCCAGGTCTGAGGAGGTACTTGCGCTCTGGTCCTTTGTGCAGATGGGAATCTCTGTCTCTTCTTAACTTACAGGAGTTCCTTATGCATCCTAGGTATCAATTCTGGGATTTTTTCCAATTCCATCAACTGATGGATACCTTTTGTGCTTTGAATAGGATTTTACTGTTCCCTGGCTATCCTGAAACTCATATATAGGACAGGTTTGCCTGCATCTTTAGATCCATCTACCTCATCCCTTAAGTGCAAGGATAACAGGCATGTGTCGCCAAGCTGCCCTTCTATTCATTCCCAGAATTATCAAATTTCCTGCCATTAAATTCCACTTCAGGTCACAAAAACCTCCTCTGACATTATCTTCTATTGACTTTACAGCTTTCACGTTTACACTTGAGTTACCAGTCCATTGTCAATGTTTAAGATAGCCTTGATGCTATCTCCCCAGCTCAATGTATGAAGTGTTTGCTGCACAAGCATGGGCAACTATATACTTTCAGAGGTTTAGTTTATTATCCTCAAGATGGGAAGTGTGGTTGCAAGGAGGCAGACATGGTGTTAGGGAGTAGCTGAGAGTTGTATATCTGGATCCACAGGCAGCAGGAAAAGAGAGAGAACCACTGGACCTGGCTTGGACTTCTGAAACCTCAAAGCTCACCCGGAGTGACACCCTTTCTCTAACAAGCCACACCTACTCCAACTAGGCCACACTTCCTAATCTCTTTGAGCAGTGCCACTCTTGGCTTACCAAGCACTCCAATCTATGGGCCCATTCCTATTCACACAACTACAGCATCATAATTTCATCTGAATAACAATTTTTATACATGTGGTTTCCCTGCCTTTGTTTGGAATTTTTGTTTAGTTCTATTGGTCAACTTGTTTTGTTCATTAACCAATGGTATACTTCTTTATAATTTAAACCTTCTATCCTTTATATTTAGTAGTATAACTTTATCTCCTTTTCCAAAATTAAACATTCTGTGAAGGTTTTATTTATATTACATTAGATTCATGCCATTTGTGATTAACATATTTACATTTTTATCAGTTTTTAATTTTTCTCAGAGTATTTTCTGTGTTATTTATGAATAGATTCTTAGCTAGGGTTACTATTGCTGTGACGAAATACTAAGACCAAAGAAACTTGGGGAGGAAAGAGCTTATTTGCCTTACACTTAAACATCATAGTTCGTCATCCAAGGAAATCATGACAGAAGCAGGTCAAGAACCTGGAGTCATGAGCTGATGAAGAGGCCAGGGAAGAGTGCTGCTTACTGACTTGCTCCTCATAGTTTGATTAGACTGTTTCTTATAGAGCCCAGGACCGTGAGCCCAGGGATGGCCACACCCACAATGGACTGGACCTGATCCCATAAATCACTAATTAAGAAAATGTCTCACATCCAGATCTTATGAAGCTATTTTCTCAATGACATTGCCTCTTTTCAGATAACTCTAGCGTGTTTCAGCACAATTAACCCCTTTGTCAACTTGACACACAAATGCATCACTGTTAAGTCACAGCCTTGCCTTTCTTGTTCATTCCAAAGACCACTCATTAACATCAACACAATATAAAATATTTTACAAATATAAAAATTCACAGTCTTTATAAATTCAAACACTTTAAAATTCAATCCCTTTTTTAAAAATCCTATTTCTTTTAAAACCTAAAATCTCTTTTAAAATTCCATCTCACAACTGTGGGGTCTTGTAAAATCAATAAACAAATACTTTCTCACTTCAAGAGGGAAGACAAAGGCATAGCCACAACCCGAGCAAAGCAAAACCAAAGCTGGAAAAGTGTGAATAACTCAATGTCTAATTATCTCAGACTCACTCATGATCTTCTGGGCTCCTTCAAAGGGTTTGGGTCACTTTTCTGGGTCTGCCCTCTGCAGCACACACAGATTGTCTTCTAGGTGCAGGCAGGCTCCACTCCTCAGCTGCTGATGTTCTTGGTGACCATCGCATGGTACTGGCAACTCCAAAATGCTGGGGTCTTCTGCTACAACTGGGTTACACCTTCATCTACAGCATTTCCAGGGTTCTATTTAGGGATTCCAGGCCTGCCACAAAGGGCCAGATCTCAGCTGCTTTTCATGACTCTTTCATAGCCACTACCACCTGGGTGACTCATACCGAGTTTGACTGCCAGCACAAGGTACAACTTGGCCATGTCTCAATCACACCTTATTTGTGCTGACTCTCAGGAAACACTTTCCAGAAGATTTTACCTCAGTGGTGCTGGTCTCTTCTGAATCACTACTAATTTCTCACCGACAGCTAACCAGCATCGAGTATCCCAGCAAAGTAAAGAAAGGTTTTACATTTGCATGAATTTTTGTTGTTGATGCAAATATAAAGTTATTTTATATTGAATATATGTTTATATTCTTGTTTAAGGTATTTTTATGTATTTCTGTGAATTTAAGGACACATATATATGTTTTTTCTACTCTTGTTTAAGTTAGTGTACCTATGCAGTTCATTTAACAATGTAATGTAAATTTTCAGTCCTTGAAATTTATTATTACAAACTATTTGGATAATTACAAAATACAGGTTAGGAGTTTGTCACCTAACAATCAAAACTGTGGCTATGTTAGTTATGTTTTCTAGGTTAAATAGATATATTTTAGACAGAAAGGTGATCTTCAAACACTTCAGAGACCTACAGAACATGGCATTTCAAATGTTTTAATAACATAAGAATTTCATGACAGTGAGACATGTCTGCTCCTGGGAGCACTTATTTATTTTAAAAAAGGATGATGGGGAATGAACAACCTCCATATGGAATTTGCTTTCACTGTGGCAAAAGGGCAAGAAATTGCCCTTGTCATAACTGCTGACAGTATGTTGTCCAAACTGGACAAGCAGGACACAAAAGAAAGTGAGTGCCAAACTTTGCCAAGACAAGGTAGGACAATCCTTCAAGATTCCTGGTTCACAGAAAAGTCTGTCAGACATACTGGGTAGGCCAGTAGGCCAAAGATGGATGACCCCAATGTTGCAGAGGAACCTTTGGTGACTGTCCAGGGAGCCAGCTGTTTCTGTCATTTCTATAGTTTTGGAAATTGTTTGCTCTGCATTTTCTGTTTACTCAGTTAATATATCCTTCTTGGGTCTCTGATGGAGTTGAAGATGAGGTAATTATAGTTACAGTTTTCCTTGTTACCAAATTCAGAAAAGAAACTCACAAAAGAGGTATAAGGTGTATAAGGTTAAAAGACGTAAAAGCTTATATTGTTTAAGAAAATATTTTGAGATCTAAAAAATAGTTTTGGTTGTGTAATACAAGTTAGAATAGAAAGTAAATTAGGTATAAAACTTTGAAATGATCAAAGTAGTATAAATAATGGAGTATTTTGTCTGAATTTTCCAAATGCAAATGGATGGTACATTGTAAATATAATTCTTTTCTGATAATTGTTCTTATTGCATACAGTCTTACTTTGTTAGAGTAGAAACCTTACCTTTTTATGGAAAGAAGTGATAAATGTTGTGGATATTTTGCTTGCTTTGCCATACGTGAGACTGCCAATAAAGTTTACTTTGAATCAGAGGGCAGAGCTGGCTATAGCTGACCAAAATTAGCCATAGAGATTTTGGAGGACTGAGGACATATAGAGAGACATAGGAAGTAATAGGGTGGGTCTTAGAAAGACTCTTGCCCCTTTTGGATCAAGGAAGTAGAGAGGGGGGGTCATTCAGGTTCTTATTCCAATATCTTATTCCCAAGTTTTTATTGATAAAGAATAATTATCTGTGTTTCTGTGTTTTCTGATGGTCTAAGGTGACTTCTGTGAAAGTGTTGTTGGATCCTCAAAGGGTTGCAACCCATAGATTGAGAACCAGTATTTTAGGACATCTCTTGGTGCTATCATGGTCAATGGGAAACTACAACAGCCTAATCCAGGCAGGGTAGCAAAGTGCACAGACCCATCAGGAATGAAGGTACGGGCCACTTCTCCAGTAAAGGAGCCAAGACCTGCTGAGGTGATTGCTGAAGGTGGAGGAAATACATAATGGGTAATAGAGAATAGTTATAAATGCCAGTTAAGGCCAGGTGACTAGTTACAGTAAAGAGAATTGTAACTGACATGAGTGTTTCTGTTGTATTATGCTAAAAATGCATTTGATGAGATATTTATGTTTCTTTCCTCAATTTCTTTATCATGTGATGCAACACCAATTAATAGATTATCAATGGATATCATATTTAAGTTTGAGATACTAAAAGAATGTCCCCTAAGGGACATTTACTACATATTCCAAATTTAAAATGTGTTTGCAGTTGTATGAGGGATAGTTATATCATGTTAGATGTAATTATGACCTAATTAAATATGTAATATGTTTGCCATTATACATGGAATAGTTATGTTTAGGTGTTATGATGGCCTGGTTATTGTTTCCATTTGGAAATAAATCATGCCATAAGAAGATATGATTATGTGTCAAATTGACAAGGAGTGGACTTGTGATGGCTATCCTTGGTTGTCAACTTGACTACATCTGGAATTAAGTAAAACCCCAAATAGATGACACACCTGTGAGGGATTTTTACATTGTTAGTAGTGAGAAGACCAATTTTTAATTCAGATCTTTGAGATGGGAAGACACACATCTTTAACCCAGATCTTGAGGCAGGAAAACCCACCTCTAATCTGTACTGCACCTTCTGCTGAACACCTCTAAGGACGTGGAAGAAGGAAGCTTTTGCTCTTTGCCTGCTTGTCCTTACCCTGTTAGCAAGTCCATTCCTTCTTTGGCATTAGAGCCCACTGGGATTCCAGAGTAAACTAAATACTAGCTGAGGCATCCAGCCTCATGAACTTAGAAACTACTATATTATTAGACTTCCTGTTCATAGCCATCCTGTAAATCATTCTAATAAATCCCATGTGTATATGTTCTATATAATAAATCAATATACACATATATTCTATAAGTTCTGTTATTCTAGAGAACCCTAATAGAAATAGCTTTTAATTTTTATACTTTTAGAGACTATATTTTCATGTATAATTTCTATTTGATTATGTCAACACAGAGATTTAACTAAGATACTATTTTCTTTTGGTGGGGTTATTTTTTATTTAAATTCATTAATTACTACTCATATTTACATATCCATCCTCCCATTCTCTCGCCCTCCCATGTTCCCCACCAACTCTCCCCCAAACCATCCCCCAACTCCTCCCCAGGGATAATGAGACCCTCCACCAGGGCCCTTCAAAGTCTGTCATAACATTTGGGGGAGGGCCTAGGCCCTCCTTGCTGTATCTGGGCGGCAATAGTATACCTCCATAGGGAATGTGCTCCCAAAGTCCATTTGTGCTCTAGGGTTAAAAACTGGCTCCACTGTTAGAGGTCCCATAACTGTTTTGGCCTCCTAGCTGACACCCACATTCAGAGGACTTGGTTCAGTCCAATGCTGTTTCCCCAGCTTTATGACTAGGGTCTCCATGCTCTCACTAGGTCAGGTCAACTGTTTCTGTGGGTTTCTGCAGCACTGTCTTGTCTCCTTTGCTCATCCCTCCTCCCTCTCCACAAGGTGGTACCCTCAAACAAATTGGTACAGGAGACTGCTTTCTGAACATAACACCAGTAGCACAACATCAAGATCAACAATTAATAAATGGGACCTCCTGAAACTGAGAAGCTTCTGTAAGGCAAAAGTTACAGTCAGCAAGACAAAATACCAGCCCACAGGATGGGAAAAGATCTTCACCAACCCCACATCTGACAGAAGGCTGATCACCAAAATATACAATGAACCCAAGAAGCTAGCCACCAAAACACCTAACAATGCAATTAAAAGATTGAGTGCAGAACTAAATAGAGAATTCTCAACAGAGGAATCCAAAATGGCTGAAAGACATTTGAGAAAGTGCTCAATATCCTTAGCCATCAGGGAAATGCAACTCAAAACCACTCTGAGATATCATCTTACCCTGTCAGAATGGCTAAAATCAATAACACCAATGACAGTCTATGCTGTAGAGGATATAGAGAAAGAGTAACTCTCCTCCATTGCTGGTGGGAGTGTAAACTTGTACAACCACTTTGGAAATCGGTATGGCGGTTTCTCAGGAAAAGGGGAATCAGTCTACCTCAAGATCCAGCAATTCTTCTCTTGGGCATATACCAAAAGAATGCACACTCATACAATAAGGACATATGTTCAACTATGTTCATAGCAGCATTATTTGTAATAGCCAGAACCTGGAAGCAACCTAGATGCCCCTCAACTGAAGAATGGATAGAGAAAATGTAGTACATTTATACAATGGAGTACTACTCAGCAGGAAAAAAAAAAACAATGGAATCTTGAAATTCGAAGGCAAATGGATGGAACTAGAAGAAATCATCCTGAGGGAGGTAACCCAATCACAAAAAGATAAACATGGTATGTACTCACTCATTTTTGATTTTTAAACATAGAGCAAAGGATTACCAGTCTACAATATACACTGCCAAAGGAGCTAGGAAACAAGGAGGACCACAAAAGAAGATTGCATAGTCCCTCCAAGAAGGGGAGGGGGACAAGAACCCCTGAACAAAGTCGGAACATGAGGTAGGGGTGGAGAGGAAGGAGTTGGGGGGGAAGAAAGGGATCAGGGAGGAGAACAAGAAGACTGAGACAGAGAGAGGAATAGAGGAGGGCAAGAAATAAGAAGCCTTGATAGAGGGAGACAGTACAGGTATGGAGAGAGGTCTGACACAGAGGAAATGTTAGGGGATCCACAGGGATAATCCCAAATAAGAATCCAAGCAGTAGTGGAGAAAATGCCATTGATGCCCTTCCTCTATAATGAAATTGGTGTCTACCTTGGTTACCATTCTTAGAGCCTTCATCCAGTAGCTGTTCGAAGTAGAAACAGGCACCCTCAGATAATAATTTCTTAACTTGAACTTTTAGCTTTTGATTTGAAATCTCTCTTGTTTCTGATCAATATAATTAAAGTTATAAATCTTCATGTGTTCCTTTATCTGTTCCAAATAAACTTGAATACTAGAGAGTTTTTTTTTCTATTACCATTTGGTTTTAAGCATTTCATCATCTCCACCTTGTTTTAGTCAAAGACTTTTTCAAAAAAACAACATGTCATTCAGATTTGAAACATACAGGAAATTTCAAATCTGGTCTCTCATTATTTCCAACTTTATTACATTATAACAATGTGATAGAATCACTATGATCTCAAATCTGTGGACTTTATTGAAGTTCCTTCTGTGACTGAATCCTAGTGAAGTTCTGACAATATTTCTCATGTGCTTCAAAAAGAATCTTTTCCCTGTCTTTGTAGAGTTGGGGTTCCATGTATGTCTAATACCATGAATTTATTAAGTTCCTTGAGTATTTTATATGTCTGCTGGTTTTTTATCTGTTTAGTCTCCAAGTTTATATGACTGAGTGTTTAAAATTCCTCGAGTACAATGAGTGGTGAACATACTTCTCACTCAATATTCTCAGTAAATACTCTGAAAGGAGTGTATGCTGATGGTGGCTAAAATTCTTTGTTCTTTTCCCCTGGTTGCTCAAGTTCACATTTCTTAGGATGTTACTGTATCAAAACTGCCCTGCTATCCCTCTTTATTTTCCTTGAGTGAGAGTTTCCCTGGTTTTATTTTCAGTCTTTGTGATCCTTCACTTTAAATGTTCTGCTTCCTGTGCACAATATAGTGTTAGATCTCATGTTCTTAAAATACCTGGGGCTAGCTCACTGAGTCTCCATGGCCTGCCAATAACTACATCATTATTTTTTGTTTTAATTTTATGCAAGCTTTTAGAGATGTTCTCTGTGGACATCCCTTAGTCAATACTAACTGCTTGTGGTGGTTTGAATGAGAATGGCTTCCATAGGGTCATATGTTTGAATACTTGGTCCCTAGTTGGTGGAAATGTTTGAGAATGTTGGAGGGGCTTTGAAGTTTCAAAATACTGGTGCCATTCAGAGTCTCTCCCCTTCCTCTCCCCAAAACCTCTTGTGGTTGTATCTCGAGATGTGATCTCAGTATAGTTTTTCTTTTTTTTTCAGTTCCATCTATTTTTCTGCAAACATTGTGGTTTCATTTTTCTTTATCGCTGAATAAAACCCCATTGTGTATAAGTATCCCAATATTATTAACCATTCACTCATGATGGATTTATAGGCTATTTCCATTTCCTGGTTATTATAAATAGAGCAATAATGACCATGGATGTGCAGGTATTTCTGTAGTAGGATACAGAGTGTTTGATAGATATGAGAGTGGTATAGCTGTGTTCTATGGTAGATATAGTGTTAGTTGTTTAATAATCCCACTCAATTGTTTTTTCAATTTAGTGTACTTGGGATAGCTTTTTGATAAACACAAACTTGTGGTTTTGTGAAGGAGGTGAAGGTGCCTTTTGTGCTTGGACACCTATTTGTTTATGTTGTCTGGCATAACCCTTGGTGCAGGATAGGTTACAGAACTTGTACAGTTCATTCTTCATAACAGTCATCTTGCATGTTATCCAAGGATGAATCCAATGATGTCTCTTTCTCTCTCTGCATGTGTCTTGGGGAATGTCTGTGTGCTCACAGGAGAGTATGTTTTTGCACATACACACCAGAGGAAACACTTGGCTGTCATGCCTCATGCATATTAACTTTTGTTTTTAAGGCAGGGTCCCTCCCTGGCATGTGACTTACTAGGAAGTCTTAGTTGGCTGAACCTCACGGAGGCCCATGTCTCCATCTCCCCAGTGCAGTGATTGCAAACATGAACCATAATGCCTGAGGACAGAAGTCAAGTCCTCATGCTTGCAAGGCAACCACTATGCTGTCTGAGCCTTCTGCTCCTGAATGTCTAAGAATTTCACATTTTATTATTAGTAAGACTAATATATCAATTCCCAAGCAGAGTACTTAGGCAAAAGTCTGGTAAGAAAAAAATGGCTTTGTCAATCTCCTGTAGGTCAAGGTAAATAAAATGTAGGACAATCAGAATATTTGAAATGTGTAAAGAGACTTATATTACTTTCCCCTAAAATATTTGTTTAATTTTTAAAAAGAAAAAACTCATTGAAGACAAAAAAATTGTTAAAACAAAAATACTGAGGAAACCTGGACATGGCTGCCTTCCCTAGAGCTGAGCTCCCTAGGAAGATGGTACGGTGGCAGAGAAAGCCCATGCCAAGCCAGGGACTAGAAAAGGCACCAATGGATATAATCTCCAAGCAGCTTTTTCTGAAATCATGAATAAGACTTTGAACCTTTCACTCAACATTCCTTTCTTACAGGGATACATGAGACAAAATGTATGAGAACAGTCATGTATTTGAGGTTGCATGGTTTATTTGCATTGGCTTCAGCAATGGAGGGGAGACAAAAGACCTGGCTGGTGTCACTGAAACTGCTCTGCACAGGTCTAACCACTTTTATGTAGGAGTGCAGACCTCCCCTGAGGACCACACCCTTTGCCAACTGCACAAATCTCTCCCTACCTCTTCTCTAGTGTGTGCCCCCATCTTGGAGCTGACCAGACAACCTGTTGTGTTCTAGTTGATTTTCCACATTATTTGCATAATGTCAACTCATTTGAATGTCATGGTGAGTGTGGGTGGCCTCTTACTGCATTGATTAGGAATGAGGTTTCTGGTCTCTGCACTTCCAGTCTTTTCTGGGACCTTGGCTACAACTGAACTCCAACTCTAATTTCCAGTCATCATGAACCATAATGCCACTCTTCAAGTCAGAAATATTTGAAGAATTAAAGGATAGTTCTCTTTCTCGTGTAACTCATTGATGGAGCAAATGTTTCAACATTCTGTCTAGCATGCTCCAATTTTCATCAATTAAAGGCACAAGCATTTATATAAATGCTTTTAATGTTAAGTTATTAATATTAATAAACTGGCATCAAACTATATAATATTTTAAATGTTACTTGTTTTTTAAAATAAAATGTTGTAATAAAATTCTTCTTCTTTAGCATTATCCACCATAGATAGGTAATTCCTGTTTCTACTTAGAGATTTTAAAACTTATATGTTTTTATTATTATGTAGTTGAGTGCCTATGTCTGATGTGGTGAAGCTCCATTTGGAAGTCAGAGGACAACTTTGTGGACTTTGCTATCTTTTCTACCTCTGTGTGAATTTCTGGAGATCAAACTCAGGATGTCAGGCTTGCATATTCAGGTGCCTTTATCAACTGAACCATCTCACAGGTCCTCCCTCCTTTGTTCTTTTGACTAAAATGAATAAGATACAGGGCAAGGATCAATTGTTAAGGCTAAAGAATATGTATGTGTGTAAATTCATAAACACATATATGTACATGCACACATAAATGATTATTTAATTTAGGCCATCAAGAGATATGGTCATTTTATCTCTGTGTTTTGTGCCTTAATTTTTCCTTTATACGTCTGGTAAAAAAATAATTCTTTTTTTTTCAGATTTTTTTTATTTGAATTAGAAACAAGATTGTTTTACATGACAATCCCAGTTCCCTTCTCCCTCCCGTCCTCCTCTACCACTCCCCCTACTAAAACCCTACCTATCACATATCCTTTCTTTTATTCTTCCCCGTCTCAAACTTTCTGCTCCTTCATGACCTCTGCATCCCTCCTCTTCTTCCCTTCTCATTCTTGTAGCTCCCTCCCCCCTTTTCCCATGCTCTCAATTTGCTCAGGGAATCTTGACCATTTCCCCTTCTCCAGGGAATCATGGATGTCTCTCTTAGGGTCCTCCTTGTTTACTAGCTTCTTGTTTTTCAGAATCTGTAAGATGTTTGATTTAGTATAATGCTGCATGAGCAGGAATAGCCACTGTAGGATTTAAATATAATTGAATGTGTTATGCCTCAAGTTCAGAAAATTCCTATCAATAAGATGTCTAGTGCCTCAATATCTCCATTATTATAATTACTAATTTACTTGCACTATTACATTTTGAAAAACAGATCTAATGAAGTGATAAGGACCAGGCCTCAGAAGTCAGAGTGTAGATGCTGCCTACCCTGAGTTTTCATATTAATAAGGAATCTCCAAAGAGGATATTTCCCTTATCAATGATGGGGAAAAATCTATTTGCAATTCCATGTCCTATGCATTGATTTCAGGGAAATTTTTTCCATGGATGTGGCATCCTAGCACATGCAGCTGATCTGATCTGAATGTCCTTGATTACACAGTACACTTCTGAGTGCCTGCTTTAGTGAAGGACCAGGACATGAAGTGTGCACCTGGGAGTCCAGGCTTTGAGGGACCTTGCTTATAACCTCCAGAGTTTTTGTTACTCAAAATTATATGCGAAGTGTATTTGAAGAGGAAAAGTTTCTGAGGAGAATGTCTCCAAAGTCACACACCAGTGAGAAGAGTAATTTTCACCAACAGCTTACAATTGTCAGTGAGAGTGAAGGATATGCAAGTGTTTCATTCTCTAAAGCCCAGAACAGTGGGTAGAACTCACCATTTAGTTTGCCAAGAAGGACACAAAGAATAAGTTGGAAACAAAGATGGCTTCTCTTTGGTTATTCATCTTGCTATGATAAAATGACCAGAGAAGAGACTTGAGGAAGAAAGAGTTTGTTATGACTCACAGTCTGTCATGTCAGGTGAGCCATCACCCTTCATTTACAGTCAGGAAGCAGAGGGGCATGCCATGTTCAGCTTATGGTCTCTCTCTTTCATACAGTTCAGAATCTTAGCCAGATAAGGTGCCGCCCACTGTGACTGGGACAGCTCATGTGTTACAAGATTGTAATAATGTCAAACCACTGGCCAGGAGAAAAGTCATGTTTCTGACAATATAAACCTCAAGACAAGTACTGGCAGACATATTAACATAATCAATGGCATTTATAGCCACAACTTGCTTATTCTGGCAAGGCAATTTTCTGACATTTCTTGTATTGTGGTACTTCAGTTATGTTCTTTAAAGATGAGCACTCATAATTATGTTTAAGTCTTGGAAAGCTATAATGACCATAACTTAGTTTGTGTGTTATGTATTTTGATTATGGATGCACATGCCATAGGTAAAATATATGTTACCATCAAAGACACAACTTTCTTTGAATCATAGAACATGTTGATGTCAACATGTTTTGCAGGAATCCTAATTCAATAACCCCCAAGTCTTTAACCAGATCCTTGGCAATCTGTATGTAATGATCCATCTTTCCTGTCTGCAAAATAGCAAAGCTACAGTTACCTGCAACTTTGGATCACTTCTCTAAGTAGCTTCATCACAGATCCAAGATCTCATGTTCCTAATGAAATGTTGTGGTTAGGTCTTTGCAGTTCATAAAAAGAAAAAGTTGTTTAGCTGTGGGTGTCTGCTTCTGCTTCCATCAGCTACTGGATGAAGGCTCTAGGATGGCATATAAGGTAGTCATCATTGTCATTGTCAGAGAAGGGCATTTAAGACAGCCTCTCAACTATTGCTTAGATTGTTATCTGGGGTCAAAATTGTAGATCTCTGGAAATTTCCCTAGTGCCAGAATTCTCTTTAAGCCTATAATGACTCCCTCTATTATGGAATCTCTTTTCTTGCTCTCCTCTATTCTTCCCCTAACTAAATCTTCCTGCTCTCTCATGTCCTTTTCTCCCCTCCTCTTCTCCCCTTCTCTTTCTTCTAGCTACCTCTCCCCTCCCCTCATGCTCCCAATTTGCTCAGGAGATTTGTTCCTTTCCCCTTCTCTGGAAGACCATGTGTAGCTCTCTTAGGGTCATCCTTGTTTCCTAGCTTCTTTGGCGATGTGGATTGTGCAGAGGGAGGAGTGATGAGCAAAGTGGTCAAGACCAGGCTGGAGAAACCCACAGAAAACAGCTGACCTGAACAAGGGGCTGCTCATGGACCCCAGACTGATAGCTGTTCCAGACTTCCTAAATGAGGATGTCAGTTTGGAGGTCTGGGCAATCTATGGGGCCTCTAATAATAGATCAGTATTTATCCCTAGTATACAAATGGACTCTGGGAGCCCATTCCACATAGAGGGATATTCTCTCAGTTTAGACACATGGGGGAGGGGTTAGGCCCTGCTCCAAAGGATATGACAGACTCTGAAGATCCCGTATGGAAGGCCTCACCTTCCCTGGGGAGCAGAAAGGGGTTGGGATAGGGAGTGAGAGGGCAGGGGAGGAGGGGAGGAGAGGGAATTGGGGTTGACATGTAAAAGAAGGTTGTTTCTAATTTAAAATTGGTGTCATTACAATTATAAATCTAGAAAAGGCAAAAAAAAAAAGTTGGCCCATTCTCTGTCTCCACAGTTCCCCTCATCTCTTTTATTATTCATTCTAATTTTCTCATTTAAAGTCCTTTGCTTCTAGCTCTCAATCTTAATGGATGGCTTGTCTGGGTATGAAATGCTGAGCATGATGCTTGTGGTGTGGCTGAGTGGTTAAGGTGATGGGCTTGAAATGTTGATCATGTATATTCTTTTCATCTGTACTTTGCCTTTGGCCCATGTGATGGCTATTCTTGGTTATCAACTTGTCTACATCTGGAATTTACTAAAATCCACAAGTTGGAGGGCACACCAAGTGAGGGACTTTTGACCAATGTGAAATAGGTTGATCCACTTCTAATCTCAATCTTGATGTCAGAAGACATACACTTAATCAGGACCACACCTTCTGCTGGAAACTTTTATTAGAACATAGAAGAAGGAATCTTTAGCTCTTTGCCTTATTACCAGCTTCTTGATAGCAAATCAATTCCTTCACTGCATTAGAGCCTACTTCTTTGGAATTCCAGCTTCTACTAAAGACCAGCTGAGTCATCCAACCGCATGGACTGAGCAACTATTGGATTCTTAGACTTTCTGTTCACAGCCAGCCATTTTCAGATTAGCTGAACTAAAGTCTCTAAGTCATTCTAATAAATCTCATATATATATATGAGAAAATTAGGATGAATAATAAAAGAGATGAGGGGAAACTGTGGAGACAGAGAGTAGGTCAAATATATATAAAGATTCACTCTGTAAGTTCTGTTATTCTAGGGAACTCTGATTAATACAGATAATGTTTTTTGGTAGTTAGTGTTGCAGTGGAACCATTGGGTTACTGCTTAGCTTGCCTTCATTACAAAGTAATTTATCTTACTCACCTGTAGCCCAAAGGATTCCTTCCCATTTTAATTTTTTAAAAATTATAAGGCATTTAATTAAAATTAATGATTAATATTAATTTTAAATGTATTATGTGTATTTCTTTTCAATATGTGAATCTAACTCTTTTTACTTGAGGAAAGCTTTACTCAGTTATGATTTTATTTCATTGTTTTGATTTTCTTCTTCAGAGAACCACATGCCATTTTTTGTTTCCTAAAATAACTCCCTTTTTATTTACCACTTTCTGTCTCTGTACTGATAGGTGTTGACTGTCTACTTGACACAACCTAAAAACCAGGGAATAGTGTCTCAACTGAGAAATTATTAGGTTTGCTTTTGGACATGTCTATGAGAGATCGTAATTCTCCTTAAATAAGGAAGACCTAGCCATTGTGGGTAGCATCATTCCCTATGCAGGGGATCTGAACTATGTAAAACAGACCCAAACAAAGAAGGATTCACAAAGTCATCTCTCTCTGTTCTTGACTATGGGTGTGGTGCTCTAAGTTCTACCTTGACTTGCTAGAAATGATTGACTGCAACCTGGAATTGTAAGGTGAATAAACCCTTTCTTCCCTGGGTGGCTTTTTAGTCAAGGTGTTTTATCTCAGCAGCAGAAATGAAACTAAAACAATATTTATTATTATTAGTATTAGTATTATTAGTATTAGTAGTAGTAGTAGTAGTAGTAGTCATCGTTGTAGTGTAGTGTTATTATTTTGTAAAATTGATTTCCTTTAAATTGAAGTATTCTCTTATGGAGATAATTGCGAGATTCAAGAGGCTCAGGAAACAAACAGGACACCTGAGACCCTGACACTTCTCAAGGCCATATAAGCAGTAAGCAATCCCTGAGAGAGGAGATACTTCAGTGGAACTGACTGTAAGTTGTGGACAGAGGCAGGAAACACTAGCGGTGTAGTTTTTGTGAGTACTCACCCATGTTAACATGTGCTTTATAGTGATGCAATTGCCATGTCACCAATGTGCTGTCAGTAACTTCAATAAGCCTGATATTTCAGCAAACTGAACTTAGATAGGACCATTTCTTTGGTCTGTGAGTATCCTCTCCACCTGGAAGGAAACTTTCCAGGGAAGGTGACATGGCATTTCTGTGTCACAGTGTTTGGGCCGTTGTACCATGGACACTGCAGAGAATGTGCCGTCTTGTTTTCTCACATGTTCTACTTGGAGTGTTTTTAGTCACAAACTATTTCATCTCCTGTAGCTTCTCATCATGCACTGTTGCACTTTTCTCTCTGGGTGCCTGGCCCATTTCTCCTGGGGCCTTTTCTCTCTCTTAAAAATTACATTTTTATTGAAGGGGTAGGAAGAAGGAGTGTGTGTGTGTGTGTGTGTGTGTGTGTGTGTGTGTGTGTGTGTGTGTGTGTGTGTGCCATGCCATGTGGAGGTCAGAGAACAGCTTTCCAGAATTGGTTCTCTCCACTCTGGGGGAGAGAGCTCATGTTTTCAGGCTTTGGGCAAGAGCCCTTGACTAACAAGCCATCTGGCTGACCCTCTGCCCCATCTTTCTTTCTCTATTGTTTTGTGGTTTTCATGGCTACACATGTTTCTTATTTTTAAAAATATGTTTCTAATAGCTTGCTGATGTAGACAGTGTATTTCTTTTTTCTTCTTTTTCTTTTTCTTTTTCTTTTTCTTTTTCTTCTCCTCCTCCTCCTCCTCCTCCTCCTCCTCCTCCTCCTCCCTCCTCCTCCTCCTCCTCCTCCTCCTCCTCCTCCTCTTCTTCTTCTTCTTCTTCTTCTTCTTCTTCTTCTTCTTCTTCATATTCTGTCATTCTTCTCTTTGGGTTTTAGTTTTCGGGTTGTCTTTACCCTTTTTACAAATCATCTTTACATTTTAAGGCAACTTTAGATTTTTCAGAAAATTTCTGAAGATGGTAGGGAAAGAGCCTATTGAACCCATCCTGTTTTCTGTGGTATTAATATCTCACATTGATCTGGTACATTTTCATGCTTAATGAGCCTACATTGTCACACTGGTGTTGATCCTCACAATATTTAGACTTCCTTTCCCCTTTTCAGGTAATTTTTTTCTACACCAAATTCCCACCAAATATGTCACAATTTATCAAAGCACCATTCCCCTACTCTCCCATAAGCTGTGGCCATTCTCAGATATCTTTGCTTTTTCTGATCTTGATACCATTGAGGAATACTTAGAGACACTTTGTAGACTCCTTTTTAGAGTTGGAAGGCTGGAGTTGTGTGATCTTGGAAATTACACAAGGAAGCAAATGAAGAGTACATATTATCTTCATAATATGATATGATGATCTTCATAAGGAACTCAGCTGGTGCTTGTGTTTCTCTGTGGAAGACTTAATAAATAAGGCACATTCAGACCCCCTTTGTTTGACCAAAGCCATGACATTTTGTTTGATAACCTGCTCAGAATTATGAAAATCATTTCAATTGGTCCAACCCATAACATCTAGGACAAATTTCTAGACTATTCTAACCCCATCTGCCTCTGTTCAAATAAACTGCATTAGAAAAACTAAAACAAACCTCAGATCCTCAACATGATGTGCTCAGTACCCAGTGTATCAAAAACCAATGCCACATCCACGTCCTTGCAGGCCTTGAGGATTCAGGCCCTTTACCTCATAGATCCTGACTAGCCAGTGATCTGTGCTTCATCCAACATCAAGCTCAAAGATTTTTATTACCAATCTCAGTATTTCAGACATAGTCAAAGCCTGGTGGATGCTTGGCAACATCATGTGGAGACATGCCCAAAACTGTACTACCCATTTTGTACAAAAGAGTTTAGAAACACAATAGAATACCCAAGGTCCACAGGAAACTCCCTAGTTGGAGTAGACTGGTCATTCTCCTTGAAATGTCTTCTTTTTTTCTTTTTCTTTTCTTATTTTGTTTTTTCAAGATAGGGTTTCTCTGTGTAGCCTTGGCTGTCCTGCAACTCTTGGCTGGCCTTGATCTCAGAAATCTGCCTGTCTCTACCTCCTGGGTGCTGGGATTAAAGGAGTACACCACTGCTGCCGCCACCATTAACACCCAATGTGTCTTCCTGTATCTGTGCTTCTTCTAATCCACACCAGCCAAAGAAACTTATTGGTACCATCAAAGCAATACTCAGTGAGGCCTCCAAAAATGTCAAACACACAGCTGATATCAAGCTTCCTCAAAATTTCATAGAACAATTTTTCTTCTATGGATGCCATTGTTAACCTCCCAAGAAATGTGGCTACTATTCCATGTGTTATTATCCACAAAAACTGTCCACTAAAACTGCAGATTTGGTAGGTATAATCCCACCATCACATGACATTTGCATCCTCTGGAGTATTATGAGGAAGCCGATAATAGGCTTCTCAGAAGTCATCAAAAGTGATCCTATTGCCATGCAACCACAGGCAGATAGTATGATGGGGACTAAGGCCTCACTGTACACCCAAGCAGAATGAGAAGTGTATGTGTCAAGAAAGAATGCTATTACCAGCATCATCCCACTTGACTCTTTGTTCTTAATAGAGTAAATGGAATCCTGGTGCTTCTTGCCCTTCTTGTCCAGGTGACTTATATCCAGATTCTTCATTGATATGGACAGCACCAGGTAGACACCAGTGCCAGAAAGAATGCACATAACAGGTGCCAGTACCAGCACTGGACACAACATTACAGCTGAACAATACTTTCTGGTCACACCATACATGATGGTAACATCTGAGCACCAGACAGTTTGCTAAAGCAGTAATAGAGGGCAACTGGAAACAGGAGCTGAAGATCAAAATTGTAGGAAGACCTGTCCACAGGCAGGCAGATGCTCAGACAGGGTGGCAATAGTAGGGATGCTGTTCTTAGCCTAAGAAGGCTCCAGCAGTGAATAGAAAAGCTCTGTCCAGGGAGAAGCTTTTCTTGTCAGCATAAGTAGAGTTCCAACTGTGAGGAGGCCCAAGCCTACCAGGGAGATGTCACTCCCAAAAGGAACTTCAAAAACACCATGGATTCAGCTCCATACAGACAATCCACAAAGACATGGATCTAACAGAGACTGAACACTCCAAAGGCTGCTGTGAGTTCTGATGAAAGGACAGACTGAGAACCCGTGGAGATCTGCAGGGAAAGAATGACACTTGAGCAATAAACAGTGCTGCAGGCTACATAGATCTGTAGGGAAAATGGCCTGTTTGCAGGAAGAGGGTCAATTGAAGCAGGAGCACATAACCTCCCCATGAAGAGACCACTGGGCTGCCCAACAGGTGGAACTAGTCTTCAAGGCCTTGATCCACATATAGTTGGTGAGGAGCATGCAAAAGATAGTGATGCCTTTATCATTATAAGAGCCAGCTACAGGTGGAGAAATGCCTATAGAAATCATGGCAGCAGCTAGAAGCTGCTGTCTCCTTAAGTTCTTTGATAAGGTGGTATACAACTATGGTGGTGAAGTAGAGGAGAGGGGCCATTCTGAACAGACCTTCCAAACACTGATAGTGTTGCAATTTAAGAAAGCAGTACTAGAGAGAAAGACGGCCACGTGACAGAGTTCAAGCTTTCTATTAGGGAAAAGGACAGGGAGATCTGCCTCTAGGGACAGGAGCAGCAGGAGAGAGGAAAGAGGTGGGGGAATAAGGGAGGGAGAGACAGTGATAGGAACACAGAGAGGGCGGGGATAGGAGGTGGGCAGGGCCCTTTGAAAAGGGAACACAGTGAATATGCACAGGTGGTGCTCTTAGTGTTGTAGCTGAGGGCATATCCTGTCAGAAAAGACAGGCCAGTACAGATGCCTGAATGCTAACAGATATGACATGGAAAAAATATTGAGTACATGGTGGATTTCAGCAGAGGTGATCACATGCCTGGGTACGTTGTTCCTCCAGTGATTTTTCCCAAAGAGACAAAGGCCTGGTCATAGAATTTATAAAATCCCTCTTCAGCCAGAAACTAGATAACCAGATAATTAAAGTATGAATCAAATCCATAGACAACACTTTTGGATCTAAGGACAGCAAAGAGATGAGTGGGAAAAGGTAACACAGCAGCCACTGACAGAATGAAAAACTTCAGCAGTGTGTCCTGCTTCTCACAGGACAATGACAAAAATCCAAGCTTAGTCATCTTGACATCAATGCAGATGGTAATGGATGCTATTCAAATAGCCTGCAGACACTCCTCAGGAACCCACCAGGCTGCTCCTGCCACCTGACATGCTCCAACTTACATCATCTTAGTCTATTTTATGTTACTATAAAGAAATACCTTAATCTGGATAGAATCTCTTACCAGGGAGCCCAACTTTGTTTGTAGTCTGACTTTCATGGCATGGTGATGAATATCTCAGGACACAAAGAGAAAGATGTCTACCTTTCATATGGTCATATGGTAAAACTACATTTAGCTTGGAAGAAACTGCGAAGCTGTTTCCCAGAATGGCCATGTGACTTCTTACCCTAACATTAGTAGATGCACATTCTGACCTCTCTTTATCCTCACTAGAATTTTGGACTGCCAATATTTTATGTTAGCTCTCCCAAGCGTTCCACTGCAATATCTAATTACTACTTTAACCTGAAACTCCCTAATAGTTTGTCTATTCAGAATAATTTTTACCCTGCTTATTTTCCATGAGTACCTTCCTTGAAGAAGTGGTCCACTTTAAAATAGGCTTCTGTGGCTGGAAAGATGGCTCAGAGGTTAAGAGAACTGTTGTTCTTACAAAAAACTGGAGCTCTGTTCTTAGAGCCCAGGTCAGGTGGCTTCCAATGACCTGCAACTCCAGCTGCAGAGAACCTAATGCCCTCTACTGGCCTCTGAGGGTAACACACACACACACACACACACACACACACACACACACACACACACACACACACAATAACAAACAAAAATAATCTTTAAGACAGTTTTATTTTCAGCTGGGCGGTGGTGGCACAGACCTTTAATCCCAGCACTTGGAAGGCAGAGGCAGGGAGATCTATGAGTTCAAGACCAGCCTGGTCTACAAGAGCTAGTTCCAGGACAGCCTACTAAGCCACAGAGAAACTCTGTCTCAAAAAAACAAACTAAATAAAAAAACAAAAAATGGTTTTATGGAGAATTCTCAATAGAGGAATCTAAAATGGCTGAAAGACACATAAGAAAGTGCTCAACATCCGTAGCCATCCAGGAAATGCAAATCAAAACAACTCTGAGATACCATCTTACTCCTGTCAGAAGGGCCAAAATCAAAAAAACAAATGACAGTTTATGCTGGAGAGGATGTAGAGAAAGGGGAACACTCTTCCACTGCTGGTGGGAATGCAAACTCGTGCAGCCACTTTGGAAATCAGTGTGGAGATTCCTCAGGAAAGTGGAAATCAGTCTACCACAAGATCCAGCAATTCCACTCTCAGGCATATACCCAAAAGAAGCAAATTCATACAACAAGGACATCTGTTCACTGATGTTCGTAGCAGCATTACTTGTAATAGCCAAAACCTGGAAGCAACCTAGATGCCCCTCAACTGAATAAAGAATGGATAGAGAAAATGTGGTACATTTACACAATGGAGTACTACTCAGCAGAAAAAAAAAAAACAATAGAATCTTGAAATTCGCAGGCCAATGGATGGAACTAGAAGAAACCAATCTGAGCGAGGTAACCCAGTCACAAAAAGACAAACATGGCATGAACTCACTCATATATGTATTTTAGACATAGAACAATGGATTACCATCCTACAATCCACACTGCCAGAGAAGCTAGGAAATAAGGAGGACTTTAAAAGAGACATACATGCCCCCCCCCCGAGAAGGGGTAAGGGACAAGATCTCCTGAGCAAATTGGGAGCATGTGGGGAGGTGGGAGGGAGCTAGGAGAATGAGGAGGAGAGGAAGGGTGGGTGGGGAGGACATGAGGGAGCAGGAAGTTTGAGTTGGGAGAAGAATAGAGGAGAGCAAGCTAAGAGATACCATAATAGAGGGAGCCATTATATGTTTACAGAGAAATCAGGCACTAGGGAAATGTCCAGAGATCTACAAGGATGACACCAACTAACAATCTAAGCAACAGAGGAAAGGCTACCTTAAGTTCCCTCCCCTGATAATGAGATTGATGACTGACTTATATGCCATCCTATAGCCCTCATACAGCAGCTGGTGGAAGTAGAAGCAAACACCCTAAGCTAAACACTGAACTGAACTGGAATCCAGTTGCAGGGAAGGAGGAGTGATGAACAAAGTGGACAAGACCTGCCTGGTGAAGCCCACAGAAACAGCTGACCTGAGCAAGAGGGAGCTCTTGGTCCCAAGACTGATAGCTGGGAAACCAGCATGGGACTGATCCAGACCCCATGAATGTGGTGTCAGTGAGGAGGCCTCAGAAATCTATGGGGCCTCTTGTAATAGATCAGTACTTATCCCTAGCATAGGAATGGACTTTGGGAGCCCATTTCACATAGAGGGATACTCCATGAGCCTAGACACACAGGGGAGGGCCTAGGCCCTATCCCAAAGGATATGACAGACTCTGAAGACACCCCCCATGGAAGGCCTCACTCTCCCTGGGGAAACAAAAGGTTATGGGATAGGTAGGGTGTTAGTGGTGGGGGGTAGGGGAGGAAGTGAGGGAGAGGGAACTGGGATTGACATGTGAAACAATCTTGTTTCTAATTTAAATAAAAAATGGAGAAGAAAAAGAAACCTCCATGACTTTCTAAAAAAAAAAAGTTTTATTTTCTTATTGAAATTTCAGTATATATTTGGAAATTTTGGAAGCTAGTTCTTTATCAGATGTGTGTTTTCTAGACATTTCTTCTCAGTCTTGTCTTTTCATTCTCTTAACAGTCATTTTCACGGAGAAAAATAAAGTCCAACTCAGGATTTTTCCCATTCTTTTGATTCACAGTAATTTTGATTGTTTCATCTAAAACATTTTGTATTGATAAACCCAATGTTGCCTGTTTTTTTTTTTATTTTGTTTACTTCTATATTGTTTAATTATTACCTTTAGGTGTACAATTCATTTGAGGTAGATATTCAAGAAAGGTGTCAGATCTGTGGCTCGTTTGCTTGTTTGGCAGGTTTTCATCCATTGTGCCAACACCATTTCTTGAAACCTCTCTGTGTCTTGTCTCAATGAGTGGTCTTTGTTGGAAGCATCAGCTGGCTGTGTCTATTTTGGAATACTCCACAGTGTTTCTCTGAGTGGCAGTCTACTCCTTCAGCAATGCATCTTGGCTTGATTGCTCTTGCTGTACAGTGAATTTTCTATCATCCAGGGAGACTGCTCAGCTTTATTGTTCTACAGTATCATTTTGGCATCTTTAAGTCTCTTGCATTTCTGTGTCAAATTTGTGTTCAGTTTTTTCAGGGCCAGTAATACATCTTGTCGGGATTCTAATTGGGATCTTACAGACTCTGTAAATAAAATTAGGAGTAAATTATGTCTTAAGAGTATTGGGTCTTTCCCCCATGATTAGGGATTCCATTTATTTAGATTTGCTTTGACTTCTTTCATCAGAGTGTTGGGTTTTTTATTTAACATTCAAATCTTATGCATATTTGACACATTTACTGAATAACTTCAGTTTTTAGGCAATTTATGAAGGGCATTTTAAAACAGCAAACTCCAGATACACCTTGCTGGTATTTTGAAAATAATTACTTTAAAAAGAAGATTGAATTTTCCTTTCAACTGTTTGAATGTGAGTGCAGTGCCTGTGGAAGCCAGAATAGGGCAACAACTACCCTAGGATCTGGAGTTACAGGTGGTTGTCAGTCACCTGTCTGGCATGGGTGCTGGGAACCACTTGCGTCCTCTGGACCACTGCCAGGTCTGTATCTGCTGAGCCATCTCTCTAGTCGCTGAAAACACTTATTTTTATAACCTTGAATGCTGAGAACTTGGCAACTTGCTTCTTAGGTGCTCAACCAAGTGTCTTCAGAAGATTTATTTGTGTTGGGTTTCTCCGTATGGAATCCATCACAGGAGAAACACAAGTGTTCCTTCTTTTCTGATTCTCATTCCTTTGCTTTTTGTTTTGTTTCTTATTGCGCCATTGAGGCTTTTTGCATGTGCTATGGAATAGGGATTATGAGAAGCTACCTCCCTGTCTCCCTTCAGTAGCACAAAGAAACCTCTCTAACTTCCCAGTGGTCTGATGTCATCTATGGGGACGTCTCAGAGACTCTTTACAGAATTGAGGCTTTTCCATTATTTCTAGTCTGCTGCTAGTTTTTTTTTTTTTAAATCATGATTTTAGTTTGGGTTGTATAAGGTGCTTTTGTACATCAGTTGATATAATATTTTCTTTAAAATATTGATAGATACATTTTCTAGGATAACTGATTCTTTTATCACAATATAATGTTGCTTTTTATCCCCAATAATTTTTCATTATTTGAAGTCTTCCTTGTCTGAAAGGAAGCTGCCCAGGCTTTCTTTTTCTTAGTTTTAGCATTGTGTGTTTGCATTGTGTATCCCCTGACTGGAAACCTAAGTCTTTATATGTAAAGTGAGTTTTCGTAGACAATATAGACCTTGTTTTTTAAATCCTGTCACAACTTCTTGCAATTCAATTGATGCATCAAGATCATTCATAATTTCCTATAGTTGTATTAGGGATTACCATGCCTGTCATTCAGCATATAATGACAATTTGCTAAATCATAGCTTTTAGTGCAACAGTCACTTGATGGAGATGTCACCATAGTGTTGTAGCATTATGTGCTACCCACATATTTGTGGTGAAGCAGGTGTAAACTAGCCCTCTTGTTGCTAGTTACTGAAGTAGAGCACATACACCATGTATGATGTATACTAAATGAACTTGTGTTGTAGCTCAGCAGGGGAGTCATGACTGGTACAGGAAAACTTGTTTTTGTTGATGTTTGTTCTTGTTTTTTGGTTCAAGGGACTCTTCCTAGGCTCTAGGTGAGACTGGCTTAGGGGTAAAGCCCAACAGCTAACAGAACCAGAGCTATAGATGTGTGTGTGTGTGTGTGTGTGTGTGTGTGTGAGAGAGAGAGAGAGAGAGAGAGAGAGAGAGAGAGAGAGAGAGAGAGAGAGAGAGAGAGACCATATAGCTGAAGGGCTGTCAGGAAGTAGGCAGCCATTAAGCTACTGGTAGTCTGTGAGGTTTTAAAGAACTTCTGGCAGAAACTGGGTTGAAACACAGGCTGGAGCTGAGGTGGTCAGTCCAGTTGGCCAATCCCAAGGCATCCAGGTATAGTATAGTCTCAGCTTCAACCCCTTACACACAGCTTCCAGAAAGGGTTAGAGGTTATCTGGAACCTGGAACCAGAATGCTTTCCTGGCATTTTGACATCCAGCAAGGACATTATCAGAACTGATAATGCTTTTCCTGACCAATTTCTATCTCTTGTTCTTGTTACTGCCTATGCTCAAGGCCCTGAGTTCGATCCCAAGCACAGAGATGAGAAGGAGCAAGAGTGTGATGCTGGATTCTGCATTCTCTGTGCTACACTAATCTGTGCTGCTTAGGAGTAAAAACCATCTGTGGCTCAGGGTTGCCTCCTCTTCTGACTGTGTACTCTAGCTTGTGCATGTTCTCTCCACTGATGCTCATGTGGTGATGGATTTTCTGCCTCTTTTCTGAGTGTGCACTCATCACTTAGTGATTCATGGCTCATTCGCTGCACTTTTTGACTGTTTGCTTTTGCTTAGGTCTTTCTTTTCTGCCATGCTAGTCTGTGTTAAGTATTTGTGTATGTGCATGTTAAATGCTTGTGTGTGTGTGTGTGTGTGTGTGTGTGTGTGTGTGTGTGTGTGTGTGTGTGTGTTGACAATTTCATAGTTATCTTGCTTGGCATTTCAAGTTTCTGGAATCTACAGATTAATGACTGGCATTTTGAAATTTTTTCATATTCTATCCCATGAAATGTCCATTTTTCTTATCCCCCCTGACTTTCCTCTCCTCTGGTTTTTCCAATTAAACAATGTTAATGCCTCTTAATAGCTGTCCAAGGATTTTTAGATGGCATGTTATTCGTGGTTTTGTTGTTGATTTTGAAAATTCCTTTTTCTTTTTGTGTTTCAATTTGCAAAGTTTCTACTGACTCATACTCAGGCTCAGTAATAATTTCTTTTGTTATGTTCAGCCCACTGATGAACCTGCCAATTTGATTCTGTACTCTTTATTTCTGTTCTTTCAATCCTAGCATTTTCCTGTTGATTTTTAGAGTTTTCATCTTTGTGTTTCCATCAGGCATCTATTCTTTTGCGTGTCTTTCTCCCACTAGGTGCCTTAACATATTAATCATGTTTGATTTAAATTTCTCTGTCTGTTCTTCTAAAACCTGTGTTATATCTAAACCCCACAGTTGCCTTCTCTTTTCAGACAGTTTTTTCTCTTGTTTTTTGTTTGGGGGGTATGCTTTTTGGTATGTTTTCTTATTTTATGGCTTCTTGTAATATTTTGTTGGAAGCTAGGCATATTGTGTCATTTAATAGGCATTGTGGTTAGTGAGTGTTAGTGTGAGGTTTTGTTTTAATCTAGCTTGAAGTGGGCCTGTATTCATGTTTGCTGTGGCTGTAGTTGCAAAAGGTTCCACATACTGTCATGGTTTTGATCCTCTGTTGTCTTTGGCTTCCCTAATGACTGTCTCTTCAGAGCACATCTGGGGCTCTTTGTTTTAACTCATTCTTCCTCTAGAGTTCTCTTGGTAGTCAGAAGGGTGGAGAAGAGGGGAGGCACCTCTAATTTTATGATTAGACTAAAATTGCTTATTTTAATGAGATTGTATACTTGGGCCCTGACATTCTCAAGTGTTGCTCCACCCATACCCCATAGACTAAGAGGATGTCCTCAGGGACCAGGTTTCCACTGGAGAAAACTCTAATGATGTCTTTTTCCTCAGAGAACAGAACTTTGTTCTAGAAAATGCTTAAGGTATTTCACAAAGGTTATTCTTTCTTCTTCATCTTCTCAGAGTTTGGGGAGGGGACTCTTAAATATTCACTATGAGAAGAAAGTGAGGTTCTTGGTGGTAAAATTGACTAAAAGGCAGGACATGAACCACATTATTACTTTGAAGATAGTCTCTACGAGCCTCCAGTTATTTATTCTATAATTACTTCTGAGCTTTTGTTTGATTTGTAACTTCAGAAGTTTCTTCGGCTCTCTGCAAGTTCACTGCTATCTCCATGGTGGTGACTAGTTTAGTAATGTCTGTTCTCTGACAGAATCAAGATGAGTCACTGATTTTTTTTGTTCAGTTTTTTATTGTAATAGAGTGATGCTAACCTAGTGGCCAACCCTTCATTCTACAATATTGACATGATAAGCAAGACATGCCCACTAGTGTAATGATAGTGGCACAAATATTATAAGGATAACCAACTGCTTTTTAAATTTTGAATTTGAGACCTATTCCTCAGGAGGAAATTTACGCCTATTTCTGTAAACTGTGTTAAAACCTCATGACTTGGGAATCCATAGGCATATTCTCAGTGCCTCATTACCGCCATCATAAGCACAGCTTGATTCATTCTACATGGTTTTATTTAGACAGTGCTTTTGCCTAGATACATTCTAAGAATACTTCCACACCAAGAAGAGGCACTAGCCCTCCTACCTGTCAGCAGTGTGGCCCATGAGTGACTTTGCAACTAGGAACACAATAGGCTGACACAATAAATAGACAGCACCATGTATTCCAGAATGCAAGGTAGCTCTGGCCAGGGGTCATTCCCCATCACCAAACAAATGGACAGAAACGGACATGCCCAGCAGTAACAACAAGGAGGCAGAAATGTCAGAGAAGTTCCCAGAGTCTCCACAAGGGCCAGGACAGCAAAGCTTCAGAAGCAGGCAGCAGAGTTGGAATGTGCTTGTGTTTTCTAAGGATGTTAAAATGGTCAAGGCTTTTAGCAGAATGGAGAAGGGTTAGCAGGTAGTCACAAAGCTTAGAAAACATGAAGAAAAACCATTCTGTACTCTTAACCTCTGTGGTGATTTGAATAGGAATAACCCCCCCACTACAGACTAATGTGCTTGATTACTTGGTATACAGGGAGTAGCACTATTGGAGGTTTTGCCTAGTTGGAGTACCTCTGGCTTTATTGGAGGAAGTGTGTCACTAGGGGGTGGGCTTTGAGTTCTCAGAAGCCCAAACCAGTTCTTTTCCTGTGGATTAAGATGTAGGATTCTCAGTTCCTTCTCCAATACCACGTCTACCTGCATGTTTCCATGTTTCCAGCCATGATGGACTAAACCTCTGAAACTGTAAGCCAGCCCCAATTAAATGTTTTCTTTTATAAGATTGCAGTGGTCATGGTGTCTCTTCATATCAATGGAACCCCTTACTCAGATAACTCCAAACTATAATAGATAAACATTCCCTTAGATTGGGAAATTAGAAAAAGAAGCAACAAAGAAAGCATACTTGAGTCCAAACTCCTGAACAGACAAGGAGTAGTATATAGGTCCAGTTTGGTTTAAGGCTCTGCTTCTGTCTTCCTAGAAAGGTTAATGTTTTAATGTTTTGAATGTTGGATTTCTATGCTTTGTAAATGATGCTTTTTGAGAAAATGGGCAGGCATAATGAGAGACCCTCTCTGCAAAGTGCAAGGAACACAAATCAAGGGGATGCAATGTACCAGGCTTTCTCTTTTAGGCCATGAACCAGCTTCCAAATCATAACATGGAGACTTCTTATTAGTTATGAATGCTCAGCCTAGCTTAGGCTCATTTCTGGTTAGCTCTTTTAACTTAAGTTAACCTATTTCTATTTATCTACTTTTCGCCTTAGGGCTTTTTACTTGTCTTTCACTGCTTCTCATGTCTGGCTGGTGACTGCTTGGCTTCTTGTCCCCAGTGTGCATGTGGGTGTCCCTCTCTTTCTCCCTCATTGTCTTTTCCTTCTTCTTGAGCCTAGAGTTCTCCTCCTATTCATTCTCTCTGCCTGTCAGTCCTGCCTAGCCTTTCTCTGACTATCTATTGGCTGTTCAGCTCTTTAGTTAGATATCTGGTGCCTTAGGCAGGCAAGGTGAAACAAATGCAACTTCTTTACATAATTAAGCAAGTGAAGCATAAACAAAAGTTAACACATATTTACATCATTAACAAAGGCAACAGAAATAAAAGTAACACACCTTTACACTGGTAAAGTTATATTCTGCAGCATAAACAAATATAACCCATCTTTACATAGTAAATAATATTCTACAACAATGAAACAGAATTATTGTGGAATATTAATTTAATATGTGTTACATTTGTTTTTGCTGTGGAATATTTATTAATGGTGCAAAGATGTGTTAGAGTTGTTTAATTAAATAAAATTAACCTGAGGACAGAAGTGGTAAGGAGAAACCATGTGTAGCTAGGGTTCTTAACTGGGGCCTGAGCAGAAGGACACCCTGTTTTGGGGGAACTCTGAGCTAGGTTAGCTGCTTGCTATTCAGCCTCTCTGAGCTAGCAGAATTTCCCCTCAATGGTTACCTTGTCCAGGAGTTTTGCTATGTTACATGAATGTTCTGGTCCAATGCAGTGTGGCCTCCTGCCTAGGTCAGACTGTGTCAGGGAGAGGCAGCAAGGTGAGAGATAAAAGGTGGACACAAGAGTGAAAGGAAAGGGCTGTCCCTCCCTGATCCCCTTGGGCCTGGAGCTGGGGAGTATATGCCAGCTAGGGAGGTTTGTTTATGGGTGAGTTTGAGGCACTACTAGGCTCAGATTTCCCATTCTAGGTCTTTGGTACCATGTACTAGATTGTTAAAGATCAGACAGAGAGATATGTAAAGAGGAAAGAAAGAATTGGTCTGACCATAGGCTGGACGGTACTTATTCAAGGCAGGATTCTCATGCTCTCACAAAGCACACGTGTGGGAGGGGTGAGGGTAGTTCAGATGTCGTCCCTTCTGGAGCTGCTTGACGTGGACACAAGAGAAGCTGGGAAGTGGAGAGTTTAGAAGGAACTATCAGAAAGAGAAAGACAAGCCATTTGCAATTTCTTCTCCTTTTGGTTCTCCTTTACTTACTAGTAACCTGGAGGTGGAGTGTGTGGGAACAATCAGAGAAAATCACCAAGGGAAACGCAAACATTGGGGCTGCTTTTGTGCAGCATTTCTGCTGCTCTGCCAAACACAAAATCCATATGCATGCACCCACTGCAAACTGCAAACTGTGCTGTTTAGGTCATTGTGCATGTGCCTCAAATACCCCCGCATTTATACTTAAAACTTGAGTTGCAGGGTGCAAACACGAACAGCAACATTTGTGTTAATTATCCAGAATGTTAACTTTATTTAGAATAACATCAAAAAGCAAAGCAAGTAAAATGCACCATGACATTTGCAAGAAGCAGTAGAAACAGGGTTTAAAAGTTTTATACATAGTAATTTTATGAATACTTCTTTCTATTGCTGTTGTGTTTATTATTATTGTTCTTTCTTTTCATGGTGTTTTTTGTCTGTTTTTGTTTTGAGTCAGAGTCTCACTGTAGTTGAGGTTCACCTGAAACTTTCTCTGTAGGCCAGGCTGGCCCCAAACTTGCATTATAGCCCAGTATGGCTTCAAACTCATGCAATTATCCTGACTTGGCCTTCCAAGAGCTGGGCTTACAGGTGTGAACTACTAGTCTGTTTTTCTTACTACTTTGTGACAATTACCTAGCTGGCTCTGAAGCAGTAGGTTAGCTGTCTACACAAATTCAACCAGATTGTGCAATCTGAGGTGGCAGGATATCTACTCACCAGCAGGGACCACACAGGCAGGAATGGTAGATGTACAGAAGCCTCTGCAGGACAAAGGATTGATGCTGGGTAGGCTTGACTGTTTACTAGCATCTCACACCATGTCGGTTGCCCAAGGTCTTGGCAAATGTTGATGGGAGAGGAAAAGCCTCAATAATGCTGAGTACTGTGTACCTTTACCAGGACTGCTGTAACAAACAGGCCCATCACCAGTCACTTGGGGCAGCATATTCCAGCCCCTTTCAGTCCTGGTGGTCATATGTCTCAGGTTCACCTGTACAGCCATGACCCTGTGTAGTCACTAGAGGAGTTGGCTTCCTTGACCTTAGTTCCTGAGAACCCTGTTCACGACTTATTTGGGAGTATGTTCTGCTGTCAGTGAAGCCACAAGGCATCTTCTCTGACTTCTGAGACATCCATTGGAGGATGATTGTGATTCCATGGGTCCCATCTGGGCAGTCAGGATTGTCACTTCACTCCCATATCATTTACCTCCTTTGGAAGGTCTCTTTAGCGACACATGGTAGCATTGCTCCCAGGTTCCAGGGAGTTGGATGTAGACAGTTCAGAGGGGTCATGTTTAGATGATGAGGCCTGCCATCTGGTAGTTGACTGCTCCATTTGGAAGTTGCTCAAAAAAAAAAATAGTACAGTTTTGTAAATGAGCTGAAGTGCCTGCTTCTATACCAAATTTCAAATAAGGAAAGGCAAGATAAAATAAAATAACATCAAAACACTGACAATTACTAGACTCCAGTACCAGCCATAGAACACTGGCCAGGTCTAACCTCTGAAGAGCCTGCATTTATGAATGGTAGTTAACTCTCCTCATACTCTTGCATAACGCACTGGGCAGCAAAGACAAAACACATTTTAAGTAATAACTATGTTGAGAACTCAATGTTCTTTCAGTTCATTGGTTCAGCCTCAGAGGTTCAGATTTCTTGGCACTTTCTGTGATAGGAGGACAGATTCTGAACACTGACTGTTCCCCAAGCCACTTCCTGTCCCACCAAAACCCACTCATATTCTGTTCAGTACATCTCTTTTGTACCTGGTAGGGTGAGAATGGGCACTAGCAGAGCATCCCTATTCCCATCACTGTGTCAATGTCAATATCTGTCAGGTTACTGTTGATGACCATCCACACCTCTGGAGAAGATACAGGGGACATTGCAAGGAAATCAGCTTTGACATATGTCTACAACTGTCTGACCTGTAGGTGCCAGGGCTAGCTCCAGCTGCTTCCCGACCTTGATCCTTTCTGTTTCCATATCTCCTCATTGGCAGCATTTGGTGCAGTGTTTGACACCTTGAGGTACACAATGGAATTATCTAGAAGCTATAAAAAATACCAACGGCCAGCCTCTATCCCCAAAGCTCTTCTTACAGAGTTTCTGTGGGACTAAGACCCAAGTCTCCTTTTTTGTCTCCTTTTTTAAAATTTTATTACAATCACAGATTTACCAATAAAGAGCATCCATACACTCTTCACACAGTCTCTGTCTTCCCCATGTAATTGTTCTGAACCCAATAGTTGCAAGCATAATGCTCTTTTACCTCTGGATACTTTCCAAATATGATAAATTCTTGAATATAACCATAGAACAGTAGTTAAAAGGAGAAAGAAAACAATTAGAAATTTTTATTTGTAGGTATTGGTCTTGCTGAAACACTGTCATTATCTAATAACATCCAGAGACCAAAAGAAAGCCCCCCCCCCAGGAGTCACTTTTTAAAAATTTGGCCTTTAGTTCTTAAATCCTGATGGAAAATGAAGGTTTATTTTTTGGAGATGAGAATTTTATTTGTAATATGTTTTAAAATCTTTGGTTAACATGTTGTAATTATATTCTTAATGAGGTTCACTGTGACCCTTCTGCACACGTAAGCGCACAGTGATCAGACTAGTCGACAAAATCCCCTTCTTCTCATATCTTCACCTGAGCTCCTCCTCACTGTCAGAGATTACGGTCTTTGGTCACCCTGCCACTCTTGTGGGGTACTGGTACTGGTGGAGAAAAAGAAAACCAGCATGGCTTCAGTGAAGGTAGAACAGTTTAAGCATCTGGCAGTAGTAGCAGATGCTTCTAGACCATTCCTGGCATCTCAGGAGTCCTTTGCAGGGAAAAGCATTTGAGAGGTCAAGAGGAAGTAGACACAGAACTGAAAGTCAAGCCTTGTACCTGAGAGCTCAGCTTCATCAGGACCTCTCCTTGCCTGCCTATAAGGCTTTAAATGAGGAGCGCTGAAAGTCTTGGGTTCCCACCACCACTTCCCTGCACCTCCTAGGGTGGAGTCTAGCATGTTCACACCACAGACTCAGAATCTGAACCGTGACCCAGAGCAAGGTAACCTCCTAGCAACAGAAGTTCCTGCAAGACCGCTGCTCGAGCAAGGAGCTCTGTGTGCCGGCAAGGCAAGCAAGGAGAGGAGGCACTTGTGTGCCAGCATACCTCTCCCTGCCCCCAGCACAATCCCCCTGCAGCTTCTCTTGTAACAGCCGCTGGCATTTCTAAGGAACAGGTGGTGCCCAGGGGCCGCAGGTAAGAATGAAGAGCTTTGTCCAAGAAGTTAATGGAGACAAAGAGAGGGAGCAGACCTGAGGGGACCAAACAGCCTAATCTATAGTGCAGCCAAGAATGGGGATCATAAGGGTTAACATATCATACAGGTGCTTTCTTGCCCTAGTCAGATTCAGTAGGCATTAGTATAGCAGAAAGCTCAAGTGGACAGAAGCAATGTTAATCAATGTGGACCTAAAACAGAAGGCAAAGTTGACTTTCCCCACTTGCTTCTAGCTATTTACCATGAAATACCAAACTACCCCTAAAGTTTGAGCTTAAAGTGACCATTGGACAAAACTTCTCAAGATCCTGAGTGCTACCTGGGGATTATAATAATAGAATTCTTTATAATGTGTTAGCTTTTTGCTTCGTTTAGATGTAATCTATTGGATATTGCTGCAAGATGGTGGCCATGATAGGAGCTTGGTTGATGGGCTTGTTGTAGAGATCCACAGAGGGACAGGAAGCTAGGACCACCTCTTTGTCTCTTGGCAGGTGGTCTCAGCGATTAGCAGCCTCCCCTGATCATCTGTCTCAGGAGCCCTGCACTGCCCAACACTATCATCTTAAATTAACATCTGATGCAACTCATTTCTGACCCATTTTGTTGACTCAGCTCACAGGGTCAGCCCCATTTAATGCAGAGAGTGAGGACTGAAGGATCAGAACCCCAGAACATATGGCTCGCAATGGGGTTTGCCACTGCATACTAATTACCATTTTATTAAGAAGCCATTGATAATGTTGCTACCTAGAGGTAGCAACCATTAAAATTAAAATTATTGACAGTGAACTACAGAAAGTGCTCTCAGCCATCGCTTACCTGGTGTGTATCCAGGCAATGCACAGGTGCACACCAGGCCACAGACACTAAATCTGGCTTCCAGCTGTCTTTTGTAAGCTAAGGGTATTTCTAAGACCACTGCTATCAAAGGGAAACTCAGGGCAGTTTGCGTCTTAGGAAAAAAAAATTGTGCAAATTAATTTAATAAGGATAGCTTGAAAGGAACAGGGTTAAACATTCAACCAGAATAGTAAATTGGATTAAAGAAAATGAAATTAGGATATGTTCTTGTGGATTTGGCTTTGTGGCTTGAGACTATCTAGCTACAACTTTTCTTTGTTTATCTAAAATGAGAAACAACCATTCTAGACACCCTAGAGCAGTGTAGTACATCTCAGTCTTCCACATCAGGGAAGTTTCACTGCACACTTTGAGACTTCCTACTCCTGCCTAGTAATAAAGGGGCCTGTAAGGCAAAGCAAAAACAAACTGTGACTACATGTCACTTGGATAGTTTCTGAATTATTTACAGATACAAGTTAAGGAAATAACACTGTTGTTGCTCTTGCACATTTATAGACATAAAAATTATAGGCTGATATAATCAAGTAAGTTTGCAGGATGTATTTATGTCAGCTGCCTTTTACTCTTTCTCACTAGTCATTCACATATATAGTGAAGCATTGCCACTTTAACTCAAATGCTAAGTTATCTTTATAAATGATGCCAATTGTACCACTTACTTAAATTTAATACTCATGATGCTACATTAACATCCAAAATTTTTTCCATATTAAGCATTTCTTGCATTTCCAAAATCGACTTAAATAGCCATGTTTACTGATAAGAATATAATTGAGCAATTGAGTGTGTATCCTTTGGGTATAGGCCCAAAAGTGGTATTGTTGGGTCTTGAGATAGATTGATTCCCAATTTTCCAAGAAACTGCCATACTGTTTTCCAAAGTGGCTGTACAAATTTGCACTCCCACCAGCAATGGAGGAGTGTTCCCTTTACTCCACATCCTCTCCAGCATAAGCTTTCATCAGAGTTTTTAATCTTGGCCATTCTGATGGTATCTCAGAGTTATTTATAATAGCTATATCCTGGAAACAACCTAGGTACTCCTTAACCAAGGAATGGGTAAGTAAAATGTGATACATTTATACTATGGAGTACTAATCAGCAGTAAAAAATAACGACATTTTGAAATAAATAGGCAAATGGACAGAACTAGAGAACACCATCCTTAGTGAGGTAACCCAGACCCAGAAAGACAAATATAAGATATACTCACTCATAAGTAGATATTAGACATAAAGCAAAGGATAACCAGACTACAGGCCACAACCCCAGAGAATCTAGGTGACAAAGGGACCCTAAGAGACATATATGGATCTTCCTGGGAAGGGGAAAAAGACAAAATATCTTGAGTAAATTGGGAGGGAAGATGGGGGGAAGATGGAGGGTGGAAGGGGAGAGGGGAGGAGGGAATGGAAGTGCAGAAAATGTATAGCTCAATTTAAAAAAAATTAAAAATAGCTATGTTTGCCCAAGCAGGTTTGCTTTGTGAAGCTATTGTTAAAAAAATAATTGAGGAAGCCAAAGCTCAGTAACTGATCTTTGGGTTCTGTTTCTAATCACTTACATAGATCCATGGGTGGGGGAACCTTGTCCCTTGGTTCTGCCCAACACCCACATCAGCCCATGTTGCTGCAATTTCTAAGAAGTCTGATACTATTGCTTTTGCTGGGAAATCAGTCTCCTTAAATAACACCTTCTGACTCCTCAGAGATACTATAGAAGAACTTGATTGTGTATGGCATCTCTGGATAATAAATGGGCTTCCTTTCTTCCTCCAGGAAGCAGAGGTGTACTGGGTTACTCTCAGTCATGAAAGGTCGTTCAGGCTGGCTGTCTAAGCAAGAATATGGAACCTGATTTGATGATGAATTTTCTGTCTCCAAAAGAGTTGGACTGTGTGTTTTGGAATTCTATGCTGCAGGTTTGAGTTATTTTTTGTTGTTGTTGTTGTTAGAGCATAAAAATAGACAAGAAAACAGAAGATGAAGTTACAGTTCTCCAGGGTCAAGGCAGGACTATACACACCAGAGATGGAAAGAAGTTCAGTATAAATATAGAGCACACTGCAGGAAGCCTTTTGCCTTCATCTCACCTTCATATAATTAAATTTTAGTTCTCCTGAACAGATATGAATGATGTAATTTGTTATGTAAAAGACATGACTAATAAATGATTTGTGTAAAACAAATCCATGAAAGAGGAACATGGGCTGGTGCTTTTTGATATTCAGGGTTTGATGTGAATGAAAGACACAGTTTCCTTTAGAGTAAGGTCTGATAGCTTTTGCCTATTACACCCACAATGCATTCATTTAGAGTGAATAGAAGCTTCTGTTCTCTTTTTCACAGTGAATGGATATGGTTTTAATGATCCACATTTGCTTTAAAATCCAGCGGAAATATAGAATAATGCAGGATAGAATGGAAACACAATTTATGATAGAATTAAACTGAAATCTTGAAAAAGTTTAGGTTTGCATATAAATGAAATCATATTTTTAAAAGTGTGAACAACTGAGCATACTATTATGTATCTGTAATCACAGCACTTGTAAGGATGAAGCAGGAGGATTGCTGCAATCCTGAGGTCAGCCTAGGCCACAGGCCAATAGCAGGTCAACCAGAGGTAGATAGATATTGTCTCAAAAATTCTGTAAATATCCTTTGTCAAAGTGGTTTGACATGTATGTATGTGTTGGGTGTAAGTGTAGGGGGTGGGGAGAGGGGTGCTGTTCCTTAATTGATTTTCCAACTTAGTTTTTGAGATAAGGTCTCTTACTAAATACAAAGCTTGCCAGTTGCCTAGACTCCTGGCCATCAGTCCCCAAGATCTTCTTATCTCTGCCCCACCCCCAAGTACTGGGGCTACCAAGGCACGCAGTGCCCCATACCCAGTTTTCTATTCAAAGCCTGGAGATTCAAATTCAAGTCTTTGTTCTAAACATAGAAAGCACTTCACTGAGTCACTTCTCCAGCCCTAATCCGCTTGACATTTAGTCACTATTTAATAGTTAACAGATGTTCATTGGAAAATAAAAAATGCATTTGATAGATCAAAAGTCTATATCTGCAGAGCAAGGCCAACAGTTGTTCTCCAAATACAAACAGCCTGGCACTGGATTGCCCTTACCTTTTAAAACACGATTCATCATTCATCTACTCAATAAATATTTACTAAGTATCTATGATATGCTAACTTTTATTCTCCATAGTAAGTTCAAAGAGCTGTACCTTGGGAGTTGTTAGGTGACATTGGGGGCTTCTCATAATGTGAAGTTTTGATATGGTGCTACTTCCAATAAGGTATACAGGGAGGGGCTGGGATGTTTCCTCCCTAAGAGGAGATAGATAATAGCTTATCTTTCATGACCTCAAGGGGGACTTTGGTCACTTTCTCTCTTCTTTTCCAGGCCTATGTGCACTGTCTCCTCAGGAAGGAAAGTAAGATAGAATTGCTGTCTGGAAATACTGCAGAAGTAGAGATGCACTTTCTCTTTGTGATTCCCAAGGAAGAAATTTCTGGATACCAAAGAGATGGGAACAAGGAAGGTGTTAAATTTTCAGTTCTTTCCCTATATAGTACCTTTGTTTGTCAGGGACCTGATAGCTGGGTATGGTGAATTAAATCTGATAATGAGGCAGAAGCAGTCAGATCTCTGTGAGTTTAAGACTAGACCAGTCTATATGTAGGTTCCAGGCCAGCCAGGTGTACACAATGAGGCTCACACTAAAAAAGAAACGTTCCTAATATATAGGACCACCAAGGGGGAGAGGTTACAGTCTCATTGTGACCAACAGTTCTCATGGAGGAGTGGGGACTTTTTTTCTCTCTCATGAGTGTCATTGCCAATGTCTGAATGTGTTTGATCATTGCAACACAAGAGCTGTCAGCATGTAGTGGGTAGAAGGCAAGGATGACCCTGACCCCTGAAATAAACAGGACTGTCTTCTCAGCAAAGAACTGTCCCTAGAGCTGAGCACAAAAAGTGCTGTTGCAACCCAAGGGCTTTGTCATTATGCTTTGCATATAGGATGCCAGTGGAATGCTTGCCAGCTGTCTAAATGGATGCATGTGTGAGAGATGGACTGAGGCATACATTTAGAAGGGAAGACTTTAAGCCACACCCCCAGCCCTGTTTGTAATAATTTTAAAATAATTTTTTCAGGCTGACTCTGCACCCCAGACTGACCTTGTACTACAATTACCCTGCTATAGCCTCCTGAGTCATTGGAATAACCAGCTTCTGCCACTGGCTTCAGCTCTGTTTGTTACACTACATGGATGCTTAATTACAGGCTTATTTTCATTTAACATATATTTCTTGAGAACCTATTGTATGTCAAATAAAACTCTATAGTCTATTTATAGACTATACACTCAAAACAGAGGTTGCTGCCTCCATAGAACTTGCAATTTCCTCATACAGGGAAAGAGTGGTTCATTGTTGCAGACTCATATGATCTGGTGAAAAGGAATATTTTATAAGCCTTGGTTTTGACAGTGATCTAGGACATGTAGTGATGATCAAGGAAAAGTATGCCTGTGATTATTTTTATAAATAAAAATTAATAAAAACAAATATTAATTTGAGAAAACTGTAGTTATCCATGCCTTTCAAAGATGAACTTGCCTTGATTTGTTAACAATTTTATGTTGCACATTTTCCTAACATATTAAAATTTCAAACATACAATACAGTTAAAGGCTTGTATAAAGAACACAAGACTCTCACCTAGATTCCACAATTAATGTTGTCCTCTATTTATCATATAGTATAGCCTTGCCCCTATCTACCTGTATTAGTTACTTTTCTGTTGCTGTGATGAAAGACCTTGACCAAGGCAACTTATAGAAGAAAGAGTTTCTTTGGGCTTGCTCTTCCCATTTGATCAGAGTCCATGATGGCCGGGAAGCATGGTGTCTGGAGGTAGTCATGGTGGCAGGAGCAGGAGGCTAAAAGCTCACATATTGAATTGCAAATACAAAGCAGAGACAGCAAGCTGGAAATGATGGGGGAATTTTCTGACAGCTAGCCCCAATGACATACTTCCTCCAGCAAGGCCATACCGCCTAAACCTCCCCAAACATGGCTACCAGCTGGGGACAGTATTCATATATGGGAGCCATGGAGACATTCATACCATGTACTACCCATCTGTTCCAGTTTTACTCTGTGGCTGTGAATAAACATTTCATCCAAAAGAAACTTGGGAAGGAAAGGGTTTGTTTTATCTTATTTTTCCAAGTCACAGTTAATCACTGAGGGGAGCCAGGGTAGTATCTCAAGGTAACAACTGAACATAAGAATCATGGAGGAGCCGGGCGTTGGCACACACCTTTAATCCCAGCACTTGGGAGGCAGAGACAAGCAGATCTCTGTGAGTTCGAGGCCACCCTGGTCTCCATAGTGAGTGCCAGGATAGGCTCTAAAGCTACACAGAAAAACCCTGTCTCGAAAAACCAAAAAAAAAAAAAAAAAAAAAAAAAAAATCATGGAGGAATGTTGTTTCCAGGCTTACTCTCTGGCTCACATTTATTTAGTTTTCTTATATTGTCCAAGATCACCTGCAGAAGAAATGGCTCTGCTGACAGTAGGATGGACTCTCCTAGATGAATGAAGAGAATCAAGACAATCCATTATAAACACAACTACAGGTCACCTTGATGACAATAATTGCACAATCAAGATTTTTAAAGGTGGCTCTAGGTTGTGTCAGTGTCTTAGTTACTTTTCTTTTGCTGTAACAAATCACCATGACCAAGGCAATTTATGAAAGAATATATTTACTTTGGCTTATGGTTTCAGAGGGGTGGAGTCCATGGCAGGGGAACAAAGGCACAGTGGTAGGGCTGCAGCTGAGATCTCACAACTTGGCCTGAAAATAGGAGGCACAGAGGAAGGCGCACTGGGAAGTGTGAGATTTTTGAAACATCTCCCAGTGACATACTTCTAAAAACACTACACCCCTTAACCCTTCCCACACAGCTCCACCAATAGGCTACCAAGTATTGAAACATAAGAGCCTATGGGTATCAGTTTTATTGAAACCATTACAATCAGTTAATGTGAACTAGGATACAATTCATATTTCATTTTTTATGTCTTTCAAAGTTGCAAGCATGAATGCTCCTCTTCTAAGATATTCTAGTATGCCCTACTAGGATCTGCTTAGCCTGATGTGCTTTGTCTGTGAAATACCCCTCTCTTAGTTAGAGTTTCTATTGCTATAAAGACACACCATGACCAACTCTTATAAAGAAAAAATTAATGTGGGCTGACTTACAGTTTAAGAAGTTCAATTCATTGTCATCAAGGAGGGAAGCACGCAGCAGGCAGACAGACATGGTGCTGGAGAAGGAGCTGAGAGTTCTGCATCTTGATCTACAGGCAGCAGAAGGACACTGTGCCACACTGGGTATAGCTTGAGCATATCAGAGACCTCAAAGCCTCCACAACGACAAACTTCCTCCAACAAGGCCACACCTCCTAATAGTGCCATTTCCTATGGGCCAAGCATTCACACACATGAGTCTATGGGGGCCATTCCTATTTAAGCCACCTCATGCTAGATACAATGTGACATCATTCCTACAGCCATAATTCCCCTGCTGTGATGAGTTGCATCTCCTTAACTGTAAGCCAAAATAAACCCTTCCTCCAGTAAGTTGCTTTTGGTCAGATCACAACAGTAAGAAAATTAACCAATACAAAGTCTAGATGGTCTGTCTCCTCTATTGGAATGCCTGAATTGTGGACATGTCTCATGGTACAAGTGCACCATCAGTTTCCTTATAAAACACTCTCAAATACTTGCATGGCTGGAGGTCTTCACCAGTTAACCACATTCCATTTGACTTACAAATTAAGGAATCCACTGGTAAGCCATTATACACTCACTCTACATATATGCATGTAGGGGATGCTGTAGCCATGCCTGCTTAGGGGCTGGCTACAGGTGTGCCTGACCACGCCTGCAGGGGCTTGGTCAGGGTGATGTAGAGGGAGGGACGCTTACAGGGCGTTCTATTTTCGGTGTCAGTTTCGGCTTGCGGTACAAACTACTGCCTGCAGGCTGGCTAGGTTGCTCTGTAAGTAAGGCTGTTCCCTATTAAAACCCTTGTATTTTTACCTGGCTCCATAATGGTAATTTCCCACATTATCAAGAAGCCAACTGATGGAATACAGAATACGAGAAAAATTTGAGGACTGTCTTTGTCTTTTCTTGGCTCTTTCCTTCAACATGTACACCCTCTCATAATTGTTATACTCCCATGGTTGCCTTTTCTAGTATGCATACTTACACAAACAAACATTTCTCTGCTAACATTTATGTTTGAGTCCCACACTGCCAATGAAGACCTGCCTGACAGCAATCCCTGGACACCCCAGAAAGAAAATGGGCCACACCTCCTTGACTACACTGGATCCAACTTGTTCCATTTCAACTAACACTCTGGCCAGAGGCTTGGGGAATTACTTCAATCAAGTTGAGGATTTTAAGTGAGATCTTCAATTAAGTGAATCCCATCTAACATGGACTGGATACAATCCATTCAAAACTTTCACTACACTAACATTTTCTTCCTACAGGACCCCACAAGGCTGTCATCATCCCATTTCAGCAGGAAGTAACTTGGAGGATGCCACTTCCCCTCTCCCCCATTGTTGTCAATTAGGATAGTGTGTATACCTAGTTAGGGATAGCTTCCTGTTGTTTATGGTTGGGATTGGAAGGAGGAGTTGAGGCTTGGACACCTCTTTCAGATGGCTTTAGGTTTTAGTTAAAATAGATAGTTAGGATATGACATAAGCAGATTGTTGTATTTTCTTATATTTCACCTTTATGATTGTTAATTTTGGATACTTTTACACTATTAAGCTTTTATCCTCTTTTAGACTAAAAGGGGAATTGTAGGGGATGCTGTAGCCACACCTGCTTAGGGGCTGGCTACAGGTGTGCCTGACCATGCCTATGAGGGCATGGTCAGGGTGATGTAGAGGGAGGGATACTTACAGGGCGCTCTGCTTTCGGTTTCACTTTCAGCTTGTGGTACAGACTGCTGCCCCCGGCGGCTGGCTAGGTCTCTCTGTAAGTAAGGCTGTTCCCTATTAAAACCCTTGTATTTTTACCTGGCTCCGTATTGGTAATTTTCCGCATTATATGCAAACTGAAAAACAGCAGATTCTGTAGCAAGTGTCACCATTTGTCTAGTTATTAGAAGAGGAGGCTAACATTTGCAGAGCACATTGAAGGGAGTTCTCCATGACTTTGGCAATCCTGCTGGAGTTAGAGGTGCCAGATTTTCAAGTGTGTACCTAGAACTCTACTAGGATGCAGACAGGAATCTTGATTCTTTTTCAATTTGATTTCAAATTAGGTTGGCTGGTATTTGTTCAATGGATACATGAATAAAGCTATAAGATGGGTGCTAATGTATTCCTGAAATTAAGACATAAAAAGGGCCATGGGAAAGTCAGGACAATGTATATATTGAAGTAATCATACTCTTTTCCCCTATTCATTAATTACATGATTGTTTTTCAGAAGTAAATCTTGTATCCCTAGAATGAACTTGGACTACTCCTGTTATTTCATCTTTCTATCATAGCACTTGATTTTGTAGCTAGAGAGACAGATTTTGCAGTTACAAGGATGGGTTAGAGTAGCTTCATTTGTTCACCTTCATATTCAGTGGTGAAGATACTTTCAGTATTAGCTGCTGAAGAGAATGAACCGATGAAGTCTGTTGCCTCCTTCTGTTATCTAGGGTGCATGCTTTAGTCACCAAGGCCTTGGAGTGGTGTTTAGTTTGTTGAGCTTGTGTGAATATGCATGGGTGTTGGTTATAGATTAACTTAATGGCTGTGGGATGACTCAAATTTTCATTCATCTTCTAAGTTCTGCTAAGGTGGAATTTTCAAAAATATTTCTATTTCATCTACCGTGTCATTAACACATGTTTTATTCATATTCTCTTTTTAATAACTGAAGGCTCTGCAATTATTTTTAAATGTTTTATTTTTTAAATAAGCATGTAACATGTTATACACCAATATAAGGGTTTCAACAAAACAAACACTTGTGGTCATCCTTTCCCAACCTCCCCAGCTTCCTCTGCTACCCAGTCCCACCTTTTCAGACCCCTTGACTCTCTTCTTCTATGTCTTATGCATCCTTTTATCTAGTTTTCATCCCTCCTCATCACCTAATAGTAACGTGTTATGGTCTCCTTCCTCAATTTTTAGTGTTTTACATATACACTTACACCTGTTTGTGTGTGTGTGTGTGTGTGTGTGTACATACTATACAATCTCATACACAACACACACGTACTTTACAGGCTAAGATGCACGTATGAAAAAGAACTTGTGGCTTTGTCTTTTTGAGTTTGGACCATCTAACTTAATATTATTTTTTCCTTTCCATCCATTTTCCTATAAATTTCATTTTTCTTAATGGTTAAATATTATTCCATTGTGCATATGTGCCACATGTTTATCATCCATTTATCTGTTGATAAACATTTAGGCTGAAACTATTTTATAATTAAATCTTGTTTATTTCTGTTTCTATTTCCCTTCATTCTCAAGCTTGTCCAGCCATATACATTTTATGAATCTTTACAGAGAGGTATTTTATTTTAAAACTTGCCTTTATTACTTGTTTTTCTGTAGTGTTACTTTCTGTGCTAACATTTATTTTTCATGTTGCTCTCATTCTCAAGTCTTAACATAGCATTTATTCTTCTTAACCTTCATTAGACAGATGCATGTTTAACCTTGGGAGACTTTAAGAAATATCCATAGACTGTTTTAGTGAGGCAAATGGGAAAAAAAATGTTACCTTCCCATCGTGGGTAAAAATCAGAAATGTGGAACATCCCATAGTGCTCAGGATGATCTGCCACAGCAAAGAACCATCCAGCCTGAATATGCACCAGAAAAGGTTAAGGAGACCTGATTTAGGACTCCCTGTATCTTTGGAAACAAAGCATTTTGTTATAATTCAGTCAAATTACTTTCTCATTTCCATTTTGATTACTTAACTGTGTGTAATCTATACATGTTAAGCTTTAACTCTTAGCCTTATGGGGATTTTCTTCATTCTTTCTTGACTGAACATTTTAATTTCCTGCTGAAATGAGTTGTGATCAGAAAACTTTTCTGTGTTTATCAGCCCCTTGACATTCTTTGAGCCGGGCTGTGTCACCCGATGAAGGATTAGCTTTGCTAACAGCCAGTTCCTACTAGGTAAGAAAGTATTTCATTGACTAGTGGGTAAACAGCATGGTATATATTAGATTAATTCATTTATTGTAATTATGTTGGCAATAATTTAGTTTATTTTGAAAAATTGTCACAATTCTTTGGTAAATATTTCATTGTAAAGAGCTGTATTTTACCACAGTTCTCTTAGATTTTGCTTCATGTATTTTAAAGATGAATTGTTTTATACAAAACATTGGAATTTCTACCCATAAAACAGAGTACTTGTTCCTTCTTGGTGAGACATTATAAATAGACTTCTTGAACATTACTTTCTTTTAACTTAAGCTCTACTTTGATTTTTCTAAACTTGTTAATATTTCCTTTGTTTGGTAAATCCAGGGCCTGTCTTTGGATGTTGTTTTATTTTGGCTGCTAGGAATCCCTGTACTTTGACACATATTTTGTACATACCTCATTCATAAATGTACATAAATCAGGCCTAGACTTTCTGTATCCATCTATGCTTAACATAGCTAGTGAGAAGTCCAGTTTCGCATCCTCTATTTTCCTATGGATTTCTATTGTCAACCCTGTTTACACATGCTTTTATCTTTTCTTCTTTTAGGCGACTAAGTTCCAGGTTTTCTGTTTGTCCATCTATTAATATGGATAGTAAATATTTTTCTTTTCTTTGCTTTACTGTTACTTTAGAAAACACAGCATGCATCCTTTACCATTCATCATATAAATGAACTCTCTTTTATAGGCATTTTATTTTTTAATTGTATGTATGTGTATCTATGAACATGTGTGCATGCATGTGCCCAGGGAGGTCAGAAGAGAGCTTTATATCTGGAATTTACAAGCTGTTATGAGCCCTAGGTGCTAGGAAAACTCTGTCCTCTGCAAGAGCAGTAACTGTTTTTAACCTCACAGCCATTATTCCATCTTGTCCAGCCTTACTTTTTCTGTAGAAGGTGGGTGACTTGCCTACTGTCCTCCAACATTTGATTTCCTGCTATGCTAGCTTACACAACTTGTTTAGTTTGTTGACACAGCCACTACCTTGAGACTTTTAATTTCAGAGTTGTGGGTTCATTCCCCACATTGGGCACCAAATGTAGAACAAATAATAAAAAACCCAGAGACAGATATTGGGGTTCAAGCTCCAAGCTTGAAATCAGAAAAGCAAAGCAGCCAAACCACTAGCCCATACCTCTATCTCAGGCTGGAAAGGCTAATCCTGTCTCCACAAGCTCTCCACCAAGCCTCAGACTGCTGTCTCTCCGCAGCATGGCTGGAGAATTTTCTCAGAATGCAGCCTGAGACACTGGGCTCCTGTCTTTTATATACCTCCCTAGGGCTGGGATTAAAGTCTTGAGCTCTAATTCTCTTTTAGACTGATTCAATCTTGTGTAGATGTAGGTGGCCTTGGACTCACAGAGAGATCTATCTATCTCTGTTTCCTGAGTCCTGAGATTAAAGCGTGTGCCACCACTGCCTGTCTTTTATAGATAACTAGTGTGCCTGGCTTTGCTTTCTAATACTTCAGGCAATCTTTATTAAATCATAAATATCACTCCACTTGCTCTTCTTCTTCCCTCTGTCTTCAGTCTTTTATCTGTAATCATTTTCCATCTGCCTTCTATGTTCAATTTTTACTTTAAAATTTTTTCACTGTCTGTTTTTACTTTTTCATTTGCTTCCAACCCCACTCTCTTATGTTTACTTGGCTGGGTTAAAATTTTTCATCTAATCTTTTGAAGAATATTATTAGTTGTGCCTTTCAGGTGTTTGGATGGATGTGTGCACCATGGAGGTCAGAGAACAATCTTGTGGAGTTGGTTATCTTCTTACACCTTCTCATGGATTCTGGGTGGAGTATTGAACCAGCTTACCCTGAAAGCATCTTCACGGTAGGTGATAAACTCCCTTACTACTCCCTCCTTCCAATCTTGAGGATATATATCTTTAAAGACTCTTTTATTTTCTGCATATGAGTGTTTACCTGTGTTGTGTACATATGCAGCACATGCATGCCTGTTGTCTGAAGAGGACACACAAAGGCATCAGATCTCTTAGAACTGGAATTCCATACCATTGTGAGGGCCCAATGTGGGTGCTGGGAATCAAAACTGGGTCCTTTGCAATGTCAGCAAGTGGTCTTGACCACTGAACCATCTCTCTAGCCCTTGAATGATTTTTATTATATAAAAATTCTTGTTTGAAAATATCACCTTGCTTCTACTGAAGCAGATACCCACAGCTAAACACTGAACTGAACTGGAATCCAGTTGCAGAGAGGCAGGAGTGATAAGCAAAGGGGTCAAGACCAAGATGGTGAAACCCACAGAAACAGCTGACCTGAACAAGAATGAGCTTTTGACCCCCAGACTGATCACTGGGAAACCATCACAGAACTGATCCAGACCCCATAAATGTGGGTGTCAGTGAGGAGGCCTTGGAAATATATGGGCCTCTTGTAGTAGATCAGTACTTATCCCTAGCATAGGAATGGACGATGGGATCCCATTTCACATAGAGGGATACTCCCTCAGCCTAGACACAGGAGGAGGGCCTAGGCCCTATCCCAAAGGATATGACAGAATCGGAAGACCCCCATGGAAGGCCTCACCCTCCCTGGGGACCAGAATTGGTATGGGATAAGTAGGGAGTTGTGGGGGGGGGGAGGGCGTGGCGGCAGGGGAAGAGGGAAAGGAGAGGGAACTGGGTTTGACATGCAAAACAATCTTGTTTCTAATTTAATTTAAAAAATGGAGGAAAAAAAAGAAAATATCACCTTGCTGTTAATCCTAACACCAGTATTTTGAAGAAAAATTATCTTTTGTCTCAGCTAAAATTTTTAAGGTTTTAATTTGGCCTTTGAAGTGTCTAATTTTATTACACCATTGCTGTGTGTAATAAAAAGTTTTCCTTTCTCCTTGTTCTTGTTAAGGTTGGTGTCTTGGATCATAGTCTCCATCAGTTTTGAAATATATGTGTGTAATGTATATATTTGGAGATATATATCTATTAGGCTATCTATTAGGTTTCTAAATACTGTTCCATACTACAATTTCTACTGAGTTGTTTATAAAACTTCTTTGATGTCTTATATTTCCTCAGTTCTCTTAAAAAAAAAAAAAGAAATTCGAAGTGTTTTGTTCTCGGCCTCACCAAGCAGAGCTGGATTACCCTGTGTCCAACATTATAGTGTTTGAGACATCTTTACATCTGTTTGCTCTCTTGTTTATGATGTTTACTTTCCTCCTAATTCACATGTGTGTCCTAGTTTTACTCCAGTTACTATGATACAACACCCCAACAAAAAGCAACTTGGGAAGAAAAGGTTTAACTCAAATATGCAGGTTATACTCCATCACTGCAGGGAATTAAAGGCAAGATCTTGAAGCATCTTGTGCTCTCTTCAGACAACTTAAAGCAAGATCTCACAGTCAAGAGCAGAGAGAAATGAATGCATGAATGTTCACTATTCATGTTCCTTTCTTCTTATATATTTCAGGACCCAAAACCAGAGAATATTGCAGCCCACATTAGTTTGGGTCTTCCCACATCAATTAATGGTGTCACCAAGATAATCCCTCACAAACATGCCCTTGGTCAACCTAATGCAAACAGTTCGTCATTGAGACGCTCTTGCCTTGTCAATCAAGTTTGTGTTAAATTGATATTTGAAACTATCACACTGTTTTCAGTTTTTTGAAATTTTCCCCTTCTGTTTTAATTTTTCTTGCTTCTCTAGTTTTCATCTAGGCTTGTGTTAAAAAGTTACTTCTAATCATTTAAAAATATGTTATTTATTATTGTGTATGGTCGTACTACCCTGAATGCACTAGATCTAGTCTGATCTCTGAAATTAAGCAGTGTTGGATCTGATTAGTACTTGGATGGGAGACCACCTGGGAATATCAGGTCCTGTAGGCTTTTAAAACAGATATTTATTCATTTTTACACATGAGTTTAATTTGTATTAATTAAATATGCTTAATTGCCCATGGCAGTCATTTTTAGACTGAGAGGGTTTTCATTAACTTCTGCCGGTCACTAACATGACTAGCTCTACAAGGTAGTTTTGGGCCTACCAAGGAACTCACTGCCAAGTTTCTGGGGGCTGCTTTACTTTTAGCACACTCTTACTTCAAAGGCACAGTTTTGTGTTCCCAGTGTGACCTTGGGGATGACTGAGTGGTCAAGGGCTGATTTTTGCCCATAGCTGGGCTTTAACTGTCAGTCACTTGGCAGGAAGAAGCTCTTTTGGGGTATACCACCCTCATGGTAAAAGCTGTCCCCCAACCAGGCTCCCATCTGCACACCCTCAGCTTCTGAGTATTCTCACCATCAGGAAGTGATGAGTGGGGGCACAGAACTGTCTGAGTTGATTTATGATGGACATACATTTGTGATGAACATATGTGATACTTCATTGATGTTAGAATATTGTGTTTTAAGGACAAAAATAAATAAATAAATTTAGTAACCAAGCTTATTTAAAAATTAAGTTGGGGAAGAAAATACTAAGTTATAGGGTGCTGTGCATTTTGAATGTGCAGTCTGTTTTGAGAGTCACTGGGCTTTTGATTATGAGAACTTTTTTCCCCTATACAATCTGGAAGGTTCTTAGCCACAGGCTGTTAAGGGTGTCTTATCAGTTCACTCTCTACAATTTTCTTTTAGAAAATTTGTCTGATGTATATTTTTTCTTCTCCATATGGCCTCAGGGCCTGTAGCAGGTCTTAGTTTCTTTCTTTTGGGGCTGTCTAAGCTGGACTTTGGTACGCTCTTAAAAATCTCTAATATAGTTCACTATAAATAGCACATACACACACACACACACACACACACACACACACACACTTTAATTTTAAAAATTAAAACAAAATATGACACAGAAGAAGAAGGTTTGGGTGGGAATATAACTTAGTAAAGCCAACAAGGAAAAATGTTTCATATATTTCTCAAAACATTAAAAAGTAGAACTTTTTTTTAATGATATAGCAGTTGTACTCCAGACTTCTAACCAAAAAGAATACAATCAATGTCCTGAGGAGATATGTGCAGTCCTTGTTCATTCAGCAATACTCACAATAGCCAAGAAATGGAAGCAATCTAATTTAAACATCATGAGTTTTGAGTGGATAAAGACAACATAGCAATGTGAAAAATGGAATACTACTCAAGCACAAAAAGAGCAAAATCCTGTAATTTTCCATTGAAAATGGACTATGGAAACAGGACTGGAATCCTGGCAAGCGAGACACAGAAGGACCCATGTCATTCCATCTCATCCATGATATCTCAACAGACATTGTTCTCATAAAAGTTGAGACTGGAATGGCAGCTGCCAGAGGCCAGGGTTCTTGGAGAAATGGGAGCATTTGGTCAGTAGGTGCTGAACAACTTCTAGGCAGAATGGAAAGCTTATTACATGGTAAGTGTAGGCATTGATAATGTGGTGTACGTTTGAAAGAGCTAGAAGAAAGACTTTTGACAGTTTTGTAGTAAAGAATGGTCAATGACAGAGGGATAGGTAGTATTCAATGGAATTCAATCTTTTGTATTACTAGAATCCCGAAGAAGTAGGCTCCAATGCCAGTGAAGGAATGGATTGCTAGCAAGGAGAAGACAAGCATACAAAGAGCAAAAGCTTCCTTCTTCCATGTCCTTATAATGGCTTCCAGCAGAAGGTGTGGCCCAGATTAAACCTTCTTGACTCAAGATCTGGATTAAAGGCATATGTCCTCTCAGGACCCAGGTCAAAAGCTTGTGTCTTCTTGCCTCAAAGGTCCGAAAGAGAAGTGGATTCACCTACTTCAGACCAAGCAGAAAATTTCTCACAGTTGTGGTCAATTTGACAGCCAAGAACAACTATCACAAGTCTCTTGATATAAAACTACTAAGGAGATTCCCCCAAAGTAGACTTAATGGAACTTCATTTTCAGTTTTCCAGGGGGGCACTGCCAATTAATTCAGTTGTATGCTTGATGCTCTAGTACTACACACGGCAAAAGCCTTTTCTAAGCCTAAGGCATGCTAGCTATGGGCTCACAAGCAAGTAAGTGTCTCATCAGTCAGGTAACCACATGTGATTCAGCTGAAGTTGCCCCCAGGGACTCCTCAGACACTCTTCTCCAGACACTGGTGGAGTTTTGGAGCATCCTCAGGCTTTCATGGAATCTGAGAGGTGGTGGTGCATGCTTTTAATCCCAACACGTGGGAGGCAGAGGTAGGTGGGTCTCTGAGTCCAAGGCCAGTATGGTCTATGGAGGACAACCAGAGCTACACAAAGAAAGCCTGTCTCAAAACAAACAAACAAACAAACAACAGCAAACCAAAACAAAAATCCATAAAACAAATGAACAATAAGAGGAATCTGAGCAACTACTGGGTTAGGAATGTACATTTTTGTTAGAATTGTAAAGTCAATTTGAGATGCTTTAGTACGTTTGGTTATTATTTGTAGGTTTCTCACTATATATTACCATAGTGTGGCTATATCTTCTGATTCATATATGAATCTAATGTGAACATACTCAGAGGCACAGCCTCCAGGAAGGGACCATACCATCAGAGCAGGACCCATGGACAGAATCTGTCTTTGTAAGATGGGTGAGCAAGTGGATTCTCACCCTCCTCTTCACAGAACATACCCAACACAGTTTATGTCTTTATGGGACCCAGCACTGTCCTCACACAGTATATGTCCACATGCCTCAACATAGTACATGTACACATGGTGCACACAGCATATGTCCACTTGCGGCACAGCACTGGCCCCACACACCACATATGTCCTTATAGTGCCCCCTGGGCAGAGAAAGGGCTTCATCAGACATTGAACTCCCTGACACACTGATTTGAAAGCCATGTCTTTGAAATGGTGAGAAATCCATACATTTGTGATGTGTATGAATCGCACAGTATTCTATTACAGTAGCAAATAAAACATGTGATTGCCACATTCAACTTATTTTCTTATTTTACAAAAATCTGAAAGAAAATTCAGATTAAGAAACTAAAAATTGAAATAAGTTTTTAAAAGATGATTAATTGAATCAAATAAGTTATTCTGACCACACAGAGTTAGTTTTATGAAAATATTTTTGGAATATATTATACCAAAGTTAATCCTTCATGAAGGGAATGAGATAAATTGCAAATAAAAGTATGAATAGAATCTTGAATTGTTTTATAACCCAACTTATCAACAGGGATGACATATTGAAGCACCAGGAAAAAGATTTATGTTCTGTGACATGTGAATGGGAGATATTAACACCTAGGATGAGACGTTAAGCTCATATTCATTACAATAATGAGGCCTGAGATGACAAGCTTCTTAAGGAACATCATCAGTTCTCTGGGTGTTTAAGATTGGTCACTGTGTAGGAAAATGCATCAATGCCTGCAGCTACTCAGTTCAGAGAGAAGATGCAATTAAGTTGCCACTATGCTGGGCCCCAATTTCAAAGTTTTAGTGTTATCAATAGTATGCTATGAAATGGAGACATTACTACTTTGTTTTTTAGTGCAGGGGAACTGAACCTGGGGCTGTGCACACAGTGGGTGAGTGCCCTACCACTTAGCTACATTCCTGGTTAAATTACCTTAAGGTTTCATCAAAAATAACAGCATCTCATCAGGCATGCTAAGGAAAGACTGCAGTATCTTTTCCAGAGAACTAGCATGACACATGTCTTATGTAAAGGATGGGTGGAGTTGTTTCTGACACGAAGTCTGGAAAACACTACTCAAGTGTGTGCTAGGCAGGTATTTATAAAGCTTGCCACTTCCATGTGGATTTTGATGATTGTGGTGCCTCTCTGTGACTTCCTTAATTTAAACAGGATTTCAGTGTTTATTGTTGGACTTGAAATTCCTACATTTTTTTAATTGTGAAAGAATACCAAGGATGGAGCAGTTTATAGATAACCAGTCTTATATTAAGTCTGGATGTTGGGAAGTCTACCATCCAAGTCCCAATGTCTAAGAAGAGCTCTCCCCCACAGCCTCACACTGCCAAGGTCTCCCATAGGAGAGCAGAGGAGAGTGCTGGTCTCTCTCTTATACCTACGATGTATCCATCTTGAGAGAAGCATTCTCATGACTTTCTTCCCAGAATCCTTCACCTCCAAACAGAAGCAATATATGAATTCAGATATTTGGGTTTCCAAATATGAAATTGTGGGACCACATCCAAGCTTAACACAGTCTTGCATTGTTTTGGGGAACCTTGTCCCACATCCTCTCTGGCTTTGAAGCCCACACATCCCAGGTCACACTTGACTTATTACAGCTCAGAGGGCAGGATCACTGGCTGGTTGCTTCATTCTCTCTCCTGTGCTGTAGTTCTTTCTTACTGAGATGAGCATTGGAGGTCATGGCTCAGGTCTCTGACATCTCTATCATTATCAGACCCAGAGCCTTTGATCATGATGATCTTGCTGAATTCACAAGTGAACCTTGGGGTAATAATGTCCACATCCCCCAAACTCCTCTCCCTCAACCCCTTCCTTTTCACCTCCTCTTTTCTTCCTCTTCCCTTCTCCTTCAGCCTGGGACTCCCACATTCAGGGTTCTCTCTCCTTAGTTGAACAGCTCTAGGATCCCCAAAGACAGGCTCAAGGTTTTGTTTCTTACCTGATTCAAAAGTCTGACAATGAAAATAAACAGTCACAGTGGCCTTACTCAATGAAAGCTCATTTGTTCAGAATATGTGAGCAGCTAAGTGCAGTGGGGGATTCAGCCACTGTTTGTACTCTCTGGAGACAAGCAACTTTTGCTCTTCTCCTTGTGCACCCTAATTTTTGTCTCCAAATGGCCTTGATAAAGCAAAGCTCATGTCCCCTTCCAGAAAAAAAAAAATCGGAAAGCCAATAGCCATTTCTGTCTCCTCAGAAGGCCTTTCCCTTTTTATTTGGAAGAAGTCCTCATCCCAGAAAATTCCCTTTATCCTTTTACTGCATATGGGCTGGGTGTTCACTCTAAGGCTCAATTGTCTAGTAGGAACTGTCACATTAGTTTAGTCCCCCAAAGCTCTGAGGTGCTACCCTTCACAGTGGTCAAGACAGACCAGCCCACTCCCTGGGAAGCACACTGTGAGCAACATATACCACATGAAATGCAAAAATATATTAGGGATAACAGAAAAGTGCTGCCTGAATTAGCATACTTGTTTTTTGTTTGTTTCTGCTTTTCTCTCCTCAGAACAGACTGGGATATATACTTGCTGATTTCAAATTTAAAGTATTCACTTTTCTTGCAAACAAGAGCAAGTAGGTAAGAATGCATTTTAATCAACAGGAAGGTAATTTATACTAAGGTAAATTCAAAGAGACTTTGTCAGTCATTAACCTTGATTTTTCAAGAAATCCTCAAAGCTAAGCTAAAGCATAATGACCAGTTTCCATTTTTAAAACCTTGAAGAAATTCCTAACAATTTCTGTTACAATCTATTTTTTTTCATAGTTTAAGATCTGGATTTAAAATTGAGACCATATCGAATTTCAGGGCTGACACAAAAGGGTGTTTGTCAGAGATGCTTTGGTGGGAGAATGTGCAAGGGTTCTCTAGTCATATTTTTAGACAACTAAGGGTTCAGTATGAAGCTTCAAAGAATCTGGGATTTCACTCTAATCACCAGCAAGAATGTCTGTCACAGTCTCCTATATACAATCCTGACAGAAGAAGCCTACAGGAGTCAGGGGCAATCAGCCAGACACCCTGCCACCTCCCCATGCCCTACTTCCCCCAGAGGATAGGGAAGGTGCCAGCAGTTTATGCTCAATGGAGTGCAACATAGGCAAACCCCAAAATTGGGGGACCCAAAGGTTTTATGGGATTTCCATAAGAGCTTTCTGCCTCCTCTAGAGGATGGGTAGATGGAAGGATTGAGGTTGAAGAGAAAAGAAGGAACAAAGAAGGAGGGGAAACCTCTCTGCTATCTGGGGACATCTCCAAATCTCTCTCTAGCTTCCAAGGCTGCACGTGGAACAATCCTGTCATTTGTTTATGAGATGTGGGCCTCTGGGAGCGAGAAAGAGCTAGGGAAATGTTTAGCAACACTGGCCTCACACTCTGGAATCTCAAGCTCAACAGACGTTGCTATTATTTACATGGTGACAGGATTTATATTAAACCCAAATCATAAAAAAGAAACTGTAGAATAGGAGACATCAACTTTTACAACAGGGGAGTAGTTTCAACCAGTGGGAAACTCCTGTCTGTTTCCCTGCCAGCCTCTTTTACAGTAGACAAGAAAGATTCAGCTTAAGGGGAGGAAGGAGAGAAGGGACATTTTGAATCCACACTAACTTTCCTCAATGGGTTTAAAGACTTTTTACTTTACATAGTGAAGGCTGCTGTAATAAGCTGTTGGTGGCTCAAATAGTGGACTGTTTTCTTCGGTGATGGAGGAAGAGATGTACAAGATCAGATGCCTGATATCCCAGTCTTTTTTTTTTCCTCAGGTAGGCACTTGTCTCATCATGGTGACTCCATCCTCATGACCCTACCCAAATCTAGTTACTCCCAGAGATTACAGATTTGACATTGGAGGACACACATAATAGGCCCATAGCACTCCTCTGTGAGTGATGGCTGCATGTTTTGATAAACTATTTTTACTGGAAATGATAAGTAAATAGAATACAAGAAATCATATTTCAGCCTTATGGTTTCTGGCAAAGAAGTTATCATCGACTTTCCTGACTTAATAATTCCAAGTCAAATTGAAGCCATTGGAATTATATACTGTTTTTGGATGTTACTATTGCAGACATTATATAAAGTGAATTTGAGTTTAGTACTGTATGAACCATCAAAAAACCAAAAAAATGTGAATTTAGTGTTGCAGAGAAAGAATAAATACAACAAACTTCATAATGTATACAAAATTGTTTATATATCTTTTGCACAGACTGGTTTTTCCTCTCTTGCTATCTGTAAACATTACTTTCATAAAGGGTTATGATGAATTAATTTAGCCAATGTTGAGTGAGCAGGACATGGCTCTCACCTTTAGAATTGACATTAGGTTGTCCCTTTAGCTTTTCTTTCTATTGATGCTTATTTGAAGATCTTTCCATTGTCTTGTCACTACTGGGCCTCAGTTAAGAGGACTGAGTCCCAGGGAGAGCTTGGGTCCACTTCTAGAATGGCTCTTTGGTGTCACCATTGATTTAGGAGTGCTGACTTGGATATGTGGGTGATTTTGATACCTAAATGTGTAACATGTTGCATTTGTTCTACTTTATTATAAGAAAAGGAAGAACACTGTTTTAAAAGAGGGATGGCTATAGCAGATGAGCTAAACTTATACAATTCACCCTTACATTGTAGGAAATGAATCTGGGATCTCAAGAGAATGACCATGCAATCCAAAGTATTTTGGCAAAGCAAGTAGTTAAACTTCTGCAAAGGGTATGTCATAGCAAGCAAGCAAATGCACCTAGAGGGGCTTACATTGGGTTTTCATTCCTAAAACTTAGGAGTCCTGTTCCTCACTTTGAGTAAGAGAATTTGACTTCATCTTCCTTCCTTCCTTCCTTCCTTCCTTCCTTCCTTCCTTCCTTCCTTCCTTCCTTCCTTCCTCCCTCCCTCCCTCCTCCCTCCCTCCCTCCCTCCCTTCCTTCCTTCCTTCCTTCCTTCCTTCCTTCCTTCCTTCGTTCCTTCCTTCCTTCCTCTCTCCCTTCCTCCCTTCCTTCCTTCCTCCTTCCTTCTTTGTGGACAGTTTCTTTTTTAATTAAATTAAATTTATTTATTTTACATCCTGACCACAGTTTCGCCTCCCACCTCTCCTTCCATTCCCTCCCCCAGCTCCCCTCTGCCCCAACCCTCCATCCATTCCTTCTCTGTTTCTGTTCAGAAAGGAACAGGCCTCCCATGGTTATCAACAGAGCTTTGGCATATCAAGTTGTGGTAAGACTAAGCACCTCCCTTATATTAGGGAAGGTTGGGCAAGGCAATCCAGTATTAGGAATAGGTTCCCAAAAGCCAGCCAGAGCATTAGGGACAACCCCTGCTCCCATTGTTAGGAGTTCCACAGAACAAGATACACAACTGTCACATATATGTAGAAGACCTAGGTCATTTCCATGCAGGCTCCCAGATTGTTGGTTCAGACTTTTAGTTCCTATGAACCAGGTTAGTTTTTTTCTGTGGGTTTTCTTGTGATGTCCATGACTCATCTGGCTCCTACAATCCCTCCTTCCTCTCTTCAACAGGATCCCCGAGCTTAGCCTAATGTTTGTCTGTGGGTCTCTGCATCTGTTTTCTTCAGTTATTGGATGAAGGTTCTCTGATGACAATTGGGGTAGTCACCAATCTGATCACAGGAGAGGGATAGTTCAGGCTATATATCCACTATTGCTAGGAGTCTTAGCTGGGATCTTCCTGATAGATTCCCTTGCACCAGATTTCCACCTGACCCCCAAATACCTGTCTTTTTCCAGTCATCTCTCTCTGTACTCTTGCCCTCCATCAACCCCCTAACTGGATCCTTAAGTTCCCATCCACACCCATGCCCCGTCCACTCAGGAAATCTCTTCTGTTTCCACTTCCCAGGAAGATCCATTCATCCCTTCTAGGTCTCTCATTGTTATTTACCCTCTCTGGGTCTTTAGACTTTAGCATGTTTATCCTTCACTTTACAGCTAATGTCTCCTATTGAGTGAGTATATACTATCTTTGTCTTTTGGGGTCTGGATTACATCATTCAGGATGATTTTTTTCTAGTTCTATCCATTTGCCTTCAAATTTTATGATGTCATTGTTTTTAACAGCCAAGCGATACTCCATTGTGTAAATGTACCACATTTTCTTCATCCATTCTTCAGTTGAGGGGCATCTAGGTGACTTCCAGATTCTGGTTATTACAAATAATGCTGCTATGGATATTATTGAACAGATGTTCTTGTTGTATGAATGTGCTTCTTTTGGGTATATACCTAAGAATGGAATTGCTGGATCTTGTGGTAGATTGATTCCCACTTTCCTGAGGAACCGACATACTGATTTCCAAAGTGGCTGTATGAGTTGGCACTCCCACCAGTGGAGGAGTGTTACCCTTTCTCCACATCCTCTCCAGCATAAACTGTCATTGATGCTTTTGATTTTAGCCATTCTGACAGGAGTAAGATGTTATGTCAGAGTTGTTTGGTTTTCATTTCCCTGATGGCTAGGGATATTTAGCACTCTCTTAAGTCTCTATTAGCCATTTTAGACTCCTCTATTGACAATTCTTGATTTCGTTCTGTACCCCAATTTTAATTGGATTATTTGGTGTTTTGGAAACTAGCTTCTTGAGTTCTTTGTAAATTTTGGAGATAGCCTTCTGTTGAATATGGGTTGGTGAATATCTTTTCCCATTCTGTGGGCTGCCATTTTGTTTTATTCACTGTGTCCTTTGCCTTACGGAAGCTTCTAAGTTTCAGGAGGTCCCATATATTAGTTGTCGATCTCAGTGTCTCTGCTACTGGTGTAATGTTCAAGAAGCAGCCTCCTGTACCAATTCGTTTGAGGGTACTGCCTACCTTCTCTTCTAGGAGGTTCAGTGTGGCTGAATTTATTTTGAGGTCTTTGATCCATTTGGACTTAAGTTTTGTCCAGGGCGATAGATTTGGATCTATCTGCAATCTTTTACATGTTCAAATCAAGTTATGCCAGCACCATTTGTTGAAGAGGCATTCTATTTTCCATTGTATAACTTTACCTTCTTTGTCAAAAATCAGGTGTCCATAGTTGTGTGGTTTAATACCAGGGTTTTCAATTCAATTCCATTGGTCTACCTGTCTAGTTTTGTGCCAATACCAAGCTGTTTTCAAGACTATGGCTCTATAATAGAGAAACTGATCTAGAGGATCTATAATAGAGATAGAGAAAGTCTCCTTCAACATGCAGGGACTTTTTTTCTGGTCCAGTTTATTCAGTGTTCTGTAAGCTTCTTATACCTTTATAGGCATGTTCTTCCTTAGGTTAGGAAAATTTTCTTCTATAATTTTTTTGAAAGTATTTTCTTTGAGCTGGGATTCTTCTCCTTTTTCTATTCCTATTATTTTTAGGTTTGGGTTTACATAGTGTCCCAGATTTCCTGGGTGTTTGCGTTAGGAATTTTTTTTTTTGATTTGACGTTTTCTTTGACTGAAAAATCTATTTCCTCTATCTATTCTTTAATGCCTAAGATTCACTCTTTCCTCTCTTGTACTCTTTAGGTGATGCTTGCATCTGTAGTTCCTGATTGCTTACCCAGATTTTCCATTTCTAGTATTCCCTGAGTTTGTGTTTTCTTTATTGCTTCTATTTCCATTTTAAGGTCTTGAACAATTGTATTTGTTTCTATTAACTGTTTGTTAATTTTTTCTGGGTTTTCTTGACATTCTTTAAAATATTGTTTTCTTCTATTTTTGTTTGTCTTTTCCTCAATTTCTTTAAGTTATTTTTTTTCATTTCCTCTTAAAAGACCTCTATCATATTCATAAAACTATCTTTAAGGTCATTTTCTTGTGCTTCAGCTATGTTGGAATGTTCAAGACTTGCTGTCATAGAGTAGCTGCATTCTGGTGGTGACATATTGCCTTTCTGTTATTGGTTGTGTTCTTAAACTAGCATTTAGGGATCTGGATTTGAGACGATTATAGGTGTAGGTGTTGATTCCTATATTCGTCTTTATTGGATCAGTGTTTTGTTCCTTGGTTTTTGTTTCCTCTCTAGTGTTCTGGACTAAGAGGCCAAAGGTTCTGGTAACTGGTGAGTCCTCGGGTCCAGTAGGGTGTCTCTGCTGGGTTTTGGTGGGCCTTGGGTCCCTTAATTGGGTCTGACCTCTGATAAAGCCAAAGTATTCTTGGGTTTCTAGGTCTGGCTTGGCCTCCAGTAAAGCCCGAGTCTTCTGGGTTACCTAGGACCAGCCTTGCCTCCTGTAGAGCTTCTGGGATTGTTCTTTCAGATGGTATGGACTTTAGACTGTACTTGGGCTTGTGTTGTCTGTTCGTCCTACTGGTGAGGACTGTGTCTGCTAGAGTTCTAGGTAAGGGCCACTCTTCCACTGGTGAGGGCAGCTATGGCTGGTGTGGTCTACGTCTCAGTGTGGGAAGTCTGCTGGGGTTATGGACAGGGCTCAGCAGCAGCAGGGCCAGGGGTAACCTGGGATGGCATGAGCCTGGGGCAGAATCCAGGATGGGGTACAGTTCTGCTGGCGGGCCCACCACTCACTGTTCTGGCTTGTGTGGCCTGGGTCTGCTTGGTAGAAGTCTTCTGGGGCTGAGTGGGAAGGCCCAGCAGCAGGGCTGGGGACTAGCTGGGGTTGTGGGCTTGGGGAAGGGTCACAGGGGTGCAAAATCCAGGAAGGAATGCAGTTCATCTGGCAGGCATTGATCTACATTCTTATACCACGGGCTAATACAATTTACAGCACAAGGTGAAACTTGAGCATCTATTTTGATTTGACCTCAGAGGAATTTGAATTTCTTCCAAGTGGCTTCTTTACAGTTATTTTTACAATGGAGTTTTCTTTAATTTAGTCTTTGGTAGAGAAGGCAGTTTTTGCTTATGTTTCCTACACACAGGACCACACAGATGGTCTTCTTGAAGGCTCTGTAGGGGAACTCTCCTGTCTGTGGCCTCAGGGGCATTTTGTGTAGATCAGCTCTTCATGGGCCTGTGAAGGTGGCCTACTAGTTTATCCTCACTCTGGTCACTCACTCAGCATTTTCTGATAAAGGCACTGTCCTGTGCCATGAATTGTACCAGGAACTGAGGCCAGGCCCCTAGTGAGAACAAGGGGTTACATATGATAAAGCCACAGAGAAACATAAACATGATGGCGATTTGTCAGAATATACCTGGGAATGATGACACCTCCCAGGAAGCCCTGTGTCATAATAGTGTTGCAAACAGACTAGTACTACAGGAGAGTTCCTCTTATAGGGTGATGAGTTCAGCTCTCTTAGGTCACTAGAAAAGTCAGCTATGATGTGAGAATCATTGCGTGGTATTCTGTAAGGAAGGAAGTACTTCTACAGGAGACATACCAGGAAGTGGGAAAAAGACAAATAAGAGTCTAGGTTGCCATCATGACCCAGCTCAGCCTGGCCCCAATAGGAGGCCTTGAAAGTTGAATGTGACTGGCTTCCCACAAGGCAATAGGTGTTCCTGTTTGGGTGGCTATGGCTCATGACCTGTACCTGGAGATTTTGACATTCCAAATGTATCCAGTCCTGCTTATCTATGGGGAAACTGCCCTGGTTGTCCAAGGGAAGTTCTCTGAGGGTAGCTCACAAGCAAGTCAGGGAAGTAAGTCTCCAAGAAGCAGAGTGAGAGCATGAAAGAACATCAGAAAACCTAGTAGAGCTCCAATGTTGTCCCCTCTTTCCAGAGAGGTAGACACACAAGAAGTCTTAACATACGATTCAGCAGTGCACAATAAACATTTAATGTTATAAACTTAAATCACTAAGAACAACATTTAAGAAGAGGGGTGTCTGCAATCAATAACATGCTCTACTTTACAAAACTCATGTAAAATTTACAGTAACATTGTGAGAATGCCCCAGCCTTTGAAGTGAAAACAAACCAATGGAAACACTTCAATTCCAAGACACAGTCCAAACTAGGGTAGAATTGAAGAGATAAATGTGTAAAGCACCCTTTCCCAAATAAAGAGCTGAGCTACCTGTATTTAAATAAGTAGTTAATTAACTTTTAACACAGGTTCTGGATAGTCCTGGCTGGACTGGAATTCTTATGTAGATCAGGCTGTCCTATAACTCATAGAAATCTGCCTGTCTCTGCCTCCAGAGTGCTGGGATTAAAGGCGTATGCCTTGATTTTTTTTTTAATGAGCCCTGGTGTAAGAGGAGGATTAAAATGGTCTCCCTGGACATCTTTTCTGCAGTGTTTTTTAGTTAATCTCTCTCGGGATTTGTTTGCTAAAAGGAAGACAACATATTATTTTTTTTCTGAAAGTGTTGTTGGTTGGATGGCCTTTTTAAAAGCAAACAGATGAATCAAGAAATTAGTCTCATTAGCTGATATTAAAATTCTGCTGTGTCTCTGAAATATTTCTTTGGCTGTTCTAGTTGGTTTCACTAATGGAAAGACTGGCTGGAAAAATGTGTAGGAAACATAGTGTACTGAAACAATTTGATAATTGCCCCTAGAGCTCCTTAGGGGAAATGCATATCTGAAAATGGAACTTGTATAACATTCTCAAAATAGTCCTTGAATAACTTTGGAAAATGGGTTTGTCAATGAGTCCTTTGTCCAATATGTATTTTGTAGAAGGAGTCGGTACAGACACACTGAAAACATTCTTGTCTTTGGGAACCAACAATATCTCTGTGGAAATAGGACATACAGGACATGAGATCCCAGAATAGAAGTCACAGGGGTAGGATCAAGCTCTTGTTGCTTAGGACAAATAGGTAGTGTAAAAATGAGGTATTTTATTTACCTGCCTATAGAATTCATATCTATCATACATTTCTCTTAGTTTGGATTTCCTTTGGAGGTAGCAAGAAATTCTGAGAGAACACAGTTTGCTTGCTTTCTCTTGTTTTATCCTTCCTGGTCAATAGGAAGATGCCCCCTGCTGGCCTGTGGTAATAGCCACTAACCTGCTCTTGTTTGAGCAGGGGTAGGTCTCTTGACCTTGTGAAACCTGCCTTGGGTTTCTTTGATAGAACAGCACCCCTACTTCTGCAGCCAAGAGTGATCTGTGACTTAGTGCCCAGTGCTCATCTGTGACCTTGGGCTGGGAAGTATAGGAGCTGGCTAGGGTATAGGAGGCTGGGAGTCCTTCAGAGAAAATGGTCTAGGGTGGAAAATCAGGACAGAAAGTGTAAAGAATTGTTTGTAGCAATTTAGATTTATGTCACAGATGTTTTTCAGCCTCTGGCTTTGTGAGAGGATCTGCTAGGTAGCAGACTAGTAGCGAGCATATCTGATCAGCAAAGCCATCAAAGGTGACCAACTCTGCAGTGAATTGATTATGTAGTAATTTTGTAACCTACATACCAAACACTCAGAATTTTTAAATTTAGATACATGTTTGTTTTGGTACAAGTACTAAAATACCTCTAATGTTAGCAAGATCCTGTTATCTTAACTTCTTATGAAGTGACCCTGTTTAAAATGTGATCTTTAGCTGAACAGAGACCTCAGAGTCCTTTGCAAGTCCAGCATTTATTCTTGACCAGCTTTTTGCTTCACTTCTCTTCTTTCTCAAGTTACAACATTCCTGCACTCATCTTAACTTCTTACTTTAAGCTCTACTCATCTTGATCATCTTGAGTTGCTGCTATGTGCACCATGCTGCCTGCCTGTTATGGCTTTGTTGCCCTGTGTCCACTGTGACTTTCCTATTCCCATCTTCTTCTGCCCCCTAGGACTTCTCAAGCTCCTTGTACATACAGAGTGGAGAAAATCTCAGCAGCTCTCACATCACTTGGACTAACTACTGCACTCTGAGAAACTCTGCATTAGGAAGAATTTTCTCTAAATAAGTCACAGGAGCTGGATATTCCTTGGATAATGATGGAGCTTCCAATATCATCTGAGTCCCCTGGGCCACCCTTATCTATTATGTAGCCTTATTTGTATTATCTTTTTATGTGTGTTATCCATGTTTGTAACAAATGCTTCATTTATTACATTTAACATAGCAGAAGTCAGTCATGGTCGCTCTTTGTATATATTGGATTTCCTCAAGGTCAGGACCAGAGCTCACTCACCCCTTACAGCTGCTGACACAGGATTCCCATTGACACTCCCCACTCAGGTATTTGCTATATGAAAATTCTCCACTAAGTTTTTGTCCCTAGTCCAAAACTACTACTATTTTCCAAACTTCTACACACACACACACACACACACACACACACACACACACACACACACACTTTGTAATATGTAAGTATTTTTTGAATGAACCAATGAACAAAGCACTTGCACATTTTTGAAATGTTCCCTTAAGGGGAAACCACAGATTATTTAAAGAACATCCCATATTCCTCAAATTCCAAGACCTAAATTCATTCTGCCCAAAGTATCTATATATGTATGTATGTATGCATGTATGTATGTATGTGTCTATCTATCTATCTATCTATCTATCTATCTATCTATCTATCTATCTATCTATCTATATTATTTACATACATACATATATATATAATTTTAAGTTTGCTTTGGTTCTTTGGAAGATTTAAGAGTGTCTTGTCCCAGAGTTCCCTTGAGCCTCAGACATAACAGGATGTGGTATCTGCTAATGGGCCCTTTCTGTCATGCACATAAACAATTTTTGGTGTAAGTTTAGCTTCATCTTTCATAGTGACAAGTTTATTCCAGCACCATTGTGGACTTCCTGAATGCCCACATCCTTTGCAATATCCTATATTTCCAAATGAGGAACTGGATTCCAGTAAGAGAAGAAACAGTATGTCATGGGGGCCACTGGCCTGAGCATATTCTTTGTACTGTACAGAAAATGTGTGCTTCGTAAATGGTGGGCTCCTCATTGGATACTCTTTAATGACCCCAGTAGGGCTGCTCCATAGGAGAGTCAGGTACCATCTGGTACACTGCATCTAACTCAGAACAGAGGACCCATGTGGGATGCAGCAGCTTTTGTTGTTGCTCAGTTGATTTTTGAAGTGTACATACAAGCTCAGGAACCAAGCAAGGAGGTTGTGAGGACATTCATACACTATTTTTCTTATGACTCAGATGAAGGGAGATATGACTTATTTTCCTACAACTGGTAGGGCTTGATGCTGATTTAGAGTTATTACACTTTGGATGGAATGTTTCTATACAGGAAGGTTTCCTTTGAATTGCCACCCAGGATGACTACCTGCCACTTGAGAACCTTGCTGCTTTAGAGGGTTACAAAGCTTTCTTTGATACTGGTTCTTATAGACTAATGAGGTGCTGTTACACTATAGGAATCAAGAGGGGTGAGTGTAGAACCTCGGGTGCCCTCTATGGTGCTCAGCACCTTTAGAGACAAAGACAGGCCACTTCATGAATCGGAAGGCTCTGCTTAGCTGAGGTTGTGACAATTTGCAATGGAGACCAGCAGACAGCAGCCATAAATATAAACTGTGGCCAGACATCCAGCTATAAAACAAAGCATAGCCCCACAGTGCCCGCTCATTCTTCCTCTCCTGCAGGGATGTGTACTGGTTTGCTTCCGTTAACTTTGATTATCTTCCAACTTCCTTCGAACTGTTGTGTTATGTGGCATGTGTTAGGGACTCTTCACTATTTGGGAATGATAGTACACTTGCACTAATTGCGTCCAGAGAGAAAATAGCTACACTAACATGGCAAAGTCAAAGTAATATCCTGGCCTAGATCTGGATGCAAAAATAAATAGACATTTAGTTTCTTCTCTTTGGCAGGACTGAACTTTTAGAAATACAGATTGAGTATCCCTTATCTGAAATGCTCTAAGTCAGCCGTGTTTCAGATTTCAGACACTTTCAGGATGTTGGAATGCTGGCATAGACTTTACTAGATGAATGCCTTAATCCAAAAATCTAAAGTATGGACTATTTTAAATTCTAACAACTGTTTTTATGTCCTGTCAGTATTCCAAATGCTTCATGTTTCAGAGCATTTTGTATTTTCAGATTAAGGGTTCTCAACCTGAGCTAGGAGCAGTCTTATGGAGTGTTCAACAGCTAAAGGGGCCCATAAGACATGGCTGCAATTGCTCTTTGCTGTTTGGCCCCAGGACCCCATTTCTGTGTTTAGGAGTCCCTGTTTCTGCGAGTCTCTCAGTGGACAGAGGCTAGTTCTCACATTTTTCAAAAACTGTATGTTTAATTAGCTAACACATTGGCATCTGAGAGGGTACCTGGCTTTCATTCCAGCCATTGCACTTGGCCTGGATTTTTTCCATGTCTGGTGGTAGTGGCGACTGCACGGTGAAACCAAGCATTGTCTAGTCTTGGGAAGCCACCACAGAGCTGGGCTATAGCGTGTTTAAAAGTGCCACCTCACTGAACTGGACCTGTGTCTAGAGGAAGCCCAGTTACTTACAGCCTTCTTTTGTTGTCTGCTGTCTTTGGAATTCAATTCCCAGTGTGCTGGGCTTGGGAGTAATCCAGGAAGACACTCTTCCATGTTTTCAATACATTGCTTTTTCTCCTGTCATTCGGACTTACTGTTACTTGCAATAAACTTAAATCCCAATCAGAGAAGTCTTCAAGGAATATGTTCAGCTACCTCTTGGGCATGTGGGATATAGTCTGAGCCTCCAAAGAAACCCCAGAATCTCACTTAATCAGAAGCCCCTGCTTGGCTCTGCCAAAGAATTGTCTCCAACCAGATGTTTATCCTCAGCAGTCAAGGAGTGAGCGAGATTAGCCCTGTGGTTGCCCTGACTACATGATTCACGGAGACAGTCTCAATTTTCTGAGTCACTAGAAAACCTCAGGTGGGCTGCACAGTCGCAGGAAACTTCTGCGGTCTTTTCATCCTGCTGTTGCAACAGGAATGAGCTACAAATCCTACTTTCTGGCCTCAAAATGCCACAAAGGCATTAACATAAACGTTTTTGAAAAACAAAGGAGCAAAGAGGGAGCACAGAGGAGGAAGTGGGATCCAAAAATATGTGAGTGCTATTTCATTCGCGATGGGGAACTGGATGGAACAGTGGGCAGGTTCTCCATGCCTTAGACTGGAAACCAAAGAGAGATTATGTTAAATGGAGGGAAAGGCAAGATTCCAAATTAGCAAAATCACAGATGAATCCTTTGCAGAACTCATGAGATCATCAGCTAATGACAGGGTTTGGCCAAAGGGGCAATAGGAATTATCTAGTTGTTTACTGGAAAAAGTTAGCTAAGCGGTGCTACTTTTTAATGTGAAAAATATGGGGCTATTCTAACTTCTCTCGGAGGCTGGAGAAGCACTAAAAGCACATCCAGGAGAACCAGATCAGATGGTGGAGTGGAAGACAGGGCATGCTTATGACTCTGGTTTGGGGAATGATTACAATTTTAGATTGAATTGTATATCTGTGTGTGTGTGTGGGGGGGTGAAAGTTCAAATACTGAAGCTAACTTCTATGGCCAGGCTAGAGAAGGGAAACATCAAACTTCCTCTAAAGTCTATAGAGATATTTTGAGGCACTATAGGCAATTGGCCTACAGGCCAATTTGAAACTCAATAATCAACCAGGTGAAAGATGAACGTGAGGGCACAACACTTCAGCTTATACTCACTGGAGGTGATGGCTAGCCATAGATTAGTTTCAAGGACTACGGCTTTTGGTTGAGGTAGTAAAGGCTGCAAATAAGCCACACCTGGGCTCAGATCCTCATCTGTTGCTGTGTATGTTTGGTTGGGTTGCCATTACAAAGTGTAGTAGACTCAGCTGTTTCAACAGTTTTTCTCACAGTTCTGCAAGCTAAAGTACAAGGCCAGGGTGAAGGTGTGGCTGGGTGGTGAGAACCTTAGGAGGGTGCGTTCCTGGCTACACTTTGGTGAGCAGTGGCCTTCTCCCAATCCTTCATGTGCTCCTTCCTCAGTAATCAACTGTTTTGAGATTCCATCTTCTCTAGGGATGCCAATCCTATAGGCCCTCCTGCCTCCCAGGTATCTCAGCTCAGCTTGATTACATCCTTCAAGAGCCTGCCTCCAAAGCTGGGGCATCAGGGGATCCTGATGGAGTCCAAAGTCAGTCTCTCTCAAGGACAAAACACAAATAAGGCAAAGAACCTGTGTGGTGCATGGGGTTAGGACACCAGCATGAATCTTAAAAGAATTCAGCCCCTAACACTAACTTACATTTTACTGGGCAAGTTTCTTAGTTCTTGTGAGATGTCTTCCTCATATTAAATAATAGTAGCTAGTCATATGCTGAGAATAAATCAGCCACAGTCATGACTAGGATGAAATCAAACGCAGTAGTTTTGTTGTAAGAGCACAGTAGACAGTGCCAAGGTAGGAAAGGATAGTGCCAGCACTTGGTAGGGCACTGCAGCAGCCATGTCTGTGAGCTCAGAATGGTTTCCATCCTCTTTTTACTGCGACAGTGGCTTTGAACAGAGGCCATCTCTCCATCTTCGCTTTAGTGGTCAGCATCTCTTAGCCAGCCAGCCAGCCAGCCAGTTGATTAAAGAAAATAGTTTGAATTACTTGAGCAGATTCTGTTTCAGGGAAAAATAAGACAGGAAGGAAGTAAAAAAAAATAGGTTGGGAGAAATTCCAGCATTTTGCATTTCTTAAGCCCTGGCAACTTCCTGTGTTATCTTTTTTTTTTTTTTTTTTTTTTTTTTCCCCAGAGATTTCCATTGAACCTTTCTAAGCACTAAACCAGTGACTTGATGCTGGATTAAGAGAAGCCAGAAGAGGGCAGCAGAGTGCCAGGCAGGTGGCCTGTGGAGGCTGACATACACAGACACACACACAGACACACACATACACACACACACACAGACACACACACACACACACACACAGAGAGAGAGAGAGAGAGAGAGAGAGAGAGAGAGAGAGAGAGAGAGAGAGAGAGAGAGAGAGAGAGAGTGCAGGCTGGAGCCATCTTTGTAGGAGAGGCTCCCAGGCCCGTACCTCCTCCAGGAGAGCATCAAGAACTCCTAATGAGGCGTAATATTCCAGACAAGAGCCATCAGATTAGACTAGGATGAGGAGCCATCGGATTGGACTAGAAGGAGGCAGACGTCACAGCAGAGAGTGGCTATGGAGTATGTATCATCTACTAGAATCCCAAAGGAGTTAGTCTAGAACCTGAGAAAGGATTAGGACAAAATGACTCAATGACAGCCAGGCACATTACTCTAGTGACAGACCCCATCCTAGAGAAGACTTTGGAGTTTTTAAGTTGTGTTGGGTTGAAAGGATTTCATGGGACTTTCAAAGGTACCCTTCAGGCATATTGGAGATTCTTGGCTTGGTGATAAATGAGGCAATAACTGGGGGATATTTCATGAAATCATCAGTCACCAAGTAAGACAGGTGCACTGTAAGCATATGAATGAGGACAGAGCAAGGGCAAGCCACAAGATAGGTACAGGGATGTGACAGAGAAGACAAGACGAAAAACCCACTCAGCATCCCCACATGAGGCACTGTTAGAGTTCCAGAATGAAGATCTCTAAAAGTTCACATATTGAAGGTTTGGCTTGCAGCGGGTGGGGTCAATCCTTGAGAGACTGACTGGACCAAAGAGGCTCAGCAGACTATTAATGGAGTTTATAATTTGAGGATTTAGGAGCTGAAGTGGTTAAAGGAAGTTGGTCACTGGGTGGGAGTACCTTTGCAGGGCCTGTTGCCCTGGCCATTTGCTGTCTGTCTTTGTGCTTCTTGGCTGCCAGGAGATACACAACTTTGCTTCACCAGTCTCCTACTTCCACAGTGTCCTGTCTCACCTCAGTCCCAAAGCAAAGAGTCCAGCTAGCTGTGGACCAAAGGAGCCCAAATGAATTCTTCTAACACATGTTGTTTTTTCAAGTAATTTTGCCACAGGATGAAAAATCTAACAAACACAGAGACTAGGGCAACCTCCTTGTTCACAGTGTTAGGCGCAGCTAGTGCTACAAATCACTCTTAGGGAGGAGTGGGTAATCAGAAGAAAGTCCAAAGAAGTGGTTATGGATCCTGACTGCTAAGAAACAAGGGGCCAAATGGAGCTTGCTAAAGTAGCATGTGGGGAAGTGCCTTGGGTGGTGGCGTGGAAGATCTTGTATGGTGGCTCAGGCTTGTAGTATTGGTACTCAGGAAGTTGAGACAGGAGGATTGCCACGAATCTGAGGCAAGCCTGCACTACAGTGTGACAATGTCCCAAAGGAAGACAGGGCAGCACAACACAAGTGTGTGGAAAAATGAAGAGATCCCACAGGAAGAAGAGGTTCTGAATTGCTCCTCCCATGCCTTGAGCCCTTGGTAAGAATGAGTGTGGGCCATGCAAGTTTACTTCACACATACAGAAAGGGCAATTTTATGTATGCTGGCCGAAAAGGTGGCTGCTGCCTTCCTGCTATATGGATAGTATCAGACACTTTGAAGTCATCTTATCTTTGAAAGTTCTTCTGATAAGGTCAATTTTGAGAATAGCAAACCACAGGTATGTTTCTGTGGAGTAGTAATTCAGAAAAGCAGGGTGCATGAGAAGGTCTGCTAAGAGCTAGGGTTGCTGGGAGTCCAGATTCCTGAGCCAGCCTGTGTGGGATTTTGCTTTTCCTTCCAGTTCTTGAGAGCCACTATGATAAACGCAGGCATTCCTGTTCCTTTGGGAAGAGGCTGAGTTCTGGTCTTTAGGCACGTGGTGATGCTTGCTCTCAACCTAACCATAGGCTTTGATGTTAGGCCTGGAATCACTGGACAGCATTAGAAGCACTCCCTGAGGCCTGCATGCCCTCCCCAGAATGTGTGACTGCTTTGGTAAATGTCCTGGCTATCAATGGATTCCTAAATCTTCAAGAAACTATAATTGAATGCCTTTAGCTGTCTGGCCCACATGCTGATTCTGGTCAATCTGTCACATTTCCCGGGAGTCTCGGGAACTGTGGAGTTGGTACCATGAGTCATTCTGCTAAAGCTGAAAGCTCCTGGAGGGTCAGTGTAACAAGAAGCATCATATGAGGATTTAAGCTTCACAGGGAAGGGATGCCTCATGAGTTACCCCATAGGCACAGGCATCCAGGGTCGATGACTTGGTAGCGAAGTACAAAAATGTTTGAGACTTTGAGGGAACATATTAGCTTTCCAGAGCAGAAAGAAAACTGGAGAACTGAACTTAAAATTAGCAAACTGACAGCACAATAAAGCCCTCTTAAAGATTTTTAAGACTGTTCTTATGCCTACTATCTATAAATGTCTTTAAAATGCCCTATTCTGGGCTTTTCAGAGGGCTCAGTTGTTAGGAACCCTTACTACTCCTGCAGAAGATCACAGGTCAGTTTCCAGCATTCACAGCAGCTTACAATCACTTGCAATTCCAGTTTCAGCCCTCTTTTGGCCTTCCTAAACACCTGCATTCATGTACACACACACACACACACACACACACACACACACACACACACACACACACACACACACACACACTCAAAACTACATTTAAAAGTCTTTTAATAGCCCCATTCATAGCATGCTGACATTTTTAGTTTCATTTTATAAAATGTGAAAACTGAGGTATACATGCTTTGTTGTCTTCCCCTTTCTGAATGGAGAGGGAGGATTGAATGAGCTGCGTAGAGGGGAGGTGGGGAGAGGTAGAGGGGAGGCAGGGGAAGGAACAGGAGGAGAGGAGGAAGGGGAAACTGTGATTGGGATGTAAAATAAATGAAAAAAATTAATTAATGAAATACAAAAGAAAGAAAATTGAGTCATAGAGGATTTTAAATTATTTACTCTAAGCCACACAACTATGCACTGGGCAAAGAAGTATTCAAACTCCAAGTCTACAAGTCCAAGTGGAACAGCACAGCAACTCAATGCAACATAATGTTATGTATTGCTTACACACCTGTGAGCTCACACAGACATTTGGAATCATAAAAGCATTGCAGTTCCAAGGTGTTTGCAATGCTTTCAGGAATCTGTGTTCTTTGGCTAGGCCCACAGTTACACAGGACAGCCACTGCGTGAAGCAGTCACAAGGAGTGAGGTGCAATAGGAGGCACTATTGCCACATCTGGGGCCTGTGGCATCACTGGAGCTGGCATTGTGGCAGATGTACATCCCACCTCTGATCTACAACTTAGGGTGATGTTACTGACCAAGTATTCTAGGGTGCCCCTGGTTCTGTTCAAGAAGTTCTGTTCAACTGGTCTAGTACTGGGCAGGAACTGACCACTGGTTTTTATAAAGAAAGAACCCAGGAGCTGTGACCCTGAGAGAATCTTTCCCAAATTCCTGCTGTACAGAAGGGATACCAAGGTCCTATGAGCAGTGAAGAGCAGTGAATAAGGCCTGTTGGCATTCCCTTAAGCCACGTTACAGAGAGCAGATGTGTTAGGTTTCCACTGCAAGAGGCTGCATCTGTCCTCAAGGTGCAGGAGGAAGTAGATATCTAGTGGATGGCTTAGCAGACCCACACTTAGTTTGAAGACTGTCCCCCACTTGCAAATCAGCTCAGAGCTCAGCAATCTTGGGCTTGGATTTTCTCTCCTCTCCTGCCCTCTGGTGGCATTTCTGAGTATATACTCTCAGTTGTCTATGCCCAACAGCCATTTCCACAAACTTAATGATGAAGTCATTGCTGCATATTGATCATCCAGTCACTGTCTTAGCATTCAGGATCTTTTATTTGATGTTTAGAAGAGAACAATGTGCTTTCAATTCTTTTCTGGCCCAAGCATTTCATTTCTCCTAAATAATTCATTTCTTAAACTAATTTTATGTGATATTAAGCAGCACCACCATGGAATACAGACTATAATTTTGTCTAGAATGAAAAATAAAGAGAGGTAGTTCTATTAACTTGTATTTATTTAAAATATGAATCATTAGTTGCTTTGGTAGCAAGCACTGAAAAAGGTCAAAACAGACAAACAAAAACAGTGAGATTTGGAAATCTCTTGGAATGATTGCTAAAGATACAGATTCTAGTCAATTGGCTGGTATTCTCAGCATAGGGTGATGTTTGGAATTGATGGGACCCAAACACTACCACTGGAAGAGCTGTTCTCTGCTACTCTGTTTCTGTGATCATCAACTTTTCCAATTTTTTGTATGTCATGGGTTTGTATAAAATCTGATTCTCTGCAGAATCCAGAAACTCTGGATGATCTTCTTCTTCTACTTCAGATTTCAGCCTCCCTAACAGCCACCACGTTTACTGAGCTGCCTTGCTGGGGTCCTGCAAAGGACTCATTTCTCCTCTAAAGCAATAGTCTGACACATATTTGCTCTGAAGCTGCTACTAAGCAGCAATGAAGCATCCCACTATGTAAAAGCCAAACACAAAATTGCAAGCAACAAAATGAGATTTCAAATCAACACAGTTCATCTTCAAGCCACATTGATCATTAAAAATTGGAACAGAACAGAAAAAGAAAGTTTATCCATTGACAAAGTTAGCTTGTCATTCAAATGTCAACATGTCATTAGTGTTTATTGTCAACACAAATGATAACTAAGAACAGTTGGTTGACGAAATAACGTGCACTAAATGCTTAAAATTCTCAGTTGAAAATAATTTTAAATATTGTTAATGTTAATTGCAAATGTAGTTGAAATCCTTGGAAATGACTAGTTGACTGGAGAGACGCAATGTAATTTGTTGATTCAAGGGGCAGCAAACACAGTGCAGGAAAACATTGCTTGCTCTTAGCTGCACTACCACTGTTGGCTTTTCCAGTGCTATTTACAAGATGCTTAGGGGCAGGATGAAAAACAATGAAGTATCTCGAGGTTACTTGTGAAACTGGATCCATCAAGCCGGTGAGTTGCTTTGCTGGTTACCATGGATTCTCACAATGCTTTATTCCAGAAATTTGTGGCTTCTTTAGCAGAAACAGCTTTGTTATTCTGACAGGAAGCCACTTGTTTTCTGTTTCATATTATGACAGACTTATAATGCGGAGAGGCCTAAAACCCATCTACGCTATGACATGAATCTAAGGGATAGAAAAGGGTTTTGATGCACTCAGGAGCAGAGCTAAGGCAAGAGAAAATGGAGCTCTAGATTCCTGATGTTTTCTTCCCAGTGCATTGGCTTACAACTTTAAAGACATTCCAGGCATAATCAGAATGTGAATGTCATCATGTGTGTGAAAGTTACATCAGCATTCTTTAATAGCATATTTAAATGTGGTCATTTCACATGGAGCCCCTTGTGCGGGGTGGGTGGACACACTTACTTTGCTGCATAGCCACTTCATGACCTAACAGTGCTGAGAGATCAGCAGGAAGAAAGCAGAGTTTCCCACAGGAATCTTCCTTTCGGAAGGTGTCTGTCCATTCCAGCTGCTGTAAAAAAAAAAAAAATATGCTGGGTAGTTTATGGGACAGAGGTGTATTCTCACAAGTCTGCACACAGAGATATTGAGAGTCCTGGCTGGCTGTGAGTCTGGTGAGGACAAACCCTATGATCACAGATGACATCTTTTTGCTTTGTCTTTACAAGGCACGGAAGGCGTATGAGCTCCCTTGGGCCTATTTTGCAAAGACTCTTTGATATTTCTGATCTCATGACCTAAACATACTCCAAAGGCCCCCTTCTCATACAATCTCTGGGGACGAGGATTTCAGTAGATGAGTCTGGGGAATGGGGCTTACACAAGCCTTCCCACACTAGCAGAGGTCTACTTGATGTTTTTGTCTGTGCACTGTTAGATTCATAAATCGTGACACTAGGTGATAAATTTCCTGCTATGGTAGCCCCAGAATCACTATGCTGGGGCCCATGTGGGCAGAAGCATCCTGTGGAGCCACAGCAATGAGCTAAGGGCTTGGGCATGCACGAGACTTAAAGATCTCCAGTGTGGCCAGTGCCACCATGGATAATGCATGAAACTGGATATGTGCTATTTGTATGTCTTTCCCATTTTGCTTTCAAAAATTACCTTAAAAAGCAACTACAACAACAAAAACAAACTAAAAGGGTAGTACTCGGGATGATAAAAGGGGGAAGGAATAAAAAAAGGAAGCAACAGAAGTGATGACTTCAGTGGCAGCATGGTCTATGGTGATGTCATGAGGAACACCTTTACCTTGTACAGTCAACATATGTGCACAGGTTTTAATTGCCTCCTTCACCAGATGGCCAGAACAAATCCCAGTGCAGATTGTGGGTTCTGTCAGTCTCTGGGTTGTGGTCTGAGCTCAGACAATGTGAGGACGCAGCACACTCTGTCCTTGAGACTCACTGAGGCCTTGCTTTCCACTGGGTGATTTGACACCACATTGGGAAATGATGTTTTAAAAAATAAGGCATTAAATCACTTGCCCACTTTCTGATGAGCTTCTTGTTTTTCAGCACTTACCTTTGCCTTTTAGATGGGAATTCAATGCACTTGGAAGCAGAAAGTAATCCTTCAGAGAATGCACACAGCTCAGTCAAATACATTTGCCCATAAAAACTTCTGGCTTTTCAATAAGCAATGAGCCAGAGATAGGTATATGCCTGGTGCCTGTCACTAGCAGTGCTCATATAAAACCCCCTCCAGCCATTCAACTTTAGGTCTATGTACAATATAGCTTTTGTTCAGCAGTTTTATTTTAATCTGAATGTGCAGAGACTTTCAGCAACTGTTCTTTATGAGCCGCACGCCACATAATGTTGACAAACCAGCTTTTTATTGGCGCATAAAAGCCTTTCTAGTCAAACAAGTCGACACTGCTATCTATTTTTTCGTCTTAATATGAATATGAATCTTGCGCTTCCTAGTTCAGAGTTTTGAAACCTCAGAGTGGTTATCTTGTGCTTTCTAGAAAGTAGGCTCAGTTTGATTCTATAGATGATCTCTTTTGCAGAGTTCTGTGTTTAAGGATGACACAGATCCCTGCCTTAAATGTAAGTCATCTCCTACTTACAATGACTGAGTCTTAAAACTCACAGGTCTCTGGTGGAGTCAGGTGCCACACAGAGCCCACCACACTGGAGGAGACAGTCACAAATTCTCAGATAACCTAGCTTAGGTCTACAGTACTGCCTAACAAACTGCATACCACATCTGCTCAATGGGCATGTGCAGCTAGGCTACCTGACATCCAACTCAAGAGTCTGCTTCTTGTCTACTCAGTGAGCATGTGCAATGTTGGCTTTAGAGTTCCATGGATACACTCAATGACAAAATGCTGGCACAGGAAGTCATTGGGTGGGATGATGGCAGTTGGTGAAGGATCCGGCCAAGTGATGTTAGTGGTAGGAATATCTATATTTTATAAGCCCACAATTGTCACAATTGCAGTTCTTTATCCAAGGCAACATTAGTGTTCCTTCTGCCTGGACTTCCACACAAACTATCACAACATCTGTTGCCATTTTGTGACTGATTTGGTGTGTCCCCTTTGGGCCTTCAGTGGTCACAAGGACATTTGAAGAGGGTGACGTCCCATCCTGGCCCTGGGCAGCCTTCTGCCTGTCTGACCCCTAGCTGCTTCTTGCTTCTCTCCCTTCCCTTCCAGGGGTCTGCTCTTCTCCTCAGGGGACTTGTCCTGCCACTTTTCACCACACTATGGCTCTATTCTCTGCACACCATTAAATACCCCCCAGAAAACTGCATCACACATGAATGTGCACAATTTACTTAGAACACATTCACACAGTGGTTAATTGCTGAGAAAGTCTGCGAGGAGAGAAGGAGCCTGTAATTATTTCATTTGGTGAAAGTATTGTTTACAGAATTACACATAAATAGAAAAGTTGTGTACTGTGCTTAGACCTAATGAGATGCAGGTCACTGGGGGTTGCCTTGCTTTCCCTTATTTCTTCCAGCCAGGGAAGAAATGCTCCAGCTGTGGAGCACCCTACAGACAGGATCTGGCCGCGGTTTCTCCCAAGGCTTCTCCATACTCATCATAGAATCTCAGTGTTTACTCACCCTGACAAAAATGGAGATCTCTTTACTAGTGTGTCCACCTCAGCAATATTTCCACCTCATAGCACTGAATGCAATTTTTCAAGAACTCTCATTTTTTTTAACCCAGTGATTTCCTAATCTCCCCCCACCCCTCTCTCTCTGTTTGTTTGTTTTGTTTTGTTTCCATGCCCGAGACAGAACCCTGGGCCTCCCACATCCTAGACAAACTTTGTTATGGTCTCTTGTTTATCTGGTCACTAAATGGCTTCTTTATTATAACATTGGCTCACTGGGGAGGGAGGAAGGAGGCTTTGCTCTCCCTGTCTGTTGCTAATGCACAGGTACTAAATGCAGCTTTGGGCACAATAAAACCTTGCTGAACAGGTGCCGGTAATGCCTAATGTCTGATGCCTAATGTCTAATGTCAAGACCACTGTTGAAAGGTTCAGGCAGACACCTAGGCAGCTTAAAGGGCCCTGTGTTGTATGGCCACGTCATGGCTATGTCAGTCATTATGGGGCTGCATAGGGACTCAGTGCGCATGTGTGAGCTCCCACTTTTAAACCCTCAGCATTATTCTCCTCTTTCTCTTTCCAGTAGTCGACCTCTCTCTGTGTCTCTTCTCTCCTTACTCTCTGCCCTGCTCTGTTCTTCCATTTCTCTCTCTCTCCCACCCTATAATAAACTGGTTAATGTGCTCTCTATAGTCCTTGTCCATCTCTTGAATTTCTTTCTTTTTTTTTTTTTTCTTTTTGGTTTTTCGAGACAGGGTTTCTCTGTGTAGCTTTGGAGCCTATCCTGGCACTGGCTCTGGAGACCAGGCTGGCCTTGAACTCACAGAGATCCGCCTGCCTCTGCCTCCCGAGTGCTGGGATTAAAGGCATGCTTGAATTTCTAATTAAAGCAAAAGAATAACAACTGTAGAACATTCTCTTGGCTGAGAAAATGGTCCATGCTGTTGCTGAAAAAACTAAGATTACTGTGTTAGTTTGAATAAGAATGTTCCCCCATAGGCTCCTATATTTGAATGCTTGGGCACCAGGGGGTGGTTCTCTTTGAAAGGATTACAAGGATTAAGGGGTATGACCTTTGTGGAGTAGGAAGTGTAGCACTGTAAGGATTCAAAAGCCCATGCTAGGCCCTGCCCTCTTCCTCTGCTTTCAGATCATGATGTAGCTCTCAGCTTATTCTCCAGCACCAAACCAGTGTGCTACCATGTTCCCTGCCATAATGATAATGGACTAAGCATCTGAAACTGTAAGCAAGCTGCCACTTAGATGTTTTCTTTTATAAGAGTTGGCCATGGTGTCTCTTCACAACAATAGAACAGTGACTCAGACAGTTATGACACAAGAGAAACAGAGATGACCAAAGACAAGTTCATGAAGACAAAGGTTGTGATAAGTTCCCTCATCATATTTCTGCATTCTCATTTCTAGTCATGCCACAAAATATGCTAGTGGGGTTATCTTCATTCATCCAAGCTGCTAAAACAAAACACATTTAGGGGCCGATAATTTACAGAAAATTATTTCTCTTAGTTTGAAAGTCCAAGATGAAGTTGGCTGTGGAACCCATTAGCCTCACTTCCTCATCTCTGAATGATGACCACATTTCACCTTTCTGCTCTGCTTTCACTTGGCAGAAGGGACAGGGACAGGGACAGTCGCAGAGGCTTCTTCTATAAGGGAACTTTCTCAGTCACATGGTTTCCATTCTTGGTACATGGTTAACCCCCAGAGGCTTACTTCCTAGTAAGAGTTCAGAATTCAATGCAGTTTTGTGGAGACTGAAGCACATTGTACAAACAGCCCAAGGACAGGCTTTAAAGTTAGCAAAACACTACAAGAACAATACTGTAGTTCCATTTTGAGTATTGCTCCATTCATCATGGGATTTATTGATGTTTTAATGCTACCACATCTCCCCAAGAAGTAGGTTGATTGCATGGAACACACCTGTTACCACAATGCTCACAGGCTGAGGCAGAAGGTTTGAGGGTTGGAGGCCAGATGAAACTACCAAGAAAGACTGCCTCAGAAACAGGTGACAGGAGAGAGGCCTGGATTTGGGCAGGAAAGGTGTTTTCAGGCATGAGAACATTTTCAGGCTCACCCCACCAAAAGCCTCCACCCAGGTTTTTCTTGGTGTGGTCTGATGGATGCACTGTTCTTCCTGCCCTTTTCTGAATAGCTTTCCTGAATGTCCTGCTCATCTGTCTACCCACATCAGCCTAGGCAGTCGCCACTTGTAGCACCATTAGGTAAACAGTGAAGCTTTGTGTGCCAGCAGCCAAGCGTGAAAGAGCACCGGACTGAAATGTTCACGAATCCCATGACAAAGGCTCACACCACCCCCGGGGAGACAGTGATTCATTTCGTTCTGCTTTGCTGAAGTTATCTCTCAGTGTCATCCCTTTAAGAAGCAGAGTGTTGAATGCCCCTCCAGGTCAAGTCATAGCATATTTTTACTTTAATTACTGCAGACATGGAAAAGGAAGCAAGAAAGCCTAGCAAATAGTAGACACACATTTAACTGCTCTGTAATAGTGGCTGACAGGGCTCTTTGGAAGACTTGGCACATATCTGACTCTACTGCATGCAATACAAACTGAGTAATTGGGATCTGGTGTCATGGAATATTTACATTATATGGCCAGCTGTTCTTGCCTTTTTTTTTTTTTCCTGTGCTGAATGAGGATTCTTTGATGATTGACTAGAAACTCATGAGCTCCACCTTACCAGACACAGAGATCATTTAACTCACTGGTGTGAATGCCATGTTCCTCAGCTGCATGGCGTGACATGACATTCACCATGCTGGGCTGGTACCTTGTCCCAAGGAATGTGCCATAGATGTGCTGTGATTTCAACAACAAGATAATCTTCAAGGACCACAGGACTTCCTCACTTGGCCACCACTTCTCTTTTGGAACTGGCTTTGCTGAAGGGAGCCTTTCCCAGGGCTCAGGTCACCCAGACACTGGTCAGAATAGGAAGCAAAGGCTTTGTTCTAATTGGGGATGACTCTGAGTAGCTCTGGAGTTCAGTTTGGAGTCCCCGGCTTTTCTTCTGGGACTATATTCAAGTCTCACTTTGTTCACACAATCCTATTTCTTCTGTGACCTCCATGGCTGCTAATTTCAAGAACATTTCTTACATAAATGTCTCTTGTATGCTCAGAGCCAATTTCCTGAAAAAATGTATCCTTCAGCGATAGATCCTCTATGAGCTAAATTTCCCTGCCTCTGTTCATACATCGAAGTCTCAACCTGTAATGTGACAGTTGTTCTAAAATTACTGTTCATCTTTAAAATACAGTAATTTTAGAACAACTGTCACATTACAGGTTGAGACATGTGACCTTCCTCCCTCCAACATACTAGAGACACGTGATAATATTTGGAGACAAAACTTTGGGGAAGTAACTTAGGTTAGAAGAGTTCATAAGAGTAGGGTTCCGAGGGTTGGCACCTTTAGAAGAGAGAAGAAACTTGTCTGCACATACATACCGAGAGCAGACATGCAGAGGAGCCACCTGTCTGCAAACCAGAGACGTCAACCCTAGTGGACCCTGAGCAGATCAGTACCTAACCCTGTGCAGACCATGGGGATACATCTGTGCTGATCCCTTATCTGTGGTATTTCCTTCCGTGACTCTGTCTCACTACGAATCTTCAAGCTTGGAGAGTGGGCAAAGATTGGAGCACAGTGCTTACATCCTATGTGAGCTTTTTGTTTTGGTTTGGTTTTTTTCTTTGTTGGTTAAACTATTTATTGAGGTTTGTTTGCATAAAGTGCACACCTGGTAAGTGGAGAGAGAATATCAATGGAGTTTCACAAAAGCATCTAGAGTGTGACACTGGTACTGAGACCAAACAATGCAGCTGTCTTTTATTCTCAAATGGGCACTACACCCTATTTTCTTTTTTAATTTATAGGTGCAAGTTTATACATTTTGTTCTGCTCTTGAAAGAAAAATACTAAAAATATTAATTTTAAAAAGCTCCTTTTGTCCACTTTCATCTTAATTCTGCTCTTGATTATTTTCTTCTGCTTTACTTATTTCATGTTTACCTTTTTTGTTTGTTTGTTTTTCGAGACAGGGTTTCTCTGTGTAGCTTTGGAGCCTATCCTGGCACTCACTTTGTAGACTAGGTTGGCCTGGAACTCACAGAGATCTACCTGCCTCTGCCTCCCGATGCTGGGATTAAAGGCATGTGCCACCAAAGCCTGGCTCATGTTTACCTTTTTATCTAGCAAGTTTTATACCATTGACTTTAATTTTCCTTTATTTTTGGTATTAGCATTTATCACAACAAAGCCATCTACAAGCACAGCTTTAAATACATTCCCTAAATTCCATATATGGCATTATAATTATATTTAATTAGACATGCTTTAAATTTTCCTTCTAATTTTCTTTTCTCTGACACAAGGTTTATTTAGAAACGCATGAGTTATTGTCACTTATTTGTGATTTTTCTAGATATCTTGTGATTCACATCTGGGCTAATTTTGTTTCTGTCTGAGAGTAATCATTATTACACTTTTAAAGATTTATTTTTTGTTTGTAATTGTGCTCTCAAATGCATTTCCAAGTATTACTTGTTTGACTGAGGCGGGGTCTCATGTTTGCAGTTATGAAGATAGAATTATCTGAGTCTTACTTTATTCTGTCAATGTTGACTTCGTGGATTTTGATCTTGACTGGGGATTTACATGCTTGTTTGTTGCAGCGTTTCTGGGAGATTGATTTTCTATCATTGTTCTTCTTGCTGTGAAGTTTTATTGATCTGACATTAACAGAATCGGTTCAACATTCCCAATACTTTATTTAATTTTTCATCCTTTTCCCTTTTTACCTACCACATAACTGAGTCACCATGCTATTCCCTCCATGCTACAGTGTTTCATCCTTTAATATTTTAAAATAATTGTAGACATAGTCATTTAAGTATATCAGTTCACTAATTTAGATTATGGCCTTTTTCTTTTCTCCTTATATATTGCTATTGAATTGATAGATATTTTTTATAATTCTACCTTAATCACTATTTTAAAGATATAGCTGGTTGAATTTTATGCTAATAGTTTTCTAGATGTTAGAATGAATGTCTTTAATCCAGCACAGTACATCATTAAAAGCTTGCAATCACTAGGGCCACGTATCTCTCCTCCCTCATTCAGGAGGTGTTTTTTTTTACATGTGTGGCATCTATTTATGTAAAAACCTCAATGCATATAGTTTACTTTAAATTTTCAGATATGTTAAAATTAAATCTTTATAATCACATATTTGCCTTTTCTCATGTTTTTCCTTCTGTTGTGGCACTGTGGATTTCTGTTGTGTATCGTCTTAGTCACTTTTCGTTAACTGGTCAGTTCATAATGGCAGGAAATCTCATAGGCAGACTTTTGAGTTAAACTGCATCTGCATCAAGAAGCAGAAATTGATGATGCAAGTACTTGGCTCACTTTCTCCTGTATAGTCCAGACCAGAGCCAGCAGACAGTGTCGCCCACAGTGGGCAGGTGGTGGTTCTAAATCCCGTCCAGTTGAAAATTAAGACTAATTATGACAAGTGTCATTTCACTGAATGAATGACTGACTCTTTGAGTGTTTGCTTTAGTCTAGTTGGCTGAGGTTATAGATTTTTTTTCCATGTGGAAATAATTTTATTTAACATTCATTCTTATGGATTGGCATAGGCAACCAGGTTGATAGTTTATATGGTATCTTAGCTTTATTAGTTTTATTTCACTTTTATCTTAATTTCAATAGTTATGATAAAATGGCAGTAATATTTTGATTCTCTTGTCTGTATGTAAACTCACTTTTCTCTGTTTAGTTTTATTATTTTAATTTTAGGATTTTAACTTTTAGAATTAAATATTTTGACAAAACACTTTATTGGGAATTTGGTTAGTTTTTTTTAACTCTTTGCAAAACAAACAAGTTATAAATTAAATATAATATATATATATATATATATATATATATATGTACATGTACGTGTGTGTGTGTGTGTGTGTGTGTGTGTGTGTGTGTGTGTGTGTGTGTGTGATTTTGGAAAATTTGAAATATTTTGAGCCATGCATTTTTCCCTTGTTTATCTTCTTTATCCTCTTATTTCTGAAACACTAAATTTAAGAAACTATATATATTTGCTTTTTAGTCCCAAGATTTCATATTTTAAATAGACTTACATTTTATAACATTAGGGTGTTGACATCTGAATTCTATTGTAATCTCTTTTATGTTTCCCTTTGATGAGTTCAAGCCCTGTAAACTAAGTGATTAGTGCCTATTTTGTGCATATTTTAATCATTATGAAGGAATTTCCTGTCTTTCTGACACAGTTTCCTTCCTTTGGGCAATTTCCATGTGCTTATAGGATTCTAAGGTCTCTTGGGAATCTTTGCATGTGGGAAGATATGTTACCAAAGCCAGTGCTGGGAGAGTGCACAGGTGTGATCTGACACCAGCCACTATTGTATGAAGCATCCATAGTTGAGACAAGCTGCAGGGACCACAGACTTCTACATTTGTTCAGAAGCAGGTTTTGGCATTTCATGTTCTTCTCACAAGGCAAAACTGTCCTCTTTCACTGTAGTCTTTCCACGTTTGCTCACAAGTAGAGACAGCAGCAGTGTGTGCTGGCTGCAGTATGAGGACGCAGTGGGGGTTTTCTCTGTAGAAAGTGACCACACAGTATTTGGAAGTGTAAGGTGTTGCTGTGTCCTCCCAATGTTTCTGTATGGGACCACAGGAACAAAAGAGACCTAACTATTAAGGGAAATGCCACCCAACAGCAGTCATTAGGGTGTTTTTCTGTAATAGCTAATGGTTTTATTCTTACTTAACTTTTGAAATATTTGCTGTACTTTGTTATTTATGTGGCAGGTGTTTATCTGTGTTTGGGTATTTACATGTGTGCCTCTAAAGGCCAGAAGAGGCAATCAGATCCCCTGGAGCTAGAGTTACTACAGGTGGTGGTAAGTTGTTCTTGTGGGTGCTGGGAATCAAACTTAGGTTCTTTACTAGTTCAACAAGATGAGCCATCTATCCAGCCCCCTTAGATGGTTTTATTTTTAAATGGGTAATATTGTGTGAAAAGTAATATTGCTACAAATTCTTTCAACCAGAAATTAAAAATTCCATGTTACTAAATACAGAGTTGGCAATTTCAGAGCAGCAGCTGCTGTGAGATGTGCCCTGAAAATAGGAATTGGGATATTAGCTCCATGGTGAGGTAAGCCACAGTTGTACCTCCTTAACTGATCCTAGCTCTGTGAGCCAAGCAGAGAGACACTGGCCACAGTTAAAGAGAAAGGAGGCATGTTCCGAGGATTAGTCCCCCATGGCCTGGGCACTAGTGTAAAGGACTCAGGGAAGGAAGGAAAGAAGTGACAGTAGGGACTCTTTGCCTAACATGTTTCTGGTAGAAATGTTTCCAGACATTCATTGCTGGATACAATCTGAGGTGAAAATTGTCTCCAGCTGAAAACCATTGTTGTAGGGCTTAGCAAATATTAGATAGAACAGAGTTTGGATTCTGGCCATATGCAGGAATTTTATAATTCAAAGCTGAGTACTAGTATTGTCCTTTTGAATAAGTGAACATATAATGTTTGAGAGATGACTAATGACAAGTGATCTGCATTCTAGATAACCTGTTTATTAGCTTCCTGCTGAAATAAATAATCTGGTATTTAAGTAAACAGAACCAAAGGCTCATTCCCCTGCCAGAACTCACAGCTATCTGTTTCAGCTTAGAAAACACCCTGCTACTGCTTCAGAAAAGATTTGGAACATTTACATAGAAGGCCTTAGCACCTTAAATCAGTCCAATCCTGCTCTGCTAGAACCAAGAACTCTGCCAGAAGAACATTGCCAGGTTGGTAACAGTCCAAGAACACTTTTGTACAACCTCTTAAGAGACTAACAAATTACACGCAGTTACCCAAAGAAAGGAACTTTGTCACACAGAATTGAAAATAGAGAAGAGACATTTACAATACCCAAAGCCATCAGCTAAGAGAAGTGTAAGTGATGAGTGGGGAGAGGAGAATGATTGATTATGAGCACTTGTTAGTATTTGAGAGGTTTAAGTTCCATCATCAGTACTCACCTGCATCAGCGTCACTTAAACACCATTACTCATTCATAGTGAGAAGCAGCAGGTTGTCTATGGAAATGCCTGCTTTCTTTCTTTATTCTTTCTCTTTCTCCAGAGGATTTTCAGTGACATCCTACAGTCTTAAGAAATCATCCAAGGCTAGTGACACTTCTTTGTGTGTAGGGTAGGAGTGGGGCAGAGTGGGCAGGGTGGGGATAGCTAAGCTAGTAAAGTGTGTACCTGAGCACCTGAGCTTGATCCTAAGTACCCAAGCAAAAAGCTCTGTGTGGCTGCAAACACTTGGAATGCTGGCACTGGGAAACAACTACAGAAGGTTCTCTGAGGCTCACTAGACAACCAGCCTAGACTAATCAATAAACCCCAGGTCTCAGTTAGAGACTGTGTCTCAAAAAACAAAGTGATCACTGCTGAGGAGTGACCCTGAGATTTAACTCTGCCCTCCAAAACCTCTAGCACACACACACACACTTGCACACACACATGCACCCCATAGTGTGAGCATCATTTTAGATAGCCATGTAACCCTGTGATTTGCACTGGGAAAAGCAATGTTTGATAAGTGTCATAGGTTGGTGCTTCCCATTGAAGTACTTGTACTGAATCTAAACCAAAGGATGGAGAAGACATTGGAGATGGGAGCATCTTCCTGACCATCAGAAGCAGGACAGTATCTTGCAGATCTTCAAACATTAGCATGAAAGGGGACTTTCAGAGGAAGAGATTCGTACAGAGCAGAGAAAAATCAGACATCTATTTGGAATACATGTTTGTCTGAGGCCATTTCCTCATGGAAGCACATTTCTATGAAGAAGACAGTCCTTACAGTGACCATGCAGTAATGATGTTCATGAACATCAGAAAAAGGATAAGGATAGCACATGGAAAGAAATTATGGGGGATTTTGAAGTCTGGATATGTGGAGGCAAATCTCCAGTGAAAAAGCCAAAAACATGTGGTATTCCTAAAATTTCTAGGCCTTTTTGGAAATGGGGGTCTCTTGAGTAACAATGATGGAGGAATTTCTTTCAGTTATCTTTTAGACAAAATGCATGTGCAATGGGATACTAACTGATAAATGCTAGCCCAAGTTGAGTCGATCCTTACTCTCTGTCAGGGAATGAACTTATCCTTAAATCTATAAGTCTTTAGAAAATGGAAAGATCTCCCGTGCTCTTGGATAGGTATGATCAACATAGTAAAAATGTCAGGCCAAAAGCAATCTACACCATCAAAATCCCAACACAATTCTTTACAGACCTTGAAAGAACAGTACTCAACTTCATATGGAAAAACAAAAACCCAGGATAGCCAAAACAACCTGTACAATAAAGGAACTTACGGAGGCATCACCATCCAGACTTCAAGCTCGATTATAGAGCCATAGTCCTGAAAACAGCTTGGTATTGGCACAAAAGTAGACATTGACCAATGGAATCAAATTGAGAACCCTGATATTAACCCACACACCTATGAACACCTGAGTTTTGACCAAGAAGCTAAATCTATATAATGGAAAAAAGAAAGCATCTTCAACAAATGGTGCTGGCATAACTGAATGCTGGCATGTAGAAGATTGAAGATAGATCCATATCTATCGCCATGCAAAAAATTAAGTCCAAATGGATCAAAACCCTCAAAAGGGAGCTGGAGAGATGGCTCAGAGGTTAAGAGCACGGGCTGCTCTTTCAGAGGTCCTGAGTTCAATTCCCAGCAACCACATGGTGGCTCACAACCATCTATAATGATCTGGTGCCCTCTTCTGGCATTCAGGCATACATGCAGACAGAACATTGAATACATAATAAATAAATAAATCTTAAAATAAAAAAAAACTCTCAACATAAATTCAGCTACACTGAACCTCCTAGAAGAGAAGGTAAGCAGTACCCTCAAACGAATTGGTACAGGAGGCTGCTTCCTGAACATAACACCAGTAGCACAGACATTGAGATTGACAATTAATAAATGGGACCTCCTGAAACTGAGAAGCTTCTGTAAGGCAAAGGACACAGTGAATCAGACAAAATGGCAGCCCACAGAATGAGAAAAGATCTTCAGCAACCCCACATCTGACAGAGGGCTGATTTCCAAAATATACAATGAACTCAAGAAGCTGGCCACCAAAACACCTAACAATGGAATGAAAATGTGGAGTGCAGAACTAAATAGAGAATTATCAACAGAGGAATCTAAAATGGATGAAAAACCCTTAAGAAAGTGTTCTACATCCTTAGCCATCAGGGAAATGCAACTCAAAACAACTCTGAGATACCATCTTACTCCTGTCAGAATGGCTAAATCAAAAACACCAGTGACAGTCTATGCTGGAGAGGATGTGGAGAAAGAGGAACTCTCCTCCATTGCTGGTGGGAGTGCAAACTTGTAAACCACTTTGGAAATCAGTATGGTGTGTTCTCAGGAAAATGAAAATCAGTCTACCTCAAGACCCAGCAATTCCTCTCTTGGGCATATACCCAAAGAATGCACATTCATACAATAAGGACATCTGTTCAACTATGTTCATAGCAGCATTATTTGTAATAGCCAGAATCTGCAAGCAACTTAGATGCCCCTCAGCTGAAGAATGGTAGAGAAAATGTGGTACATTTACACAATGGATTACTACTCAGTGTGAAAAAAAAAGACAAAACAAAAACAATGGAATCTTGAAATTTTTAGGAAAATGGATGGAACTAGAAGAAACCATCCCGAGTGAGGTAACCCAGTCACAAAAAGACAAACATGGAATGTACTCACTCATATATATTCTTTAGACATAAAGCAAAGGATTACAGGCCTACAATGCACACTGCTAGAGGAGATAGAAAACAAGGAGTACCCCAAGAGAAGATTGCATAGTCCCTCAAAGAAGGGGAGGGAGACAAGTACCCCTGAGAAAATTGGGAGCATGTGGCAGGAAGAGGAAAAGGGTGGGACAGGGAGAAGAGGAAGAGGACTGAGACAGGAGAAGAATAGAGGAGGGCAAGATAGGAGATGCCTTGACAGAGGCAGACAGTACAGATTTGGAGAGAAGTCTGGCACAGGGGAAATATTAGGGGATCCACAGGAATGACCCCAACTAAGAATCCAAGCAGTGGTGGAGAGGATGCCATTAATGCCCTTCCCCAATAATGAGACTGATGACTACCTTGGTTACCATTTCTAGAGCCTTCATCCAGTAGCTGATGGAAGCAGAAAAAGGCACCCACAGCTAAGCACTGAACCACACTCCTGGAATCCTGTTGTGGAGAGGGAGGAGGGATGACAAAGGAGCCAAGATGGTGCTGGAGAAACCCACAGAAATAGTTGACCTGACCTAGTGAGAGCATGGAGACACTAGTTATAAAGCTGGGAAACCAGCATTGGACTGAACCAAGCCCTCTGAATGTGGTACCAGCTAGGAGGCCAAGACAGTTTATTGGACCTCTAACAGTAGAGCCAGTGTTTATCCCTAGTGTACAAGTGGACTTTGGGAGCCCATTCCCTATGGAGAGATACTATTGCAGCCTAGATACTGCAAGGAGGGCCTGGGCCCTCCCCCAAATGATGTGATGGACTTTGATGGTACCCCGTGGAGGGCCTCACTATCCCTGGAGTGGAGGTGGGGGATGGGTTGGGGAGGTTGGTGGGTAACATGGGAGGATGGGAGGGTGAGGGAATGAGGGGATGGATATGTATATATGGTCCCTCTAAAATTAAAAAAAAAAATCCTTAATACCCCAGTGCTCTGTCTACTTTATACCTCAATGCTGTGGCAAAGTGAAGGTCCACTTGAGGAAACAAATTAGCAGAGTCATTTTCTTCCCTGACATTCAGCTCCCCAGAAGGCTCAAACACTGTCTTTTGTTTTGTTTTGTTTTCTGCATTTTACATGTTTATTTTTGTTATTTTTTTATTTAAAAATTTATTTTTCATTTTACACACCAACCCTCTCCCTACCTCTCCCGCTTCTCACAGCCCATCCACTCCTTAGAAGGGGTAATGCATCTCTGGGGGAGTCAACAAAGTGGGTCCCATGCAGGTTCCCCAGTGATCAGTCCAGAGTCTGTGAGCCCCCACTTGTCAAGAGCTGTCTTTAAGGTTTGGAAGGCATGGAAAGTGGTGATCTCTGAAACCACACTAGTTGTCTTTGTCAAAGCCAAAGTGTGGTAGCAGTTGCATTGGAGGTCGTGAGGCATAGAACTTCAGTGCATCTGCCATTGGCTGAGTAGTAGCCATTCATTAGCAATACCCAGGAAAATGTGAAGAACCAACCTATCCTAACTATAACCTTGGCTTGCAGTGAAAACAGCTCCAGGCTTCTGATGAGGAAGAGTAGAGAATTGCAGCATGTTACTAGCCTGTTCATTTTCCTTATCTAGGGATTCACGCCTCAATAAATAGAACCAAGATGGTCCCCCAGAAACAGGCCCAGTGCTCCATCTCTCAGGTGATTCTAACTTTTGACAAGTTGACAATTAACCATCACTGGAGCCCTAGATTACCTGGCATGCTGAGCAGGATAAATCTACATAGGCATTCTTAATACTTTCAGAGTGAGCACTGGAGATAGAATAACAAAGAATCACAAAGAGGCTCAGAGTTGAGAAAATACAATAGAGTAGGAAGTTGATTTTACTTTTGCTAAGAAGTTGTAATAGTTGCTGTTAGGGATACCACAATCTGGACAATGATCTCTGTTATGTGGTAAGAAGTAGCTTCCCCTAGAAGTGATGTCTAAGCTGAGATCTATGGGAATGGTAGAGGTTGACCAGATAGACACGCTACTTTTCTGTTCTATTTTTAAGTTCATCATTTGTAAAAGACAGTAATTGGTCAACCTTATAGTCCAACTTTGAGGGCTGGTGAAGCTAGCAGAGAGGAGAGCTGGCTATCAAGCATGGTGCTTAGATTTCAAAGGAAGGACCCTGAAGAGGAGAAAATGTCCCATGTGGAATACTCACTTTGATGATGCCATCTAGAATTTAAAAGTGTGTGTGTGTGTGTGTGTGTGTGTGTGTGTGTGTGTGTGTGTGTGTGTGTGTGTGTGATGGCTGGGGGGAGGTGTTGTGTACATGAGTACAGTACCTATACAGGTCAGAGGGGCCATTGGATCTCCTGGACATGGAATTACATGCTGCTGTGAGCTGTCGATTGTGGGTGCTGGGAACTGAACTCCAGTCTTCTGCAAGAGAAGTCCATATTCTTAAAGACAGAGCTTCCTCTCCAGCACTCAGAAACAAACATTTTGAGATCACTGCTATAAGTGAAGATTTATTTTGGACACATAAAAAAACTTAAGGTAAATTAGCAAACTATTCTGTTTTCCAAGGAAGAGACCATAAGGCTTGTACAAGGAACACTGGTTTAAGTGTATGGAACCCAAAGTAGGGCTTTAAGAACCTAAGGATTGGCTCAAGTAGCCGAGGAAACTCAAGTTGAATGGAAGTCAGGAAATAATGGTGGAAGGCAGGTTCCTTCTTGCTTCCTCAGGTCTTGTGAGTGTGCATATTTGATTAATCAAAAGTACCCAATTATCTCACAAGTTCAAAATTCTATCACCAGTTATTGTGTCCAGTAAGTAGAAGTAGCTTCTGGAGAACTGGATTTGTTGGAGAACTATAAGATAGCTCCTAGTAAAGGAAAAACTCCTTGAAACTGGCCTCACCAAAAAAGGACCCAGGGTTGTTCTGGGAATAAGTAATTTTGGAAGTGTAGCTCCCAGCTGAGAAGCACTGGGATTGACTTGAATATATCAAATGGGACATTCCTTTCCCCAGACTTACTAAGTCAGAAGTCTGGAAACCTCCCCAATAGCAGGACAAGCTCTCAGGTGACTCTGTGTAAGCTCAAACCAGGAAAATGCAGTCTGGGGTGCTAGAAGCAGCAACTCCTAGCTTCTCCTTTGATTCTGTGTTTTAAAAAAACTTAATCATTGGCAGTTTCCATCCCCAAATCAAATTCCCCAAAGCAGACAAGGGCCCCCTTTACATTTATAGATTACCATTTGCCTCTGCGCCACATCTGTATCCCCCTCTATACAGAGGCAGTCCTTTGTCCCTCAAGGACAAATACCCCTGCCCTCTCTCCCTTGTTGCCTTCCCCTTCTTCCTCTTCTCCTATCTCCTTTGTTTGTTCCTTATCCCTGTTCTCTGTCCCTCTGGGGTAAATAAACCTCCTTTGTGCTGAGAACTTGATCTTGGGTGTCCTGAGTTGATACTTTCCCTTTCATACATCCTAACACTCAAAAATAGCCCTATACTCCTTAAAAACCTAACAAGATAATGACAACCTTTGCAATTCTCTGGGCATAAGGACCAAAACAAAGAGGTATAGCCCATTTTTTCTCTCTCTGAGACAACCCAGAGAGAGAGGCACTTGCTCCTGCCTCCTCACTTGGAGGCATCCTCTGCTTCTGCATCTTCTGCCTATTACTCAGGCCCAAGCTTTCCCAGCAGCTACCACCACTGGCCATGTCCCTCCTCACAAATAAATAAAAATAAACCTTAAAATAGATATCCACTATAATGAAATAACTGAAAATTAGTTATGTGAATCAATGATTTACACTTTCAGAGTCCACTGACAAATGTGTACTGTGCCAGTTTCTGAACAGTGGTCCTGACACAGCACTGCAAGCCAAGGGTAGCCTTCAGGGCTACTATGTCAGTCTCTCCATCTGGTAGGCTCTGAAGTCTTCATAAGACAGTAGTTATCCATGGGAAAGTGGCCTACTCTGGGAAGCTTCTTCAACTATTCCCCTTAACAGAGCAATCAAGGGGCTGGAGAGATAGATGACCCAGCAGTTAGGAGCACTGGCTGCTCTTCCTGAGACCTGGGTTTGATTACCAGCACCAACATGGTGGTTCACAATCATCTGTAGCTTCAGTTCCTGGGCATCAGATGCTCTTTTCTGGTCTCCATGGGCACCACATACTTTGATGCATAGACATACATTCAGACAAATCACCCATACACATAAAATTTAAAATGAAAAAACAAAACAACACAAACCTAAAAAACAATCAGGCTTTTCTGTCAGCTTCTTACAGACCCTGTGCCCTACTCAGGACTGTCTGTGTATCATGTCAGGAAGTACTCATGTCTTTCAGAAACATGGACTGAAAGAATCAGAGTCCTCAGCAGAGCCAAGCTGGAAGGGTAGATAGAAAGAAGAGGCATGGAAGATGTCCAATGTCATGGAAAAGCTGGCTGTGTAGGATCATTCTGGAGACAGGTATGTAGGACATGAAGATGTTCACTGTTACATGATTGACATACTAGGGGAAAGCCCTTGAAAAGGTGCTTGTTAATAAGGGGACCCATGAAACATGAACTATGGGCCCTTGTGCAGCAGTGAATGGTTGGGCTAAGGAGATGACTTAGGGGGTAAAGGTGCATGCCACTAAGACTGATGGCCTGAGTTTAATTCCCAGAGCCCACATAATCAATAGAGAGAACCAACTCCAACAAGGTGTCCTCTGACGTCCATACATAGGACATAGCACATATCTGCATATGTGCACACATACACAAATAAAAAAATAGATGTTACAAAAACGGAGTACAGCTGAGTGGCAGTGGTGAACACCTTTAATCCCTGTACTCAGGAGGCAGAGGCTGGCAGATCTCTGTGTGTTCTAGGCCAGCCTGGTCTGCAAAAGCAAGTTTCAGGACAGCCAGGACTGTTACACATAGAAACCCTGTCTCAAAAAAACAAAAGCAAAAACAAAAACAAAAACATCAAGAGGAGAAAGAGAGAGACAGAGAGAGGTGTGTGTGTGTGGGGGGGGAACTAGGTGGTTGACTTGAAGAATCCCATCCAACCACCTCAAGCACGTTGTTAGGTATACAAATGCTACCGTGCCTTTTATTTGATGTGTCTTTACATTTCTTGTCACTGTTAGGAAAAAAAACCTGAGTTAAGCAACTTAAGGGTAGTAAGGGTTGTCTTGGGGATACAATTCAGTTTGTCAGGTGGGGAAAGCATGGGTGCAGGAGTAGCCAGGACCTTGTTTACATGGTGCCACACAGGAAGCCTAGAGCTAGACCAGACAGGGGCAGATATCACCTTCAGGGCACCTCCCTAAATTATCTAATTATACTATCCACCAATAGCTTCACAAGCTTCAAAATATTAGCACCTATGGGGAATAAGTGCTCACAACATGAATCTCTGAGGTTCGTTCCATTGCAGACACACATGGCAATAAAATATACCTCTGGAAGGTTGTTATCTCTGTCATACAGTCTCACAGCAGTCAAGCTGATCTTCCTGTCCCATCTCAGATGGAGATCACCTATTTAGGCAGTTCCCATAAATATCCAAATTCTATTGACATTATCCTTCATTTCAATGTGGCTTCTCTGAGAGATGCTTTCTGGAAGCTGAATTGTGTCCCCAGTTTGACAGTGGTAGTCTGCCACAGGAATGGATCACAGAATCTTTGCTACCCTGAGATTAGAATCAATTTCAGAAATGTGAACTATGAAATATCTACTCACAAAAGAAAACAACAGAGATGCCAGTTACGCTTTCCTCTAGAGCAAAAGCAATGCCCTCTTCTACATTAAATTTTTTTAACTTCGCATATACTTTCATTTAAAACCAGTTAATCCTATTTAAAAAACATAAGTCACTTAGTTCTTGCTTTACCCAAGAGGAACAGAAAGCAAATATCAAATCAACTCAACATTTCTTTTGCCATATGGTTATTTTAAATAAATATTTGGTTTGAAGATTGGGTAACATTTGAATGTGTTCCTGTTTTTTCCTCTGATTGCTTTTCCTGCCCAAGGAGACAATTAAATGTGACACTCTTGCATTCACCCCCCAAGGTCTTGTGATTTCATGAAGGTGGTCTCAGTGGCATATTTTGCAGCCCCAAGGCCTGATCAAGGAGAGAGCTGGGATTAGAGGCAGTTTGTGTGACATTGTCCTTTTCGTTTTTATTTAAAAGGTCATTAGCAAAGAGTTTTCCTTCCAGTAATTAGGCATTTGTTCTGTTCTTCTCTGCTGTGGTCCCTGGCTATTTCAAGTGGACACAGAGGAGGAGCATTTTCTCCAAAACCAGCAAGAACTAGGTGGGCTGTTTCATCACACCGACCCCTTTTATGGTCAGAATGCCTTTTATGGTCAGGCTCTGAAGGGACAAACAGATTGAATATGGCTCTTGCTATATATAATCTGGACAGAGCAGACCAATTTCTAAAGGTTTTGAGCTGAAGAATTGGAGGAATATAAGGAAAAGGTTCCGGGGCATTTTCTGGATATCTGGTCAAAATGCTCCTGTGTCGTGTGAATCAGGTTTAAGAAAACAAATCTGAACAAGTTTTGCCCACATGACTTACCTTCAGAGAGATCAAAACATCGGTAATGGTAAGCCAGATAAACAGAGCAACTGGCTCCATGGAAACACTGAAGTGGCCAAAACTCCCTGCAATTACAAGCCCAGAGAACACCCACAGTGCTCTCAAGCTGGGTCCCGGGTAAGGCAAGACTGCTCATCTCCGCAGACAACAGCTAATAGAAAGCCCAGCTGGTTTGAACAAGCTCATCCTCTGCTGACACTCACATAGCTTACAGAAAGCAACATGAAGCTGGCAAATGGGGGAACCAAATACAAGCTGTGTTTCAGCAAATCCTGGGCAAAAGACACCATCTCTACTTCTTAAAACACTTTGCAATGTTATTAAGGAATGTGTTATGGCAAAGCAATCTTCTGCCAGCCAGGACAGGAGGTGCTGTGAACATAGATTAAGAGGTCTGTAAAACAGTGAGATATTCTGCCTGATGATACTTCAGACAGTCATGTATTTAACACATGGGCCAAGTATTTATTTACTTATTACATACTAGAAATTGAACCTTCACATGCTAGGCAAGCACTATCCACTGCACTCCAATTCCTTTTGTTTCCTTTTTGAGATTGAGCCTTGCGGAGTTTCCCTGCCTGGCCTCTGGTTCTCAATCTTTCTACATTGATATGCAGTATAACTGCAATTAAAGGTCTTGGAACCAGGATGGGCTTAGGCTCAGCTGCTTATGACCATTTCAGTGCTGATTTCCTGATTCTTATTTCAGCATCTCCAGTGCCTGCAACACAGTCTCCAGAGACCTTGGTGACAGGCAGACTCTGGGTCTGGGGTAGGACATAGGAGTCTATATTTTTCAGAAATTCCAGGTGACATCCATACTGCTGGCTCATAAACAAAGTTTGAGGTAGTATTCTAGGGACTTCTGTCAACTTAATGAGAAGTGGGAGGACCAGCTTGGAGTCACGTACTATGATGGGATGGGCTTTAGCTTTCAAATATGTGGGTGCACTATGAGATAGAATTTACCAACTTCAGAGAATAAATCCCCTCCCAACTGAACACAGGGTTTTCAACAGAAGCAGAAATGGAGACATTCACTAGGTTGTTTGTGTTATAGTTTGTGCCCATGTCTTGAATACTTGAGCTCTAGCTGGTCACAGTATTTTGGGAGGCTGTGGATCCTTTAGAAGGTAGGCCTAGCTGGTGGCTGGTCATTAGGTGTGGGACATTATGGTCATGTGTGGTCCCTAGACCTGCTACATTCTATGATTCCTACTGTGACTAGCGTCTATGACATACACTTGCCACATCACTTGAGTTTCTTCATCATGTTGTCCCACAATGATGGAGTGAAAGCTTTAGCCAAAATAAACCTTCCTCCCTTATCAGGTTTCTTTAGGCATTCTGTCACAGTAATGAAAAAGTAACTAATAGGGACTGCTACATCAGTAGAGTTCTCAGAACTGGAATGCATGCCGCATCTGAACTTGGGATCCGTGCTGCTTCCACATACCCCAAGATTCATTTGTTTTGTTTTGTTTTGTTTTGTTTTGTTTTGTTTTGTTTTCTTGTTCTGCATCAGCATAGGTAACTTCCGCCCATCATGAGGTGTCTGGTTCCAGTAGCTGTGGTAAAATCACCACACTTGCTGCTGTAGACAAGAAACGTACTTTCTCAAAATTCTGGTGGCCAAACTTCCAGGATCCCTGTTCCTGGACTGAAGTCAAGAAAGTGACAGAGTTATGCTTTTGTTGGAGGCTCCAGGGAAAATCTGCTCTCTGCCCAAGTATTTTCATGTTGCCATCTCCTGTGTGAGTGCCTGCATGGAACCTCTTGGACTCAGAGTCTATTGCCTGAATAGGACATTATAATTATTTTTAGGCCACCCAAATAATTGAGATGGTCTGCTCATTTGAGAGCTTTAGCTTAATCACACCTGCAAAGACCACATGAAGCATCATTCCCAGCATTAGAACCTGATCCTATAGAAATTTTATTTAGTCTAGTTCACATCTACCTTGATGGTTAAGCTGTGATAAGTAAGATTTACCAGAGTGATAGTTGACACTCAAGTCTCAGTACTGTTGGCAACAGAGGTGTTAAACTAGTCATTCATGTGGCGCTGGGAGTCAATACAGAGCAGATCTCAGAGGCACTGAAGCTCTGCTCCATTCATAGGGCGTACATATGAACAATTATACTAGAAAATATCAGTGCAATGGGATTTCGGTCTTGGGCAATATGTCTACACAACTTGCCTCTTGGATCTCTGCTAACACATGCTACCCTATCTTTCAACCCAAAGGTTTTCCCTGTAGGGCAAGGAAACTTTAAAAGGGGGATAGTGAGATGGGTCATCAGGCACTTACTTAGCGATCCTGGTGCTATCAGTTGCATCCCTGGATCCCATGGTAGGATAAAACTGATTCCTCAGAGCTCCACAAGTGTGCTCTAGTACACGTGCCCACACACATTGCATCCATACATACAACAGCTAGAAAACTTGAAAAATACTTTAAAAATTTATTTGGCTTCACAGAAAGTTGTAACGGTATATACACAGATCCCCTTTCTGTGACTCAGCACCCCTATTGCAAAGCTAGGAAGCTGAACTTTATGTAACCCACCATAGGCTTATAAAGAAGACATAATGTCAACTGATTAAAGGTTTGAAACAAATGACATTTTCATTTTTTATGTTTATTTTTGGAAATAGATGGGCCAGAGGTCATGATTCCAGCCTGTTTACAGGAGATAAAGAAAGGATGCTTGCTGTGGATTAGAGGTACAGGGAAAGCTGCTGGTGGAAGACTGCACCTTAAGTGAATGTTATGAAACTCATAAACCAGGAAATGGTGCAGTCACTTCTCATTTCAACTTCCCAGCATTTCATTTGCTACAATACAGCCAGTAATCAAATGAATTTAAAGACATGAATCGACATTAGGTACCACTTAGAGAATGCAGCTGTTTACATGTGCAGTTAGAGCTTTTTATGTGATGGGGTTTTGATTTTCATAGTGAAACCACCTGGGTTGCAATACGTTGTGAAATATTTTTAGGGGAGGTTATTGTTTTCCATGAAAGGATATTATATTTGAATGTCAAGGTACACACACTTCTTATGCCACCAGATTGCAGATTGCAGGAAGAATCCAGGGAAACAATCGAAAGGGAAGTAGCCTAGTGGGCAAGGGCTTTAGAATCAGCTAATGCTCTACAAGGATCAAAAATGGAGGAGCAGGGGCCAAAGGTGATAGAGAAGATCTGACTGAGGCCAAATCTTGCCAAATATCCCCATGAGTGTATGGAGAGACATGAAGGAAACATGTTTATCCAAATCATCTGCTGTTAGCACAGCCCAAGTCCACATTGCCGTTACAAGCAAAATCATGCATGTACAACTCAAGAGATGAAGCTTGACATAGGCAAGAGGCCTTCTGCAGAGACATTAGGACACGGATACCCTTTAATAAAAGTTCTACTTTCCAGAGAACATGGTGCCTTCAACATTATCACAGTATCACTGTTACATTTAGAATCTGCCTTTGGGGAAACAAAACATTTTTATTTCTTCTATTCATGGGCACAATATGAATCCATTTTAAAAATCTGAATGTGACAATCTGAGTAGTAACCGACCCACTCCTAGCAGGCAGGCAGGCAGGCAGGCAACAGGCCAATCCTAGCTATTTGTCTTACATTAGATGGTGGAGACCATGCGTACCCACTCAAACCTTCAACATTTTTTAATGCACTACACATTCTTCCATATCACTCATCTTCTTTGAGTAGTTTAAACATTTCCCGCCAGACCTCTATACTCCCCATGCTGACAAGCACTGGATCTTACTGGGATTCACACTTACCCTTACTGTTCATTTTTAAGATGCAGATTTAAGTGGTGGGGACAATGCTTTGTGTAGACCAAACCAGGAGACAAGCATCATGCTGACTCAGCTTCTTCAAGATGAGAAAGAGGGAGCCTTGCCGTCAGAGCCTGCATATGGTAGCTGCTTGATAAGCATTTCCTGAGTGAAGGATAGAACAATATTATAACTTCATTACTGGTGGCAATGTAAATTATATGACCTTGATCTTGTCATTCTACCTCAGAGGATAGGATTTGAAAGGAGGAAAATCAGTATTTAGCATTGCTGAAAGACCTGGCTATGCATACCGATTTTCGTTGGAAGTTGGTACAGTATGCATTGGTTATTTATTTGCTCTGATAAAACACCATGGCCAAGACAACTTAAGGAATGCAGGGTTAATTCTGGCCTGCGGTTACAGGGAGGTACAGGAGTCTATCATGGTAGGGGAGTGACAGGCATGGTTGCATGAGCAGGATACTGAGAGCACCCATGTTGAACTACAAGCATGAATGGGAGAGAACAAACTAAATGACAGGCGTCTTTAAGCTCTCAAAGCCAACATCCAGTGACATCTTCCAGAAAGGCTACACTTCTTAAATCTCCCCAAACAGTGCCATGTTTTAGGAACCAACTGTTTCAATATGTGAGCCTATGGGAGACAATCTCACTTAAAACACTACAGCATAGAACTTGACTGTGGGATGGGGAGATTGGAGTCTGAACAAACTTGGGCTTGTCCTTCCAGTGTGAGTGGAAACTGTAGTTTCAGTTTGACTTTTTTCATGTATCAAACAGAGCTGACAACAGTTTCTACACTTACAGTGTGGCAGAGGACATCATCTCAGGTAATTTGTGGGAAGTGTGCAGAGGGAAGCAGAGTCTGGCTGACCAGGATCATGTTTCAACACTGATTCAAACTTAGAAAAGCTTTGTCTTTTGCTGTAGGTTAAGTAAACATTCCTAAAGTATGTATAAACCAAGACACAAACCAATCCTACCTAAGACACTTGAGAATACATTAAATCCTTTTTGTGATTTTTCAAAGATGCCTGGGAAACTCTACTTGGCATAGGTCACACATCTATTTCATCTATTGCTTTGTTAACTCTCACAAATTCCTTTTCAAACCACTATTTTTTAATGTCTAGAGGCAATTATATGACATAGGATCTTTCCACTGAGTGTGTGTGTGTGTGTGTGTGTGTGTGTGTGTGTGTGTGTGTGTGTGTGTGTGTGTGTGTATGTGTTTGATGACCAGTTGTCAGTACTTTGATTGTAGCTTTTTGTTGTTTTGTTTTTTGATACAGGGTTTCTCTGTGTAGTACCATTTGTCCTGAAACTTGCTCTGTAGATCAGCCTGGCATGAACTCAGAGATTTGCCTTCCTTCTGCCTCCCAAGTGCTAGAATTAAAAACACGTGCCAACATGCCCAGCTGTTTCTTGGAGCTATTAACCTATAAAATTTTCCATATTTGTTTGTGTTGTGTTACACTTAAGGTGTCTTTTTTCTCAAAAATTTTTCATTTCTTTGTGATAAAAAAATAAAAATCTTTTTTTCAATCTGTTTGGAAACAAACTTTATGTCATATATCTTTATGAGTATTAGAACAACAAAACAGGCACTTATTGTAGTTTAGTACCCATTGGCCACAATCACCAATTTAAAAAGTTATTAGTTTTTATTTATGTGTGCATATGTGAATCTGTGTGTACCACAGAGGTACAATTGCTTTGGAGGTCTATGGCAGTAGGTTCCTAGAACTGGAAGTGGAGGCGGTTGTGAGCCACCTGATGTGTGGGTACTGAACTCAACCCCTCTATAGGAACACTTAGCACTCTAAGTGTTCTGAGCCATTTCTTCAGCCCCACAATCAATTTCAAACACAAGTCCCGACAAGGCCAGGTGGTTTTCAGTGACTGAAGAGCTTGCATGTGCTTCCACAGTTGGGCTGTCTTCTTCACTGCAACCTGTGCTGTCTCTGTCTGCTGTCGCCTGTGCTCCCTTTCCACACTGAAGGAAGGCAGATCTTGCCCTACATTCCCCCAGTCAAGCCAGTTAGCACACAGTTAATACACCATTACAGTTCTGTCTTATGTCTCTCCATTTCCACCACAATAGCATTTCCTATGTTTCAGAACAGTCTGTATTATCTTACTAACATTTTAAGAGCAAGTAGTTACGTTTAATGTTCTTGATAGTTTCAGCGGAATTGCCTTGGCCAGCCTGGAAGGAGCTCCATTGCATTTCTGCTGAGGACATTTGTTTTCATACAAGCATCTGGAGGCTGAAGGGATAGTGCTTATAGGACAAAACTGTATCCTACCAATTTAGACTCAGAACTACCCCAGCAATATGAACCAGCCACTCAGATCCACTTGGGCAGGAGACTGGGACCAGCTTAGAAAATCTGCCCTCTTAGTTGAATAGCTGAGGTGAAGAAACATTAGAAATAAAGAAATGACTGGTGACTGCACCTCTTTATAATACTGATGGAATGAATAGGGACAGTATCCTGTGGTTTTGGTATCCATAAAAAAAGTGTCTGTTCCTCAAGAGGAGCCCCTCCACTCTACCTATCACTACAAGATTGTTATCTGACAAGTGGTTTTATAACCATATATCTAACTTTATTTTTTATTTTTACTGGTACAAAGGTGACAGAGCTCCTGGAACTGGAGTTACAGACAGTTGTGAGCTGCCATGTGGATGCTAGAAATTGAACCCTGGTCCTCAGGAAAAGCAGCCAGTGCTCTTAACTGCTGAGCCATCTCTCCAGTTCCCTGAGAAGTGTTTTGATGGTGAGAGTGGTGCTCACAGAGGTCATATTTCCCCTCTCAAAGTTGTGGCAATCAGAATTGGCAGAAACCGGACAAGAACCCAGGCCTGGTACTAATCTGTTTGTCACATCACGGTCAGATTCTGAGCTACACTGGGAATTAACAGCCACCTACAAATATATTTAGACCCATTTACCATGGCATTTATTTGCCTTTTCTGTGAGACAGCTACACGTTTCTCCCTTGCTTGAGAATGTAAATGTGTCTCTGCAAATTTTACTGAATCAGAAGCTAGAATAAAATATCTCTGGAAGGAATGAGCTTTCCCTATTTATTTTAACAGGGAATAATTTGAGGAGTTTATTATCAGATGATGTTCCTCTGCACTTGGGATGATCTGGGTCCTGTGCCATGCTGCAAGACATACTCAATTTATGTAACTTATTCTCTTCTTGGATGAGTGTAGGATGACATGCCTGGGCTGAGAGCTCAGGGGACATTTAGATGTCAGTTGTTGGTCTTTGATGTGGGGAAATTCTGTTGTGTTTTAACAATCTTCATTAACCTCTGAATCCTTGTTCTACCACTGTCAGGCTAGAATTTCCTACCTGTGAAGACGTACCTGAGTCAGCTGCTTGCATATCTTCCCAATCTATCACAGAAAGTAGGAACACACCCAGGAAGAGCCTAGCTATAGACTTCAAGGTCCCTTCAAATGAGGACTTGCTGACCAGTATAGATGTGGAGTCAGTGTAGCTGGTTTTCAACACAGCTCCTTAGTATGAGTACTGTGGGATATGAGGTGACTCATGTGACCTCTCTCTGACTCCATCTCCTCATCTGTAGCTAACTGAATGGCGGGGAGCACAATAAAAACACACTGACACAACAGAGGCTGTAAGTGAGCACTGAAAACATACTTCAGGGCTAGGGAGACGAATCTGCAGTTAAGAACACTTGCTACTCTTCCAGAGGACTGAAGTTCAGTTCCTAGTACCCATGTTGGGGAGTTCACATCTGTGACTCCAGAGGTTGGGAATGAAGTTCAGTGGTGGAACAGTTGTGTGAAATAATAAGGCCCTGGGCCCAACCATAAGGACAAAAAAAACAACAACAACAACAACAACAAAAAAAAAAAAACAAGAAAAGGAATATACATCAGAGTCTTAAGCCATGGAAAACAGTTCAGAACATGGACTCTACTCTGTTAAAATTTTTGGTGGGAGTGCAACATCATGAACTATCAGTCCCAAAGACCTCACACATTTTCTTCACCAAACATTCCGAAACTGTACTTGCGAAGAAGCCATCTCTTCTAAATAGGGTCACAGATAACCGGGCCTTCTGTAAGTGACTGCTTTTGCTCAGTGCCATATCCTCAGGGTCTACCTACTATGTGGTCTGTATCAGTGTCTTCTTTGCATGGCTGTATAATATAATTTGCATGCATGTACCACATTTTCTTCAGACCTTTCATCTGTTGGTGAGTAGTTGTTTTGATTGATGCCACAGTGAGTGTGAGCACGGAGGTTAAAACATAGCTTCTTCCAGGTTCTGTTGACAATATTCCAAAGTTGATTTCACAAGTCATGATTGTACAAAGAAACTCACGAAATGGAAACTTTGCTGTTCTATTTTCAGAGACCTGCTGTATGTAAGGTACACATGGTTTTATAATTTATTGAAAACATCTTACTTAAAGTAAAGTAGAATTCCCATGAATAATTTAATGATGAAAAATGCTAGTCATTGGATTCTTTCTAAAGTTTGCTTTAAGTCCGTATTTGTGGGACCATTGGTTTCCAAAGGGAAAATTGAGCATGGGGATCAGTTGGGATGTTTTCTTCCTGAAGTTTCCTCCTGGAAGTTCCAATGCTCAACTCTCTCTCTAACTTCTTGGTACCATCTGAGCTGTGACTTCACTATTTCTTTTCTGGTGGGTTACCTTTTGACCCATGTGCAATTGAGGACCACTTCCTATCACTTGAGTTGTACTATTTCATGAATGTCATATAAATTTGCATATCATTTTATGGAGGGCTGATGTGAATAGTATCAATACAGAGGACAACCCTTCCCCCAGCTCTCTTCTGGCTTTGCTCTTAAGAGTTTTCCCACTCAGAACTTCACACTGTTCTCTTATTATTCTTTTAAGGATTTTCCATTTTAGGGATTTCTCTTTAAATGTCCATAAAAGGCCATGAATCCTAACAAAGAATTTGAGTGAAAAACAGTTTTCCAAGTTTTTAGAGGTTTGTTTTTCCCAAAGTAGTAATTGATACATTCGGTGACAACAGAGGTTTAGAATAAGTGTGTTGAGTGGACACACAAAATGCTTGACCATGGCTTGGAGATATCTTTCACCTCCATTAGGATTACACAGCACAAATGGCTCTGTCCTTGGAGACTCCAGGCATTTTAAGAGTACCCCATTTCTATAATGAACACTCTTATTTCTTTAAGCAATATGCTCCATAGCATCTTGAAGTCTTTAGAAAGTTTACTACCTTGACTCTCTAGCCCCTTCACTCTCATGCCTTGACTATAAGGAGAGGTCATAAGTGTTAAGGAAACATAAGCCTTTACTCACACTCAAGGAGTCTGACTACAGCCTCAGGGGTCAATGGCACAACCCTGCCTCACTCCCTTAGTGTGGCAATTCAGATCAGGTTTCTATTTGTTGGTGAAAGCTTGAAAAATGGAAAGTTCCCAGAACCCAGGGGGCAAAGAGTGGCCAGGTCCTCCCTAAGAACAGTTCAACAGAGATGAGGGGTAGCTGAGTCCTGGAGAAGAAATCGTGACAGTTTTTGACTGAGGTTGTGTGGAAGGTAAAACTCTCAACAAAAAGATTCTGTGAAGCTGGAGAGTGAACTCAAGTCAGAAGGTCACAGAAGTGTGAGAGGAGCCCAGAGCTGACTTCTATATCATCCCTAAAGTCAAGGCTTTGGTTTGGGTTCTTATGAGTTGCCCTAGAGGCTTTACCATGAATGTTTGTGGATGGACTATACCCTAAGGGACAAAATTGTGTAATGTCAGGTGATCTATAGAGGTCTGTCATTTATCATTCTTAGAGTTTGTGTTGCATAAAATACCTAGGAAATAGGCAAGTGGTTCATCTGGCTCAATGTTCCCACAAGAGCCAGACCACAAGAACTGTAACATGAAGTAAGGGAAGATGGTTTAGTCCATACAACACTTTCCTTGAAAATGTGAGGACCTGAGTTAAATCCCCACAACCCATGTTTAACATTTAAAAAAAGACAGGTATATCTCTAGGGCTTTTTGCCAGTAAGGTTAGCCTACTTGCTAAGTTCCAGATCAGCAGATGGCCTGTCTTAAACAGCAACAACAACAACAAAACAAACAAACAAAACAAAACAAAACAAAACAGGTATGATCCCTGAGGAAGGACACCTAAGGTTGATCTCTTTTCTACACATGGACAAACACACACACACACACAACACACACACACACACACACACACACACACACACACACACACACACACACACACACGGTGATTATTTAGATGGTTTCCATGGCTAAAAGGAAATTACCTCAGCTTCAAAAATACCTATAAGAATGAAGGAAGATTGAAAATGCCACAAGGACACCTAATACTTTGTGTGATAAATATAGAAAATGAAAAGCCTGCTTTCTTTCCCTCAGGAGGTATTTACATTGCCTGGTCCAAACTGTAGTCACAGATTATCATGGCCAGAATAATATAGGGATAGGAAAGTCCTCTACTCACAAATTCTAATTATCAGCATAAAAATGACTAGAAAATAAAATTTGAAAAGTGATGTGTGTACAGTAATAGTCAGGGAAGGGGTTTCTGAAACAGGAAATTCGAAGCAAACTAAGTGCCCAATATTGCATATGTAGGTTAGTAAATTATGGTATGGTCATGTAATATAATGCTATTGAAATTAAAACACCACTTACAGAAATATTTAAATAAAGTAAAAGTTGTTACAGTATAAAATATATGGAGTATGAATTTAAGCATATTCAAATGAAGGAAATATTTGCATTCTGAGTGAGATTCTTCACTTGGTTGCTCACCCTGTTTGGAGTTACCATAAACATTGAAGTTTATGATGCTAATTCAGAGGAACAATAAACTTCTGTTGAGACTTATGTGAATATTGATCAAGAGTATTCCATAGCCTGCACCCTAGTGATCTCTGATTTGTAGGTTGTTGAGTCTCACATTAAAATACTGGTTGTGTAAGTAGAATAGAAAATATTAGAATTGAAATGGCTAAAGAATGACCTGAAACAGTGGTTAAATAGTGCCTTAGCAGGGAGAATTTAGACAAAAAGAATCTATCTACCATCTATTTTTCTAGTATCCCTCTGTTACCTATTTACCTGCCACCTATGTATCTTTATCTACTTATTATCTTTATGTCATTTATATCTATCTATCTATCTATCTATCTATCTATCTATCTATCTATCTATCCATCTATCTACAGATTTCAGGGAACTGGTCTAAGTGCTGACAGAACTCTGTTGTATGCTTCAACAGGATAGAGCATCATCACGAACTGATTTTGAAGTATTAAGTTGGAAGGCAGTTTATTTACAGACAGAATATCTTCCTCTTCAGAGCACCTCAATCATTTTCTTCAGATCATCAAATGAACAGACAAAGTCTGTCCACATAATGGAGAGTAATTTACTCAGCCTTCTGGTTTAAAAGGTCATACCTAACAAATTCTTTTACAGATTCTTCTACTATAGTATTTAAACTAGGCCCCATAAGATCATTCACTTAAGAGGACCCATTAAAAATAACCACTACAGTAAGCTAACTAATGATCAGCCCTTAAGTTTAAAATGCTCACATGAGTCTGAAAACTAAGCCATGGTACTACCTAGCTAAGTGTTTTCTTTCCTTTCTATCCTATCTAGTAAGGACACCTGCTTTAGGGGAAATTTTAGATCATTTCCATTAAAAATTAGTGGGTTGTGTTCATAAGTCAGCCAATGAGAAGCAGCAAGACTTACAATGTCAGCGGGTCCTTCTGCACATGCCCCCCATATCATCTCATGGGAGGAGTGCAGTCTCATCTCCATGGTCCAGGTGGACAATTCTCTCTCTAAGGTAAAAAATCATGCTGCTTTTGTTGGCATTGCTGATGGCTGGCTGTGCATCATCCAGTTGCAACACACTCCTTTCTCATCTGAATAAGAATTAGCTTTCATTTCAGAACAACATTTTTTTTTGTTTGTTTGTTTTTTGGGGGGTTTTTTTGGAAGGTGTAGTACATTATCTGGAGGAGTGTTTGGTTGATACTACTGGCAGGGATGGATGTAGTTACAGGTGCTGAGAAACATCCTGCAGTGCACATGACATCTCAACCTCCAAGAGTAGCTCAGAGCACTGGCGGTGCCGAGGTTGAGCGACTCTGCTGCACTGGACACATTTCCATCTCTGTGATAAATATCAGAAACAAATCAACTTTAAAAGAGGGTAAGTTTCCTTTCTTTCCATTTCTTAGATTTCGGTTTAGGGCTGGCTCAGATGCCTTTGGCAAGCAGTAGTTCATGGTATAGAGCAAGCTGCTCATCTCACTGTAGCCAGAAAGCAATATTCCCTTTCAAACAATGGTCTTGCTCTCTGATAAACAACCCCCAAACAACAAAGGAGTAGGGAATTTAGTGGTCATGAAGCAAGTAGAAAAATGGAGGTGATCACATGATTTTATTTTCTCCTTTGGGCTATTCAAAATCATTTTCTGATAAAGGAATCACCCAGGCCCTCTAGGACAACCTTTCTTCTCTTTCTTAGTGCATGGGAACAGAGTGCTTTAGAGCACACGCCAAACCAGAGCATCCTGCTACCTTCTTAGACTCTGATACTTGTACCAGCATAACGCTTAATGAATGGGTCTATTTGGGCTTTTATTTCATAATGGCTAGCACTTCCTTGTGAGAGCCATGAACTTAATATCCCTAAGGACCTCACTCATGCATGCTGGGGGTGTGACCAACCATCCTAATCATTTTAGTAATTTCTGGAGAAGTCTTCAAAAGGACCTCAGCTGTAGTTACAGTTATATGAGTCTCTGGAGTTGACATGTGGAGGCAAGCCACCTTGTGTTTCTGCATCTTAGCTTCCCATGGCTAAAATAAGTTGTTGGGATAAGAAACTGTCACAGTCTGTGTAATCTCGAGTACCTTGAACACTGAGTTTACAAGAGATTTGTAACAGAACAAGCTGAGGGTGGCACTGAAAAGGGGAGCAGCAAGTGTAATCACTTGATTGGTCAATGGAGTGGCCTAGCTGCTTCTCAGTTCTTTCAGATCAGTACTTTTGCCACATCTATTAACTTTCTAAAGTGTTGCATCTTTAAAATTCAAACTGATTGTGTTCAAATTGCATGAATTCTTCAGGATCCCATGGAAGTGATGATTTAAATGGCATTACATTTTCTTTATAAATGAACTCACCTTTAATTTTTCCATTGAGGTGTGGTAAAGGCATTGTAACCAACAAAGAAAGATATGTTTGGATGCTAAGTCAAGACCAAAGCCTAGACTGTAGCACCAAGGTCCTTGCAGGCAAACACCAAGCTTTATAAATTTCCTGTCTCGGAAACATGCCTCTTTGCATGGCGGTGTTCCATAAGTGCCGTTGAATAGTTGCAGGAGTGAAACTTAGATTGTGTTCAGGTCAGCCAGGGAAAATCCAGACATACACACACATATACACATCACACAGATGTACACACAAATACACATACATGCACAACATTCCCACACATGTGCATACATCATACATGCATGTACATATATACATATATCCACACATATTCTCTCTCTTACACATACACATGTGCACACACAAACACATACACACAATTTCAAACAGCTGATTGACTAGAAATCTTACCCATTTGTTTGAATTATGCTTTAAAGATTCACGGAATACTAGTGAAGGCAAACTTTGACCTGGAACCCTTCTCTTTACCCCCGTACAACATACACATTTATAGTTGAGTTCTTCTCGTCCTCTCCTTACAAATGGTGAGACTGAATTTAGAGCCATCAATTCAGGTGCTGTCTTCTGTAATCTGTGGTTTGTGACTATAATTCTGAATCAAAACATTTCTCTTCTAACTTCAGAGCTGTATTTAGATAGAGCCACATGATTCATTCAAGTAAGTAAATATCTCTATGTTAGACTTTCTTCCAGGTCATTGTTCTTTTGAAATTCTTGGAGCAGTGACACACATTTTCCAAGGGAGACTATGGGAAAAAAACAGCATCAACGTTCCACTGTCCATCCTCTAAGCAGAGGTGTGTGTTCTAGAAACCCTTTATTCTCAAATCACCACCTCCTATCTGGCTGAGGCCTTCCAGTGACAGTATAGAAAGGTGGGCTCCCTTGGGGGTGGGTGGTAGATGAAGCCCCTCTCGGTTCTCCATTTCTTGTTTCTTTTAACCAATGCTGGTTACAAGGCCTTGAGTCATTGGATATAATGCCCAGATCTTCACCAAGGCTTTGGGGGCTTTTTCCAGGCCCCTGCCAGAGAAGCTTCCAGCCTTGTCTGCTCTGGATCCTTCTTAAGGTATCAGGAATACCTTCTGGTTCATTTTCTTGGCCCTACCTGCCAATCAGCAATGTGAAGAAAGATTTCTGTTTAGGACCTTATTAAAACCCCTTTGCTGCCATTCATATGGACAGGTTTCTCCTGGGGAGGGATCCAGATTTCTCAAAGAAATGCAAAGGGAGTACCTTTAGGTTTGTGTCAAAGGCATTCTTTACATTTGTCAAGCACTGTGTGTAAACACTGGTTGAAACATGGGGGATGTTTTATCATCACAGTAGGTGAGAGGTGGAGGCAGGATGATCAGTATCCAAAGTTATCCTCAGCTACCTTGTGAAGTTGAGCTTATACTAGAGACCTCATCTCTGAAAAGAAAGAAAATGCAAAGGAACATTGCCATTTCTATGAGTCTTCTACAACTGTGCCAATTTGAGGACAAATAGGCAAGCCATTCAAGACTGAGACACTGAGACACATGACAAATGAACTAATATGTGATGCTCCAGTGTAATGGGTTGTGTGATAGCTCCAGATGTGGTATCTTGTGATTACTGCCATGGATTCTAAGAACCCACCTCTGTATAGAAGAGCAGGAAATGTTTTGAGGAGGAGGTGACACATCACCATGGCAGAGATGAACTCAATGAGATTCATAATTCGTGGAGCACCTTCTCTGAGGTGTGGATGACCCCTTCACTAGCTGTAGAAGGGATGATAAGCATGCAGCCCTATGAAAGCAGAGGCCCAGGCAAAGAACCTGAAGGCTGTCTGATACTGAAATGAAAGGGCATCATTTGTTTATCCTATAGTTCATGTTGTTGAAATCTTTGATTTCTCAAGATAAAGGTCATTATTTTAGGAAGGACCATTTGCCTAAGGTATAAGTTCCTTTCTTTAAAGACACCACTGGTACCCCCCGCAACAGGCTTTAGTTTTCAGCCTGTGACTCTATCTTCGAATGCACAGTTCATTCTTCTGCATGATGCAGCCCCTCCTGCCTTCTTTTGGCTTCACTATGATGCTTTGGCATGACTGGTGAAGACGATCAAATGCCCCTTCCTACCCTAGCCATTTTCTACCCTTCAGCATCCTGTTTGTTACTTCCTTATCCTGGGACTTTGTAATACCCTGTGTATGTCCCATCCTTATTTTTACTATGTAAATTTCTTGACTCCACTGGGACTAGATGGACATCTTATGGGACTATCCTTAACTGGGCTATAATCTCTAGAACTTACTGCACAATCTCGGATCTGTCAGATGCCTGCTTGGTGAATGTTCGCTGAATTACAGGATGAAAGGTTTCATCAGTAGACCTTTCAGAAAGGATTAACAATACTCCAAAGGCACACTCCTTGAAGGCAGACTCCTTAATAGAATGGTGCTAGACTTGTCTCATGCCAATGCCTGCAAGTTAGCTTGTGTATCTGAATATCAGTGAAGGCTTTGTTGTCTCTAAGTTTCATCTCTGTGTGACTCAGTTAAGTGCTAACAAGTTGATCCTTTTGTATTTGGGCTTTTTTACTGGGGTTTCTTCAACCTCTTTACGAATGGAAGCTGACACCCACTCTGAGGAAACAATTCAAAGAAGTTGGATGAAAGGAACCACAATGCCTTGGAACCTGAACACTTGCATGCTCTGAGTGAACAGGCAAGCTATGACACACTTTGTGGGGAGGATACATGAGGAGGGCAACACTCCAGGGGAAGATCAATGGAACCATCTTTAAGGCCTGTCAACACACCTAGCTGGGTAAAGTTTTCCCTTCTTCTTTGAGAGATAAATAGGAGTCTTTCCCACTTAGCTAAAACCCAGGGGGCTGTTTCCTGAAGAGACAGGAGAATCTCTTGAGAACTACACATGAGCTACATATGCATTGTTGGCAGGCAGTCTCTGACTTATCTCCAGCCTCCCACTGATGATCTGATGCTCTCCTATATCCTTTGACTATGTAAATAGTTTCCACACTATTCCTTTTCAGTGGGTATTATTTTGCTTACTGCATATAATAAGATAGTGTCAAACACAGGGAAATTGCTAGGGGGATCCTATATGTTATTGTCAGAATAGGGATCACAGCTCCACATAGCTGAATTCCAAAGTTACATTGGGCTAGACCAGCTCTGGTGCACAGTGAGTTGTGGCCCACATGGCTAAGCAATCTGATTTTCATTTTAACTCTTACCTAGCCCTCCTGATCTCCCCCTCTCTGCTGTCATCACACACACTCCCATGCACTGCTCCCAATAGTTTCTGAAAGTCAGGCAGCCCCTTCATGACAGCCTCTCTGCTTGGCCAATAGGGGGCCCTCAGGGGATGTTTTTAGAGTAAGAACCAAGGCTCCTACCTTTAAAATGGAGAGCTACAATTTTCATATTGGATCTCCTTGCCAATTGTAAATCAGTCATCTTAAGGATGCTTCCCATTCTTGTTTCCCTTCAGGCAGCTCTTATTCCTCTCTGGAAAAAGAAAAGATTTGCTTTATAGCTAACTGCAGGACTGAAATGACATATAAAATAGCAACAGCAGGGAACAAATGTGTCCCTAAAGTGGCAATATGGTGCCTTTTTGTGTGTTTTAAGGCTTTCCGGTGAGAGGCAATTTTTCTTCTCTGGCTTCTATTTGAATAGTTGTTGAAAATTTAGAAAACAATATTAGGTGTGTTCAGTAATGGGACCTGACCCAAACTGTTCTATATATTAGTGTTAGGGACACACACACACACACACACACACACACACACACACACACACACACACACCACAATCTGCCATTTCTTTGGCCAGTTGCTCTGATATTTGCAGGGCAATGCTACCACCTTAATAATCAAGAGTGATCCAATATTAGTAGTGTGTATTTTAGTTTAACATGTAATATTTTTCTCACAAAAATCATTTCAGTTTTATGTCATTAGTTGAAAAAAAAAACCTATAGAAGAACATTTTATTTTCGCTTTTATCTTCCAATTTCCCTGCTTTCAGTATAAGAAATAGGCATTCTGACTGTCAATTCTACTTTCTGTTCTTTTCTTTTTCTGTTTGTCAAATAGGACAATTCAAACATTTCTTTTCAAACAAAGAACCGGAAAGCCGTAACATTGTCTGTATTTCTCCAAACTCCCTGCAGTATCAATAAATCCACAGGCTGACAACACAGGCTGGGGTCTACACTGGAGAAAAAGCAAATTGGATCAACAGTAGTGTTCATTACCCTCCACACTGGGAAACAGTGCTCCAAAGAGAGGCTATTTTCTGGAGGGAAGACCCCTGTGTGACCCGCTTCTTCACTGCCACCCTGCCTGCACACTGTAGGCATAGCCTACACTCACCAGCATGGTCTCAGACAAGCAGAGAATGGCTTTACTTTCCTTTTTTGCTCTGTCTGCTTCCCTTCTTCACTTCCTGTTGCTCAACCATTGGCTTCCATAACCACTACCCATTCAGTTTCAGGAGGACTCATCCTTGCAGTCCACTGCTCTGCAGGAGCAGGTAGAAGAAGCAAAGTGGGGTGGCCGTGTGGTCAGATATGCACTCATCCTACAGCATTGGACTTCCCCACAGTGTCCAGCAGCTCCCGAAGCTTACCTACTCTTTGCTGGCAGCAGACAAGCAGAACACCCTGAGACATGTCTTCTTGGTTGTGTCAGTTGAGGTCAGCTGGAAGCTCCCCTCCACCCCTAAGACCTTTTCTGAATCTAGGATGGCAGGCTGAAGGGAAGGAGCCTCTTGGGGGAATTGGTGAGGGCATATGTGTACATGAGCATGAGAGTGCAGGAGCAAAGTACAGTTCAGAATCCCAGTGTCATGGTTTAAGTGGACTAGCAATCATGTGCTTTTCCTGCCACAGATCAACACTGCAAGAGAAACAGTTGTAGGAGCCAGAGGTCAAAATGTCAACATAATAATTGACTACATTGAACAGGAAAACTAGAATGGGGCCTGAGGTGTCAATAGGTGCCCTACTCTTGTCTTCCGTGATTTCAATCTCACCTAACCTCCATGTGCTGGTATCTTGTGTTTATAAATTTAATATATATCCTAGAGTCAATGAAATATATTAAAGGCTCAATGGATTTTCGAGTTTGGGTTTTGGCTTAGAGGCAACAGGGATGGTGAGGTGTGGCTCCTGCTTCCTCTTTCTCCTCCTTGTCGTTATTTCCCCCCACACTTTTGAGTACAGTCTTGCTAAGTAGACAACTCTGGTTTTGAACTTGAAAGCCTCCTGCCATAGCATCCCAAATGCTGGGATCACAGTCATGTGCCACCGTGAGAAACAAGACCCAGTTAATTCCTATACTGTTGGGAACTTCATTTAAATGGAATGGGTAGATAATCCGGGTGCTGAATGCTGCCTCCTAGCTCTCCTGTGACAGCATTCATACCTGGAAAGCTGCCTCAGGGCAGCAGCACATGCTCCCACTGCACTGGTCCCCAGAAGGCAAAGCAGACAGCACAGGGAATCTTCCCTGCAAATCCAGCAGGGAAGTTGAACAGGGTGTGAGGCCTGGTGTGAAGATGTGGATATGTTGTTGGCCTGGGAGGTGTCTTGACAGAGCTTGAAGTCATACCAACAAGATGGAAAATGAAATATTAGCAGTGTTTCTCCTTGGAGCAGATGCTACTTATAGATCAACAGGGAACACAGGCAATGATACAGAAAAAAATTTCTCCCAGAAGCAGCCCCCTTTTGCAGAATAAGAAAAGCCAATGGTTTAGTTCACATTAGAGGCCAGATATAAGGCCTGATTTCCTCTTGAGTAAGTCCAGTGCCAGGACAGGAACAAGCTGGACTGGTATGAAGATTTAGCACCTGTGGTAGTTTGAATGTAATTGTCCCCCATATTCTCATAGGAAGCAGCAACTATTAGGAGGTGTTGGACTACATATGGCCTTGTTAGAGGAAGTGTGTCACTATGGGGGTGGGCTTTGAGATTTCCTATGCCCAGGATAAAGCCCAGTGTCTCAGTTGACTTCCTGTTATCTGTAAGACATAGGACTTTCAGCTACTACCCCAGCACCACGTCTACTTGCATGCCACCATGTTCCCTGTCATGATGGTAATGGACTGAACTTCTGAAACTATAAGCCGGCCCAATTAAATGTTTTCCCTATAAGACCATGACTCTTGGTGTCTCTTCACAGCAACCCTAACTAAGACACCAGCTATGTACAAACCCAATGAGAAGTTCGAGGTGAAGCATACAGAGCGTTAAGGTAAGCAAAGAGCCTTTTTTTTTAGCATGTTGTATGTGTTACCTTGGAGGCAGTCCTTAAAGCAAGCTTGGAGTGCTCTGATCTAAGTCCCATGGAAAGAGAGAATTCTCCTGGAGCTCAAACAACAAAAGATCATTTGGGCACCTTGATTCATGAGAGCTCCAGGGTGCTTGTAGCTGCTGGGTTAGCATCACCTAGAGAGACTTTAAACAATATTGATTCCCTCTTCCAGCTTTCAATCAGCCAAGGGTGGTGTCTGGGGAATTGGTATGTTTCCAACGTTCACTAGATGGGTATGGTGTACAACAGGTGAGAACAGTGCTTTAATTCCTAATCCACTCAAGGAGCCCCTGAAAGACATTGTTTGTGGATCTAGAATCCTTCTGGAGATGGGAAACACAGACTGGAGCATGACAGGTATGATGGGGGATGTCCTTCTGTATATATGTTTCTCTTATAGGTTGACGAATAAGGCACTGTTTGGCTGATAGAGGAAGGAAGATAGGTGGAACTGGGAGATGATGAGAATTCTGGGAGAGTTAAGCAGAGAGAGGCACCTCCAGGAATGCCATGTACCAAAGGAGTAACAGGTCTGGGCATTCTCTGGTAAGCCAAAACCATGTGGAAATACATAGATTCACAGAAATTGGTTAATTATTAAGACAGAGATAGCCAATAAGAAGCCCTTGTCATCGGCTAACAATTTTATACTTAATATAGTATCCGTGTGTTTATTTTGGGCTGAAGGGTGGTGGGACATGGTGGGAAAAGAAATTCCAGCAACACAGGTAACATGAAACTGTGTGGAGCTCTGGGAATAATGGTAGTGTCCTAAGAGATGGCTCTTCAGGCTAAAAAGGAAGAAGCAGATGACAGCAGATAACTCAGATGACCTCCTGAGAAGATAGCCCCACTGAGGTCCCTAACCTGCTGCTACCCTGAGAATTACCCTTGTAATTCATCAAGAGAAGTCAAGATGTTTCAATGAAGCATCTCAGTTGTTATGTGTACTTTAAAGTTGTTAGATCTCAAAACCTGGATAAACCTAGCAGTCAGTTCTCCCAGCATCCCTCAGTCCCAACCTTTTACATGGCCCTCCTGGATGGCATACCCCACCCACTACCCTGAACTTCTCCAGTACAGGGTCTGGGTGCCCTTCTCTGAGGTTTTGGCTACACTCTTGATCAGTCTGTTGGCCTAGGATGCCCCTCTTGGTTGGCAGCTATTCTCCCCTTTCATCCCCCACCCTCTCCTCAATCTGGTCATGTTCACTCTGGACTCTCCCAGAGGTCACTGCCTCTGGTTCTTCTCCCTCTTTTATTTATAATAAACTTTCTCCTCCACCATACCTAGCAGTAATCATGTCCTTAGCTTTTTTATTTCTGTATTTCATTCAAAGTCATATATAAAAGAGAATAAGAACACCACATAATGTAGAGTGAGCGGCCTTATCTTGATCATACAAAATAATAAAGGGGACTTTACAAACTGCTAATTGGCAGCTGAATTACAGATCCCCAGAACTAGGCTTCATATGTAAGCATTAGACCAGGAAGAGGCCTCATCAAGGGGAGGAAGTGGAAACTCCAAGGAGAGAGGAATAGATCAGTTTCATGGCAGGTCTGAGGCAAGCACTGAAACACAGCACTTCCTGTGTCTGCATCATTCTACTTCTACCTCAGAGAGCATCCAGATCCATTAATTCTTTGCTGATTATGTGAAAGTTACACGTGACTAGAAGTTCTTCTCCTATGTAATCAATGGGTCTCTTGATAGTTTAAATGGCCTAGCATGGTTCAAGTGAATGCATATCTCGATGTTGGCTTTGTTTGTATTTATAGCCCTAGAACCTGCCACAAGTATCTGACTCTTGGGGATTCTTAGTAAATATTTGCTGAATGAATGAGTGAGTAAGCAAACAGAGGTAGAGTCTTCACAAATGTCCATGTTTTCTTGGTTCTTTTAACAGAGGGATTCTGTAATAATCACAACTAACCCATTAGATATCAGTTTTAACCCTCTTGATTATATTCAGTAAGGAAAGCAATTGGTGATCTTATTCTTGAATAGGAAGCCATCACACAGAAACAGACATTGCAATGTAGTTGATAGTCAATGGATCTTTTTTCATCCCGTTTCATAATGCTGAGCCACATGGCAGCAGAATGGCTTTCTGGCTGAAACTGGTCATTCCGAACTCTGTTCTCCATGAGCCTGTGTGGCACCAAGTGCCCATCTATGGTGTGATAGCTTGTCTTGTTCCCCTGCCTCCATGCTGGGGCTTTAAATGATACAGGGGATATATTAGTTCTCTCTTTCAATATTTAGGGGGGACTGAGAGAGCAGACTGATAATAGACTCTTGCTGAACCATGGGCAGTTTTTCAAACATTCCCATGTAAGACAGCCCAACTAAGCAAAGAGGGAATCACTGAATGTATCATTGCCCCAGTTTCTCAGAACAAGGCTTTTCAGTAATGGAGTTTCATCAAAGTGACAGTGATGACAATAGAGTGCAGATACCAGGAAGCTGGATTGGCACTTTGGGGTTCAATCTACACATCAGGTTATATGGGAATGTCTTGTGCACAGTAGTCCCTGGGAAACATAGGGAAGGCTACATCAGGTTGTTCATGGTTAGTTCATCAGAGATGATAACTCATTTACAAATTATAGCCAATCAAAAGTCTTTATTCTAGCTGGGTGAGACCACATCCAGGTATTCAGAGACCTAGGTGTGGCAGAGTATACAGAACATGGGGTTTTTAAATTTAAACCACAATCTGCCATCTTGCTGTGCAGTTGCAGGCTGGGAGCTTTGCAGAAGTGGGCAGTTTGAAGCAAGTTGTTTTCCCAGAAGCTAAAATTAGCAGTTAGCTGGAGGAGTTCCACACAAATGGACAGTTTTAATGAAGGCTAAGATGAGTTAGCTAGAACATCCTGACCTTGGGTTCCTAGCATAGAGTTGAGTCATTTTCCACAGGATTTTCCATCAAGAAGATCAGATTCTAGTCAAACCTGGAATGTCCTCAGCAAGAATACAAAATGAGGAACCTCTGTGCTGACCTTCCCTGCCACAAAGTTGCCTCCATTTTCTGAGGCACAGGAAGGTTCACACTGAGACATTCCTTACCTCATGGTTTCTTAAATCTGAAATGCCTGAGGCCCACTAGTGTCATGTGACAACCAGAAATGCTGCTGCTAGAGAGGGCTTAATGGCAAGACAGAAATCAGCTGGAGTGGCTGCCCTGACCAAAATGAAAAGAGGAATAGTAAAATAACAATTAAAATACAAATATTAACTGACTCATACTATGGTTACCACCAGACTTCATTGACAATTATCTAAGTACCAATCAAATACTGACCTACCAAAATAGCAATTTTCTATTTCCCTTAAATATTTTTAGCATAATATGAATTTATTATAGAGAAGCTAAGTTATTTTCCTCTCTCTGCGGGGACAGTGATAATCATAACTTATGCTTCCAAGGGCTGGTTGATCAGAGGTGGGCCAAAGTGACTGCCTGCCTGTTTCCAGCAGGCTGGAAAGGAAGCTCTTCATTAATTAAACAGCCTGCCCCCTGTTGAGCAGGCAAATGCACTGACAATGGGGCCTTGAGCTTTTTCTGGGGTAAGTATGAGTGTCACAGAATGCAGGCCCACTGTTCTCACCTAATGTGAAAGGTACAAGTGACCTTAAGGCACCTGCCCCAGGCTGTCTTCTACATGGCCTAACCAGCTCCTTATAAGACCCAGGAAAGTGTGAATATACTATTTGATAAACAAAACAGCTTCAGAGGGGTTCATTATGTAGACGGAGATGCCAACTTGTCACCTTCACACTATACTAACTTCACACAGTTAGAACTGAACATACCATTCCATAGACCAAGCACCACCTCAGAGCTGTAACCAAGGGGCCGTTAACTGCTCCGTCCTCTTGCTGCTGTTTTTCCATATTGCTGCTAATTTCTAAAATAGGGCAGTCCTGCAGTTTGCTTTTCCCAATGACAAGACAAGCAGGCTTTCCAATTCAAAAGTAGGGAGACAGAGAACAAGAAGCAAGGCACGTAGGGAAATGAAGAACATGGGAAGAGTTAGGAGGCCAACACTATCCTAGAGGCTAAGATGGACACTCCTTTGGGTGGATTGGAGGGGATTCCACTCCTGTTATCACAGGATGTAGGAGAGGCCTGCTGGCTGTGTGACTTCCAAGGTTGAGTAAGGATTGGGACATGTGCAGGGGTTCTTGCTAATGAGTAAGTTAATCCCCAGGCAGCTCAATGTCAGTGATCCTGATACTGCCCCAGGACTTCCTACCACTGAATGATAATGTTCATGAGTAAACATTACATCTACATTCCATCTTGGGGTCTCTGGGAATCATCATGACTGCCATTATATTACAGACCCCTTAATGGTGGGTCCTCATATTTCTCCCCAGAGCGAGGCATCATTATCCCTTTCTTAATTAAAAAAAAATATGAGCCTTAGTGGTCTGGGAAAATTAAATGTCTTGCTCAAGATTCTCTAGGGGGGCCTGTAGGCCTTTGAATCAAGGCTGCTTACATCTCAGGCCTATGGGATTTGCCATACCAGGCCTAACCTAAGAAGCAGAGGAGGCATTAGTGATAATGTAACATTCAGCTTCCTTCTATGATGTAAGCAAGAATATCAGCAAAAGTGAAGTGCAGCTGGGTGTGTAAGGTTCTGGTTTGTGACTCCTGAAGTGTGGTTTTTGCCTGCTTGCTTGCCTTTCCTAAGTCTCAGAATTCTCTGTAAATTGATTGATTCAGTAAAACTGCCTCCCTACTAGTGAAACAAAGCTTAGAACATAGAAATCCTTCAAGGCTTTGACTGTGTAAGAACAGCCCCGGTCCCACCCAGATCTTCATTAGGCATGAACCAACTCCTACCTCTTCTCCACTTACCTCTGCATGCTAGTGTTCTGGCCATGCTGGCCCATGGGCTGTTAGAATGAATTCTCTTCTCTGTCATTCCAGGAACAATGTTCTGTTTGCCTGAAGATGAAATTTCCCAATCTTGTATGAGAATCTTCCCTAAAACACTGTTTTTTCCCCCTGATATCTTAGTTAAACAAATGCCTTTGTACAGTCTATTATCTTTCTATTCTCTTTACTTCATGCCCCTATGATGGCATTTCATTTGTGAATACCTCTTCCAGTTACACTGTAAAGTGGTAATGGCTGAGCCAGTATCTTCTCTTATGATGTGTTTGGTGCACAGAAGTACTAAGTATCGTTTGTTTAATGAACAGATGAACAATTAATAGAAAACACTCCCTAGTTTTGGCATGTTTGGGAGATGGAACAGGAGGATCAAAAGTTCAGGACTATCTTCTATTATCTAATGTTCAAGGTCAGTCTTTGCTATATGAGATCTAAAGTTTAATAAGAGAAAAAATAAGAAAGGTAATGGGTGGTTAAAACAAAAGGATTTATGTAATTCCCAAACATGTTTTAATTTCAGAGCAGGGAACCAGACTCAGCCAATACTTTCATAGTTTAGACACTTCAGAAGCATAGTCATGTTCAAAGACAGGAATATACAAGAATCCAAGTGTGACTTCTGAGCAGTTTAGCTTGTGGCTCATGATGACTGGATAGGTGACTTCCTGTCAGTCATCTAGAAGACTTCTCTCTCACACACCAAACTCTGACTACTTCATTGAACATACAAACAGCTGCTCTTACTAAGAAATTGTCTCACAAAATCTACCAACTGCATAGAAGCATACAGAATGGTTAACACGTAGGAAGATTGCACACCAGATTTAGCATGGAACCTGCTCAGAAACATTGGTAGATGTTACCAAGTTGGTAGATTATACCAGCTTCTGCTACTGCACAGTCAAGAAATCCCTAAAGTATTTTATTTCTAAGTTTTTTTACTTTCCACTTGAAAATCTCTTTCTTTGCTCTCGGCTCTCAAAAACAATCTCAAGACCCCTCTACACATTGTCTTTTTCTCAGGATTTGTAAGTTCATTGGGTATGACTTATGTGTAACTTGGATTCAACTTTTGTTTAGGAAAATAGATATTTTTAATTAGCAACCATGTATTTGCCTTAGTCTTGGCTGATGTCTTCATCAGGATGGAAGCAATGGTGTGGTTGGCAGCCATCTTTACTAAGGTTAAAAGAGAGTATACACCCTGTAACTTCACCACCATCTTGATTAAGAAGAGCATGCAGTATAAACCATCTAAGGCAGCATCTATAATTCTTAGTCCTACTGAACTCTCTGATTATCATTGTATCTCCTTTTTAGACTAAGGAGACAACAGCAAGTCTTCAATATATTTTGGATTTGAATGTATATTTTGTTCTGAGAGTAAAAATTTTAGATAATAAACATATTTAATGAATAAAATATATTTGATAAATAAGGTTTATAAATTCCCAAGTTCTAGTTAGATTAACAGAAACTGACATAGATATCTATTCCCTTTATCATTGCTAATGTTGCTAAGCTTAAGCTATTTGGATAAACTGAGCCATACAAGAAACTGTGATATTCTATATAGGTACACAATAAAAGAATTGAAAACATAAGGTCCTCCATCCCTATGTGGACTGCATTTGTGGTCTTGTATAAGTTCCCAGTCTCTCTGTGGACTGTATTTATTGTTTTAAGTTTTATTTTGATGCTAAAGTATCTTCAATTCAGATTTTTAAGGCTCAAACTTAACAGGGATAAAACTGCAAAAGGCTAATCTTATAAAAGCTACTAACTTGGAAACTGTTAAATAAAAGACATGCAAGTTAATGTTCATTCACCTTATAAATGATCAAATTCTTTAATGTGCTCAGAGCTATGCTTATAGTGATGATAAGTAAAAATGTAACTCATTTGCAGGGACAAGCTTTATTTAGATCTCTATGTATGTTTTCAAGGTTAGAACTGAAGCAAGTAACTAAAAATAAGTAAAATTTGATTAAAATCAGGTATATTTCTGATACCAGATGTAATGGAAATATAACAGGATACATAATAAGAATAAGATTTGTATTTTATTGTGGAAGATTACTTACACTGAAAACGCAGGTTAGTCTCTGCAGCCTTTCAAGACCCTACCAGAACCCTGAAAAGAGAGAGAGCGCCTCCTTCCCAGTTATTTTATTCCATCACTTCTGTGTACCTGTGACCATGCCCAAATGGGCATGGTCAGTGCTACAGGTACATGGGAATTCTCCCTACAGATTATGGCCCTCAAAACACCCCAGAGATCTGCTGAATATGCCATTTAAATTATTTAATGAAAAAGCTTCCAGTTACAGACAAAAATGACAGCTCTGAACTTTGGTCCTAAGGTCTCCTCCAAAGAAGGTGACAGGGCACAAATGAACTCCATTACAAGCTTGCTTCAAATGTGACAAAGGTTTCTACTGGGCAAAGAACTGCCTTCCTACCACCAGGGCCCTACCCAAACTGTGAACACTGTTGAATTGCCTTCCCTACTCTGCCTGACCAAGGCACATCATTTTCCCAAGTTCTTCATCTCCAGGAAAGTCTCTTGAATCTTTGGGTGTGGCAGCTGAAGGCTAATGTGGTCCTATGTGGCAGCTGAGGAATTAATGCTATCCTGTGACAGCTGAAAGCTGGTGACTTCTGTCCCCAACAAAGCTCCTGAGACCATAGAGGAACCTAGGATAACCATCCAGGTAGTGGGTGTCACTTCAAATTGATACAGCCATTTGGATTATACTTCCTGCTCTAATTTATCATTCTCAAATCTGCAATGTTGATGGCTAGTTGTAGTTTTATGAGTTTAACAACGGCAAGAACCAGCTCTCCCTGCCTCACACTGCTACAGCTGCCTGGTTAGTCTACTTCATATGTAAAAAAAAACAGGTTATTTGTTGCTGTTGTTGTTTTGTTTGTGTGTGTGTGTTTTTCTATTTTTAATTATTTAATTATTTATTTATTTACTTATTTTGTAGAGCTGCTAAGTCTTCCGCTGAGAAAGGCAGAATTCACAGGGAAAGAGATAAACTCATGAAAGGGGTTTCAAAGTAACTTATAACTTTTCTTTTATTTGAAGGATTTGCTTTGCAATGACTGCTCTTAGTAATCAACCACTATATCTCATGGTAAATGATTGGATGGAAAAAGAAATAGTTTGAAGTTTAAGTTGTGAGTATCTAATAAAGTAATTTAAGGTATCTGATGTAAGTTGTAAAGGTCTGACCATGTAAAAGTTTGAGTAAGTTCTGAGGATCCAAGAAAGTGATTTATGGCATGTAAAAGCAAGTTATAAAGGTCCGAGGATGTGATTTAAGGTATGTGAAAAGGAGAAATGTTTCAGATTTCTTTCCCTTTTGCTATTGTTACAATGAAATTTCAAAAGTTCAGAGTTTAAAAAATAATCAGTTGAGTTCTGATAAACTACTAGCCCAGATCTTGTAAAGCTCTGACTATTATCACTGTCACAGTTCATTTCTTTTGGTTATTTCCTAAGTAAAGACTTGAAAGGACTTCTCACTGGCTGACGTCACTCTTCTATCTATCTATCTATCTATCTATCTATCTATCTATCTATCTATCTATCTATCTATCGAGCCCTCTGGACAGAGGAAAGAGTGTTCATGCTTCAAACCCCAAATCATAGCTTTTGCTCTGATTCAAAAATGCGAGTCTACTCCAGCTATTTACAGACACTTTTTGACTGCTTTTCTGTAACAAAAAATAAAACCCAGGGACTGATATTAGGGTTCAAGCTTCAAGCTGAAGATCAGAAAATCAAAGCAGCTAACCACTAGCTCTTACCTCTACCTCAGGCTGCAAGGGTGATCCTGCTAGCTCCAAGAATCCTCAGATTGCAATTCTAGACTCCTGCCTCTCCTCAATGTGGCTGGAGACTAAATCTCTTCACCAAATTTCAGACTGCAATCCCAGAATTCTGCCTTTTCCTTTTATAGCTCTAAATTCCTGGAGTTAAAGGCATGTGATCCTAAGTGCTGAGATCATCTTTGTGTGTCCTGTTTTTCTTTAGGACTGGATCAATTTCACAAAGCTCACTGTGGCCTTGAACTAGTAGAGATCCATCTGCTTGTCTCTTGAGTCCTGGGATTAAAGGTGTGTATTACCATTGTCTGACTCTATGGCCTATGGTTAGCTTTGCTTTCTGTACCCTCAGGCAAGCTTTAATAAATCATAAATAATGTATCACCACACTTTTCTGCAATGTGGATTTCAGTGCAAATTACAAACAGTGGCAATGCTAAAATATCTTAAACCTATATCTCATTTTATAAACTTAACAATTTCATATACTCTTCATGGAGTCATGACTTGGATCCACTTTTTACAGGTCAAGTGGACTCCAGATAAGTGCTCCCGTCAATAGCTTCAGTTTTCTCACTCACTGCCTACCCATGAGGGTGGGAGATTTTCTCTCTTTCTCCTTCCCCTGGTCTTGGAAGTCCTCCCTTTCCTCCAGCTTCCAGGACCTGGAAGTGTCAAGTGTACACCCAAGATAAAGATTTTCTCCTAAGCTCCTTAGCTTAACCTCTGTCCCTAGCCCATATCTGTGCCCGCAGATTTCCAGTCAACTGCAGGCTTCAAACTGCTCCAAAAGCACAGCCTTTAGGGGAACCAGTGAGTCCTGGACTTGTTGAAGGCTGGTGTGAACTGGATACTTTGAATGAATTTCCTACAGGCCCAAGCCTCTGCCTTGAACCAGAACTCCAGACTGATCCAGTGTGACCTGCACTTCACTGGCCTCAGGTGGTCCTGCAGAACCTGGGCAGCAATTGAAACAGATGTCTCCCAGCCTGGCATCCTCTCACCCCTCCAGGCTTTTGACCAGCCTTCCAGCCCTCTTGGGCCCTGAAAACAGTGGCAGAACTTCATCTAAGTATCAGTTATAGAAGAGATGCTGTTGCCCTTTATCACCAACAAATGGATAGAGTCCAAAGGAAATGCCGCTCCCCCAAATACTGTCACCTATGTCTCTCTACCAAAGGAGCCATATTCTCCATCACTGTCAGAAGAAACAAATGGCTATCTCTGTGTGTTATGGCTATTAGCATATCAAAGTGTATGCTTGTTGTGGGATAATTTTTTTGTACACTGTGAAGATGTGTCTCTGTTTTGCCTCATCTGCCTAACACACCTTCTTAATAAAGAGCTGAACGGTCAATAGCTGGGCAGGAGAGGATAGGTAGGACTTCTGTACAGAGATAGGAACTCTGGGAAGGAATTTGAGAGGCAGGACACTCACCAGCAAGATGCGGAGGAAGTTGGACAGTACTGAGGAGAGGTAATTAATAAGCTGTTGCCGTGTGGTCTCGCCATCACTTTATGGAGGCCTGTAGCCCTGGTCAAGGTTTTGATAACTAGACAGATAGATTGCCAGCCAAGATATCCTTGTCAGATGTTTTTCTGTCAGTATTTTGGACACTTCCATGGATTGAAATTGCCTGTCATTTCATTCTGAACTCTTTGAAGATGGGATTTCCAATTATCATGCAGTGGCCAATGCTCCATTCTTTGTTCTTGTGACTGATCTGCGGAATATGTTCTCCTGTTACCTGAGGATAGCTCTTCACCTAGGGTTTCCTGTTATGACTATAGGCTATTTGTGTCTTACTTTGCCTTTTTACTGTAGTCAGTAGGGTCTTTCCAGGACAGTCTTCTATGGACTGTGGCAAAAAAGGCCATAAAAAAAGAGTTATCAATATCTATTATATATGGTATAGTCAAATAGTCAATGCATGGCTTCTAATTACACCAGACTCTTATTCCTGAAAAGCTAATAGGAAGTGTCCATGGCATAGTTGTATGTCAATAGAATTTCTAATGTCACCATTTAACCTATTATTGAATTCAGTACTGACAATGACTCCATCTAAATGAAGGATGTATTAGTCTGATAAATTGTTAAAATAAAATCTTGGTGACATGTTTTAGGTTAGTTCATAAATATGTAGACATGGGGGAAGACTAGACAGAAAGTATTCAGTTTTGAAAGTCATCCCAGTAAATATTATCTCCATCCTTGCTTTCTCCTGTCTCCTCTGGCTCCATTGTCCTGCAGTCTATTTCGCTCAGCTAAGTCAATATGTATATTTTATGTGGGAAAATGAAATCATTGTTTTGATTTATTCTCAAGAAGTAAATTAATAACTCACACCATCCCTAACAAAAGACAGAGACTCAGTGTACTCGTGCCTCTATCCACCTGCTTACATAAAGGATCATCCACACATGGTCCTGTTGCCATCTGCCCATTAGAGCATCATCTCTACATTAAGAGCTTCTCAATAACCAATCTTTCTAATGCTGGTAGGCAACTTTGACCTTCAATTTCTTGCCATGCGAATAACATTGCATCATATCTGCACAGAACAATGCAATCATCTTTTCTATTTGCAGCACTAAGACAGTCAACAGTATTTGATACAATCAGCATGTGTCTTGATAGGGAAGGCACATGGTGACAAGCCTAACTGAATGTAGTTATTCGGCTGTCATGAAATGCACCTTATGGTGATAAACTTCCACCATAAAATTGGAAGACTATCACATAAACATGTTTCACGAAGAAATACACTAACAGAATTCACTGCCGGGGTGATTGTTGGAAACCAGTGTTGTATTTATTGTGCCGCGGTGTTTACAGTGTGAGTCAGTGTTCCAATGCTCATTACATTTTACAATGAAGTAATTACCGGGTGGTGATTTCTTTATTCTGGCCAACAATTTTACCTAATTAGTGAACAATAAATTGAAACAATTAGATTAAGGAAATTTGGATGGACATAGCAGGCAGACTGATTTTCCATTTATAGACTCATTGGGGATGTTTACACATTTTTTATTTTCATGGTAAATTGCATTTTCCTACCCCAGGTCTTTTACCTGTCAGATCTCTCTCTCTCTCTCTCTCTCTCTCTCTCTCTCTCTCTCTCTCTCTCTCTCTCTCTCTCTCTCGCACACACACACACACACACACACACACACACACACACACAGCACGCGCACACACACACACACACTGCAGCACTGTTTTATTAAGTAATAAAATAATGAATGTGTTAATGGAGTGGCTGTAGCATCTATGACACATTGCTGAGGCTAGGAATATAATTGACTAGTGAAACACTTATATAGCCCCTAAACTGAGAATATAAAACTTACTTCAAGACATCTGCCCTTAAATTTTATGATCACTCAGGGAATGCTGTGCATATCCTAGTGCCTACTCTCCAGCTAGAAGGATGAAGACAGACCCTCTGGGAATCTGCATGAAAAATCCAGCCTCTTTGCTTTGCTGAAGGAGGGCTTGAGGATGGAATTGGAAAGAGTTTTCTGTGGCAGTTGCAATCACATGTCTTGATATTATCCTTTGTGTTCTAATGGATTTATACTTTGAGTGATAGCCTTTCAGTCCCAGGTGCAATCATGACAGATCATACATTTTAAAGACAACAATTTCAGGAGAGACTGGAATCTGAGGGCCTGAGGAAGCCAACCTCGTTGTTCTAGTATACCTAGCACGTGTTAACTTGCTGTGTTAATTGACAAGGCAGGTTTCAAGACAAAGTCACTGCTAGGAACATAAAGGACCCAAATTATACTAAAAGTCCAACCCATCATATTACCAAATGAATATGTGTGAATTCAGCACACAGCCTTAAAACATTAAAACAGTCAGTAACTGTCCCTTGGAGGTAATGAACCATGATCACCTGGGAGACTGCAGGATAGAGACAAGTCTTAGAGACTTAAAAATACCTCATAATGACCTGTGGTAAGACCTTCTTTCTTAATGTAACAATGTAAGACTACCATATCATCATTGTGACAGTGCAGGTGGTATGGTGGTATGTGCCACGGAGCTCAGGGAAGGTGACTGTGCAGTAGGCACACTTGCCTATGAACCTACATTCTTACTTTTCCATCTGTTCAGCCACAATTCAATGGCATTTAAGTATTAAATGAGAAAAGGGTTAAACATAATATTGAGTACATGGTTAAGGTTTATTCTTACTATATCACACAAGTGTATTGTTCATATGCATATGATAGAAGTTTCTGGAAGCATTAAGGAGAGCACATCCTTGGCTTTTCTAATAGTGTGGTCTAGGTCTTATTGCTTCCTTCTACCCCAGTATCTTGCTCATTAGTACACGGGCAACAAATAGGTAAATCAATGATGGTTATTTGTATGTCTAATTGTTACCTATCATAGTACTTCAACTGATGAACATTTCATTGAACACGTATAATGTGTTAGGCACTATGCCTGTGTTTTAGACTTTGTTAGTCTCTTCAACAAATACAGTTATGTCCATTATATATATGGGGACATCATAGCATATGAGAAAGACTAAATAAGTAATTGAGACTTCTGTGAGATATGAATAATGGATCTAGGATGAAATCCTTTCTAGTAGAATTTCCATTCTTGACTAGAGAAACCCTGGTTCTCTTTGCAATTGTAACAGTTTCCCTGACTTTGCAAGTTAAAAATTATTGTTTAAATTGTTCTTCCACAATTTCATACATGTATACAGTAAATCATGTTCACACCCACTTCATTCTCTCCCATTACTGCCTCTTGCCATTGCCTTCTCCTCTTTATAGATCCTTTCCCACAATCATGTCTTCTCTCACATTCTTAGTGAAAATTACTCATTTCTTAAACTTTTTCAACTGTCCACTGAGTAGGACTGTGAGCTGACACTATACCAGGCTGAGTAGTATATTTATTCTACTAGGGTCTGGGTATAGGTAAGCGGGCAGCAGAGAGTCCCTGGCTCCATTGAGCTTGTGATCAAAGACAAGAAACAATAACTAATTAGTAGTAAAAATCCAAACATATACATGCTTCTATAAGACAGTCTTCGCTCTTGCGAATGAACTACTGAGAGCTAGGAATAACAGTAGGCTGGGGCTGGAAAGTGCAGAACATCCAGGGTGCTTCTGCAGCCAGGGTGTTGAGGAGTCTTTTTTGAAGCAGATATTGGGGTATCATGGGAAAAAGAACTAGGGAGAAGCACAAGGGCAGGGCCATCATAGGGAACATTCCTGATAGCTCAAGAGCCATATCGATAACTGAATCTGAGCTCCAGGGGGGAGTGAGAGAAGGTGAAGAAATAGGAAGGGTAAACAAGACAGTGTCAGTGACACCAATCTGGGTTGTCTTTAAAATGGGTGTAATGAAGCCTGGTATTTTCACATTGGTGTTGGCATGAGTAAGGAGAGTGCATCAGTTGAAGTTGTCACATATTATGTACAGATAAAGGGTCATAGCTTTTCTCATTAAAATTACTGTTAAAGACTAAATGTATGTGTGCTGCCTTCTTCATGTAGCAATCTCATCCCCTACTGTACATTCAGAAAAGTTATTCTGGAGAAGAAATTGGGTCATGAGGATGGAGACCTCAAGAATGGCATCAGTGCCCTCATTACAGGATCCCGGAGAGCTCTCCAGCCCACCTTCCAGCGCGTGAGGACACTGAAAAGCCATCTATGAACTGAGAAGTAAACCCCCATCAGAAAACATCTACTGGCACTTTGGACTCTCAATAGCCAGCAAGACATAAGGGATGAGTTCATGAGCCACCTAGTCTGTGGTAGTTTTGTTCCCATAACCTAAACTGAGTAGGACAAAAGTTGGTGTACAAGGAAGCATACTGCTTGAAAATATACCAAAGTGTGGATAGAAGCTGGGAGAATTTTGACAAACAAGGTCCTGTAGCAGCTCTTCCTTTTTGATTCTGAAGCAGGGACTACATGAGACCAGGGAAAGCCACTGGGATGGAGCTGCCCAGGGATGTGGGGCAGCAGGGACAGCAGCAACCAGTCAAGTACTTACAGTTGTGATAACAAATGTGCTTGAAGTCTGACATTAGATAAGGTCACTTGGGACTGCTCTGTATTCTATTTAACAGATTACAAGGAACTATATACATTTGAAAGTGCTACTTCCACCTGCTGATGATGCAGATGATTACTGTCCTATGGGAGAGGGTAGAAAGCACCTGGGGATTGAACTAATTTAAGATGAGCTTCTTGGAGTCTGAGTGCTGTCTAGTGCACTAGAAAATGAAACTACTAAAAAGAATACAAAGTTTAGCAAAATCTCTGCCCACACTATACATAAAGAAACATTTTTGTGCATCCATATGGCTTGGTCTACTAGGCCCAACTGCTAATAGAGTAGAAAACTTGGCAGTTGTCAATTGACATTTGGAGGGAAAAGACAGGCTCTTCTGTTAATGCATCAGCATTACAGGTGTCACCTCCATTCCCTGACATGTTTTAGCCCACAAACTGTTTCCTGACAGAAACTTGCTACAAAGGCCTGTCAACCTAAGGAGGTATAGTCCTCAAACTTACAACTACAGCTTCACCTGAGAAATCCAAGACAACCTCAATCAAAACCCCAAATTAGTTTTGTTAGTTGGTGATCTTGAGTAAATTGTGAAATGTGTTGAGTTTTCAAATCACATATGTAAAAGGGAGATCATGATACCTAGTGGCCCAAGGCTTAACTCAAATTAGTGTCCAGAGTGCCAGGCCTATCTATATATAACTGACAATGACTGTTATTCTCTTTTGGATGCAAACCTGTCAGCATAACAGTGGATAGTGGCAGGTGGACACTGAGTTTTAGAACTCTTATGTGAATGAGTCCTAGAGTCATAGGACCAGGGATCACACATCTGTCCTTAATTTCCTCTCTCCCCAGACAGTTTAGATTCACTCTTCTGTCCTTGAAATATCTAGAACTAAATGCTTTCAAAGAGCAGAGATTTAGCTATTAAGACTAGAAAGGTTCTTTCTAGAGCCCTGCTGAAATGAGCAAGCTTTTTGGAGAGTAGACTGCTGTCACTGGCTTAGAAACTGGCTTTCACCCTTATCACAGAGTGCCATGTATTAGGTGTGTTATACTATGAATTCTATAAATGATTCAGTCACCTCTGAGAGATCACCTCTTTACTATCTGGTGGCGTAGAAAGCACTGGAGTGACATGGACATCTCTCCAGGAAGTGCTCCTCCACATCAACATAATCCCTCAGTGTCCTATCATTCAAAGTCATTGTCATATTCATACAGGAGCATACTGGGAAGAGCTCAAACCATCTTGGTTTGTATTTGCTTGGACTGGAAAGCAAAGCAGAGCCCAAAGTTTACAGACATTAAATTAGATGTATAACTACAAACCAGATTCCCCAGAACAAGACTTGAGGAGGAATTAATGGCACTTCCCCTGTGAAAGGACAAGGAATAAAGCAGAAAAGTGCAGAGCCTGGACCTGCAATGCATTCCCAACAGAGACATGCATTTATACCTGGTTGGCAGAGCATATCTCTGGGTGTAAAATGTCTGGGTGGAGTCATCTGATTTGGTGCTGGGTCAGGCTTCTTCTCTAGCCAGTCACTGGCTAGAACATCCTTTGATGAAGTACCATGCTTTGGATGAGATATCTTGTGAATGAAATGGTAGTTAAGGCAGTCTTCCAGGATTGTCCCCAGCAGCTGAGAATCGATTCACTCAAACCTGAAGGAAGACTACATAACATACCACAGTGGCTCCCACATGAAGTGGCTTACCCAAAGTGACAAAATTTTGAGGAACCTCCAGATTCCTGATTCAAGAATCTCTCATTCCTATTTAGCCTCTTATCCATTGCTTCTAGTGCATTCTGTCCCACAATAAATATTCCATAGTCTTGTACCATCCTCTTTGGAGCAATTCTTCCTCAGACCATGAGAGATGAGGGTCCCCTTGAATGTTATGTAAGGGTTTGTATTGGTTGTTAAATAACCAGATATTCTTGTGCAAGACCAAACAGCCCCAACAAATAATAGGACTCAATGGTCAAGTGTGTGTCTCTGCTCTGCAGCACAACATATACGGGAAAGACTGCGAGGAGGCAGTGTGGTGGTTTGAAAGAAAATGACTCCAAAAGGGAGTGGCACTATTAGGAGGTGTGGCTTTATTGAAGTGGGTGTAGTCTTTTGGAGGAAGTATGTCTCTCTGGAGGTGGGCTTTGAAGTCTCATATATGCTGAAGCTACACCCAGTGCCTCAGTTCACATCCTGTTGCCTTTGAATCAAGATGTAGAATTCTCCAGCCCCATGTCTCCCTGCATGCTGCCTTGCTTCCCATCATGATGATAATGGGACTGAACTCTGAACTGAAAGGGAGACACAACAATTAAATGCTTTCTTTTATAAGAGTTGCCACAGTCCTGGTGTCTCTTCACAGCAATAGAAACTCTGACTAAGACAGGCAGTGAAAGAAAATTTAGTCATTCAGCATACAGGGTAATGAATTTAATTCCCCAAATTATCAATCCCAGAACCCCGGATCCCAGCATGTTTCTTTTGATGTCGTTTAGTGATAATTTCAGGGTAAATGCACAGTGTATTGACTAAGAACTAATTAATGTGTTCAGAGCTTTAATGTGTCTGACTTGCAAATTGCAACTTTTGGAATTTTTTCTTTTCTTTGAAGTATGACCAAAGCCAAGCCATTCTTGAAATACTGCCCATGGAGGTAACATGCTTGCTGCCACTGGAAGTTCTGCGGGCTTCTGATGGCAGATGGAACCTTTCTCCTAGCTGTAGTTCACAACAGCCATTCTTCAAAAACAGTCACGCTGTCTACTTGTGATGGCCCCAGCATCATGCCATGTCTGTGTTCCTTTTTATAACTGTCTACTCTATTATAGCTACTTTGATTCCTCCCCATTTAAGATGTGAGGTGCCTAGGGAACCCTCACTCTAGGTAGTCTGAGGAGGCTGTACCATTCCATCTGGCCTCCCTGAATTCTGTTTATTAGTCTGTAATTTTTTTTCTTAAAGTCTCCTCAGTGTACTCATTGGTTCTGCCAGATGCTGCCATTTAAATCACCAACCTCTGTCTACTTGGGACCTGGTACTGCTTTGCCCAGAGAAGCATCTCGGATGGAAATAATCCTTTCCTTCTGATATCGTGGGCAGACATCCACATTTGAAATGCCTCTATTCAAATAGAGTCATCTTCCCTTGTCTTATGACAGTCCACTATCCCTTCCCACCCCTTTCTCTCCTTAAGCAGAGTTATCATCCGTGGGAGAGCTTTCAGCTTATCCTGGGTACTGGGCTGGAGGATGGCTTCCAGAAAGCATGACAAATGCAGAAAAATATCAAGCTGTGACAGTCTCAATGGGCCGAGATTTCAAAAAAAACTTCTGCAAGGGAGACTTTGAAGTGCCTTATTCAAAGGCATTCAGAGCCTTTATCGTATCAGGAAGACATTCCACACAGGCTGGTAATTAGTGCATAGATAGGCTGTCACCCCTTATGCAGAATAAGGTACCGTAGCTGGAATGTACCCTGAGCCAGATGTGATTGTGCAAAAGCCTCAGCCTCATTCCTGGAATTTATAACAACATCAACTGTAGTTTTATGAGATATGCCATCATTTTTTAAAAAGGTTTGGACCCTTATAGAGCTATTCAAATAACCGTTGAGTCATTTGAACTGAAATAGGAATGGGATCAAAGTGGCAGTTCATAAATTAGAGGTGCTGTTGCTTCAAGGAGAGGGCAGGAAGGCTGCAAGCAGCCCAGAGCTCTTGTTTCCTAATAGTTGGGCCCAGAGTCATAGGGAAGCAAGTAGGGAAACAGGCATCATTTGACCATCAATTTTACTTTAGAGGTTAATTAAAAGCTGAAAGAATCCAGAACATACTTGTGTACACACACACACACACACACACACACACACACACACACACACACACACACACACGGCTTTATTCTATTCTTTTATTCATTGAACTTTCTCTTCTGACTGAAGCGATATACAGGCGTTGAAGGTGAGGAACTAACAAGGTGGGCCACTGAAGAATGTCTAGGGAAACATGGAAACAGGGTGCAGCATGCTGAGTTCTCAGGGGAGAACATGTGGGGAACCATGGATCAGAGAAGAAGATGTTCCAGCTAGCACTGGGCATTGCTTCTTGAGCCAAGTCTGGGAAGACTATCAGAGGATATGTTAGAGTGGCATTTTGTAGGACCAGATATAGTGCTACTGGTGGGCAGAGTGTAGGAGGATGATCCAAGCAAAGGGAGAGATAATTTTGCCATATGAGGAAACAGAACAATCAGAGAACTTTGTAGGGTAAAGGTGAGGTTCTTGACAGGAAGTGATGTTTGGTTCTGGTGTGTGGAGAACATTAATATTAAGTCTGAACTTTGGTCTCAAAGCCAGTGGGCCTTAGTTTTTGGCAGGATTTTCTTACACCTGAACTGTTGATAACTCTAATTATTTGGTCCTAAAAGTTGGTATTTTTTTCAAATGTCTGGGTGAAATGAAGTCATTTATATTTGTAGAAGAATGTTGGGATCATAGTGCTTTGGTTTAGATATGAAATGTCCTCCAAATGGCTAATGCGCTGAAAATGCCATCTGGGAGTGCCATGAGGCAGGCTATTGGATTCTGTATGTGCTAACTTCATCAGTGGATATGATATATCTGTTGATGAATTCATATCTGAAGGGGTAATAAGGTAGGATTGGAGGAAGTAGGTTATTGGGGCCAGGGGATGCCTGTGAAGTGTGTGTCTTGTTCTAGGAAACTTCTTACTCTTTCTGCATCCTTACTATCCTAAGGTAGACAGCTGCTGCCTTGCTAAGGCCTAAAGAAATTTGGCCAGCCAAATACAGACTGAAACCTGCTAAACCTTAAGCCAAAATGAGCTTTACCTCCTTTAAATCACTTTTCTTTTTTTTTCTCACTTGTTTTTATCACCGTAACACACATAAACACACTTTGAGAACTTCCAAAAGTAATAGAAAGTTTACAGAGTTGGGGACTACTTAAACGAGAGGATCTTAAATAGGATATATACATGGACAATCACTTGCTCTCTGTACTGTCCCCTTCCATTATTCTGGCTTCTTCTTCCTTACTGAGATCAAGAGAGAGGTCTCCTCCTGATATGAACCATTGTGATAAGGGATGTAGGATCTTTTCTAGCTGGTGTCAGTATGATATTTATAGCTGATACAGACCACCAAGGACTCTAAAATATAATTGGCTACATTAGCAAAATCAATGACAGAATGCCATGGGACACTAAAATCACTTCTCTGTGATTCAAAAGTGTCTGAGAGAGAGAGAGAGAGAGAGAGAGAACAGCTTCTCCCATGGGAGCAGGATTCCAGAGAAAACAAGTGGAGTTATGCTGAGCAACCTCCAAAATTCTTGATATTAGAGGGGAAAGTAGAAAGTACATTAAATTCTATCTGTTTAATGTATGTGTATTTTTTAATTAAAATGTTTTATTTTTTTGTGTGTACAGGTGATTTGCCTGGATATATGGATGTACACTATGTGTATACTTTGTGCACAGGGAGGCCAGAAGAGGGCATCAGATCCTCTGGAACTGGATTTACAAATGGTGGTGAGCTGGCATGTGGCTGCTGGGAGTCAAACTCAGGTCCTCTAAAAGAGGAGCCAGAAATCTTAATATCTGAGCCACCTATCCAGTCCCCTCCCCTTTAGTTTTTAATAAAAGAACATTTATTTTCGAGGCACAAATGGTTTCTGGTGTTTATTTCAAAGGGGGATTTTTTAATGTAATGATTAAGGTCAGTTATATTTTTAGTTTAAAAAGTGTATCTTGGTTATAAAAAGTTACATTTTACACCTCACATGCCTGGATGGGATAGGGATCAAGAAATTCATAACTGGACTTAATAATTTTGAAGGATTTTGCAATGGTGTTATATCTGGTGAGCATACAGTACTTTGGTTTTCATTTAGATTCCATGTACACAAACCTTCCCATTTGCTTCTCTGTGGCATTGTATTTGTTGTCATAAATCAGTTTCCCTTACTCAATACCTTACTTACTTCATGAAACACAATGGGCAGTTGTTAGTCTAGTGACACAGATATATGTCTGCCTATATGTGGCCTCACAATATTTTGATGTCCTGTACAAAAAACAAGTGACCTATAAAATCAAGGAACATAATGTATAATCAAATACATGCTTTTTGAATATGAAAAAAATTAAAAGGGAAAACAAAATGAAGGTACTTTAGAGACATAGAAAAAGAAAACTGTATAGTTTCGTTTTTTACAAGAGGAAAACCATTGTAAAGAGCAAGCAAGATAATTGTGAGCCTTTTTCACCAGAGTGAGGTGAGTGGATGGAACACAGACCTGGGAATAGAGGAATTGGGGTTAGCATTTGGGGACCGTTTCATCACTCTAAAGTTCATGGGTCAGGGCACAGGTCAGGGGCTGGCAGCTACAGCCCAGTGCCCAACCTGGTCTATCTCCTGTTTGTGAAGTCACAGACAGCCACTCACTAAACAACATACTGTTCATGATGACTTTCATGTTACAGTAGTGAAACTTAGTAGTTGTAGCAGAGCATGTGTAGGATGTGGATCCCCTTTGCCAAGGACTCAAGCTACCTTATTCTCCTCCAGATGGTTTTCCACTCATAGCTCAAGATCCTCACAGCACCTCTGTCTCCCAGCCATGGAGAAGAAAAGAGAAAAAGAGGGCTTGTACTTCCTCTAAACAATCAGACAGTTGAACATTCACCTCCACCCAGACCATACCAACCTTGACTATATCTGAACATCAGGCTGAAAAATAAAAATATTCCTATCTGGGAATGAAACCACTGAATAACAAAAGAATGATCACAGGAGACTGATAGTCTATAAGTTTCCTTCAGTGTCATACTGTGTTGACCTCAGATTGCGACAGCAGAATATCACAATCTGGGTAGTTTAAAAATGGGAATTTATTTTCTTATATTTAAGGAGCCTGGGAAGTGCAACATCAAGGTGGCAGACTATATGGTTCCTCGTGAGGTGTTCCTTCCTGGCTTCTCCCTGTGTCCTCAGAAAAACAAGATAATGTCTTTGCTGCAGTGAGATAAATCCCATCAGATTAGGTCTTGCCCCTTTAACTCCATTTAACCTCAGTTATTTACTGATTCCAATGTAAGCACATTGGCTGTAGGATTTCAACACTTAAATTTGGGAAGCATAATCAACTCCTGGTGGTTTCTCATATGAAACTGAGAGATATAGAGAGGCTGAGAATTCACCAAAAGACAAGGAAGGGGTTGAGGCTCTGACCCACAAATCTGATTCTGGAAAAATTAGAACATCTTGCCAAGACAGAAGCAAATAATAAAGCTTACACTGATAACTCCATAGCAGAATTGCTGGCTTTGACATCAGCGAGCCTGGGTTTCATTCCCCAGTGGCACTTTAGCAAGTTATTGGACCAATTTCACCCCAGCCTTTTCATCTATAAAATGGGGTGGGAATGATGTTGACGATTAATGAGGTAATGTAACCAAGGCACTTAGCAAAGAATCAGACACATGCTAAGCACACAATTAAGGTAGCTCTTGCTATCTTTATCCACTGAAGAATTATAGCACCAGTTGAAGGAGCAAGCCCATAAACCCAGAGCCCCATAGTTCACAGCTATCTTAAAGTGTAGTTTTCATTGCCTAGTAACCCTACACCTCATATCAGTCAAATAATGATCTTAAAGGTAAACAGTATGACAGCCACATTCCTCTGAGAGTCAGAACACTGTGTGGAATAGATAGACACAGATGAACAATTCTTAGGAAAGGATCCCAGACCAATATTTCCAAACTCTTTCCCCCAATTAGTATCACCTTTAAAAAAAACATCTTTTACACTTTTAAATAATTTCTCACCCAGGACATTTTAACATCCCAGATATGCTATATGTCTGACTATGTATCGTATGGATATCTATGTTATACTCTAAAGGGGTAACTTTGTTCTTATAGACACTACCCAGGTTGAATTACATAGCCTAAGAAAATGCCATCTTACCAAGGTTCATCTTACCAAGGTTCATCTTACCAAGTGACCAACAACATGGCTCATGGTCGTTTGGTTTCTTTGTTTTGTTTTGTTTTTCTTTTTTTTTGCAAGGGCTTGCTTCACTGTTGATACAAGAAAAAACAGGTATGATGAATTTACTTAGATAATATCAAATCTAAAAGGAAATTATTATCTTTGAAATAAAAGTGATAAAATTGATTATATACTATTGCCTAAAAGATTATCTTAAATTTAAAAAATACTACATTTGTTTATCTTGTGTGGAGGTCTGTGGACATGTGTTGACATGCGAGTGAAGTCAGAGGACAACTTGCAGAAGTCCTGAGGATTGAACTCAGTTCACAAGCCTTGCCATAAGCACCTACACCCACTGAACCACCTCAGGAGCCTTTATTATCTTCCCAGATTGCAGCATGTCTTGGCTTTCGTGGACTAGATTTCAATGCGGTGTGAATATTCAGTGCTGATGAGTTGATGAGTGTGAATGTTAACCCTAAGAAGGAGAACAGGACAGACATGTGGAGTCAGCTTCTGTGAGCCCCTCCTGAGTCCTGCAGGAGCTGACTGACACCAGACCCACTTTCTTTTACTCAGAGGGAGCTGTCACTTCTTCAAAGAGTGGTGGGACCAAAACGCCTCTTGTTCCCCACTAAATGCCATTGCAGTCTTGGCGCAGATTCTAAGTGGTGGTTGAGCATCATTTGTGTAGGGGAAGCTGTAGCCACGCCTACTTACCACGTGGTTAGGCATACCTGTAGCCAGCCCCTAAGTAGGCGTGGCTACAGCTTCCACCACAATTCCCCACTATACATTTGAACTATGAATTCATAATTGTTTAAAATACAAAGCCGTCAATAGGAGAAAGATGTGTTTTGCTTATTCTTTTCTTCATTCATTTAAAGCATTTAGAGAACCATCCACATTTAGATCCTTTAAGAAAAACCACTCTCAAGAAACACTTTATACTCAAGGAAAAGGTATGTTTGACATTAATAGACTCTTCTGCTTTAAAAGTAAGTTCCTTTTTTCAGTTCATCTAAACATTCCAATTCTTTTCCCTTTTTAACATTTTTACTTTACAGAACACACTCTACAAACCCAATTATAACCCCCTGGAAAGTAATGGCACCACAGGGAGACAAGAACAAGAATGAGTTGTATATATCCGCTCTATGTTTTGTTATGTTTTTGTGGCTGTCGTGGGAAGACTATAAAAGCTTCAAGCCTGATTTTGGTGAGTAAATTCCCTACAAGCTTTCTCTTCAAGGAATGGCCACTATTATGGACATAAGGGGAGTATTTCTTCAATATGTCCATTTGATTTTATTTTCTGTAGCAACCACCTTAGTAACCCACACTAACATGTCAGAAATATGAAACTGTCTTCAGTTCACTGCCCTGTAAAAGATGCTTGGCAAAAAATAAAATAAATAAATAAACCTAGGAATGCCTGAGTAAGTAATTTTATTTTTTATGATTCAAGCTCCAAAAGGTCTTGAACTGTCAGATTTATCGTCTATCCAGTTTTATGACTTTTAGTTGTATTTATTCTTAGATGTTTACCATCAGCGGAGCCAGTGTGTGCCCGAGTCTGTGGGCTTTCCGATTGCTAAATCATCTTTTAAGCTTCAGTTGTAGCTTCTATTTAGCATCAATCCCCGGAGACATGCCATTAACATGAATCACGTTTGAAAGTGTGTGGTGCAATATGAAGCTCTTGTTGAGTCCATCACTCACTGTGATGGAAAGAAATGATGACCTTCTTGGAAGTATCAATAGGGAGGAAAGAGCCGAGGACTCTGCGGTCAGGGGCTTCTGATTGAGGTGTTCCTATTGACTTCTCTTTGCCTCTGTGAGGAGGCCAGAGACCAGCAGAGCTCTGGAAGAGAAAAGTAAACTGGGGGGTGGGGAAGAGAAATGTGGCCCCAGACCACAGCTGCTGCTTCTTAGAGGCCTGACTCTCTACCATCTCCCTAGACATTACATACACAGCAGGGCTTTCTCAGCTGTGTGAGCATGAGCATTTAAAGGCTACTCAAAATCTCCAGCCATTTCCTTCTTCCCCATAGAACAGTCTATGTTCTTCTTGTCTGTTTTGCTATGTCTTTTCCTATACTGCTTTAAAAATACCATTTTAGTTCCATATCCAGGTGCTTACTGATGGAGAACTGGGGGTTCTTGGGTTGAGTTACAAAGTTCCTGAAAGACATGAATGCAATCCCACTAGATACTAGGTTTTATCTCTTCTAAAATGAGGATATTTTCAAGTTTACAGTCTACCATAACCACTCTGCATAATACGAGTTATTAATGCCACAAACAGCATTACTGCCTCTGCTTGTGTTTTCTAGAATTTGGCTCTTCAATCCTCCTCTTCTAAGAGCGGCCAGGCAGATGACTCAGGCTGTAAATCACTTCCCAGGCAAGCCTGACATCCTGAGTTCAATATCTGGAACTGATGTGAAGGTAGACTGAGGGAATCATATCTGTAGGGTTGTCCTCCTCTGACTTCCACATACCATCATGGCACTAGTGGCCCTCCACACATCCCTCATATAAGCAATCCTAAGACTAAAATTTGAATATGTGACTTATAAAGCAACAGATAGAAATTTAGATAAATTACACAGAGGATAACAAAGTTGAAGGAAAAATTAAGACGAGAAAGATTTAGACAGAATGTCAAAACTTAGTCTTCATAGCACTAAATTTTCATGAGTATGATGACTTATCATGAGTATTTAGCAAACCATTTGAAAAGAAAACCTTTTAGGCTGTAGTTCATGTCCTCAAGAAATACCCACACCACAGGTCTGCACTTAATAGTGCTGTCCTTCCAGCTGCTCAGTTGAAAGACAGCACTCACAGACTGTTGTGCCCCCACCGCATCCCAGCTGTATCTCTGCTGTGCTAACTTCAACTCACCAGCACACTGCTTCGCTGTGATAACCAGAGTGGCTTCTTATAAACACGCCTTATCTACGTGGCAAAATTGTTCTAGTAATGACCATGAAGTTAAAAAGGAATAATGATCCCCCAAGTGATTTCCCTTCATTATTGTTAGTTTCTGCTGTGGCAGCAGCCTGTCTCTGCCACCAAGGCAGTTACATCATCACCTGTCACCAGGTACCTTTCCACAATCATCTATGCAGTGTATGTAACCCTTAAAAGTGTCATCCAGGCACAATTTGCTCTCCTTTTGCCTCCTCTTTCCTCTCTTGCCTCCCTTATTTCCCTTGTCTCTTCCCTGTGTCTCTGTCTGTCTGCCTCTCTCATGTCCCCACTCCAACACAGTCTTTTCTTCTCCCCCTCCCCAAATAAACCTCTTGCATTAACCCTATTTGCTTAGTGGCATAAATTGGCAGAGCTCACCGAAAGGTATCCACTTTGCCTTTCTTTTTTTATCATTACAATTATTATCACAGAAAAATAGATATAATAAGTGAAATATAAGAATTTATTATTTTACAAGACTAACAGAAAATTCCTAGAAAGAACCTAGTCATTTTTGTTATTTTCATGAAAGGAGACCAAGAACTCGCACTACATTCACTTGTGGATTAATAAAGTTATTGAGCTATAATTTTCTTCAGGTTTGTCAATACCTGACAAAATTGACTTAAAAAATCTTCATCTTACTGGAGTATAGTTTGCCAGTCTGCCTTCATATTGATCAAGGAACAGGATTCATAAATTTAAGTTACGTAATTTAATAAGTAAACAAAACATTCATAAAATTCTTACTAATGAAGTTTCAGGATATTTAAAATGCATCTAAAATGCACAGAAATCTAGTCATGACTGCACATACCTTTAATCTCTGCATACTGAGGTCATTGATCTCTGCGAATTTAAGGCCAGCCTGGCCAGCCAGGGCTACCCATTGCCATTAATGCAGCCTATCTAGCAAAGTTTGTCCAAATACTTTTTCGTGTTTTCTAAAATGAGTTATTTGTTCACTGGGTTTTGGAGGTTATAAATAACAAAACCAAAAAACTTCCTAGTTGGTGGTTCTTTGTTAAACATGTACATGGTTTGTTTGTAAATATTGTTGTCTGGTTTGTGGTCTTGCATCTCGATATGCTGCTAAGTTAGGCCATCAGCATCCTCTTTTGTTTTTATTTTTGTTTTTTTTTTTTTTTGAGACAGGCTTTCTCTGTGTAGTTTTGGAGCCTATTCTGGAACTAGCTGTTGTAGACCAGGCTAGTCTTGAACTCACAGAGATCTGTCTGCCTCTGCCTCCCAAGTGCTGGAATTAAAGGTATGTGCCACCACCACCCAGCTAGCATCCTCTTTTAATACAATAGTTTGATCAGTTTCTTTCCCAGCAATATATACACAACAAATTTTGACATGCTTAATTCTTATTCTCCTTGAGTTAAAATGCTTTCAAATTTCCTCAAAATGTCCTCTCTGAACACTGGGGTATTTAGAACTGTCTTGAGTAAATATATAATATTCAGAAAATTTCCAGGTATCATTCCATTATTGGTTCCTACTTTAATTTTGTTATTGCTCAAGAATTTAATTTTGTATGATCTGTGTTGTTTTCAATTTGTTGCTTTAAGACAGACTATGAACAGCTTGATGAACATTCATGTGCCCTCGAAATGAATGTGTGTGCTGGCATCTCTGGCACTGTTGTTAGATCAACTAGATACACAGTTTTATTTAGCATCTCTATATCTTTATTGATTTTCTGTCAACTTGTTCTACCAGTTACTAAAAGATGAAATTTGCTGCATTTAATTACTATTGTGAGTTGCTGCTTCCAATTTATCTTTTTATGATTTACACACTTTGGACTTCTCTTTGGATACACATGTGCAAGACTGCCAGTTCCCATGCTTCCTACAGAATTGACCTAGTTACCATTCTTTCATGTATCTGGCTGTGACTTCTCCCTCTCCAGGTCCCCAGTGTGTTTGGTAGTAATAGAGCAACCCCACTTTTGTTTAGCTTAGTGCTTGCATGCTACATCTTTCCCACCCATTGCCTTTAACCTATCTACATATTTATGCTCACAGTGGATTTCTTCTGGACAGTAAATAGTTGGAACATGGCAACGTCTTTCATTTAACATTGTTTAGACCATCCACACTGAATTTAATGATCAGATACTTTAAGTTAATCCTGGTGATATCTGTTACTAACCTGTTCCAACTATTTCTTCTTTTCTACCTTCTTTTAGAAATATAGTTTAGGATTTGTTATTTATCCAAACTATTAGCTGCTTATTAGTTATGCCTCTTGTTAAATAATTTTAGGAGTTCCTATACATAACTTAAATCCCAAATCTCTCTGCTAATCTAAGTAGTCTAATGGTACTACATAACACTTAGCTTACAAAATTTGGCAGTTACACTGTAGATTCTCAGTTCCCCCTTCTAAACTTAGTACATTTTACATTTTCCTTTGCTGTTAATACACAGAATGATGCTGAATTTTTCCTCAGCCATTATCTATAATATGGAGCTATCTGACATTTATTTCATGTCTAGTGCTATTCTTTCTGTTTGTGTAGAGATTGGTTTCTCTTTGCTCTTGTATGACTTCTTCCTGAGAATTTCCTTGATCATTTTTATACTTTTCTCATAAGTCATGTGGAAATGACTTCTTTTCATTTTCTTTATTCCTCTCTTATACAACACCTCCCTACTGTGTTTCCCTCCCCCTCTTATTAGTCCCCAAACCCTTCCCCTCTTCCAAGATCCACTGCTCCTCTGTTTCCCTTCAGAAACGAGCAGACCACCCAGTCATATCAACTGAACATGCCATAACAAGATGCATTATAGGCATAAACCCTCATATCATTTTGGTTTTTCTGTGAAAGTATTTCTTCTTCAGTTTTGAAAACAATATTTTTATTGGGTATCTCTCCTAGGTAACTATTTCTGACCAGACAGCCATTCTTTCAGCACTTTAAAAATGTTAGCGCTGTGTGTCTGGCTGGGTGGTTTTAGGAGAGAATGGCTCTCCTTGTCATCTCTATCTGCATATGCTAACAGATTTCTCTTCTGGTGGCTTCAGTGCCTTTCCCTTTGTTTTGTCTTGAGCAGTTTGACTATTGATACATTAACCAAGGCATAGGCTTCTCATAGTTTTATGCTTATTTGACATTTTTTTATTTGATCTTTGTTTGGGTGTTAGTACCTAATTCTAGAAAACTCTTGTCATTGTTTTTTCAAATATTTCTTTTGGCCTGTTTCTCTATTTCTCCTAGTGAGGATCTTGACTATAATCATTCCAAGCCTTCCAGGACTCCTGTTCATTTTTAAATTTCACATTATTTTCCTTTCCAGCTTCACTTTCACTGATCTCAAATGGTCTTCTATGCTGTTGATTCCCCGCCGTCCCTCCTGCCCTTCATATCAAGTCTTCTTGGGGCTCAGGGTGGCTCATCTCCACAGGTGTTTTTCTCATTTCTAGCATTTCTTCTCACTAATTCTGTAGGTTTTCAGTCTCTGCTGACAAGTCCCATATGACCATTTGTTTGATCTTTTATATAAACTTTATCTTTTTAACCATCAATATTTAAATCACCCTCTTGCTTCCAATGCCAGTGTCATGTCTGAGTGTTTTGTGTCCTGGAGGTGTGTTATGTCTGCCTTTTCTTGTGTCTCCAGGTGCTGGTCAACAGTCTAAGGTAAGTAGATTTTATGTCTACAAATACCTACACATTGCCTTTTATCAGACCATTTTATTTCTATTCTGTTATTCCTTTAACATGCATCATTAAGTTGGTCTAGCCAAGATGTTGGGATCTCTCTCAGGTTTGTTATAACTAGTGTTACCCTTAGTGTTCCAGAATCTTCTAGGATGTCTTGTGCTTGGGGGCAGGAAAGGGAGGGGCCTCTTGTGCTTAGTGCTACTTAATGGAGCTTTAGGTCTTTGCTTTGCATACACTTCATTCAGATCATATATTTCTCTGCATCCTTATAATTATTCCAGCAGTACCCATAGTGACTCTTTTATGCTTGCTGGCTGGGTTTCTGGTTCTTGCTGCCTTAAACACTGTTGTATCTTTTGGTTCCTTGAACTCTTATCCCCATCCCACACTATAGTTCTAGATCTGGCACATATCCCAGATCGATCCTCAGGGATATACAGTTTTGTTTTCTGTTCACTCCTAGATTGCAGTGGGTTCTCATTATTGTTCTTAGGTTGATAGTATGGGCTATCCTTCCTTTTCTAGACCTTAGCTTTCACATTCACAGTGGAAATGAGAGGTCTGTGATGACATGAGTTTCTCCCACATGGCTGTTGCTTCTTTGCTCAGTCCTACACCAAGAAGCATGCCTTCCTGGATGTTTACTGGTCTTTTGGGATTGGAGGGGGATCTGTGGAGAAGAGCACTTTGCAGTAGAGATAAACTCTCCTTAGCATCTAGTTTTCTAAATCCTCATGCAACTCTAGGCATCTGTCACCTGCTCTGAATTTATTCTTTTTCCAGTATCCAGCCACATTTATAATTATTGCTCACAGTCCTGCTGTTCCAGAAGGGCATTTATGTCTCTGCTCATTCCTGGATGGTGTTTCCAGTGACATCAGATTTCTGATCCATTCCAGAAGTGTCCTAAATTTTCAGGGAACTTTGTCTTGGATCAAGATAAAGAGCATGATATTGGGATCCCATCTCTTCCTCCATCTCTGCTTTCCTCGTGGAGTTATAAGAGCTCTCTAGTTTCCATGAGGGATCAGAGATGTAGGAAGGGATGTGACCCCAAGATCATGAAACCAGGTTCACACTAGGATTGACAGAGGGCTGCAAGTGCATTCATCATCTCATTTTGAGGAGGAACACTTCTGGCCTGAACACTTCTTCAAGGCCTCAAACAATCCTCCCAACCCTTGGTGAATCATAAATTTTGGAGAGAATGAACTCAAACCACAGAAAATGTTATCTTATTAATTGAAAAATTCTAATCTGCTCCAATATGAATTCTTCTTAGCACAACTCAATGCTCAGTAATCAGTACATCATAATGTTCCCTCTCCCGCCTCTGTCTCTGTCTCTATCTCTGTTTCTTTCTCTTACATTGTGTGTGTGTGTGTGTGTGTGTGTGTGTGTGTGTGTGTGTGTGTGTGTGTGTGTCTGTGTGTGTGTTAGGTGTATATACATGCCTATGTGGAAAACAGAAATCAATACTGGTGTCTTTATCACTGTCTAACATATTTCTCTTTTCTTTTGTTTTATTTTGTTTTTTTTTTCTTGGTTTTTGGAGACAGGGTTTCTCTGTGTAGCTTTGTAGACAAGGTTGGTCTTGAATTCAGAGAGATCTACCTGCCTCTGCCTCCCAAGTGCTGGGATTAAAGATGTGTACCACCACCTCCTGGCTCTAACTTATTTCCAAGAGAAGATCGCTCACTGAACCTGGAGCTCACTAAGTCTGCAAGGGTAGTGCTGGCCAGCAAGCACCAGACATGAATCCACCCACTCCTGTCTATCCCAATGCTAAGGTTGCAGGCACCCTCCAACTGAGGTCCTTCTGCTTGAAAAGCAGGTACTTTAGGGAGTGAGCAGTCTCCTTAACTCCCCTTTCCCACTTCGAGAACTGTAGTTGAGAGAAGGAGACAAGAGTTGCAGAGATTATACCTGAAGACATTTTTTGACCAGCAATTGCCCCTAATTGCCTTTTGGGGCTTCTCAACCTTAAATGATTTAAGAAAAAGATACTTTTCAGATACACAAAGTAGTTCCTTATATTATTACAGGTAAATGTGATTTTAAAAGAGCCTTATTATCATTTCATTGAATCTGACTTGCACAATTGAAGAGGAAGAAGTATCCATGTCATGTGGTATGCTCCTTTAGCAATTGCTCAGGATCAGTCTTGTTAGGAGTGCAAGATTTTGGACCCTTTGTAGTTTGATGGATTCACAGATACATTCATGAAATACAATACTTGGCAAATGAAGTAATCTTGTTTAATGTTTATCCTAATTGCTGTCATCATGGGGGGCAAGCCTTAAGAACTTTCCTATTGATGTGCATCTTCTCCCTGAACATCCTAACCTCTCCAGACAGTTTAGAATATAGATGGGGGTTATTTGTATTCTTTTGCACGAGATCTTTTGTGTTCTGTGGAAGAAGATGTTACAAATAAGCATGTTAAAAATAGCTTCAATAACAACAGTCATTCAAGGTCTAACAGCTTTTCTTTCTCCTAACATCTTACAAAAGATATAATACTCCATGGTAGGCTCAATGACATAGCCCAGAACATTTGAATTTTTAAAATATGGTCTTTAGATAGGAAAAGAATCATTTTGGGAGTGTGGTATTTAAAGGTCATCAGGGAAACATCTCCCTGGCATACCGTGTCAATGGCAACTTCTCAGAGTACCAGCTGACGACAGTGCATTGGGAGAAGTCCTGTGACAAATGGAAATAAGGATGTTTGTCATCAAATATTTCCTGCTGCTTGTACATTTATAGGAGATAAGGCTAGTGGTATTTATTCTTCTGTCTGCCAGTACATGTGAATGTTCCTATCAGAGCCTCATCTTTACAAAGGTTTCTCCGATGGAGAGGTAGCAACCTCATATGTCATTTTTAGCTAGCATAAAGGTAAATGTGAATTTTTGATGATAACATCAATAATATTAACAAAATATTCTTTTAGTACTGAGGTAGAGGTGACAAAGAAAAAATTGAAAAAATAAAGTAACTGCGTGGTAGGCTCATATGTGATTATGTTTTTCTCTGGGTTTCTGGATGACATGGCTTAGCTTTTGCAAAGTCATCTGTGGTTATCTAGGAATTCTAGAAATATCTCAAAAGAAAGGGCCATTTTGCCTGTAGTTAGGGTACATTAAAAGATAAATATTTAAAATGTGTAAGTTCTATTTCACAAACAATACATTTATTTTTCTAAATAAAATTAGGTCTGAGCAGGAAGGATGTAAGATTTCTCATTTCAGAAAGGCAGCCAAAAGAGTCAAAGTAATAATTTTGTCTCCATGATGCAAAATGACCTGTCAATTTCTCTGCATTAAAACAGGATCATGTGTAATATGAATCATTTAAAATGGATTTTGACTGTTAAGGACAGCTTCAATTATGAAAACTCTGCTGTCCAATTACAATCCAAATTTTATTATCTCATGATTTGATACTATTTCATATTTCGAATTTGACATTTTTCCTAACACACATTTCTGTTCTTAAATCGTTTGTAAATATACTTAGAGAAACTGAGTGAAATATTTGGGGTCCTGGCTATCTTTGCAAAAGACTGGTAGCAAACCCAGAGTTTAATTGACTAAGTTAAATGAAAGGAATTATCTTAGCTTATTTGATGGGACTACTAAAATAATCTGAAACCTAGTAATTTACAAAGATTGTACCTTCCTATGGCTCTGGGGACTGGAAAGTTCAAAGGAACTACGATGGTTTCTGGTGAGGACTTTGTGTTGTATAATCCAATGTCAGAGGTGTGAAGAGCAAATAAGTGCACAAATAGAAAAGGAGGGGGTCAAATATATCCTTATATCAGGGGCCCACCCCCATGACAAGGAATCTGATCCCTCTGCAATGGCATGAATCCATGCGCATGAGTGAGCTCTGTCTGCCCTTGTCACCTAATCACTTCTTAAAGATGCTGCCACTTGCCACCATCATAGCTGACTTCAACATAGAGCACATTTAAACATGAACCGGAAGGGAATATTTTAAGAGGAGTGATCTGGACATATGGAGTCAATGGGTTCAACAAATTACCTTGTATGAAACCATTGTCACTCACAGGAAGGCACGATGATGGGTCTGGACTGTTCTGGGAAGCGGGGGTATTTGAGAGCTGAGATCTATCAGGACCTCAACCTGGTACTCATCATTGCTAGAAACATGGACATGCAGTACTGGCTGGACTCTTGGTGGTTCACATATGGCTGTAGAAGGAGGCAGCTCTGAGGACACAGCAGCATCACAGACAGGATGCAGGACATTCTGCTGTAGAAAGCATCCTTCCTCCCACTGTCCTTGTTTTGTTTGTTTGTTTGTTTGAGATAAAAAGGTTTCTTCTGAAGATGCATTGTACAAAACTGGGATTATATCAATGCTAGACCTGAGTCTACCCCCTCTAAAATAAGATCTCTGTCAACTTGAGATGTAAAATAGTGGTCATTTAGTGAGGACATATGAATAACACATAGCCAGGAAAGACAAATGTCTGGCAGAAATACATTATGCTACTCCCATGCATCCACATCTACACATGCACTGGGACTGAACTTTCAAAACTTTCAAAAACTTTGGCAGTGTTACCAAAGACTGGAACAGCTACATCAAAGGGGCAAAATTAGGGATTTGGGAAAACATGCTGGAGCATTATCCTAGAAGCTATACAAAGTAAAGAGAAATTCTGTCATAGACTCTAACTCTAGAGAGTTATCTTTCTTTGCAGGAAATCTCAGTTGCAAATCTATATATTTCTTGTGATTTTGTTCTCCATTCAAAAGGAATACAATTCATTTACTGGCATTGTTTCCCTCCCCTCCCTCCCTCCCTCCCTCCCCTCGCCTCCCTCCCCCCTTCCTCCCTCCTTCCCTCTCTCCTTTCTTTCTTTCTTTCTTTCTTTCTTTCTTTCTTTCTTTCTTTCTTTCTTTCTTTCTTTCTGTATTGGTGATTGAATCCATGACATCACATAGGCTAAACAAGCACTCTACTACTGACGTATACCTCCAGCTCCATATTATTGCTCATAAAATTTGGCTGGCTCATTTAAAGTAAACTTAGCATACACACATAGATGTCCCAAACTGAGTATCTGTGAAAGACTTTGTTGATTTTTACTGTTTGTTACAAAAGGCAGTGAACATGTTACATTTTGTTATAATATATATATTATTTCCTTTAGTATACCATTAAGAGTGTAAAATATCTTGTTAAAATCAATGACATTGAGAAAAAGTAGCAGAATCTCTTTAAATGCTAGGCTGAGACTCATTCATCCATTTCTAGTGACATGTACACTATCACTGCCACCCTTCTGTCCTAAATGTTTCCCAAACTATAATTCTTATTGAGCTAAAGATGAGGCTAAAGGAAAGGCTATTGTCCCCAGTGGCCCCTCAAGTGAGGGGGCGGATCATATTAGAGTGTGTCATCAAAGACAAGACTTGCCATTTCTTGCAATAAGTGAATATCAAGTAAAAGTTACTTCCTCTCATGGCAAAGATTTGTAACCCAGAATTACATTGATCCATGTGCTGTGTCAGTGGCAGCAGTGAAATTCACAGTATTTTTATGTGAAATACACTGTTTTATTACATTAATTCACATTTAATGTGTACACAGTAATAACCATAAAGTATGATAACCAAAGTTATATATTTTCTTCAGAACATTCATTTACAGAGCTTTCAAAAGAGTCTGAGGAAATTAAAATATCAGTCAGTTTACCTGCAGGATATAGAGCAAAAGCAGAAAGCAATATAGTATCTTTTACAAGCTACCCATTCCTCCCCACATAATGCCCTTACTTCTGGCTGATAAAATACAATAGTCATAACAGTGTACATATTTTTTAACTATGATACACAAAACAAAGGTTTCTGAAGGGAAGGAAAATATACCTCCATCAGTAAAATTGTATTACACACATGATTACAAGCAGGAGGATTGAGGCGAGAAGCAGCGAAGGCTATAGTCCCCAGGCCCCTTTCCTGGTAACGGTCCACAGAAAGATGGCGCCCATAAAACCTGCAAGTCTCGTATAAGAGGCAATGGAGGCCCAAGGGATGGTAGGAAATAACAAATGAACAATTGCCCCGAAAACAGAACAGGAATGAAAAATCTTGGTCATATTGAGGGCTGAGAAAATAAACAACTGAGTGGACTATAATGTTCTAAAAGCTGTGACAGGGAAACCAAGAAATGGCTGATTTAAAGTCAGTGAACACAAAATGGGTCTGGTATTACAGAACATTACCATCCTCTTTATAGGTATTTTTTTAAAGATTTATTTGTGTGTGTGTGTGTGTGTGTGTGTGTGTGTGTGTGTGTGTGTGTGTGTGTGAGAGAGAGAGAGAGAGAGAGAGAGAGAGAGAGAGAGAGAGAGAGATTTGGATGTATCATGTGTGTGCTGATGCCTGTGGAGGCCAAAAGAGGGTGGATTGCTGATGCTGGACTCACAGGAGGTTCTTAGTCATCTGATGTGTGTGCTTAGAACTGAACTCTGGTCCTCTGCAAGAGCAGCAAGTGCTCTTAACCAGAGAGCCATCTGTCCAGCTTCTCTTGTAAGTTGTCTGGCTGCCAAATATTCTATTCTAGTTTGCAAACAAAATTTGCATCAAATTAAGGCCTACTATGAGACCAAATCCATAATTGTGTCCTTCGGGAAGGCTCCCTGAACCCTGCAACACTATTGACTCCCATTTGGTTTTGTTTCACTTATGTAGTCTATTAGTTGATTCATGTTTTAGTGTATGTAGTTTTTATGAGAAATTTTCTACATAGATGGATAATAGATATGTTGAGGTTATTAACAAATCCTGTTCTAATAGAAACATGAGCAGCAGCAATATGCCTGCAATTTGGTATTTTTGTCATTGCGTCAATACATTTTAAAGAATACAAACCATATGCATGTGACTTTATACATTTCTTTAAAAACAGGTGCATGACCCCAGGAGTAAAGCCTCTCCTTTACAACAGCTGTAGACTGTGGTTAAAGATGTGCCCTCATTAGCCTGAGTCTTCCTTTTTTCTGTTTTATCTTTCTATTTATTCTGCTCTCATATAATACATTCTGACCACAGCCTCCCTTCCCTACACTCCTCCCAGCCCAATCCCACTTTCCCTCCCCTTGCATCCACTGCTCCTCAGGCCACCCATTGATATCAAACAAAGAAGCATAACAAGATGCAGTAAGACTAGGTTCAAGTCTGCAGCAGGCAACCCAGTAGGAGAAAAAGGGTCCCAAGTGCAGGCAAATGAGTCAGAGACATTTCCACTCCCACTGTTAGGAGTCCCACAAGAACACCAAGCTAAACAACCTCAGCATGTATGCAAGGGATCTAGTGTAGACCCATGCAGACTCTGTGATTGTTGCTTCAGTCTCTCTGAGCCCCAATGAGGCCTGCTTAATTGATTCTGTGGGCTGTGTTCTTATGACATCCTTGATCGTCTGGCTCCTACCATCCTTCTTCCACTTCTTCTCTTCTGTGGGGTTCTCCATCTCCACCTAATGTTTGGAGGGTGGGTTGGCAGTGGGTCTCTGCATCTGCTCCCATCAGCTGGCAGAAGGAGCCTCTTCAATGATGATTGAGCTAGATACCGATGTATGAATATAGCAGAATATCATTAGGAGTTATTTCATTGACTTTTTGGCAGTCATATTTGGTTCTATCCTAAGTCTCTGATCCATCCAGAAAGTGTTGGGCATGGATTCTCCTTCTCTGTGTGTAGGCTTCAAGTTCAGTCATTGGTTGGCTACTCCCACAAGCTCTGAGCCACCAATTTGTTCCAGCACATCTTGTTGGCAAGACAGGTGTGGGTCAAAGGTTTTGTGGCTGGGTTGGTGTTTCAGTCCTACCACTGAGAGGCTGCCTGGTTACAGAAGATGGCCAGTTCAGGCCTGTATCCTCCTCACTAGAGTCACCCTTATAAGTTCCAGGAAGTTTCCACTGCACTAGGTTTTCACATCATCCCCTAAGTGCCCCCTGTACTCTATCCCTCTATACTCCCCATCTGGTCCCCCTTGTTACCATGCCCACCAAAGAGCTTTAAAGGCTAGGCTCACAACCAAAACCACAGTCTTCATTTTAAAAAATCTTAGAACCACTTACGAATTTCTTGACTATTCATGTAGGCAAGTGAATGCACATAATAGGGTAAGTTTTTCAAACAATGCATTTAAAATATCTGATGACATAAATTTGCATACATACTTATGAATATGATGCACACATGTGTACACATATGCTTATGTGGTTCAGTTCATTGCATTTTTCTCTTTTCTAATTTGAATGTGGACTGACCTTAAGATATTTATCATCTCAGTGTTTAGCTGTGGGTGTCTGCTTCTACTTCCACCAGTTGCTGGATGAAGGCTATAGGATGGCATATAAGTCAGTCATCAATCTCATTATCAGGGGAGGGCATTTAAGGTAGCCACTCCTCCGTTGCTTAGATTGTTAGCTGGTGTCATCTTTGTAGATCTCCAGACAGTTCCCTAGTGCCTGATTTCTCTTTAAACCTAAAATGTCTCCCTCTATTATGGTATCTCCTTTCTTGTTTTCTTCTATTCTTCTCCCAACTCAACCTTTCTGCTCCCTCATGTCCTCCTCACCACTCCTCTTCTCCCCTTCTCATTCTGCTAGCTCCCTCTCCCTCCCCCATGATCCCAATTTGCTCAGGATTTGCTTCCAATATGTCTCTCTTAGGGTCCTCCTTGTTTACTAGCTTCTCTAGCAGTGTGGATTGTAGGATGGTAATCCTTTACTCTATGTCTAAAATCCACATATGAGTGAGTACATACCACGTTTGTCTTTTTGTGACTGGGTTACCTCACTCAGAATGGTTTTTTCTAGTTCCATCCATTTTCCTGCAAATTTCAAGATTCCATTGTTTTTTTTTTCTGCTGAGTAGTACTCCATTGCTTACAAGAATCTGGATGTCATTGAATTGGCTCATGTGCCCTGGTGATGTTCAATAGCTCAGGCTGGACTAGAGCTTTATATGTAACCTGCACTGGTCTCAGACATGCAATCATCCTCCTACCTCAGGCTCTTAAGTATTAGAAGTGTGTATGTGAGGCCCATACCTGGCTACTTGTTTTTTCTCTCTTGCAAAAACCCTCATTATTTGGGTATTTGATGGCCTTACTGGGTCCCACATTTCTATTTGTTTTACATTCTCATCTTTTACTTCCACTAAATCTTAGGAGATAGTTCTGGAGCTCTATTCTGCTGTGCTTTAAATGTGGTATCATATATCTGATTAAATATTGCAGCCAGAATTCCTGCTGTTCAACATCTAAATAAATGTGCTGTGTGTGGAGAGAGTAAAGGATGAATGTGTGATCCTGAGTACAACCCCACTGTGGGCCAGAGCCAATACTGCTGATTCCTGACCTGCCTTGTCCCAGCCCAATAAACTGTTACTCTCAGTGATAATCATGGAACCTGCCAGTGTGCATTTCTGAAAAATCAGAAGCAACATAGTTATTTAAAAAGAGATTTACTTTTAATTGTGTATATATCTGTCAGTTTCTGTGTACAGTCTTGAATGCAGGTGTCTGCAGAGACCAGAAGTGATGGATCCCTTGGGACCAGAGTTACAGGCAGCTGTGTATTGCCTGACTTGGATGTTGACAAATGAACTCAGGTCCTCTGCAAGAAAAGTATGAGCTCTTTACTGATGAGCTCTTTCTCCAGCCCCTTTCTAGTTATTGCAAACAGAGGACATATCTTAGAGAAGTGTGGTAAGGACTGGAGAATGGAGAAGACATTGCTCAGAGATTACAAGTGGGAAGACTGTGCCCTCATAACCAGAGGGAGAAAGGAAGTCATCTGCAGTAGTTCACCATCATCTTTGTGCCTGCAGCTGCTGCACCTGGAGATCACCTGTAGTAGTGTGAGCTCTTTGTGGCTTTAGTTATTCTGCTGCCTACATTTCCAGAGCTGTTAAGATGGGAGGGAGGAAAAATGAATTTCTTCCTGTTACTCTTTCACCAACAACTTGAAATGTTTATTGGAGACTCCACAGAGCCTTGCAGTCAAGAAAGCTGTTGTTATCCTGCTTCAGGCATAGGCATAGAGCTGGGTCATGGGCAAATTGCAACACCCCCACTTATTAGCACTAAGGGGGTACCTGGACTATTCCTACATGATCTCAATCTCCACTGCAGCCTAGCAGAATAGGCACAATGAGCCCATTTGCTAAGAGAGAAGGCAGACTGTGTTGGCCCAGGTGCCTAAGACTGCATGACTTGGGGTGAACGCATCTGGGGTCACTCTGATTCTAAATCTTGGGCTCATAAGGATTATGTCCCCTAAAAATCTCTGGGGGGCATTTATTTTAAATTTGTTTGTTATTATTTTATGCTAATCCCTTTTGTGTATACATGTTCATATGTTGGGGTATGAACATACCATGCATAGAAGAGGCAATGTAAGACAACTCTCAGGAGATGGAAGGCCTGGTAGCAAGTTCCTTTACCTGCTATATCTTCTCACTGGCATTTATTTATTTATTTATTTATTTATTTATTATTTGTCTATTCACTTATAGACAATGTTTCATGTGGCTCATGTGGGCCTCTCTCTCACTATGTAGTTGAGACTGACCTTTGACTCCTGCCTTCTCTCCTTTACCTCCCAAGTGCTAGGTTTACAGGCATGTACCACCATGCCCAACTCAGAGCTATTCTTTCTGCTCCCAGCCGTCCTTGGTAGCTGTATCCCTCCTCTGCATTGGTCATCACTGTTATTCTTCACCTTGCCTCCCCAGGTGACCTAAAGACTTTCTTGATTTTGCAACCCGGTGTCTTAATAACAATAGCATCACCTAGGAATTTATAAAAATGACAGCCTCTCTCTGTCCCTGTCATGCCCTACAAAATGGCAATCTGCTTGTTTAACAAGAGCTCAGGCAGATGTTCATGCTCAATAAACCTTGAGGATGTTCATTATGTAGCCACACCTCTGTTCTGTAGCAAGTATATTCTTCTGTCTGGGAGATGGGAGAAAGACACCAGGCTGGCAGTCAGTGCTGCCCTGTACTTGGAATCCTGCTCATGTTAGTTGTGCTTTCCCTCTTAGACTAGTGCATGATAGCCCACCTGCTCTTTGTTTACATGACTTTCATTCAGGACTGTTTGAAAGAAAATTGCCCAAAGGGAGTGGCACTATTAGGAGGTATGGTCTTGTTGAAATAGGTTTGGTCTTGTTGGAGGAACTGTGTCACTGCAGGAGCAGGCTTTGAGGTCTCACATATGCTCAAGATACCCCAGAGTACCAGACAACTTCCTGTTGTCTGCAAGATGTAGGACTCTGAGCTACTTCTCCAGCACTGTGTCTGCCTGCATGCCACCATGTCCTTTCATGGTGATAATGGATTGAACCTCTGAACTGTAAGCCACACCAATTAAACGTTTTCCTTTATAAGAGTTGTCTCTTCATAGCAATAGAAACCCTAACTAAGACCGGGAGCCACCCAGTCTGTCCTCATTATGGCCTGTTTGGGGAATTCCTTCTCACAAATGAGCTCATCTGAGTTTCTTTCACAAGTCCCATGCCTCCCATAGACCTGTCCAGGATTTTGGGAAGATGATCCAATGGTGGGTGGAAGTGCCCTGATGACAGTGGAAGATCTTTCCATATACCAGCAGAGTTCTGATCACATCAGAGCACATAGCCGTTACCTTTATCAACCTGTACTGCCATTCTGATTACATTCTCCATCCCTGTAAATGGGAAACAGATGGCTGTGTACTAGAAAGCAGAGATGCAACAAGTTCCCCAAATTCTCTAATTTCCTTCGTGTCTTGTTCTTTCCCCTGATACACATGTAATACTGCCCTCACCCCTTTCTTATCCCTCTGTCACAGGGGATAAGAAATAATACATTTTGTACAAAGGGTCAACTTCACTCAGTTTTTGAGAGCCATTGTCAAAATCCAAACATCTAAAAAATACTATGAATAGAAAGTTCAAAGAAACAATCTTATTTTCAAGTAGTACGTCAATGTCCATTCTGCTTTTTGAATGGCTCCTTAATTCTCACTAGAGTTTATTAGTCATACATGTTTTCCCTTGATTGAATTTATTTGTAGCTGCCTCCAAGATTATATTGACAGATATTCCTCCTTACAATTTACTAGCAACATTTTTTTGTAGTGCCTGAGCTGACATGGCAAGAAAAATGGAGTGAGCAGATGCATGCACTCTACTCCGAAAATCTAATTCATGCTGCTCTCATCTCCTTATTTATTTTTTCTATTGTTAGGAGCCAAACAAAGAAGGTAACATTTGGGTTTAGTGAGATAAGTCTATTATTTGTAATTTATAGTTTCATATTTTTGAAAATAAAGCTAATAAAAATAGAGATAAGAGTTGGTTGATGTCATTTGCAGAGCCCCTACATTTTATGAGTCAGTTGCTATGGCATACGTTTTGATTTAGGACAAATTAAAAGGGTATGGAAAGAAAAATAAAAGATCATTGGATTCATTGTCACACTCCATAAGGTTGCAAAGACGGGATTAGACAAAGTAACCTTTAGTTGGATAACAGACAAATTGGGGCTGTTCTTTGGAGTCTTTCACTTTGAGTCATAGTACTTCAATAATGGGTTGCATGTGAGGTCGTATGTAGTCAGAAATACCAAGCAATTGCCCTCTTTTTGTATGTTGACATTATAAAATATATTTGAGTGGGTTGGCTTGTTTTTAAATACTGCAGATACCCTGGAAGAATGGGGCATACAGCTACGTAGCTTCCATCAGTATCCTGCCTTTCTATGGCAACCTATTAGTTGCAGGCTAGAAGTGTTAGGTCTCTAGTTGCCTAATCATCCCATTGGCCACAGTGCTCAGAAAGTCCCACAATTTGTAACCATGTACAAGAAGCAGTCTCAGCTTTGTGTTTTTCTTTGTACAATCAACAAATCCATTTCCCTCCAAAGTATAAAGAGAAATTATTTGACTTTTTTTTTATACAAAAGCTGGCATTTTTGGTGTTGCCTAGATCATCTAGCTCAAATGCAATGGTAATTCTGCAGCAAAGAGATTTCCTTTGTTCTATTCACTGTGCTTTTGGTGCTAGATGAGCAATCACTTACAGTTGGTACCCCATGAACATATGTTGCAGAAATGAATGAAAATGGAGAAATGGCTACGTTTAACATTATTGGCTAGGGAGAGTATGAGGCTGTGTAAATTGAGCTGTGTAAATAACCTGGGCAAATTGGAATCTGTGCATTCTTCCTGTCTGTGGAATTTAAGATGAGAGCATTCATAATTGCCTGCCTTGTGGGTGAGCTGAGGTTATCTAAGTTGGTGCTTTTAAGTGCTTCAGGGTAAACAAAATGCTATACTTAACTGAATTCTGCTTAATTAATGCTTATTGGCTTTTCCATGTCCTTAAGGCAAAAAGAAACACAAAACCTTCTTGCTGCCCTTGAGATGAAGATCACATCATGACCTTGATATGCTTACCTCAGCTGTTCCTTCCTCCATCTCAGCTGCTCCTTCCTCCACTCTCTCAGGATGTGTCAAGATGGGTTTGAGTGTATCTTAGCTGAAGTGTGGGAGTAAGTGATGGAGAAGGCAGAGGGGCTGCCAAGTGGCTTTTCCTACTGAATCAAATAGAACCATGATTCTGATAAATTTGCCTACATGGTGGGCCAAATAAAAACAAAAAAGTAAGCATCAGACCAGTGTCTGGAAGTCTCAGGAAGGGCAAAGACTACCATTTAGAGGTGTTCCTTACCGTGTAAGGTTCTTATACCCATTGTCAGGTAATAGTTAGGGACAAGGTCAAGTCGTGAAATTGGCACTTATGAATGGACATTTTTAACTTCTTCTGTTCTTGTCTTTTACTCCCACAATCAAACATATTTTTCTCTCACAGGCTTCCAGTGACACACCCAATGTGGCAACAGTTATTTTTCTTTGGTGTTCCAGGTTTTCATTTCAGAAATCTTTTTTGGCACTTTATTCTGACCACCACAGAATGGTCACACCTAAAGTTGACAGCCAATTGCTTGTTCTAAGATTAGTTCTCAAACTTCTAGGCAAAGGGTATTTGTTGGGATTGTAAGCCTCATCCTGTCTATTCAGGTGAAGGTTTCACTGAAGGTGTATGGCTGGGATGAATTAAGAAAATCACATAAACAGATGTGCTGCAGCAGTAAACATATCTGTATGTTACTGCAACTTACAAACACATGAAATGATTGCAGCTGAAGCTGAGTGGATGGGTTCATTTCTGAGGGGTTCCACAATGACTGAGAGTCCATCTTCTGACAGAATCCCAGAGAGGACTCAAAGTAGGGAGCAGCAGAAAGATGTGTAGCTAGCTTAGCAAAAAGAGGGACATGGAATATTCAAACAGGCACCTGCCTCCCTCTGCAACCTCTAGAACTGGAAGAAACACATCCTAGTAAATTTTCCTACTCGAGAGATAAGAAAAGTTTTTGTGAAAACATCAGAATGGGCCCTTGAACATACACAGGCAAGGGGATGATGAAAAAGCATCAGGGTGAAGCCCTTTCCACTCAGAGGTTATGAGATGGTTACCAGATTGGTAAAATATGACTCTGTCTGTCACCTCTGAGCATCCTGACACAAACAAGCTGCATCCAGGTCAGCCAGACACCATCTAGATATCAACACCTTTGGAGCCTGAGAACCACCAAATGCACGAGAAAACTATCCTGAAAGAGAAAAGATGAAAACTGAAAAACTTAGCCATGAAACCATTGCTAAGTCTAGTAAGGCCAGGTCCTGGAAATGCAGAATGCCTTTAACATTATCTTTGCAAAACAGAAAACAGTCACCCACAGAATACATACATACATACATACATACATACATACATACATACATACATATAATTTATATTATTATAATACAATTATATTATAATATAGTTTACATTAATTATTGGGGGACCAGTGGAAGGGAAGAATAGGGTAAGAAAAGATAGAGACCAAAATACAATTATATAAATGTATGAAACTATTTCTGCAAAATGCATTATTATGTATCATAACCGAAAAACACTAAATAAAATGCAAAATCCAAAAACTAAAGACACAGGCAATCATGGTGACCCTTCTAGTCCCACTCATAAGTCTGGGGAAAGGATTTCTCAAACCCAGAAATTCAAAATGATCCTGGGATACATATTCAAAGTCTGTCTAAAACAAAAAGCAAATCAAGAAAAAAGAACTAGATATAAAATAGATTCAGTAATTTTTATAAAATTAAATTTTAGTAGTAGTTTTATGTGACACGTTATTTCTGAATATAATTGTCCACATAGAATAGAATCTTTTCTTCCTATATATGCAATAATAAATCACACATAAAGCCTTAAAAGCAGGGGCTGGAGAGATAGCTCCTTTGTTAAGGCACTGGCTTGTAGAGAGAGTTTCTGTCCCACCTGGTCCCACAAGCCACTTTGCTCCAAATAAACACACAGAGACATATTAATTATAAACGGTTTGGCCATGGCCTAGGCTTCTTACTGGCCTGATCTCTCTTAGTTATTAACTAATTTCTATTACACAATTATTGCCACAAGGCTATGGCTTATCCATAATCTGGCATGTTACTCCTTCAGCAGCTACTTGGTGTCTCCTCTTCCCAATAGCTACATGGTGTTCCTCTCATGGCTTTTCCTGCATACTTTCCCCAGAATTCTCCTTGTTGGTTACCCTGCCTATACTTCCCGCCTGGTTACTGACAAATCACTGTTTTATTCATTAACTAATAAGAGAAACATATATACAGGACATCCCCCATCACTGGATGCCCTTCTTAAAAGCCTGGTTAGATACCCCTAGAAAAGCCAGGTTAGATATCCAGAACCCATACAGGGCTCATGATTATTTGTAACCCCAGTTCTCAGAGAGCCAATGCTTTCTGCTGGTCTTTGTGGGCACTAGATGCACAAATGGTGTACATATATACATGGAGGCAAAACACCCATGCACATAAATAAAAAGTACATTTTCAAGAAGACAGAATGAAATTAAAAAATGTTGTTGGATATTTGTATACTACATTGAAGCTACATTGCTGTGATTGGTTTTAATAAACAGCTGAACTGCCATGAGTTAGGCAGGAGATACAAACAAGACTTCCGGACAGACAGAGGAAGTTGGAGGGGTTTTATAGTATAGAAATGATTGGATAAAGTGGTGGATTGTTGAGCCTACATTTAAACAACAACAAGTCTCAAATATTTACATTGCTATGGATTTGTGTGTATTCACACAAATTTAAGTCTTTATTTTTGTTAGAATATATGCTACATATGTTTCTACTTTTGTTTCAGGTATTTTTGTACATTGATATAAATTTAAACTTATTTTTATTATACTGTATACATGTTTATACTTTTGCCCAAGGTATTATTCCTATGTGGCTCATTTAAAAATGTAACATAAAGTTTTATTCTCTGAACCCTGTCTAGGATAATAAAGAAAAATGGGTTAGTAATCATCTATAACAATCAAAATTATAGTCATGTTAGGTGTTTTCAAAGTCAATCAGAAACATGTTTTAAACAGATAGATGGTCTTCAAATGCTTCAGAGACCTACATAATATAGCTTTTTAATGTCTTAATAACATAGGACTTTTCATGACAGTGAAACATGTCTGCTCATGGCAACAAGAAGAATCTACTTCATAAAAGAATGTGGGCATCAAATAACCTCCATAGGGAGTCTGCTTTATTTATGGCAAAAGCTAGACATTTTGGTAGGAAATTGTCTTTGCCTCAACTGCTGATAATATGCTGTCTAAACTGGACAAGCAGGACACAAGATATAGCAACTGCCAAGCTTTGCCAAGGCAGAGTAAGACAGTCTATCAAAAATTTCTGCTTTACAGGTAAACATGTCAGATATTCTAGGCCTGGAGTTCAAAGATGGATGCCCCAACATTACAGAGGAACCCTGGCATGACTATCTAGGCAGCCACATGTCTCTGCCATTTCATAGGTTTTAGAAGCTGTTTGCTCTGCGCTTCCTGTTCTCAGGTAACATATCCTTCTTGGTTCTCCAATGGAGTTGAAGACAAGAGAGTTTTAGTTACAGTTTTTCTTGTTACCGAGTTCAAAAAAGAAGCTCACAAAAGAAGTATTATATGTATAAGGTTGAGAGACATAAAAACTTACATTGTTTATCCAAGAAAATGTTATGAGGTCTAAAAAGATAGTTTTAGGATGGTTATACAAGTTATAATAGAAAATGATTTAGGTATAAAACTTTAGATTCATCAAGATAGGATAGATAATAGAGTATCTTCTCCAAATAGTCTAAATACAAATGGGCTAGAATGTAATTCTTACTTAATAATTGTTCTTTGTATATATAGTTTTACTGTGTTAGAGTTAAAATTTTTCCTTTTATTTAGACAAAAGGGGGGAATCTATTTTTTTTTTTGGTTTTTCCAGACAGGGTTTCTTTGTGTAGCTTTGGAGCCTATCCTGGCACTCACTCTGGAGACCAGGTTGGCCTCGAACTCATAGAGATCTGCCTGCCTCTGCCTCCCGGGTGCTGGGATTAAAGGTGTGTGCCACCAACGCCCGGCAAAAGGGGAGAATCTTGTACAATGTGAAGATACATTGCTTTGATTGGTGTTTCCCTTGTGCCTTGATTATCTCCTCCTATTTCCTCTCTCTGCCCAGAAGTCCTGCCTCTACCTCCTGCCTAGCTGATGTCCATTAAACTCTTTATTAAACCAATCACATATACATGAAACCAAAAGAGTTCATATATTTTTTTGTATGTGGATTTCTCTTTGGGCTGCCAGTTCACAAATAATTACATGGAAACTTCCTATTAATCATGAAAGCTCAGAATGAAAGAAAGGTAAAAAGCCACAACGCAAAACATGGAATAATATAAATGGGTTAATTTAAGTTATAAGAGCCAGTTGGAACCAAGTCCAAGATAAAGCTGAGCTTTATGGAGAGCAATTAGAAAAAAAGTACTGTGTCTTTGGTCCACACCTGGATTTCTTTAAAAAATGATTATTAAATTTTGTTTCATGTATATGTATGTATGTCTCAATATATGCATTCACATGTGTGCAGTACCCCTGGGAGCCAGAAGAGGGCTTCAGGTCTACCAGAACTGAGTTACAAGTGGTTGTTAGTGGGGATGGGAACCTTTCTTGGATCCCTTTAAGCAGTATTAACTGATGTGCCATCTTATCAATGGATTTCCATGCTCAGTTTCCAGGCCAAAGTTCACAGTTCACAGTCTGCACAAATTCTTTCTGTTTTCATACACACTCACAAACCTCCCCAACCCTTCCATGTGTATTTTGGCTTACAAAAATTGTAACAGATAACATATATTCTGTGGGCTGTTTTTGCTTTCTGTTGTTTTGGTTTTGGTTCACATAATAAAATGGTTTAGTGATACTACACACACACACACACACACACACACACACACACAGAGAGGGGGGGGCGGGAGACAGATCCTGTCTCTAAGAGAAAATGTATGTTATTTGTCTTTTCTAAGACTGGTTTATTCTTCACATATAATCACTTAGTGGCAGGTTGTCTTTAGGAGATTTCGCCCCATGCCATACATATTCTTAGCTGTTGTCTGTTCTCAGGGAAACTTGCAAAAACAGAAAATTTTTATGTGGACAGATTTTCTGTCCCGCCATGTCCCTCAGCCCTTTAGTCCCAAATAAATACACAGAGGTTTCTATTAATTGTAAGATGTTTGGCCAATGGCTTGGGCTTCTTGTTGACTAGCTCTCTCTTAATTATTAGCCCATTTCTATTAAACTATGTATTGCATGAGGCTGTGGCTTACTGATAATGCTCTGGGATGTTACTCTTTTGGTGTGTACATGGCGTCTCAGCAGAGTTCCTATTTCTCCCTGCTTATATCCTGTTTCTGCCCAGATACCTCACTTCCTGTCTGCCTGTACAGACCTGCAGACCTCTATGGTTAACTAATGGCAAGCTCCATTCTCTGATCTTCAGACAGGCTTTATTGGTACAAGCAAGATAAGACCACATTTATCCCTACAAGTTTCCATTTGCCTCCTTTAAGTCTAAGTAGCAGTATTGTGCTTCCAGGCATTTTTTCTTTCTTTTTAATTTTTTAAACTGTAATTTAAACTTTGTTTGGAATTTACAGTCATTAACTATAAAAAAATTAGTATTCAAAACCTGTGTGTGAGACTCTCCTAATTACATGCATTGTTAAAGTCAATCTGAGAATTAAAGAGGCAGTTGTCACCCGTTGTCTCTATGTGAGTATTCACAAAAGAGACAGGAACATCCATGTAAGTGTGTGTGTGTGTGTGTGTGTGTGTGTGTGTGAGAGAGAGAGAGAGAGAGAGAGAGAGAGAAGAGAGAGAGAGAGAGAGAGAGAGAGAGAGAGAGAGAGAGAGAGAGAGATTAGTGGTCCACCAAGAAGCCCGGCACCAACAACGCTCCAGTAATGTGTTAGATTGCCAAGTAGATGGTTCCATTTCTTTTAAGTGCTACATCTGGTGACACATCAGCATCAGGGCACCATCTTCTGGTAGCCTTTTTTGCTGACAGTGCACAGTGGACATATGTTCTCAGGACCTTTTAATCCACATGGAAGCACAGGTGTGCCTCTCAGACTCTAACAGAGGCTAAAAACAATGGCTGATTAAACACATACTTTTACATTACATACAAAGTAGATATGTGAAAAATCTGTGTAAAATTTTTTCCTTCAGCATCTCATTCAACAGGAAAAACCAGATGGCTGTAATCAGGTTGAAGTCACACATGACACCAAGTCTATTTCAGTCAGTCTTCTAGTCACTGGATAAGATAATGTGTTCTCAGGCCCTGTTTTCAATATATCAGGGAGTCTCTAATGACTGACCATGCTATTCCTTCTCTGTGCCTACAGGATGGACTGGAGTCAATGATCCAAATGATTCTGCTTTCTTTCTTTTAAAAAAACAAATTCTTATCTCATCCATTATACCCTGACACAGTTTCCCTCCCTCCACTCCTCATCCCCCCTCCCAGATCTACTCCTCTTCCACTTCCCTTCAGAAAAGAGTCGGCCTCCCAGAGATATTAACCAAACACAGCATAGCAAGTTACAGTAAGACTGTGACCCTCTCATGTCAAGGCTGGACAAACCAACCTAGAAGGAGGAAAAGAGTCTCAAGAGCAGGCAAAAAGTCAGAGATACCATACTTCCACTGTTAGGAGTCCCACAAGAATACCAAGCTACACAACCATAGATAACCTAGCACAGACAAGTGCAGGCTCTGTGATTACTGCTTCAGTCTCTCTGAGCCCCTATAAGCCCTGCTTAGTTGATTCTGTGAGCTGTATTCTCCAATAATTCTCCATCCCTCCCTTTTTAGGGATTCCCTAAGCTCTGAGGAAAGGGACTTGATAGTGATCTCCAATTTGGGCTCTCTCCGTGCCTAAAGTTTGGCTGTGGGTCTCTGTATCTACATATCTCTCTCTCTCTCTCTCTCTCTCTCTCTCTCTCTCTCTCTCTCTCTCTCTCTCTCTTCTGTGTGTGTGTGTGTGTGTGTGTGTGTGTGTGTGTGTGTGTGTGTGTTTCCCTTCTTTGGGTGTGGCTACTATGGGATTATCTATTGCCCATGTTTTTATGGATGTAGCTAACTTCCTTGGGTTGAAGTTTTCTTTCTAGTACCTTCTTTAGGGCTTCATGGATTCATGGGTAGATATAATTAAATTTCTCTTTGTTATGGAATATCTTGTTTTCTGTCTATGGTGATTGAAACTTTTGCTGGGTATAGTAATTAGCGCTGGCATCTGTGGTCTCTTAGAGCTACAGGACATCTGTCCAGGCCCTTCTGGCTTTCAGAGTCTCCATTGAGAAGTCAGGTATAATGTTACATGGTCTTTTTCCCTTACAGATTTTAACATTCTTTCTTTGTTCTGTATGTTTAGTGTTTTGGCTATTAAGTTATTCAGGGACTTCCTTTTCTGGTTCAGTCTGTTTGGTGTTCTGTAAGTTTCTTTTATCTTTATAGCCATGTCCTTAGGTTAGAAATTTTTTCTATGATTTTGTTGAATATATTTTCTGGGTCTTTCAGTTGGGATTCTTCTCCTTCTTCTATTCCTATTACTCATAGGTTTGATCTTTTCATAGTATCCCAGATTTCCTGGATGTTTTGTGTTGGGAATTTTTTTAGATTTTTTATTTTCTTTGTCTAATGCATCTGTTTCTTCTATCATATCTTCAATGCCTCAGATTCTCTGGTCTCAAACTCTGCCTCCCAAGTGCTGGGACTAAAGGTGTGTGCCACCATCGCCTGGCAGTTTTTTTTTTTTTTTTATCAATTGCATTTCCATTTTCTGGTTTTGAGCAGTTTTATTCATTTCCATCAACTGTTTGATTTTTCATGCATTCCTTTAAGGGCTTTTTTAATTTCCTCTTTAAGAACCTCTATCATATTCATAAAGTTGGTTTTAATGTCATTTTCTTGTGCTTTAGCTATGTTGAAATATTCAAGGCTTGCTGTAGTAGGATAGCTGGGCTCTGGTGGTAGCATATTGCATTGGCTGTTGTTTCTTGTATAACTATGCTGGTGTCTAGGCATCTGAGTTTATAGGCATATGTGCTAATTTCTGAGTTTTTCTTTGTTGGATGGATGTTTTGCTCCTTGATGTAACCTGTGGTTGAGCAAAGGATCTCCACCCAAGTTAGAGGCTGGAATTCTGGTGACAGGAATAGCCTCTGGTTGATCAGGTGGGACTCCACCTGATTTGGAGGCTGGGGCATGGGGAGGAATGGAGAGGGAAATAGGGGTAAGGTAGAAAGCACTGAGAATGTTGAGGTGGGTCCTTGTGTGGGTGGCCTACCTGGAGTTCTGGTGGCTGGCCTAATCCCTGGTCAAGGAGAATGCTGCTGCTGGAGTTGGGGGCCAAGATATGGTGATGAGGTAGGGAGGGCTGGTGGGCAATATGGTGGGCACTGACAGTGGGAGAGATCTGTGGGCAGGCAGCCTACTGAGTTCTGACCTACCTGGAGTTTGGGCAGCTGGTTGACCTTTGGTTGAACAGGGTACATTCACTAGTGGCCTTGCTTTCTTAATTACTATCTCTATGTTTCATTTCTTTAAAACTAGGAAAATTCTGGGCAGAGGACAGTTTGTTCTTTGGGAGTAGGGATAAGATGTGAAGGAATGGACTTTTTCTTTCCTTCAATGCAGCAGGCCATTACAGAAGTAACTTTTTAAAAATGTGCCTGTAGAGCCAGGCACTGGTGGTTCACACCTGTAATCCCAGCACCCATCTAGGTGAGGCAGGAGGTTCAACCTCCACTATACAGTGAGTTGAGACTGGTTTGGGCTACAAAATGGAACCCTGTACCCCAAAATAAGACATAACAAATACTACATTAAATTAAACAAACAATATATATATATATATATTATATATATATATATATATATATATATTGTTATGCTCTGTGCTGGCTAGTTTTATGGCAACTTGATAAAGCCAGAGTCATTTTGAAAGAGGGAACCTCAAATGAGAAAGTGCTCCTGCCATTTTGGCCTGTTAACAATCTTGTGGTTATATTCTCTTGCTTAATGTTTGATGTGGTAGGGTTCAGCTTTCTCTGGGCTGGTGGCCCTGGGTGCTATAAGAAAGCAAGTTTGAGCAATCCAGTTAGCAAAACTCCTTTGTGTATCATTTCTTGCTTTCCAGGTTCCTGCTTTGTTTGAGTTCCTTCACTGAATTCTCTCAGCAATTAGAGTGTGACCAGAGTTTTATAGATGAAGTAAACCCTTTCTTCCCCAAGTTGCAACTAATCATGTCATTTGTCACAGTAATAGGAAACCCTAACTAGGAAAGGTTTTGTCTCCACTATTGCCATGAACTGCTCAAAGCATTCAGTGGCTCCCATGTGTACTGCACCTGAGTTCAAGTGCCTCCATCTCTGTGTGAAGAGGGAAAGCTGTTGTTTCTCTTCAAGTCCTTGCAGCAGGGACTTCAAACATTTCTTTTACTCTACAGTGACAGAGGTGTTAGAATGGGGGAGACAGAGCAAGTGATAATCCTTTGTATTTTTCAGTTGACCTGGGAGTACAAAGTGTCCACACGTAGCCAGCTGTTTACATATTTGGAAACCCAGTAAAATCTGCATAATTTTATCTTAAAAGTTGCCTACTCAGCCTAGAGTAGTATTTTAGTTATGGTTTCTATTGCTGTGGAAAGACACCATGACCATGGCAAATTTATAAAGGAAAACTTTTAATTGAGGCTTGCTTACAGATTCAGAGGTTTAATCCATTATCATGGTGAGAAGCATGGTAGCATGCAGGCAGACATGGGGCTGGAGAAGAAGCTGAGAGTTCTACATCATGATCCATAGTCATCAGGAAGTGAACTGACTCATATTGGGCATAGCTTGAGCATATATGAGACCTCAAAGCCTCCTCCCCTCCACATAGTGACACACTTCCTCCAACAAGGCCACATATAATATAGCAAGGCCAACATCTCCTAATGGTGCCACTTCCTAAAGAATTAAGCACATGCATCTATGGGGGCCATGCCTATTCAAACCACCACAGTGTGTATGTCTTCCTTAATGAGCAAAGCATGCCCGATGGCTCAACTTAGGAATGAAGAATATGATGAAGGCTGAGACATCATCAGTGTCATTTTTCTGGGAATGGATTCTGGAATCTGACAGCTGATCCTAGAAAACATGCCACAGAAAGTGAACTGTGTAGAAGATGCTCAGTAGACATAGACCGGACATAAGGTGCTCTGAAGACATATGGGCTTTATGGAAGATGCTTTGCAGACATGTGGGATCAAAATTGACCCAGGCACAGGGACATGATGAAAGATGGTCCACAAATACATCTGGAATGCATGGGTTGGGTGGAAGAGTCTCTATTGACAGATGCACTCAGAGAAGATCCAACACAGGCACATGGGTTGGGAAGAAAATGTTCGTATATATCTGGGCTGGTAGAATATGATCCACAGGCACACTGGTTGGATGGAAGATGCTCCACAGAGAGATGTTCTGCAAATAAAATGTAATAAAGACACATGGGTTAGGGGGAGGATGATCTACAGACACAGGACCTAGACAGAGGATTGTTCAAAGACACAAGGATTGGGTGGAGGATGCCATCATCCATCCATCCATCTATCCATCCATCCATCCATTCATCTTGTATCTCTAGATCTGTCATCTCTCAAACATTCATTTATATGATCTTTAAAAGTAATTTCAAAGTAATTTCTAAGTATCCTTGCTTATAAGCCCTCAGCAGAGACCATGTGGTGCATATTATGAAACCTAAGCAGAGAACAATGATGTTATTTCAGAAGTGACTGTTATTTCACATCCAGAAGTGACTGAGAGGTGATGTTCCTAGTGGCCGTGCCTCTCAGGGGAAGGGAATCATGGTCTGAACATGAGTTTAACAATATTATGTATACACAACAGCAACAAAGATGTAATGTGCTAGTTTGGCAATTTCATAAGAATTCTTAAACATTTTTTAAATGCCCACTTGGGTTTCTATGTTGTTGTAAAATGACTTATTATGATGCATCTTTGCTCAAGAAGTTTGGAGGCCTTATAAATTCTATAATCAAATACTCCAACCCATGAACAGCCTCAATGTACCTTTCTGCATGTATATCCCCATACCATTGCTCCCTGAATGTTTTGATCACATAGTCCAGGGACTGTCATCTGGTCATTACATGTCCATTTTTATTGCCAACAACCTCCCTCAGCTCTTATGAACAGAGGATGCTGTAGCCATGGAGCCAAACAGAGCAGATCTGATTCTGAGTGTCACTGCTGGTCACAGAATGAGACAGGTTATGTATCTCAAATCTCACATCTGTATAGGGAAGCAATAATGATTAATGCTGGTAAGAGTGTGTGTGCCAAGCAGCCTAGTCTAAAGTTTGTCACACAGTGCTTAATAAATCCTAATTTTCCTTCAATGTATATTCCTTTTGATTCTGAATAAATTTTCTCTTAGCTGAGAAGAGCACTCCTCCTACCTCCTGCCGTCATTTTAGCTCATGGTAATTTCTCCACTTAGGTTGTCTTTGGGCACTTCTTGTCAGGCACATTCATTTCCCTTAAGACATCATTTTTTTTAAAAAAAAAAAGCTTGGGATCTTAAATGACAAAAAGCATGTAAAGTGCTTCTCATGAGACCTGAGACTTGACAGCTAGTAAGTGCTCCATAAATATTTCTGTGGCTGTTACTTCTATTGCGCAGGCAACAGTCACTCATATCCCTGTGGTGAGAACAACTCCATAGAAGGTTTGTACAATGGATGAGGTCTGTTTCTGAACAGAAGATGCAAGATGGCACCATGGGCAAGGACAGGCCCCCTGGGCTGATTGTGTAGATTGAAGCCCTGAGCCTACCATTTCCTCTTGTGTTTTGTTGGCCATGCTCCTTCACCTCCTAACTTAGAAGGCTGGCCACCCCTAGAAGTATACAAAATCTGGATTAAAGTGTACTAAAGCAAATAAAAGCTCTTTGTAGGCAAGCACTGTCACCAGTGTTTCCTCCAGGCTGTTCTCACACCTTGTGAATTTTGAAACCTACAAAGCAAAGGTGTATGTGTCTGCTGATCTTCCCAGTAATAGGAGCAAATGAAATATCCGGTGTCATCAGGCATGTTCAGAGGAGGATGGGGACACTTGCCAGGAGGCTACACTGTGAACTTCCTTCACATATCTTTCCCATAACACGGAGGACTGTATCTAGTATTCTTGAACATTTTGATGGAGACAAATTGATTTCTTTCTGTATGCCACAAAACATACTAAACATAGGGTATTATAATTCAAAAGCTGACATGTTATTCAATGAAAACTTGACTTATTGCAATGTCATCATTTTCATTTCTTGATTAGCAGCACTTGCTGTTCCTTCAGTGGCTCAGAGTTAATGAGTTTCATTCTGGAGCCCTGAGTTGTTACACACTTAAATCAGACATTGTGGTCGTCTCTTTTAGCTTCACCTTCATCTCATTTTCCTGTTTCTCTTTTCTGTCTGCAGAAGATTCACATTCACATTTGAATCACTGAACTGTGACTAAATGACAAAATAGTTTTTATTTACAAAAGGCTAGCTATACTTGTCAGCCACTTCCCTGGGCAACATTTCCAACATTGCAACATTTTATAGATAAGCTTATGAAATAAGTACTGGACAAAGCAATGCCACTCTTCATGCTCTTGATCTCTAAGGAGTGGCTGGCTTAGTAACCCACTGAATGAATGTCCAAATGTGGCAATGTGCAGAACAAAACACAAGCTTGAACCCTTAGTCTTTTATGTCAGCAAGATTAAAGATGGCATCATGGTACAATCCAGCGAGCCAAGGCTCTATTCTGACTCTGATTTTGCTTCCTGGAAAACATGTGATCAGAGGGAAGTAAGTAAGTCATTTCTTCCATTGACCTACAAAATGGGGGTAACAGTGTTCCTAATGCATGATATCATCACTGGGGTGTATGCAGATCATAAGCATCTGTAATATGTATGGTAGTGTTACACAATGAAGATATAATTGCTATGAACACATAATGATAGATTCAATGAGGTTCTGCAGGGTGAGTTTGCTGAAACATGGGCTACGAGGTAAAGGTGTGCACATAGGATATTTATTAGAAAACTGTTGCAGGAAAATACATTGGGATATGGCCAAAAGTAAGTTTGGATATATAGACACTGATTTAGCCCCCATAGCTGCTCCCAGAGGCAGTCTGAACGATGGATGGCCATTCAAGTAGATGTCCAGGAAATCTGGGAGCTGAGCCTTTACACTTGTGCATATGCCAGATTTGAACCTGGGTTTCATCTTAGAAGGGCTTTACTCCAAACTCCATGTTAGGAGGAATGAGTATGGGAGTCCTGAAGAGGGACAAGGTAATGCCCCACTTATGATAGCTGTATTTGATACACGTGGTATTCTATCACTCTCCCAGGCAGTATACTCCTGGTGGGTAAGAATTATGTGTGCTCTATCTGGCATGCAAAGTGCTCAGTAAATATTCATCAAATTGAATGGAACTAGGCATAATGCTGTCACATTAGAAAAGGATTGTCTCTGTACTTAGTGAGCTGGGAAACTCATTCTTAGACATGCAGAAATTATTGATATTTCCATATTGTACTACCAATTATCTTTGTAACTTAACCAGAATACAAAATATAGCAGATAAAGCATTACTATAAAACTATTCATATGAATATATAATGGAAAATATAAACCATGAACTTTTCCAAATGATTTATAGTTAAATTTGGTAACTGGTCACATTTGTAAGACTGTTTCTTAGACTCTTATCTCCCAGATCCTGATGCTTAGATGGAAAGCTGAATCTCAGTCACATTGTACAATGTTTACAACATCAAGGAGCTGCCCTGACAGAAGAGTGCATTATTTCTTCATCATCTCTGTGTGGGAACATTTTCATGATAGAATTTTATGACAAAAATCATTTTCTTTAACCTGACTACTCGTCCATAGTCCATAATCTATTGAACTGAGACTTTAAGTGCAAGGTAGAGAGCTGGAGTGAGACGAGCATTTTGGCAAGCAGAGGGTGATGAAGTGAGGACATCTGATGGAACAAGCATAGTGTTTACTAGTTGTTCTTTTGGGGACACAGATAAAAGGACAGTATGTAGCAATGGCAGTGGAAAGAAATATTCCCAAACGATACCTGGTATAATAGGCATAGTTCTCTGAAGGAACAGACTAACAGTGTGTGTGTGTGTGTGTGTGTGTGTGTGTGTGTGTGTGTGTGTGTGTGTGTGTGTGTGTGTGTGTGTGTTTCACTGCATTAGGCTGATTATGAACCCCTTACTTTACCTAGGATTGTACTTGAAAATCCTTCAGATGAAACAGACAACTGTATGGCTCTTTTGGAGGTACTTACTGGGATAAAGTCTTCCACTCCAATCATGTCTACCCATTTGTGAAGAACTCTGAGGAGACCAGGGGTTCAAGGAACATTGCTGGTTGAGTCTCTGACTTAGAGATACAAGTTATGCATCATGGCTGAGACAACTGGAAAAGCAAAGGTATTGTCCTTTTCTTGGAGTCTTTAGTTGTCTGCATGTAAACATCTTATTTGTGGAATTCAGTTCCATTTCAGAGCAGTAAGAATGTTATAGGTGTGCCAGGATGGCTTTATTTATCCCACAAAACAAGATCAAAACAATTAGTAAAAATGAGTATTTGAATAACTCCTACCTCTCCTTGGATGTGGGCATTCTTTCAGCCACCAAGATCTGAGCATCTTTTTTTTGTCATTTTTTATTTGAATTAGAAACAAGATGGTTTTACATGATAATTCCACTTTCCTTCTCCCTCCTGTCCTCCCCTAACACCCTCCCCAACTAAAACCCTACCTATGACATACCCTTATTTCTATTCTTCCCCTGACTCAACTTTTCTGCTCCCTCATGACCTCAGCATCCTTCCTCTTCTTCCCTTCTCATTCTCGTAGCTCCCTTCCCCCTCTTCCTGTGCTCTCAATTTGCTCAGGGAATCTTGTCCCTTTCCCCTTCTCCAGGGGACCATGTATGTCTCTCTTAGGCTCCTCCTTGCTTACTAGCATCTCTGGCAGTGTAGATTGTAGGCTGGTAATCCTTTATTCTATGTCTAAAATCCAAATGTGAGTGAGTAGATATCATGTTTGTCTTTTTGTGATTGGGTTACCTTGCTCAGAATGATTTCCTCTAGTTCCATCCATTTTCCTGCAAATTTCAAGATTCCATTGTTTTGTTTAGTTTTTTTCTGCTGAGTAGTACTTTATTGTGTAAATGTACCACATTTTCTCTATCCATTCTTCAGTAGAGGAACATCTAGGCTGCTTCCAGTTTCTCGCTATTACAAATAGTGCTGCTATGAACATTGTTGAGCAGATGTCCTTGTTATATGAATGTGCTTGTTTTGGGTATATGCCTAAGAGTGGAATTGCTGGATCTTGTGGTAGACTGATTCCCATTTTCTTGAGGAGTCACCATACTGATTTCCAAAGTGGTTGTACAAGTTGGCACTTCCACCAGCAGTGGAGAAGTGTTCCCCTTTCTCCACATCCTCTTCAGCATAAACTGTCATTAGTGTTTTTGATTTTGGCCATTCTGACAGGAGTAAGAAGGTATCTCAGAGTTGTTTTGATTTGCATTTCTCTGATGGCTAAGGATGTTGAACACTTTATTATGTGTCTTATAGCCATTTTAGATTCCTCTATTGAGAATAGTCTATTTAGTTCTGTACCTCACTTTTTAATTGGATTCTTTGGTGTTTTGGAGACTAGCTTTTTGAATTCTTTATTTTGGAGATCAGCCCTCTGTCTGATGTGGGGTTGGTGAAGACCTTTTCCCATTCTGTGGGCTGCTGTTTTGTCTTGTTGACTGTGTCCTTTGCCTTACAGAAGCTTCTTAGTTTCAGGAGGTCCCATTTATCAATTGTTGCTCTCAGTGTCTGTGCTACTGGTGTAGTGTTCAGGAAGTGGTCTTCTGTACCAATTAATTCAAGGGTATTTTCCACTTTGTCTTCTAATAGTGTTAGTGTAGCTGGGTTTATGTTGAGGTCTTTGATCCATTTTGACTTAAGTTTTGTGCATGGCAATACACTTGGGTCTATCTGTAGTCTTCTACATGTCTACATCCAGTTATGACAGCACCATTTGTTGAAGATGTTCTCTTTGTTCCAACATATAAATTTGGATTGTTTGTCAAAAATCAGGTGTTTGTAGGTGTGTGGGTTAATATCAGGGTTTTCAACTCTATTCCATTGGTCTACCTGTCTATTTTTGTGCCAATACCAAGCTGTTTTCAGGACTATAGCTCTGTAATAGAACTTGAAGTCAGACATGGTGATGCCTCCAGACATTCCTTTATTGTACAGGATTGTTTTGGCTATCCTGGTTCTTTTGTTTCTCCATATAAAGATGAGAATTGGTCTTTCAAGTTCTGTGAAGAATTGTGTTGGGATTTTGATAAGGATTGCATTGAATCTGTAGATTGCTTTTGGCATTATTGCCATTTTTACTATGTTGATCCTACCTATCCAAGAGCATGGGAGATCTTTCCATTTTCTGGTATCTTCTTTCTTTCTTTAGAGAGTCAAAATTCTTATGGTATAGGTCTTTCACATTTTTGGTTAGTGTTACCCCAAGGTATTTTATGTTGTTTGTGGCAATTGTAAAGGTTGATGTTTCTCTGATTTCTTTCTCCACCAATGTGTCATTGGTATATAGTAGGGCTACAAAATTTTTTTTTGAGTTAATCTTGTATCCTGCCACATTGCTGAAGGTGTTTATCAGCTGTAGGAGTTTCCTGGTAGAGTTTTTCAGCTCACTTATGTAGACTATCATATCATCTGCGAATAGTGAGAGTTTGACTTCTTCCTTTCCGATTTGTATTCCCTTTATCTCCTTTTATTTTGCTTATTACTCTAACTAGAACTTCAAGGACAATATTGAAGAAGTATGGAGAGAGTGGACACCCTTGTCTTGTCCCTGATTTTAGTGGAATTGCATTCAGTTTCTCTCCATTTAATTTGATGTTGGCTGCTATCTTGCTGTATATTGCTTTTATTATGTTGAGGTATGTTCCTGTTATCCCCGATTTCTCCAAGACCTTTATCAAGAAGGGGTGTTGGATTTTGTCAAAGGCTTTTTCAGCATCTAGTGAGATGAGCATGTGTTTTTTTTTTCTTCAGTCTGTTTTTTTCCCCCCTTTGGTTTTTCGAAACAGGGTTTCTTTGTGTAGCTTTGGAGCCTATCCTGGCACTATCTCTGGAGACTAGGCTACCCTCAAACTCACAGAGATCTGCCTGCCTCTGCCTCCTGAGTGCTGGGATTAAAGGCATGCACCATCAACACGCGGCTTCAGTCTGTTTATATGGTGGATTACATTGATGGATTTTCATGTGTTGAACCATCCTTGCATCCCTGGGATGAAGCCTACTTGATCATGGTGGATGATTTCTCTGATGTGTTCTTGGATTCCATTTGCCAGTATTTTATTTATTTATTTATTTATTTATTTATTTATTTATTTATTTATTTATTTGGTTTTTTGAGACAGGGTTTCTCTGTGGCTTTTGGAGGCTATCCCAGAACAAACTCTTGTAGACCAGGCTGGTCTCGAATTCAAAGAGGTCTGCCTGCCTCTGCCTCCCAAGTGCTGGTATTAAAGGTGTGTGCCACCAACACCCGGCATTTTCCAGTATTTTATTGAGAATTTTTGCATCAATGTTCATGAGGGATATTGGTCTGTAGTTCTCTTTCTTAGTTGTGTCTTTGTGTGGCTTGGGTATCAAGGTTATTGAAGCCTCAGAAAAAGATTTTGGCAATGGCTTTTCTGCTCCTATTGTGTGTAATACTTTGAGGAGAATTGGTATTAGCTGTTCCTTGATTTTCTGGTAGAATTCTGCACTGAAGCCATCTGGCCCTGGCCTTTTTTTTGGTCGGGAGACTTCTGATGACTGCTTCAATTTCATTAGGGGTTATAAGTCTATTTAAGTTGCTTATCTGTTCTTGATTTAATTTTGGCAAGTGAAATCTGTCCAGAAAATTGTCCATTTCCTCTAGATTTTCAAATTTTGAGTAATAAAGGTTTTCAAAGTATGACCTGATGATTCTCTGGACTTCCTCTGTGTCTGTTGTTATCATCCCCCTTTTCATTCCTGATTTTATTAATTTGCATGTTCACTCTCTGCTGAGCATCTTTTATGCCCCTTTTTGACTACTGGCCTCAGAGATTGATTTCTACCTTTTCAGAGGTAACCTTTTTTATGATTTTCTGTTCATCACCAGTTAAATTGGATCTGTCACACCCTGTGTGACACCAAATGAACACCTTCCTCAAACTCTTCTCCTCACTGGCACTTCCAGTCCTTTCAGCAAAGATTAGGAGACCCAATTTCTTCCTACAATTTACAAAGAAGACTTAATTCATTCTTCAAAATAACTGAGTCAAAAAAGAGAAAGCTTTTGCTTACATTTTCATTGTTTTCATGGCTAAAAGACTCTTGATGCTATAAATTAAATGCCAATTTTGCTCCTACTACTGAGTTATTTATTAGATATATATTGAATGCTTGCCATTTTCAAGATCCTTCAGATGAAACAGACAAATGTATTACTCTTTTGGAGATAACTAGTGGGATAAAATCTTCCACTCTAACCATGTCTACCCATTTATGAAGAACTCTGAGGAGAGCAGGGGTCCAATTAACATTTATGGTTGACTCTTTCTGCCTTACACTTTTGGAACAGAGGGGTTCCTACAGGTTCCTTTGAGTGTCCTCATATTAAGGTAGTGGACTAGATTATTCCAAACAAGAGAGACACGAGATGGAAGAGGAGAGAAAGGAAAGAAGAGAAAGGGAAGAGGAGAAAGGAAAAAAAGAGAGAGGAAAAAGGAGAGCGCACATGTGCTCAGCCCCTAGTGGAAGCTGGCCAGGGTTACTTATGCACACCTAAGAAAACAATGTTATAGAAAAATTTCCTGTCTTGAAAGGTTAACAGTGCCAGCTCACAAAGGATTTTGAAATTTTTTCCCTATAAAGTGCAAAATTGTTGTATTGATAATATAATTCATTTAAATAATTTGGATTAGAAAAATGCTACCACTAACTGAAATCCAGTAGGAAGAGAAAGCAATTTAATGAGCAGTTCCACTGTAGGCTCAGAGGACACACTGAAGAATGAGAATCCATAGCAGTGTAAGATGGGAAATCTAACTTAGCCTGAGCTATTGGATTGAAGAGCAGTCTGTGAGGTCTTAAATCTCAAAAACACACTTGTGTACTGTGCTAGTCAAGACTGTTCACTAGGACTTGGGGTGTATTTGGTTTGTATGTGCTTGATACATTTAGTTGTTGTTCATATGAATAATTTGAAGTTTTCTTTCTGCTACAGGTTGTGAACCTTTATTTTTATTTTTTGGGTGGGTGTCTAAAAAACATAGGTATGATATAGTCAAAATAATTAAATCCCCAATTCTTTTTTAAGAATGTATCAATAATTTGTGCGCGCGCGCGCGCGCGCGCGCGTGTGTGTGTGTGTGTGTGTGTGTGTGTGTGTGTGTGTGTGTGTGTTTAGTGGAAATATAAGAGAAGACATTTTGCTATTATGTCACCAAAAGGTATATCTGTGAAGAAAATGTGACAATTTGACTTCTTGACCTTTAGCTATCTCCATAACAAGTGACACAAAACTAGAAAAGAACATCGGGAGAGATTTATTTCACGAGCAGCTCTGGTAGGGCTGCCTTGGGAATGTCTAGATAGCTAGACATCCCTCCCTTCAAAAGACTATCATTGTTACATCATTCCTTCCTCACTGCCTTGGCCAGGCAAAGTGACTTCATTCTAACCACTAGAATGTAGCATCTCTCTTAATTCTTAAAGTGTGTCTTAACAGCAATACAGCCAGCTACTATCCCTCTCCATGATACGAAGATTCTCAAGGCCAGTGTGAAGGAAACCACGGGCATTTTTTAAACTTCAGCTGTGCAGGCTGATGGGTAGGGGTATAGGGTAGGGGGTGGAGCTCCCAGATAAGCTTTCCAACCATTGCAACTGGGCTCATATCTTGACAGCAGCCTCCTAAGGAGCCATGAGCCAGAAGCCCTCACAGTAATTGCAAATTAGTAGTCACTGAAGTTATGAAGCATAGTGATCATTTTTATTACTTGAGATTTCTAAGTCTGAAAAGGTAATATACCAAACCAACAGGAAACAAGGAATGGCATGGGCCAACAGATGCTCAGAAGTCTCTTGGCTGTTATTGGTTTCTTCAAACTACTAAACTCTTTTTTGTTGCTTCTAGAAGCCAATACCCTACCTTGTCAGCTCTACTCTGTGACTCAATTATCAAGTTCGTATCATTTAAGAATTAGCTTTAAAACAGTAGAAACAGTCATTAGCCTAAAGCATAATCAGGAAATTAACATGCCTGTTTTATTGGCCTGTGAATTTCTAATGAAGATTATTGGTATAATCTGGGTTTTAGTTTTTAAAATTAGAGTTTTGTGAGCTTTTGTTTACATGTGTCAGCTAAGAGTGTGCTTCATGTTCTGGCTTTGTGGAAGCAAGGCATGTTTTACCACCAACACATATGTTTTGATAAACACTCTAAGGTTGTACAATTCTTTACCACATAACATTTACAAAGAATTATGTGACTATCAGCTATAAAGAATACAAGTGCAAGATTATAAAATAAAACTCAATGTTGGGTAATTAAGAAGTATATTCATTATAGATTTAATTGTGGAGTAGTTTTCTTGATTTATCTCACACAAATGAATATGTGGTATTTATTCCTTTGTTTCTCTGAACTTCAGCATGTTATCCTTGTGGATGTTTGAGGCTGTACTTTTTTTCATCTATAAGGGCAAAAGAAACCCACAGAAAAAGAAAGTGCATATTTCTAATGCTAAATCAAATAATTTTGCTTATATATAAACAACAGCAGTGTAAGAAAGTGGTACAAGTAAACATACCTGGTACGAGAGAATTTTGTTTAGTGTGTTGATAATTTTAAATAGTTAATGAATCAGGGGCTAGGAAGATGGTCATTTGGTTCCTGGAACCTATGTAAAGGCAGGGAATGATGGCACACACACACAGGTGCATTCTTGTAGTTCAGTAGCCAACTTGTCTTGCTGAATAAATGAGCCTTGGGCTCAGTGCGAAACCCCATCTCAAAAAGTACGTTAAAGAGCCATTGAGGGTGATTCCAGACATCTTTGGCCATGATACTTTTTCACACTTATATACACATACCCACATACATGTGAACACACAAGGATGCATACACATGTACCACACACACATACATACACGTGTATTAAAATAGTTAATGAATAAGATAAATGCTTAGTTTAAAGGAAAATTTAAAAGTTGTTTTTCTTTTAATTTTTAAACTGATTCTTTTTTAGCAGAGTTTTACTGTGACATTTTTATACATCTATATCACTATGTTTTGTTAGATAACATCTTACAGTTCTGGAAATTGAGATAAAGGCCTCGGACATCATAGGCAAATACTCTTCCTCTGAGTTATATTCTCAATCCACTATTTGAAGAGGAGAAAACCATTTCTACATGAATTAAATGACACTTCTTAATGACATTGTTCTGTTATGAACTAGTCACTAGTTTTTTTTTTTTTTTTTTACTTCTGATATTGAATACCCATATCAATGTTCAATAGCATGAAGACAGTAAAAGAGGTCTTGCTGTCAGTTTGTGGAGAACAACCTATAGTCTAGGCAACCATCTGGGTTGTTTGTGGTTTCTCCTGGGACTCCTTTGGCCAACAACTCAATTAGATGTAACATAATCCTGGCAGTGGAAGTGGTGACAAGAAATGTCCAGTTGGAACTCTCTCTCTTCCATTATTTGGTGGTTTTATTTAGTTTACCTTTATGTTCATATATATTTTAGGAAGCTTCATTGTGTTAGGTTTCTTCCACAATACCCCTCAAATAGCCCTTAACTTTAGTTGTCTCTCATCATATTCCCTCCTTTATTCTCCCTTTTTCTTCCTTTCCCTAATTTATCCTCCTATTTCTGCACCTCCCTATCCATGTATAAAGCTATCTTTTTTATTTCCATATCCTAGGGAAATCTATCTGCCAGTCCTTTACTCTATACCTAACCCTTTGTGGTTCTATGGATTGTAGCTTGGTTATCACCGGCTTAACAACTAATAAGCACATAAGCAAACACATCCCTTGCAATTCTGGATCTGCGATACCTCACTAAGGGATTTATTTCTTGTTCCATCCATTTACCTGTGAATTTTATGATTTTTTTGATGGTGAACTAATACTGTACTCTGTAAATGCAACACATTTTCTTTATCTATTCTTCTACTGAGGAACAGCTAGGTTGTTTCTAATCTCTGGCTATTGTGAACAGCACAGCAAGGAACATGGTCAAGCAAATATCTCTGCGGTAGGATGAAGTGTCTTTTGGTATACGCCAAGAGTTGTATGGCTGGATGTTGTGGAAGATGGAATCTTATCTTCCTGAGGATCTGCCACACTGACTTTTATAGTAGCTGTACACATTTATAAGTTAAAATAAACCCTTCCCCAAGAAGTTGCATGAGATCATGTTATCTAATATAGCAACAGAGAAGCAAACCAGATCCCCTGCCTAGGAAATGGTGTCATCAACAGTAGGCTAGTCTTCTTTCTTCAATTAATGTAATCGACAAAACTCCTCCATAGTCATACCAGAGGCCTATCTTGTTGGGGATTCTAGATTCTGTTATGTTCACAATGAACACAAACTGTCATATGGTCTTTGTCTACTAATGTCAACAACAGTTTGTCATTGATTTGTATGGGCTTGTTGGTTTTTCTTATGTGGTAGACATTTGTTTTATTTTTAATTAATTAATTAATTAATTTTTTCCAGTTTTATCACATTTTCTCTTCCCTCCTCTCCTTCCAGTCCCTTCTCCCAACTTCCCCTCCCCACCCCACCCCTATCTACTTTTCCTTTCTTTTCAGAGAAGGGCAGGTCTTCCTTGAATGTCAGCCAGCCATGGCATATCAAGTTGCAGTAAGACTAGGCACCTTCTCTCTTCTTAAGGCTAAATGAGGCAACTCAGTAGGAGAAAATGGTCCTAAAAGCAGGCAACAGCCAGAGATCAGCCCTTGCTCCCAATGTTAGGCATCCCACAAGAAGACTAAGCTACACAATTGTAGCATATGTCAGATCCATGCAAGTGCTCCAGTTGGCTGTTCAGTCTCTGTGAGCCCCTAGGAGCCCAGGTTAGTTGATTCTGTAGGTTTTCTTGTGGTTATAGACTGGTTTTTATCTCTGGTATGTCTTGCTGTTTTCTCTTTTTAATCATGTCTAGTTATATCATCATATGCTGGATATCATGGAGCTGCAGAAAATTTAGATTAGGTTGTTTTTCTTAAACTGTGTTGGCTTCTTAGAACCAATAGCTAAATCAGTGGTAGATATGCTTGCTCTTGGGGGAGGAATTTATTACTTATTAGAACTTTATTGATAACCAGTCTTTAGTTTCATTCTCATCCTAGGTCATGTCTGCACTCTAGGGCATACTTTTTCATCTGGATTTAACAGAATGGCTTCAAGTGAGGTCCCTTATCTCATTTGGGCAGGTGCCTCATTGAGTTCTATAAGGTGTTCTCTGCTTTTAGCTTTACAGACTTTATCACTCTGTTGCTATGTAGTCCAGTCATTGGCTAATAACTCACAGTCTGTCCCTAAACACTCTGAAGTTGGTGGGTGGTGATGGTCAGCATTGCTCTCACCTCTCATGCATATATCCCACAATCTCAGATATTTCAGCAGCATGATTACCAACTCCTTTCCTTTCAGCCAAGTGAGCCTACCTTGGCTCTATTTCCTTTACTCTATGAAAGCAGCATTAATACCATACATGAACTTCATATAGAATTAGATTTGAAAATGCCATCTCTTTGTTTTTAGGTAAAAAAAGGAATTCAATTGCTCTTCTGTCTTATCAGATAGTTTCTGTTTAGCATTTTGAAGTCATATATAATTCGGATATAGTCTTTTATTTCTTAAAGAGAGCCAAAACAGGTTGGGCGTTGGTGGTGCACATCTTTAATCCCAGTACTCAGGAGGCAGAGGCAGGTGGATCTCTGTGAGTTCAAGGCCAGCCTGGTCTACAGACAGAGTGCCAGGATAGGCTTCAAAGCTACACAGAGAAACCCTGTCTTGAAAGGAGAGAGAGAGAGAGAGAGAGAGAGAGAGAGAGAGAGAAAACAATGCCTACCAGTACTTTGCCTTCACTGGAGTAAACTCAGTCAACGACATTGCCATTAATACTTTTGAATTTATAGAGCAGCAATTTACTCCAAACTTAAACCTCTGCTAAAAAGAATGAAATATCTTTGATATTTTAATAAAAATTTAAGCGAGAATATTACTTAACTTAAAAGTTTTACAATATTTATGTTTTACAGATTGTACCTAAGAGCTTTGTACAATCCATCTTCCAGATGTAGACACATTAATGAATATAAGTGAATTAATTTTCCTCCAGCATTTAAAATTTATGATTGGTTGGATTTGGCAGTGAGAAGTTAAAGGGGATTTGAGATCAAGTGGAGTGATTTTTAAGTGTATTGGGAAGGGTGAGTTATATTCATTTTAATATCACCAAGTTCTTTTAAAGGCTCCCATTTCTCAATGTTAAAGCTTTTAAATCAGAATCTCCCTTGATCAATGCTCCACTGGAACACAGAAAGACAAGGACAAACATTTAACAAACAAGGAAATACAGGAGGTCAATGAACTTCTGAAAAGTGCTGTATTTTAAACACCCATCAGTAATTAGGAAAATGCAAAACACAGCCATAGTAAAGTATCACCATTTACTGTTGCATGACTTTTCCTGGGGAGATGTAAACAGACATCTATTCACCCTAGATATGGCATCAAAGACCGAGCGGAGAAATGGTACTATCCACCTCAAGTTGGGTGAACCAGGGAGTTTGTTGGTCACTTAGTGGGGAATGGGTAAGTGGTTACTTACAGAAAAGTGAGTTGTAAGAAACAAATCGTTATGGTTTATTTTCAGTATAAAGTGTGCTTGGAGCTTTTCAGAGAAGCTGGAGGCACTAGGACCCCCATCACTGGACCATGCTGCTCCCCTAGAAATCTACTGCTTATTTGGGTCAATTTATCTCCCGGTCAAAAAAGTTGCAGATTGTTAAATGACTAAGCCTTCGCATCAGAGAAGGGGAGGAGAATTTAAGAGAGGGGCTATTCTGGATGAGAGAGGGGAGTGTAACTCTCTGGAGTACTAGTCAGTGGGAAAAGAAAAGGAGGGTTTGTTTTTCTTTTCTCTCTTTTCTTTTCCCTTCCCTTCCCTTCTCTTCTCTTCTCTTCTCTTCTCTTCTCTTCTCTTCTCTTCTCTTCTCTTCTCTTCTCTTCTCTTCTCTTCTCCTCTCCTCTCCTCTCTTCTTTTCCTTTGTATAGAGAGTATAAAAGGACCTTCTGCAGAAGGTCTTTCTCACTTTCCTAACTTGAAATCTCTTAAATATGTTATTGTGAAATGAGTGTCTTATTTCTCCCACAGGTGACACAAAAACTGTAGTATTGCTTTGCTCCCCCAGCATGGGTGTCAACCAAGAGAAAACTGTGTCAACTGAAGGTTGACTTTTTATTTTCAATATACTATAGCATCATCAAAGGGAGGGAGTAATGGCTGGAATCACAGGTGAGGCTTAGTCCCCTTTCTATACAGGAGTGCTAACAGTTCTGATGACATCACTATAGACCTAGGTATTACTGTTCATTTAGCCCCCATGACTATTGGGCCAAAGTACACCTTAAGTCACTTCAGAAAAACACTCTTCATAATGGCCACAGTTGTGTAATGCCCAAAGGAAATAGTGATTCACAACATCTGTCAAACACATTGGCATACCATTTAATTAATTAGGCAGAGAGTATTAGTCTGTAGCCATTCTGACCAACACTCCAGTCTGGTTAAACTATGATGATCCTCCCTCCTCAGCTTGTGTTGGTGAGATGGGAAAGTAGACTAGAGACTAAGGTCCTGAAGCCTTACACAAAGACTAAAACTAGCACAGGAAAGAGGTCTATTGTCAACGAGGGAGGAAGGCTGGAAACAGAAAACTAAAGCCCATGGAAATGGCTGGAGCCATCAGCCAGGGCAGAGGCACTCGGGATATCTGAATGTGACTGGAGCTCATTATAATACTAAAATGCACATCCCTGGGTGGAGATTTAAGATGCTGATGAGATGTAAGATGCATGAAGTCTTACTACATAAGAAATTCTAGATTATGCCAAAGAGACACAAAGCCCATGTTATGCAAATGAACCAGAAAGCCTGTGTTATGTAAATGATCTCCAAAGCAAATATTGTATAACATGAAATATCTGGTGTCCTTCATTTCTTTTAAATATTTATTTGTTTTATTTTATATGTGTGTGAGTGTTTGCCTGTGTGTATGACTCTGTACCACATGCATGACCATGGAGGTCAAAAGAGGATACCAATCCCATGGAACTGATTGTGAGCAGACATTTTCACTTGGGAATTGAACCTGGGTCTTTTTTGAGAGCAGCAAGTACTCCTAACCATTGAGCCATCTCCCTAGCCCTGCTCCTGTCCTTTGTACAATGTACCCATGCTCACATGTATTTAGCTCTAGCATTAACTATCTCTTGTCTTTGAGATGAGAGTTGTAGATTTTTATCAACAATAACAAAAACTTGCATTCTTTTATAAAGTAAGGGATCTAAACTTGGGGTGAAGCTAGGGTCAACTAATAGAGTACCCAGTGCTGTCTATTTTCCTGGGAAATCTATACCTCCTAGTACATGTGGCCATTTGAATCTTTGCTGTTCTCCTCTGACTCCAGTGTTAAAGGTTTCCAGGCTGGTGCTACTGGGAGACTGCTGAAAGGGTGGGAGCCTGGGAGGTCTTCATATTATTAGAGGCTGCTTAGAGGGAATTGTGGGGTATTGAAACCATTCTTTCTCTTTTTTGCTTTCTGCTTATGAGGTAAGTAGGTTTCCTTCATCATGAACTCCTGACTGATGTGAGACTCCCCAATGGCCCAAAGCAACTGATTCCTGAATCCAAAGTAACAGACAAACAATCATGGGCCAGAAGCTGGAAAATTGTGAGCCTAAATAAACTTGAGGTGAGTAGGAAGCCAGGGATGGATCACAGGGTCTCTTTTATGCTAAGAATGAACTCTATCATTGAACTACATTCACATCATTAAGCTTTCACTTTCTGCCCTGCCTCAACTTTCTTTTAAAAATGTTTCAATGCTAGCATACAAAATAAAGGGCTTTTATACATTTTTATTTATTCATTCATAATTTCGTAAATATATAAAATGTACTTTGATCATACCCATACTCCTGTCCAGTTCCTACCAAATCCCTTCTTCTCAGCAAGTTGCCCTCAACTTCCATGTCTTTACAGAAGAATTTGTTCTCATGTGCCCTTGAGCATAGGGAGGGTCATTACTAGAGCACACTTTCCTCTTGACTTGGTTCAGATGAATCTGTCTCCCATGTCCACCTCTCAATACAGGAAGGAGGTCACCTTGGCTGACATGAATCCTACTTATGTTTGGACTTTTCTTCTGTTGGAGAACATTTTGCAGGAAGAATGAAACAAAATAAATACAATTGATGTTTAGGTAGGTATAGCTAATAAACATGAATCTGCTATAATTTTCACAATGTAAACAATCTGAATGGAAAGTTTGCACCTTTTTGATGACTTTATTCCTTTATTTTTAAACAGTATTACCAAAATGACAAGCATCCAAGCATTTCACAACATACTTTACCAGTTTTCGAAATGGAGTCATCATCCATGAAATATCCTATCATCTCTAAAAGAAGTACAATCGAGTTGTATCAGAATCTCAATGCTGGAGAATAAGGAGAAGCTTCTGCAGGATTTTGATGAGATATATTCTTCACATCTTGTGGTATGCATTTCCAGTTAGGTCTTCTAAATTATTTTCATAGTCAAGAAAATGTACTTTCAGACATGCATGCGCTGAAAGTTAATACTACTCCAAAAAAACTTGATGAAAACAAAATTGCTTTAAGAGGGCATACCAGTAGTTTCACCCTTGAAAGAATAAATATAAGTCTTAAAGAATTAGGAAAGGAATTGAATTCAAAATGGGCACTGCGGAAAGGTGAAGCATCCTTTGGGCATATACTGAGTCTTGAAGCATATCAATTCTCATTTTCTGAGGAATCACCATATTGATTTGAAAAAATGGCTGTACCGGCTTGCACCAGCAATGGAGGAGTATCCCTTTGCTCCACATAGTCGCCAGCATGAGCTGTCACTTGAGATATTACTCTTAGCCATTCTGACAAGTGTAACATGAGACCTCAAAATAGTTTTGATTTGCTTTTCCCTAACATCTAAGGATGATGACCTTTTATTTATTTATATGGTGATGATGATGATGATGATGATGATGATGATGATGATGATGATGATGTAAACAGTCTTCTGCCTGCATGCCAGCAAAGGGCACCAGATCTCATTCAAGGTGGTTGTGAGCCACCATGTGCTTGCCGGGAATTGAACTCAGGACAACTGGAAGAACAGTCACTGCTCTTAATGGCTGAACCATCTCTCCAGCCCGGATGGTGACCTTTTAGTTAAGTGTTTCACAGTCATTTGAATTTCTTCTTTTAAGAATTCTCTGTTTAGTTCTCTATGCCAGTTTTAGTATTTTTGGTTTGTTTGTTTTCTTGGCATGTAGCTTTTTGAGTTCTTTATATATCTTAGATACTAGCCATCTATCAGGTGTGTCATTGGTAAAATTCTTTTTGCATTCTGTAGGCTGCCCCTTTATCTGAATGACTGTGTCCATTGTCATGCAGAAGCTTTTCATTTATTAATTATTGATCTTAGTGCCTTGCTAATAGTGTTCTGTTCAGAAAGTCTTTGCCTGTGTCAATCAGTTCATGGCTATTCCCCTCTTTGTCTTCTGTGAGGTTCAATGTGTTTAGTTTAGTGTTCAGGTCTTTGATCCATTTGGAGTTGGGTTTTGTTTTTTTGCCCTTTTTTATTATAAAGAAAATTATTTTACATGTCATTCCTAGGTCCCTTTTCCTCCCCTCCTCCCCTGCACCCCAAACTAACACCCTACCTATCCCATACCCTTTCTGCTACCCAAGGAGGGTGAGGCCTTCCATAGGGGGGTCATCAAAGTCTGTCATATTCTTTGGGATGGGCCTAGGCCAACCCCCTTGTGTCTAGGCCCAGGGAGTATCCCTCCATGTGAGATGGGCTCCTAAAGTCCATTTCTATGGTAGAGATAAGTACTGATCCACTACAATAGGCCCCATAGATTTCTGAGGCCTCCTCACTGACACCCACATTCAAGGGGTCTGGATCAGACCCATGCTGGTTTCCCGGCTATCAGTCTGGGGACCAAGAGTTCTCCCTTGTTCAGGTCAGCTGTTTCTGTGGGTTTCACCAGCCTGGTATGGACCCCTTTGCTCATCAGTCCTCCTTCTATGCATCTGGATTTGAATTCAGTTCAAGGTTTAGCTGTGGGTGTCTGCTTCTACTTCCACCAGCTGCTGGATGAAGGGTATATGATGGCATATGAATTAGTCATCAATCTCATTATCAGGAGAGGGCATTTAAGGTAGCCTCTCCTCTGTTGCTTAGATTGTTAGCTGGTGTCATCTTTGTAGCTCTCCAGACATTTCCCTAGTGCCTGATTTCTCTTTAAACCTATAATGTCTCCCTCTATTATATTATCTCTTACCTTGCTCTCTTCTGTTCTTCCCCCAACTCAACCTCCATGACCACCATGTCTTCCTCACCCCTTTTCTTCTCCCCTTCTCATTCTCCTAGTTCCCTCTCCCTTACCCCCATGCTCCCAATTTGCTCAGGAGATCTTGTCCCTTTCCCCTTCTCCAGGGGACCATATATGTCTCTCTTAGGATCCTCCTTGTTTACCAGCCTCTCCGGCAGTCTGGTCAGCAGGCTGACAATCCTTTACTCTATGTCTAGAACCCACAAATGAGTGAGTACATACAATGCCTGTATTTTTGTGACCTGATTACCTCGCTCAGAATAGTTTCTTCTAGTTCCATCCATTTTCCTGCAAATTTCAAGATTCCATTGATTTTTTTTCTTGCTGAGTAGTATTCCATTGTGTAAATATACCATATTTTCTCTAAACATTCTTCAGTTGAGGGGCATCTAGGTTGTTTCCAGGTACTGGCTATTACAAATAATGCTTCTATGAACATCATTGAACAGATGTCTTTGTTGTATGAATGTGCTTCTTTTAGGTATATGCCTAAGAGTGGAATTGCTGGATCTTGTGGTAGACTGATTCCCATTTTCCTGAGGAATCGCTATACAGATTTCCAAAGTGGCTGTACAAGTTGGCACTCACATCAGCAGTGGAGAAGTGTTCCCTTTTCTCCACATCCTCTCCAGCATAAACTGTCATTGGTGTTTTTGATTTTGGCCCTTCTGACAGGAGTAAGATGGTATCGCAGAGTTGTTTTGATTTGCATTTCCCTGATGGCTAAGGATGTTGAACACTTTCTTATGTGTCTTTCAGCCATTTTAGATTCCTCCATTGACAATTGTCTATTTAGTTCTGGACCCCACTTTTTAATTGGATTATTTAGTGTTTTGGAGACAAGCTTCTTGAATTCTTTGTAAATTTTGGAGATCAGCCCTCTGTCAGATGTGGGGTTGGTAAATATCTTTTCCCAATCCATGAGCTATCATTTTGTCTTGTTGACTTGTCCTTTGACTTACTGAAGCATCTCGGTTTCAGGAGGTTCCATTTATTAAATGTGGATCTCAGTGTCTGTGCTACTGGTGTTATGTTCAGGAAGTGGTCTCCTGTACCAAATTCATTCAAGGGTATTTTCTACTTTTTCTCTTCTAATAAGTTCAGTGTGGCTGGGTTTATGTTGAGGTCTTTGATCCATTTGGACTTAAGTTTTGTACATGGTGATAGACATGGATCTATCTGCAGTCTTCTACATGCCAGCATCCAGTTATGCCAGCACCATTTGTTGAACATGCTTTCTTTATTCCATTGTATAGCTTTGGCTTCAAAAATAAGGCATTCATAGGTGTGCAGGTTAATATCAGAGTTTTCAACTCGATTCCACTTGTCTACCTGTCTATTTTTGTGCCAATACCAAGCTATTTTCAGGACTATAGTTCTATAATAGAGCTTGAAATCAGGGATGCCTCTGGAAGTTCTTTTATTGTACAGGGTTGTTTTGGCTATCCTGGGTCTTTTGTTTTTCCATATAAAGTTGAGAATTGTTTTTTCAAGGTCTATGAAGAATTGTGCTGGGATTTTGATGGGGATTGCATTGAATCTGTATATTGCTTTTGGCAAGATTGCCATTTTTATTATGTTGATCCTACCTATCCAAGTACATGGGAGATCCTTCCATTTTCTGGTATCTTCTTTAATTTCTTTCTTAAAGACTCAAAATTCTTAAAATATAAGTCTTTCACTTTTTTGGTTAGTGATGCCCCAATGTACTTCATGTTGTTTGTGGCAATTGCAAAGGGTGATGTTTCTCTGATTTCTTTCTCAGCACATTTATCATCTATATATAGTAGGGCTACTGATTTATTTGAGTTTATCTTGTATCCTGCCACTTTGCTGAAGATGTTTATCAGCTGTAGAAATTCCCTGGTAGAGTTTTGGGTTCACTTATGTAGAGTATCATATTATCTGCAAACAGTGAATGCTTGACTTCTTCCTTTGCAATTTGTATCCCCTTGATCTCCTTTTGTTGTCTTATTGCTCTAGCTAGAACTTCATGTACAATATACAAGAGGTATGGAGAGAGTGAACAGACTTTTCTTGTTCCTGATTTTAAAGGATAGTGTTGAGTTTCTCTCCATTTAGTTTGATGTTGGCTGTTGTCCTACTGTATATTGTTTTTATTATGTTCAGGTATGTTCCTGTTATTCCTGATCTCTCCAGGACCTTTATCATGAAGGGATGTTGGATTTTGTCAAAGACTTTTTCAGCATCTAGTGAGATGATCATATGTTTTTTCTTCTTCAGTTGGTTTATATGGTGGATTACATTGATAGATTTTTGAATGTTGAACCAGTCCTGCATCCCACGGATGAACCATACTTGATCATGATGGATCATTTTTCTGATATGTTCTTGGATTCGGTTTGCTAGTATTTTATTTGGTATTTTTGCATATATGTTCATGAGGGATATTAGTCTGTAGTTTTCTTTCTTAGTTGTGTCTTTGTGTGGCTTGGGTAATTGTAGCCTCATAAAAAGAGTTTGGCAATGTAATTGTAGCCTCGTATAAAGAGTTTGACAATGAACCTTCTGCTTCTATTATGTGGAACAATTTGAGGAGTATTGGTATTAAGTCTTCTTTGAATTTCTGGTAGAATTCTACACTGAAGCCATCTGGCCCTGTGCTTTTTCTGGTTGGGAGAATTTTGATGACTGCTTCTATTTCCCTAGAGGTTATAGGTCTATTTAAGTTGCTTATCTGTTCTTGATTCAATTTTGGTAAGTGAAATCTTTCCAGAAAATTGCCCATTTCCTTTACATTTTCCAATTTTGTGGAGTATAGGTTTTCAAAGTATAACTTGACGAATCTCTGGATTTCCTCAGTGTCTGTTGTTATGCCCCCCTTTCATTTCTGATTTTGTTAATTTGCATGTTCTCTCTCTGTCTTTTGGTTAGTTTGGATAAAGGTTTGTCTATCTTGTTGATTTTCTCAAAGAACCAACTCTTTGTTACATTGATTCTTTGACTTTTTTCTTTGTTTCGACTTTATTGATTTCTGCCCTCAGTTTGATTATTTCCTGGCATCTACTCCTTGGGGTGAATTTGCTTCCATTTTTTCTAGAGCTTTCAGCTGTGATGTCAACTCTCTGGTGTGACTATTCTCCGTGTGAGCACTTAGAGTTATGAAGTTTCCTCTTAGTACTGCTTTCAAAGTGTCCCTTAAGTTTGGGTATGTTGTGTCTTTATTTTTATTGAATTCTAGGAAATCTTTAAATTCTTTCTTTATTTCTTCCTTGAAGCAGGAATGGTGCAATTGCATGTTGTTCAATTTCCATGAGTTGGTAGGTTTTCTGCAATTTGTGTTGTTTTTGAATTCTAACTTTAAAGCATGGTGGTCTGATAAGACACAGGGGGTTATTCCAATTTTTGTACCTGTTGAGGTTTGCTATGTTGCCGAGTATGTGGTCGATTTTTGAGAAGGTGCCATGTAATGCTGAAAAGAAGGTATATTCTTTTGTGATTGCATGGAAAGTTCTATAGATGTCTGTTAAACCCAATTGGGTCATAACTTCTCTTAGTTCCTTTGTCTCTTTGTTAAGTTTCTGTCTGGTGGTCCTGCCCAGTGATGAGCGTGGGGTGTTGAAGTCTCCCACTATAACTGTGTGAGGTCTTATTTGTGATTTGAGTTTAAATAATGTTTCTTTTATGAACATCGGTTCCTTTGTATTTGGGGCATAGATGTTTAGAATTGAGACTTCTTCCTAATGGATTTTTCCTGTGATGAATATGAAATGACGTTCTTCATCTCTTTGTATTGATTTTGGTTTGAAGTCTAACTTGTTAGATACTAGGATAGCTACCCCAGTTCGTTTCTTTGGTCCATTTGATTGGAATATCTTCTCCCAACCCTTTACTCTGAGGTAATGTCTGTCTTTGAATTTGAGGTGTGTTTCTTGTATGCATCAGAAGGATGGATTCTGTCTGCATATCCAATCTGTTAGCCTGTGTCTTTATACGGAGAGAGTTAAGACCATTAATATTGAGGGAAATTAAGGACCATGGAGTGTTTTTTTCTTGTTTGTTTTTGATTTGTTGTTTGTAGTGGTATTGTTTGTGGATTTACCCTGATTTTTCTTTTGGGATTTTGGAAAGTGCGATTATCTATTGCCTATGTTTTTGTGAGTGTAGTTAATTTCCTTAGGTTGGAGTTTTTCTTCCAGTACTTTCTGTAGGGCTGGATTAGTGGTTACATATTGTTTAAATCTGGTTTTGTTGTGGAATATCTTGTTTTCTCCATTTATAGTGATTGAAAGCTTTTCTGGGTATAGTAGTCTGGGCTGGTATCCATGTTCTCTTAGAGTTGGTAAAATATCTATCCAGGTCCTTCTGGCTTTCAGAGTTTCCATGGAGAAGTCCGGTGTAATTTTGATAGGTTTGCCTTTATATGTTACTTGGCCTTTTCCCTTTGTTGCTCTTAATATTCTTTCTTTTTTTTCTGTGCATTTGGTGTTTTAATTATTATGTGATGAGGGGACTTTCTTTTGTGGTCTACTCTATTTGGTGTTCTGTAGGCTTCTTGTACTTTCATTGGCATGTCCTTTAGGTTGGGAAAGTTTTCTTCTATGATTGTTGAATATGTTTTCTGCACCTTTGAGTTGGGTTTCTTCACTTTCTTCTATACCTATTATTCTTAGGTTTGTTTTTTTCAGGCACAGATGTCAGCTGACTCTGGGTTGCTTGGTCCTCATGGACTGATTCAATCTGCCTATGCACTGCATGGGGCCAGAATAGCCCAGTGACCTGAACAGAGTTGGGGTCCCTTGGTCCTCAAGGACCTATTCAGTCTGCCTGCAGACCCCAGGGCTGGCTTTCCCAGAGTGGGAAGACAGAAGTTGAGCCCAAGGCAGGGGCCGAAGCATCTCACCCCAGCACATCCTTTACAACACAAGCTGTCCTCAGTATTTTTCATCTTAGCTATTATAACTGGTGGAAGGTAGTATCTCAGAGTCATTTTGATTTGAATTTCCTTGATGACTAAGGATGTTGAGCACTTCTTTAAATGTCTTTGGGCTATTTGGGATTCTTCTGATGAAAATTCTCTGTTTATCTCTGGACCCCATTTTTTAATTGGGTTATTTTGTATTTTGTCTAGTTTCTTGAGCTCTTTATAAATTATGGAGCTCAGGTCTCTGTCAGATGTGGGATTAGTGAAGTTTTTTCCCAGGCTGTTGTTTTGTCTTATAGACAGTGTCCTTTATCTTACAGAAGCTTTTCAGTTTTGGGAGGTCCCATTTATTGATTGTTGCTTTCAGTATCTTAGCTATTGGTGTTATATTTAGGAAGTGGTCTCCCATGCCAATGCATTCCAGGCCTCTTCCCACTTTCCCTTCTATCAGGTTCAATGTAGTGAGAGTGCAAACTTGTACAGACATTTTGAAAGTCAGTATGGCAGTTTCTAAGAAAATTTTTACTCAATCTACCTCAAGACCCAGTGATACCACTCTTGGGCATTTACCCAAAGGACGCTCAATTATACATGAAGAACATTTGCTCAACAATGTTCATAGCAGCTTTATTCATAATAGACAGAACCTGGAAACAACCTAAATGCTCCTCAATGGAAGAATGGATACAGAAAATGTGATACATTTACACAATGGAATACTACTTAGCTGTAAAAAAAAATGATGATCTCATGAAATTTTCAGGCAAATGGATGAAACTAGAAGAAAACATCCTGAGTGAGGTAACCCAGACTCAGAAAGTCAAACATTGTATGTATTCAAACATATGTGAATATTAGATGTCATGCAAGAATAATCAGACTATAATCCATGTCTCCAGAGAAACTAGGTAACAAGGAGGACCTTAAAAGGGACATATGGATCACCCTGTGAAGAAAAATTTGATGAAATCTATGAGGCAAACTGTGGGCAAGGGGGTGGTAAGGAAAGGGAAGCGTAATGAGAAGAGGAGAGAACAAGATGGCTTAGGCAGGGAGGGATGCAGTGGAAGAGCAATGAAGGAGATATCTTAATAGAGAAAGTCACTATGGCCTTAAGAAGGAACGTGGTGCTAGGGTAACTCCCACGAATCTACAAGAAGGACCCTAGCTAAGACTCCTAGTAATAAGGGAGAGGATGCTGGAACTGACCTTCCCACCGTAATCAGACAAATGAATACCCCAACTATCATCATAGAGCCCTAGTCCAGTAATTGATGGAAACAGATGCAGACATACACAACCAAGAACCAGACTGAGCTCCAGGAATCCAGTTGAAGAGAAGAAGGAGAGGATACATGAGCAAGAGAGGTCAAGATCATAATGGAGAACTCTACAGAGACAGCTGAACAAAGCTTGTGGAAACACATGAACTCTAGACCTACATCTGTGGAGGCTCCAGGGAACCAAACTAGGCCCTCCATATATGGGAGACAGTTGGACTAGCTGAGGGACCCCTGGAAGTAGGACCACAATACAAACTTGGTACATGAGCTAGCTTGTTAGGATGCCATGCTCATCCTTAAAGCATGGGAGAGGGGCCTGACCTTGCCCCAACCTATTGTGTCAGACTTTGTTGACTCCTCTTGGAAGTTCTTACCTGTGAGGATGAGTGGACTGGAGATGGGCTAGGGAGGAGGTTAGGAGGGTGGGAGGAGAGGTAGGAGGGAGAACTGTGGTTGGAATGTAAAACAAAATCAAGAAAGTTAAAAAATGGAAACAAAGAAATTCTGTTTTCCAGGTACTCAGTAGCTCCATCCCTTTCTGTGATGCAGAGGTCTGAGGCTGGGTCTAGTGAATAAATGAACTTCATGAACTTGGAGCATCTTCCTGAACTTCTTATTGGATAACTCTACTTGGATAATAATGTAACACTAGTAGATGCCCTGCAGATACCTGCAACAGGGGCAGGAGGTAACTGAGCCCCTCACATGTGGGCTTTGGTTTTACATCTTTAAGGAAATAAGGTGTTTGTGGTTGGGTGGTCAAGGCAGGCAACAGAAGAGAACCCTTGTGGTGTTACAGTAAACCACAAACCACTTTAGTTTTCCTTCTGTGATTGATGGTATCACTGAAAACCCTCTGTGGGACAACTGTACTGTCTCAAATCTTGAACTGCTGGCTATTCATTATGCGGTGTGTTTTCTTCCCTCATCTGGTGTTAGTGTATACTGGCCAATGAATCATGTTTGTCTCATCCGAAGCAGAACAGGTTGGGTTGTGTATCTTATACTCATTTCCAAGGGGAAGATGAAATAAGTGTGGTCTGAGACAGAATCTGATAGAACACATGTTAGGAAATACCAGACTGAAAGGGGGTAGGCAGAGAACTTAGCCAGGACTCCACATTTCAACACTGGAGTGAAGACATGCCAGCCTCTGACATCCATACAGTGGCAAAATCATGGATATCTGTAGGACAACTGGCCTTTTAAGTTCCTTTAATTAGAGCAACCATTTCCAAGTGAAGGTAACACCAGTTTCCTGAATTGATGTACCCATCCATTTGCATATACTCAGGACCAAACTTTCCAACTAAGAGACAAACTGAAGTGTTTACACTGTCATTTTAAGGGAAACTATGGAAAAGAAAGAGAGCAATCTGTCCTAAGACTATTTTTAAGCTAGGGCTAGTCCTAAAAGAAAGAAAAATAGATTTGTACAAGGTATGCAGCCACATGGATCAAAGTTTTTACTTCGTCCTTTGCTGGCATTTTCAGTGCTCCAGAGGACACCATAGCTGGGCAGGACATACATGCTGACAGTGATGACAATGACTGCCAGCGTGGAGGCTCTCCTGAGGTGGGATACGTGACATAAGTCACAAGGTGCAAACAGGACCAAATAATTCCAAAGTGATTGATTTGCTGTGCAAACAGCAGTATATACATGGAGTTAGCTATTCATTGTGTCTCAGACTGCAGGTGTCAGATAGGTTGTGTCAAACTCCCTTCCCCATCAGGTAGAACACCAGTTACCAAGACTGTCACTTTCAATTCTTCATCTACAGCTGTCAAATCCATCTGCTAAACTTGCAGTTTCACCCCCAAGGCAGCCTCCATGCTCTCAGGTGGGGCTCTAGTCTAAGAGGAAGTATATAGGAGAAACCTGTGGCTCCTTGTCTAAAACCAGCACCAGCAGGAATCTGTGAAGCTTAGGTATAGCTTCCCTTCTGCTTCTAAAGGTCAGTTCGCTTCTTTGGTCATAGAGGCTGGGAAGGGAAGAGGAAGATGGGCAAATTTTTGAGTTTAAGTTTTCTTCCATGGTTGCCATGGCTTCTGAGGCTAAAAGTCCTTTCTCTTCCCTTCCATCTTCTTGCCTGCGCTCCCGGCTCCTTGGCTCACTTTCTTCCCTTCCTCTCCACTCCGCTCCTTTCTTCCTTTCCAGGGCTGGGAAGTAAATGCCAGGCCTTTCATATACTGGGCAATTTCACTAAACCTCTACCCAGTCTTTATTATTCATTTCAACTGGCATGAAATTATACTTATTTATGGGGTTCAGTGTGACATCTAAACATATGTATTCAGAATGCAAGATCAAACCAGAGTAAATTGGGCAATCAATAACATCAAACATTTATCTTATCATCATGGTAGGAATATTGCAAATCCTCTCTACCAGCTATTTTGAAATATATAGATTAATTGCTGTCTGCTATTGTTTTCCAGATAATGATTTGTAGGAACATTATGAACATGCCCCCTAGAAGAAGGGGCCCAATGGGAGGAGGCCAAGAGAAAGCAATGGGAGAACATGATTGGAAGAATACACTATATACATGTATAAGATTGTCAAAACTATGTCAGTAAAAAGAAACAATAAAGTTATGTCTCCTATGCTGATGTGGGTCTGCAGTGATTAGCCATCCATGCTCCACCTTCTAGTGCCTACCCCTCTCCCTGAGTTCTGGTAACCACTGTTCTACTCTCTACATTATTGAGATCAGTTTTGTTAGTTTCTACATATCTGTGAGAACATGAGGATTTATCTTCGTGTGCTTGACTTATTGCTCTTACTGTAACATCCTCCCACTCTGTTAATGTTGCCAGCAATAACAGGATTACATTCATTAGATAGTTTTCTATAGCCCTTCTTGTTCATTCTATGTTAGATACAAACATGCTAGCTCTCTTGGTGACAGAGTTGGGAGTTGGCTATGGAGATTTCTTACATCTTTCTTCTCTGAATTAACACTGTCCCACTTGCTTCAGTTCCCCAACTATTGTATTGCACAGAAACTTCCATAGCTCCTTCTGGCTGGGGCTCTGTTCCTCGGTCTGAGCCCTCTTGGATGGGGTTTAATCTTCTCAGTTCTTGCCTGATGTTCAGAACAGGAAAGTTCTATAGTGAAGTAGACAGACTCAGACGTCAGCTCAAATACCCTAAAACCCTACTTCCTCTCAAACCCCCAGTCTCACCGCTTTCTATGGATAAGACATTGCCTCTTCTTTGAAGGTCAGCTCTTGATTTAGTGGCACCTAATGAAGTGCTACCAGAAGTTTATTTCTCTAGGAAAGTATTTACCATAGATTATTCAGAAGAGGAACCCAAATGCCCAGCTCTCCTCACTCCATTAGAAACTAGCTAGAGGCTTAACTTCCATTCAGTGTCAGTCCCAAACCAACTTGCTCAGGGACTTGGGGGCTGGGGACCCAGCTTTCTCATCATCCCCATTCTGCCCCTAATATTGGTGTTTCCTGGAAACAACTTTTCAACAACTCTCTGAACTCAGCTACCTTGACATGCAGATGGGCAAGTGTGAAGCTCTGTCACTACTACCACCATCTTGGTCAGGCTTCCTTTTTGGTTAACTTCAAAGGCAGAGTGGATGTGAATGTTTGTTTCCTTGCTCCTCTTTCTCACTTCCCCTCTTCCTTTCTTCTTTTTGCCTGTTTTTTTCTTTCCCTTTTCTAGTTTCTTTATGTAAGAAGCCTTGCCTCTATTTCTAGCTTTTCTCACCTAGCACTCGGCATCATGGAAAGGAAGTGGACTTAGTTTATTTCTTGGATGGATTGATCATCTTGAAAACAATGGTTCATTTTTTATCACACTCTTGATCTCTTGTCCCCATAAAGAGGCTTGGGGTTTGGGTCAGTGTTTGGAGAAGGGAAATACAAAGACAGAGAAGGGGGAAGTTATATTTGATGAGTTAGAATTCAAAAACTGGCATGCTTAATAATGAGCCTGTAAACTGTTATGTCAAAATAGGTGTATAAGTGCCAATTAAGGGGGTAGTTGTTGCTCTCCTCTCATTTTCTTGTTCGGTCTTCAGGTACATCATGTTTCTTCCTGCCATCTGGCCCTAGGGTGCTCTTCTTGATGGTGAAGCATAGATTTTCTCTTTATTATCCAAGTCTCCAACCTTGTCTGGGTGACAGAAGTACCTGCTGTCCATGCAAGTCAAATGGGTGTTATGAATTACTTACCATGCTATTTGTAAAAGGGCTAATGACCAACAGCCATACTGTCTCAGAAATGTCAATCTGCCTAAAGGAGGCCCCCAACCTGAGCAGTACTAGCTGTCCATATCAGAAAGGATACTGTTGGCCATTGGTTGTGCCACATAAGAAGCCAGTACAAATATGCCTATGTTCCAAATGATGCTTGGGAAGCAGCTGGCCCTCAAAGGTTTCCTTGCACCCCCTGACAATGCCATATGTGACTTTTGCCAAAGGATTATGCCCTTGGTTGATCTTTTCAATCAAGAAGGAATGTGAAGCAGTTTAGAAGAGGTCTCTTGAAGGCACTCTTGCTCTAGAAGCCATGAGAAAATGTCCATAAGGGCCATACTTCAGGTTTCCAAACCTGTTGGTGTTTATCCTTCATAGCCAAATCCATGCCCAGAGCCAATGATGGGGACAAGTACCCCATGTGCTCCCACCAAAAAGACCACCAGTTTATTATTATCTGAAGCTAGATGGAGAGGGGAGGGGAAAAGAAAAGGGGGGAATAGAAGGTGACACTGAAAGAGAACAGAAATAAATGTTGAGGCAAGTGATGGCTGACTTCTATTTAGTTATGTATGTTAAACTGGGACGGCAGCTGAACAATGAAAGACATGGCTCCTCTTGTCTTGAAGTATGGGCATTTACGAATAAAAGTGCTCTACATCTGGGTGACTCTCCCTTCGAAGAGGCTCATCCATTACCAGGATAATGATTTTCCGTCTGGACAACAGCACAGCCAAAGGCCTATTACACAGGCAACGTAAAGTTAAAAAGACATTAGGAAGAAAACTGTGGCTTATGCCGACTTTTGCCAGCCCTCTTTCAGAGATGATTGCCTGGTGTCGACATGTGTTTATTACACTTAATAATGTTTACATAATTCTTCCTTTACCTCATTAGAGCTGTCAGATCAAAAGTAAATGTGTTCCCCTCTCTGTTTAGGTCTAAAGACTTTGTAGTCAATAAAGAAAGATGAACGATATCCAGGGCGCACTCAGTGTGCTCCTGAGCAGGCAGTGCCAAGGCAAGCGGTGTGCTGGGTGACTCCTGAGTTCAGGCAGGACCCAGGGCAAAGGGTTGGCTCTTTTTTCTATTTCCTTTCTTAGCCAGCCCGTTTCCCACTTCAATGTGCTTGGGAAACCCTCTTCTCCAGCGTGCTGAAATATCCCCCAGCCAGTTCTGGTTCCCAGAGATTTCCATTCAGTAGCTGCGGGGTGGGGCCCAGCGATTCTGCTTTCTACCAAGCTCACAGGTGATGCTTGTTCGGCACTTGGCAATCAAGGTGCAGATCTCAGTTCCAACGCTCTCCTTTGTTGGGGCAGGGGTACCTCCTTGGCAATTTGGGATGTCCTAGCCTGTGGCATCAATAGTAGTGGTGACTGCAGGCGGCACAGTTGCCGGGCAGCTATAGCCACAGTAGTTTTGGATGAAGCAGATCGTGGCAGATCACTAGAAACCCCACCGGCCAGCTTGGTTCTGAAGGTGAAGAGCCAGCGTGGGGAGGCGGTGCCTAGCACCCGGGGGCGGGGCCTGGAGCCCGGGGGCGGGGCACAGCGGCCCGGGTTCCTGCTGGTGGCTGGCTGGTGGTGGCGGCTGCAGGGGCTGAGGGCACAGCCAGCGGGCGGCGCGCCGTGGACTCCCAGCAGCCCGCGAAAGGTAAAGCAAGGAGAGCGCTCGCCGGCCTTCTACCCGGTGGCTGCGGTGCTAACTCAGAGCGTCCCGGGCCACAAAAGCTGCGTTTGGGTGCCTGGGCATCTGTGTGGCATCCAGGCAGCGGCTGCCCAGCGGGGGTTCGTCGTGCGTGGTCCTGGGTCCGGGACTGGGGGAGTGGGGTCGCTGCCGACGCCTTAGCCAGGCTAGGCTGTCCCGAGTCGGAGGCAACTTTGCACAGCGCTCCCCTTCCAAGTTCCCTTTATTGCCATTGTCTTAGCGCCTCCAGCCTCACCAGCTCCCCGGACTCCAGCTTTGTTCTCCCGCGGTCTCCAAGGGTGTGAACCTGAGAGAAGCTGGCAAGTTCCACCTGCTAGCTCGCTGGGTCTTTCCCTGCTGGGTCTGATCCCTGTTGGGTTCAGCGCTGTCCAGCGCTTACCACGGTAGACATCAAGACATGTTGTGTCCATCCGAGCAGTGGTGATAGATCCTTGAGGTTCTGGGCTCAAGCCCAGGCGTCGTACCTCTGGATTGTGCTGCTTTGGGGTCTGAGAGGGGGCGAGAAAAAGTTTCGGGCATTGACTGGCCCAGAGAACTGGTAGAGTAAGGCTGTAGCTTGCAGGAGTTGGAGAGAATGCAAGGCGCTTGAGGATGCGCAGAGAGAGCAGGACCAGGACCCAGCCCTGAAAGCTGTAGCTCCGAGCCTGGATATTTAGCTGGGGATGGGGTGCTTGACCTCAGCTTGCCAGGTGGCTGTAGAGGAGGTGGAAATTGAGGGAGGTACCAGGATTATACGTTTGCCCCGCGTCTGGATATTTTGGAAGAACAATGCATGTGGTGACTGATTGTACCCTAGTTCCCAGAGCTGGAAAGAGTGATGAAGTGGAGATGATGGATAAGTTTTACCGAGCACTGGATATGGCATTGAAAGCGAACAGGTGATAGTGACAACGCGTGTGCGTACGTGTGTGTGTGTGTGTGTGTGTGTGTGTGTGTGTGTGTGTGCGTTCGTGCGCGTGCATGTGCCTTGTGTGAGAGTGTGGACACACATAAGGACTAGGGATGCCATGGGATGGACCACAGGGTGCCTTCTCCCTGCCTCCTTAGCTCTTTTGACAGGTTGTGAGTTCCGAGGTTTTCCACAATTGCTCTTACAGGGGAGAGGCAAAGTGAAGGTCTTAGAGTGGAGCAGACAAAAGGGCACATTGGGAAGCCCCTAGGAGGGCGTGCTGCCTTAATATACATATGAGTAGACCAGGTCTTTTCCCGGCCAGCTATGAGAACGCCCACAGGAGACTAGAAAGAAAGGAGCCAGGTGAGAAGAAAGCAGGATTTGCAACATCTTGCCTGATAAGCTGAAGAATAATAAATTGACTTTTAAAAAGACATCAAGGAAGAAAAATAAAATAAAGATGAAGCCAACATTTTAGAGACTACGGCACAATAAATTTGATTATTTTCCAAAGGTGTCTTGCAGAGTGGTGTTAAAGTAAGTCTGAATCCTCCCTGAAGTTTATGACTGGTTTTAGGCAATCCCTCTGACACATCTTTCCTGCACCTATCCAGAAAACCCTTTTGACTGCCAGGAAGAACTAAAAGTCATATAGGCAAATAAAATGCAGCTAAATGAAGTTTAAATGAAGCTTTGAGCAGGATTAAATGGCTTGTGTAACTGCTGAACGTTGTTAAAGTACTGTCAGGGTTATAAAATAGCCAGACAAAAATAAAGGAAAAAAATAATTGTAACAAGAAAATGAAGGCTTTACAAGAACTTCAGTAATGAACACATAACAATTGATGGTATGATGCAGTAATTATTTTCGTATTTACGCCATTAACGATTGTAATTTAACGTTAATGTCCTGGTATTTTATTTCTTCTCATTTGCAGACAAAAGCACATCTGAGACACCATCAGGGAGTAATTTGGTAATATAAAGCATGAATAGAAAACACTAAACCATGCTCAGAGCTCTGACAACATAAAGCGTGAAACAAAATAACCTCATTTGCTGTTTATTATCTGCCTTTAGAATTCTGTTTACCGTCATTTGCATAAGTGAATAGCTAAATTGTATAGTATACCCTGTTTTCAAGCAAAAAACATACTTGACACTTACACTGGAAAAAAAAAAAAAAACCCACAAACCCTAGGAGGTTATCCTTCCAGTAGTCATGAAGAAATTGAAAACTTCATCAGATTTGAAACTGGCTGCAAATAATGGGAACATAGATTTAGCCGACCTTAACCATCTCTGTTTTATTTAACTTTTCTCAGATAGTTTGCCCCAGCATGCATATGAGTCATTGGGACAACTCTACACTCCTATTCTAGATAATCTTAGACAAACCAAACAAAAAATCAAGTATCATGTATTGTAGCATGAAGCAATTGTGTTAGTCTGCAAAAACTCCTCTCTGCTATTCAGAGTTTCAAAGGACAGATCATCTGGAGGTGAAGACAGACTTTTTTCTTTTTTTTCTTTTTCTTTTTTTTTTCTTTTGCTCAAGTCAAAATTCAGAAGATAAGACACTTGGGTTGTTCACATTTTAAGACAAACATCAGCATTCAGCCATCTTAAAAATGACTGAATTATCTTAACCTTGGAATGTTTGTTAAAACTGCCTCACTCATATGATGAAGAGAACAATTAATAACTGTATTAAAAGACTCTGAAGTACATGCCAGCAAAACAGCTGAGCCACACATGTGGTGGCTGGGAGTGATCAGTCAGTCACATGAATTTTTTTTTTAAGTCCATTTATCTTTACCAGGCACACACAGCATTGGAATGATTGAATGTGTCTTTTCTTCCCCAAGCAAACACAGTGGTCTAGTGTGAGACAATACTGTGAATTCAGCATTACCTGGGAGTGGATGGCCTGTAAGGACAAGGACCTCCTATGTACTTTCAGGTACAGAGAAACATTAAAACACTATGTCCCTCACAGTGGCGATGGGTGATTTGTGCGACTGGGCTAACTTCTTAATAGTTCACTGCTCACAAACTCAGAAGGTATAATGGTGTGAATGAAGTACTTTGAGTCCGTGTTTCATTACTGTATTCACCTTCCACATCATCATTTCTCTGTTTCACTTTTATATTTTATGTGTTTTACAGGGTGGACAATTTCTCTGCATTCCCATTATTCTTTATAGTAGCCCTACAGGAGTCCTGTAAGTTTCTTAAAGGCATAAATCTGATTTTTGTTAATTCATTGAGTATTGATACATCCATTTATCCAGTGACCATTGTTGAGAGCTAGGCATTGGATTACGTAGTAGGGATTTAGGGCTGAGTTGGACTCAGTCACGGTACTTGAAAGATTCCTGTAATCTATACAAGTATGTTCTGCCAGTTAAGGAGAAGGTAGTTTTCGAAGACAAAACAGGGATAATTATGTGAACTATCAACAAACACATCAAATACTTGTAATGAATCCTGGAACTCTACAATGTAATAGGTTGAATTCTGATCCATGTCACCTAAACATGTGTTGATGCTAGCCTGTATGAGGTCTGTACTGCCCCCTGCCTTAGTTCCATCCATGTCACTCTGACTTCTGCTCCTACCTCCCATAGAGACAGCTTCTGCTGAGATTTGTATTGACTGCTGGGAGCTTCCAGGGGATGATAAAAACAGCAGTTGAAACTTGTTCCAAGGTAGACTTTCCTTGGAGGCCTGCTTGGAGTCTGTATTTTGTCCCCACTAATCCCCTCCCCTGCTTTCTGTTCTCTTTCTAACCCTATGACGTAGGCTTCTTTGCCCCAACTCCATGTTCCCCACCTGTGTCACCTTGGGCAGGGCTACAAGAATATCATCTGAAACTTTTGGAACTGTGGGCTAAAAGAAGTCATTTCATCTTTAACTTGATTTTCTCAGTTATTGTGTCATAGTGGCAAAAATCTGACTCACAAAGCTTAATTTTATCGTTTACAGAAATGACATCAGATTAAAGTTTTGCCACCAAAAAGAGAAAATAGCATAATCATAGTAGTGAATGGACTATTTTTTTATCTAGGTAAACAGAGTACATTTGACTGAAAACCTAATCTTAAAATATAATCAAGGTGGTGGCACAGGCCTTTAATCTCAGCACTTGGGAGGCAGAGGCAGAGGCAGACAGATCTCTGTGAGTTCAAGGCCAGCCTGGTCTACAAAGGGAGTCTGAGGAAAACCAGGCCTATTACACAGAGAAACCCTGTCTTGCAAAAACAGTATATGTATTCAAGAGACTGTTATGTGGATATTATATTCTGGCATACAGATTTTTTGATGAAGAGTAGAAATGAAAGCAAAGTCATTTGAGAAACAACATCAGATCTGTAGCAGTGACTTTACTCATTGCTGTGATAAAAGAAGTTGAAGATTTGAAGGGTTTTCTATGGCTCACAGTTGAAGAGTGGCAGTGAGCTTCTGGCTGTAGAGCATGGAGTTGCTGATCTAGTTGTAGCCTCAGTCAGGAAGCAGAGACATAAGTGCTGGTACCCAGCAATGATAACATCAGTAAAAACACACAAACAATTCTCACATCATCGCTTAGTGATGTCACAGGTGTGGATTGATAAATCCATTTCCATCTTCCTAGAGGCACAAATTACAGGAACCATGAAGCATGTGCTCCTTTGTACACACACCTCTGTGCCTAGGATGCTAGTCTCCTCCTTTTCTTCTTTTCTCTATTTCTTCCCCTCCTTTCCTTCTTTCCTTACTTTTCCCTATGTACCCATTTCTTCTCTTCATGTCTTTCGTTTTAACTTTGCCACTCTGGTGATTCAATCCACACCCTACTTTTTTGGCCCCTCTCCTCATTTCCTTTTTCCACTATCCCTCTTAGAGCAAAATCAACCAACCAAATATAATTCTAACAATAAAACCCTGATAGACCAGGATGAATGTTTGCCCTGGCCCTTGTACCTTCTGGTTCCTCTCTGCCACAGTGCCCTTGTTTGTTGTTTTTTTTTTGTTTGTTTGTTTTTTTGTTTTTTCTGTTGGGAGTGGAGGTGTCTTTGTCTGTATTATTTAAGACTTATATCCAGAAAATTTTTTGTTTTCCCCTGTTAATTAATAAACATACGTGAGATAGAAAAAAGAAAAAGAAATTGACACTGATGGAATGTGCCAAAGCAGGATTCTTAAACTATTTCTACTCATAAACTGTTTTCCAAGAAGTTTCACAAGAGTCCAGATTTGTAAGTACATGAAATGAGGGTACAAATCAAATATTTACTAAAAATAAACCATTAATTTATTTTAGAGTTCATGAGTTCTCAGGAGCTTGATTCAGCTGTCTCTGTAGATTTTTCTCTTCATGATCTTGACCTCCCAAATTCATATATTCCTTCCTCTTTCTCTTTGCCTGGATTCCCCATGCTCAGCCTGGGGCTTAGTTGTGGATCTCTGCATCTGGTTTCATCAATAATTGGATGAAGGCTCTCTGATGACAGTTGGAACATTCACCAATCTAATTAAGGGGAAGGGCCAGCTCAGGTACCCTTTCAACTATTATTAGGAGTCTTAGCTGGGGTCATCCTTGTGGATTTCTAGGAATTTCCCTAGTACCAGGTTTTGAACTAGGCCCTCTGAATGTGGGAGACAATTGTGTAGCTTGGTCTATCTGAGGGGACCTTGGCAGTAGGATCAGAATCTATCCATGGTGCATGAACTAGCTTGTTGGAGCCCATTTCCTATAGTGGGGATGCGATGCTCAGCCTTAATGCAGGGGGGAAAGGGCTTGGTCCTGTCTCAACTTTATGTGCCAGGATTTGTTGACTCTCTATGGGAGGCATTACCCTTTAGGAGGAGTGGGTGTGGGGGTGGAATGGTGGGCAGGAGGAGGAATGGAAGGAGAACTGTGGTTGGAATGTAAAATGAAATTAAAAAAATAAATATATTTGAAAAAAAATTTATTTTAAATAAATTCTTTTGTACACATGTAGCTGTCACTTATTAAAGATGAAAACATTTTCATACTGATTGGGTAGATTTTTTTAAAAAAATTTTTATATAAAAACTAAGTCTTGGGGGGATATTTGATACTGTAGGACATAGAGAATCTTCAATGTTGTTTAGAGTTAATTGCTACTTTGATTTTATAATCATTAATTCTAACAATGCTTCTTCACATAAATACATGGTACAAAGTGGCAGATTTAATGTTTAGGGCCATTTTAGAAATTGTTGTTAAGATTTGTCATATTCCTCAGACAAAATTCACTAAAGAATTTCTTATGAAAATCAGGCCAGCAATTCATGCAGCAGTTTTGTTTACATGAACATGCATGTATGTATGTTGTGATGTATATCCTGTTGGGACTGCTATGTGCACTCTTGTATGCATGTGGAAGTGGGGGTCAGAGGTCAACATTGGATGTCTTTCCTCTGAATGCTCTCTAATATATTTTTAGACAGGGTCTCTTGCTAAACCTGAAGCTTATTGATTCAGGTAGGTTGCCTCCTGGATGGACTTCAGAGATTGCCTGTCTCTGCCTCCCCACCCCTCCCCAAGCCCTGGGGTAACAACTGCCAGATAAACCATGACTGCTTGTATATGGTGGATGGAGAGTCAAACCTCAGGTCCTCATGCTTGCATGCAGGCACTTTGCTAGCTGAGCCAATTCCCATGACTCCTTAGACAACAACTTTTAAAATCAAATCTTCAATTATAATGCAGTGCAAAGATATACTGAATTTTGATGCTTATATGGTAAGAAGTGTTAGTAGAGAAATACTAAGGGTCTTTCCCCCATGTCATTAAACTGTTGTGTTTCTTTAAAGAGACAGCTTGTTTTGTCCAGTGAAAACAGCAATTTCTAATGTATAATAGTTTCTAATCCCAGCTGAGGTGTTTCAGCCAGCATTTGTTCTTATTGCATGGTGTGATGGGATGCACAGTACAATATGCATAAGTCATTGTTCAGAACAAAGGGCTGCATGAAGCAACAGGGTGGATGCTGCCAGATATACCTTGGGCTCATTGCACATTTTATATTGTTAAGCATTCAGAATCTCTTTCTGTTGCTAAGTTTTTGTGATGGCCCCATCCAGTTATGTGAGCCTCCTATAATGTCATAACCCATAGTTTAAGAAACTGCTCCAAAATGATTTTCCTCCAGTTAATTTTTGTAACCAAGTAACAAGCCAGGCAAATAGCAACACACTGGATTCCCCTGCCATTTGGAAAATGCATGCTCATCTTCACAGAGATGGATAAAATTGAATAATGGCTTGGGTGCTGTTAAGTAATAATTGTTGAGTGTTTGTTGCATGTAAATTCTGGAGTGGAAGACCTAGATCTGCTATTTAATCCTCACTCTTAGGTGGTCTGTATTCTATAAAAGTTGAGGATGTAGACAGAGTGGACATGAGCCAACGTTGCAGAGCTAAGGGGATGAGACCTCAGATGTTCTTGACTCTGTCCTTCAGTGTAGGCTGTCTTCATAGCACCCAGTTCCTATAATGTAGAGTAACCATATAGATAGTGTGTTGGTGAGAGTGTGGAAGCTGTGGTGGCTATATTAGTGTGGGCACACATCAAGGAAATGATGGGTGATAATAATGGCACTATGAGTTCAAGTTCCACATGCTCTTTGAAGTTTTGTAGCAAAGCATGGCAGAGGCAGCTCACTGTTGGCTCTCTGGTATGATTACTGAGGAGGACCAAAAACCAGTGTTTTTTTCCATGTGGGATGACCTCAGCACAAGGCTTTGTGACATCGTAAGAGCCTCCCTGCAAATACTTTTTTAGTTTCTTTGAAGGCATTGTACTTTATAGTTTAGGAATAAATGTATGTATAATCTGTTCCTTGAGTGAGTGAATGATAGATGACCGTTGGTCTGAGCTGAAGGTAAAAGTGGTGGCTCTGAGTAGGAGAGATGAACATGTGTGTGAATAAGGAAGTGCCCCCAATAGCCTGGGTAGAGGTGGTGATATAATCCTGTTTGCACCCTGATCCTGCTCACAGGGAGGGTCTGGGAATAAAAGAGAGCAGAGTGGACCAGCAGCACTGAGCCTAGTATTGGGCTTCGAAGATGAATCCTACTTTAAAACAGAGTTCATTAAGGAATCCAATTTGAGTCACAGAAAAGCCCAAGAAGGCAAGCACATGTTTGTAGCCCATCAGCTCTCTGGGTAACAATTTCAGGTCTACCCTTGCCTCACTCAACTGGTTTTATTAAAGCGATCATCACGAGTATGATGAACGCTCACTTTACTCTCCCCAAAGGATTTATTCCATAGCCAGACAGTGTCCTCAAGGTTCTTCATGATTTGGGTGTTGGTTGACTCTTTGACCTAATATGGTAAATACATACATATGCACATACATGGTTCACATGGCAGGTGAACTCAGCATGTTGCTATTTGCCTGGCTACAAAAACTGCTAACGGGAGGAAACATTTTAGATCACAGTTTCTTAAATTATGGGCTGTGACCCTAATGGAGGGTCACATAACTAGATGGGAGTGTCATAAAAAGTTGGTAACACTTCTGGAGTGTCACAACAGTAAGAGGCTTCTGAATGCATAACAATATAAAATGTAACTGGAATTGAGGATGAATGAATGGACAAGTGTATTTTCACTGAGTAAGTCAGGAAATAGATAAAGTCCTTAATGGTGTTTATTGACTATGCAAAGGTGGGCTGTGATCTTAATGGAGCAATTAGGATTAGAGAAAAGAGGCGGGATAAATTAATGAAGAACTGAGAATAAAAGTGATGTATCAAAACTGCTGAATGTTCACCTACACTCTTCATTACTTGTTTATTTGTTGGTTCCACAAGTCTGTATTAAGCATCTACTTTGTGTCAGGTCTCAGTCTAAAGGTTGGCTGTCCATCACAGAGTAAGAAGACAAATTCATTGGTCTTGGGAGGATGATAGTTTATTAGGAAATAGATTACAATGGATTTAACAAATAAAACTATAATTTAAGGTATCAGTGCATTCTGGGAAGAAAACATTACCATATAGTTTATGTCTCTCACCTCATATATGACATTTTTAGTTGAATGAGTGAATGGCTTTCTTTTGAGGCAAAGTTCCTCTGTAGTGCAGGCTTGCTTAGAACTCTTCATCCTCTCCTTTCAGGCTACAGGGATTATAGGTGTGTTCCACAATGCTAGGTTCAAAGTATAGTTCTTGATTGAGATAGAACATGTAAGGTACAGCGCAACGTCGTGGCAGGTCCTGTATAACTCACTCAGTTTGCAGAGCTAAGAACAAGTACATAGTCTAGTGTTGAGTGCATACATGATCTTTCCTAATAGTCATGTTTGTTAGTAGAAGAAGTCTTAATTTAAATGAGTAATAGGCAACAATTTAAAAATATTATTATTTGAAAACAGTTGACAGGAGAAGACCCAAAGTCAGTGGCTTGCCCTGCATTTAATTCTATGCTGTTCTGGCTTACTGTATTTTGCTATGATAAAATACTCTAAACACAACTTGGGGATGAAATGGTTTATTTTGTTTTGACTTACACGTTACAGTCCCTCATAGAAGGAAGTCAAAGCAGAAACTGAAGCAGAAACCATGGGGAAACACTGTTTACTGACCCACTTCCTGGCCCATACTGAGGTAGCTTTCTTTTACAGCCCAGCTAGAGATGGTACTACCTAGAGTGGGCTGGGTCATACTACATCCATCATCAATCAAGATAACCTCCCAAGACATGACTTAGGCCAATCTTCTAGAGGCAATTCTTCAATTATTATTCCCTCTTTTCAGGTGACTCTAGGCTGTATCAAGTTACAATAAAAGCAAAGCAGGATATAAACTATATTAGAAGTTTCACTAATGAAGAAATCAGGGAAAGGGTAGATGTGTTTCTTTTTGCTTTACATATCACACATTCGGTACATATCAGGTAATACTGACAGTGTTAAACTGAAGTGGCTCCATTTCCACGAGATCAGCCCATTCGTGTGTTGTCTTAGCACCAACTTTGCTTCCTGTATATTCTGTTTGTTGATTTTTCTCTAACAGCAATAAAAATTCATAGATCCCAGCTCACTCCATTTGGCTTAGAAATACCAATGATTAATAACATCATACTGAGACAGAAATAATTATTGCTGTGAATGAAACAGTCCAAGCTTTTCAGATCCCATCTTGAGGGGAGTTGGCAGTTATGGGGACTGATCTATTCCTATAACACTGATGTAACAAATAAAGCAAGCTTAGTGGCTCCAGTCACTACAAGTTACTTATTTCCAAGTTTCTGTTGAACAGAAATTTAGTCAGGCTTAGCTCGATATCCTGGTTAGAAAGACCCAGCAAGTCACAAAGGGGTTACCAGTATGAACTTTAAGGGAAAACCCATACAGGTGTGTGTGTGTGTGTGTGTGTGTGTGTGTGTGTGTGTGTGTGTGTGTGTGTATGTGTGTGTGCTATCTTAGCACCAATTTTGATTCTGAACTGTTAGAAGCATACTCTTGGCTTACTACCTTCACCATCTTCAAAGCCAGCAATGGTGGGTTGTGGAGGTTTTACTTGGTCCTCAACTTGACTATATCTGGAATTAACTATATATATTCATTCTTTATGGTCTGTTCCTCTTCAGAACCCCGACTAATTCAGTGTGCCAAGTTAGCAGTTTATGGTTTTACCTCTCCTGAGCACCTCTTGGGTTTTCATCTCAACCTAAAATACATTTTATTGATACTTCAATTAAAATATCTTTCTAGGCTTCCCTCCCTGATGCTACTGCCCCACCACTTTCCCATATGCAAACACCTGCATCTGTGTGAGCATCCTGTGTTATGGTGGCATTTGAATGCCCAGCTGGATTGTGGTAAAATAGAACTTGAGTAAATAGAGTAAAATAGAATTCAATATGATAGATTATACTCAATCAGCATGGATAAAGACATGAAGCCACTTCAGTACAGTGAGGTCAGAAAGCTTCTGATTTTCTTAGCTCCATGATGAGACACTGTGACTTTAGTGTTCTGGTTTTGTTAATTTTCTGGTGGCTAGAAGTCTGGGTTTATGTTCTCCAGACTTACGGCACAAGTAAAGTCGGGATAGAGGTTGATGAGCTCCGTAAAGAACAGTTTGAAGAAGTGAAGAGCAAATCTACAGTTAAAAAATTGCTCTTGTCTTTAGAGCCAATGAGTGAAGGACATCAGACTGTAGACTGACTTAAATAAAAAACAAAAAAACAAAAAAAAAAACAAAAACATTTAAAAGGTGTTCAGAGACCCAGGAAATGTACACTAGTTACTGGGTTTGAGATTTTTAGGGTATGCCTTCTTGTTTGTATATGGTTGAGTATCTCTTGTTTTATAGATAGGATTTTGCTGTGTGGCCCAGGCTAGGGTCCTCATGCTCATGATACTCCTGTCTCAGCTTCCCATGTGTTGAAAGTACAGATGTGTGCAACCCAGTGTAGCTCATAAGATTCTGTGGGTGGGTTGGAGGTCTTGTGCTTTAGAATACAGCTCTAGGCCAATGGGATTGGACTTTGAATGGAGTCCTGACATTTTCTAGAGAGCCTTTGACTGGGTTACTTCACTTCCTGAGACTCCTTTTTTTCTCTCTGAAACATGGGATGTTTGCACATACCTCTAGGGTTGTGGTGAAGATTAACTGGAAATGTGTCTTGAAGGAACCCACATGTTAGTATTATTTTCATTTCGTCAATCCAGATCTGGGCCCCTAGCATCTTACTCACATCCATCAGTTTCCAAGCTGTGGACTGAAAATTGCCTGAATGTTGCAAAAGATGAGCGTTGGACCTCTGGTTTAGTAAATGGAACTATAATGGCATCAAAGAAAAATCCAGATTCCAGGTTGAGCCTTCTTTTCTTCCCCAGGCATGGCAATCATGAATGAAGGGTTCCTTTTTCCAGAAGTTTCCAGCATAGGATATTGATGTGTTTTCATGGCAACAGAGTTGGACTTGGTGCCTAAGGGCCCAGATGCTAGTTTGCTTTTATGATATTCCAGCCAAGCCATACAGATATGAGAAATACACTCAAATCCTCTGAGCTTTGGATTCCCTTTGTATGAAACAGAACACTAAGTTTACTAAGTCACTGTGGGCTTGAAAAGATTGCCTGAGGCAATGCCTATAAAATGGTTTTTAAAGCCTTGGAATCCAAATGGTTAGTACCTGCTGCTGCCCCTCCTGGGCCATTTCCTTCAGTCTGGCATGAGCAAGAGGAACAAAATGGAAAGATGACCCAGAAGCCTTCTCCATTATTCAATAAATATGTATTGAGCAGCCCCCTTTCCCCAGCTATAGTAGGTATGGGGGAATAAAGGCAAGCAGGCTCTCGTAAAACACACTGCACAGTGCCTAACCTCCTGGAGGCCACAATCCAGCTGGGCATTCAAATGCCACCATAACACAGGATGCTCACACAGATGCAGGTGTTTGCATATGGGAAAGTGGTGGGGCAGTAGCATCAGGGAGGGAAGCCTAGAAAGATATTTTAATTGAAGTATCAATAAAATGTATTTTAGGTTGAGATGAAAACCCAAGAGGTGCTCTGAATACAAGGACTGCATCCAAAGAAACCAATATTTCTTGATTTGTTTTTGTTGTTACACTTCAGTAATGGTGAAGTTAATACAGTAATTCTGTGGAAGTCCTTTCTGCCTAAGATGGTATCACTGAAAATGTTACATAAAATTTAAAAAACTCCAGCACTTGCCAGAGGGCATTTACTTGGCCATTTCCCTGGGTCACAGCAGCCTTGTACGCCCAAGTGGATACACCCTGGCCTCCAGCCCAGCTTGTGGCTGGGTGCATGTCATTCATCAGAGCTGTCACTTAAATTACTCTTATTGTAATTGTTTACTCAGATGGCTGCAGTCAATCAGAAAGCCTTTGTTTAATTCGGGATATTCTAGATGGCCCATGATAGTCTGGGTAACTGTAAAATACTATCTATAGTGAGGTTATTTTGTTCATGTGGTATTTTAGAGCAGAAAAAAAAAAAAAAGCCAACAAAAGAAAAATTTGTTGCATAGTTCTAATCCCAAGAATCTTCTTTAAAACATGTCTCCCTAGTGTAATGGCAAGTAACTAGTGAGAGAATTAAATAGTAAGAAGATAATTGGACACATTTCGTAGTTATACAAAAGCTTGTATATCTATGAGTGATAATGGCTATGCAATATGTTTAGAAGGTAGCACATTTTATCAGGAGCTTTTCTGTAAAATGTGAAAGAACACCCTAAGAAATGGCTGCCTTCAGCTGAAATAATCAGAAGGAACATTCATTCTTGATTCCTGTTCTCTTAATTGATGTGGTCTTTTAAATTTCATTTTGGTTTTGACTTCCAAAGTCTCTGCAGAGTTAAGAATTCTCCATTTTTGTTGCTTTGGTTTTTCTATTGAGCAACAGTCCAAAGAGTAATTGAAAGAAAATGGAGGGAAGAGACTGAGAATGGCCTGGGACTCCCTACAGATACAGGGGTGGAGAGGTGGGGGGAAGAACTCAATGCTCCTCAGTGTCAGGTCTTGTCAGGGGCTCATTGTCCTTAGAAACAGGGAAAAGGTGCCATTATAAATTCAAAGCCATGGGTAGATTAGCACGCTAAGAACTACTTCAAAATGGAATTATTTTGTCAGTTTTATTTCCCTTATAGAAAATAAATGCAAGTGGGGCAGCAAATTAAAGGGTCATCCTCTTCCTTATGAGGCTGGTGATCTGAATATTATTTTGTGGGAATTTGATCGGGGCTGAGGGAGTGATCTTATTATCGGGACCCTTCAGCCAATGATCGCATGACTAAGGGCATGCATCAACTCCTTTTCTATTTATACCTCTTGGCAAGCTATCACTCATTGTTATTGTGGAGACTTCACTAAGTAATAGTTCTCAGGAGAAATTATGATTCTTTAGTGCGGTTAGAGTTTCCTGCGAACTTACAGAGCCAGCCGTAGGCCCTCCTGTGGGTCAAGAACCCACTCTCAACCCATTTCCTTTAACACAGCTTATTTGTAAGGCTTCTGACAATCCTTTCTTCTGGGAAGCTAAGAACGACAGACACACCACTATTTATTTTGTGAACAAGAATTGGTTCGAAGAAACAATATGAATTCCTTTACCAAGAAACCCAATGTATTCTGAATACTTGGTCAGGCTACATAACAATGATCATTTGTTCCTTTTCTGGCAACAGCTAGGCTGAGTCAAAGGCTGTCTGGTGGATAGCCTCCCAGGAAGTCTTTTCAAAAGGTGTTTCACCCTTGGCCATTATTATTACTATTTCTTTGTTCTGACACAACAAACTCCTATTGGTACGTGTTTGTTATTGTCAGGTCATTTCAAAGGAATTGTAGTGACTGCTAATTCAGTAGATCATTTTTTCTCAACACTACCTAGGTTAATTAACAGCAGCTATGTTTTAAAATCTCAGATTAATTGAACAATGCCTCTGAGCATTTGCTGAGGTCAGTGTGAACAGAGAACCTGCTTCTAAACCTGTAGCACCCCCAGTGGTCTATTCTAGACCAGAGGCAGGCTAGATGGAGGAGGAAGTTCCTTAGGGGAGGATGCCAGGTGTGGCCTTCATGAAACAGGGAGACTTAATGTTAGACCTTGCCTTTAAGAGTCATTTGCTGTGGCATCTCAGACAAGTGACTGCATTTCTCTTAGTGTAACCTTCTCGCCTTGAGAGAGCTACAACGGCACCTGCCTGTGAGCTTGACTGGATTTACACAGGCAAAGAACTTGACATGTGTGGGACATGAAGTGAACTATATGGCTTCATTGCCCATTTGGGTACATGTGAATTTGATCAATAAATGCTACCCACCCACTCACACACTGTCATATTCAATATGACCTGAATATGGAAATGAGAGAGACTTTTCCAGCTCCGTGACCCTCAGGTGAAAAGCAGCATCATCCCATGGGAGCTGGTTAGAAATGCAGAATCCAGAGCCCATCTTGCTGCACAGAATCTGGTGTTAACGATACCCTGGGAGATTTGTGATCATGGCCAAGTTCAAGAACGAGAAATTGTAAGCTAGACCATGACATTTCTCTCTTGACCACTTCAACTCTCCATTGTTGGTTGTCCTTTCCTTTTCACTGTTCACCTGTTAGTATGGTGATTTGATGGTGACAGCCACGCACAGTGCTTGCTTCTTGAGGCAGGTTGACACATGCCTGTTAGCATATGTAGCTATGGACCATCCCTCATCAGAGGGCTTGGCATAGGTAGAACATCTATAAATGTTTATTGGGGGAGATAAAACAGCCAGCCATCAGACAAGCAGACCTTCCCATCTGTTCTGCAGAACCACAGCAGCTTGGAAGGACCTGGAGAGAGATGAATGTGTAGAGATCGTTGCCAAGAGGTATTACCCAGGCCTAGTGGAGGAGGGGCTTGCTCTCTTCTTCTCTGCTGATGTGCTGAAGTTACAGAAGCCTGCCAAATGTGTACAGCCAGAACAAAGGACAGTGAACTTCCCTGGTTCATCCTCTTCTCTGCCTGACAAGGTGGGAGTGATGATGCTTTGGAGACAGTTTCATTGGGTGGTAGTTTTAATTGTTACTAAGGGGAAAAGAGCTAGCCTTGCTTCAGTGTCATATTTTCCCATATCTGTGACTAGCCAGTCTATGTCTTAAAATTTCTCTATTGGCTTCAAATTTCTTAATTGCTGATTCCCAAGTTTTTTTTGCAGTAGGAGAAACAAAGAAGCAGATACTCCATAGAGAAAAATGATATGGCTGGAGGGAACTTGCTACCTTGAGGGGAAGGTGAGAGGTAGAAAACTATAGATTCATGGAGCATTAGGAAATGAATTGCACTGCATAGCCATGAGGAAATCAAATGTGATGCTTCCTCAATGCATTCAGCTATGGCGAGTATATCTGAATTGGGTTTTGTCATTGTATGTCTGGAGGTCAATGAAATTGAGTAGTAGTGTCCAGACCTTTGAGAGAGGCAACCTCTAGTAGCACTGTTTCAGTCTTCTTTGTCCCTGCTCCAGTGTCTGTCCTGGCAAGATTGGCAAGCTTGGGAGGTTCGTGTTGGAACCTTACTTTATGACTCTGATTTGGTCCTGGAAATCTAAAGAACTCTAAAAAAAAATCAGTGCCATTGTTTTTACAAACTTCTCTGTCCTTGCTGAAAAGCTTGCTTCCCATCCATCCATCCATCCATCCATCCATCCATCCATCCATCCATCCATCCATCTGCCCTCCATCTGTCTTCTCAAGTATCCAGTGTGAATAATCTGATGGTCGTTAGAAGGAAAACTGCCAGCTAAACACTCATATGGACAGAAAAAATATCCCCTTAATCCTTTAAAAATATTTTCCCAACCTTCATGTAGTCTTGGTTGTTATGTTTCAAGATGGGACTTTATATAGTTTTGGCAGGCCTTAAACTCACAATCCTCCTACCTCAGTTTCCTGCTTTCTGGAAAAAAGATTAGATGCTAGTTAGATGCTACCTGCCTAGCAGATAGAATTTTTATTTATGGGAATTTGAAACAATATGAGTGAATTGAAGTAGCATTTGGTTTGATGGACACAGATTAGTGTAATAGCTTGGATAACACTATATGGAGCACCAGACAATTCTCCACATTTTAATCACTTAATAAAATGAAATCTTAAGGAATAGATGGGAGGAAGCATGATGCTGGGATAGCTGGCCTCAGTTGCGCAGGAGTTGGAAAGGATTGGAAAGGTCACTACAGGCAGGAAGTTAAGGGCCAAATTGCCTAAGGTTCTGCCATCTTCTGTCTGTGGTTCTCTCTGATTCTCTGAGTATTGACACCATTGGTCAGATGTGACTCTAATGGACATGAGTGTTGCTCATGTCACTGCTTTAAACTGATTCCCAAGGCCACATTAACCGCAAGGAGGCTGAGAAACTCACCTAGCTGTGTGCCAGATTTGACAATCCTCTATCAGTCAGCACCCTGCTCCCTTTGTCTCTTCCTCCTGCAAACCTGGAGAGAGTTGACATTCCCTTCCCCTACTTGAGAATCAGTTCTCTGCTTCACAAAGCCCCCTCCACCCACCTGAAGAACAAGAATAGAACCTCAACATGCCACGTTTTGACAGTTTCTAACAATTAATCCAGACTCATATGGTTCACAAGGATACTGTGAGAGTTATCTGAGTGATTTCTGTCACTTTGATCACTGTCTTTACACTAAGCTTTTGACACATGTGTGGACAAGTCTGGGCTCATTGTCCTTTGCACACCAGGGAGCTCAGTATGCACAGGTTGGAAGGCATATTATATATGCTGTAACAGGACACTCCTTTATGGAACACCCTCTCTATTGCTAAAATATTTTTTAAAATAGAAATTCAGGAAAGGAAAGGTAAGACAAACAGTTTTTAAAATATGGTTCTTAGTGTGTTGCTGTAGAATCTTCCTTCTGGGTAATATTGGGACAGTTAGTCCCCCTCCCCCCTTAGTTTGTAAATTGAAACCAGTCATAGTTGCCACTTTGGGTTGTCATATAGATTAAATAAGCTGATGCTTATTGAACATCTAAGACAATTTCTGGACTGTAATGTATGCATTGTGACTTTCAGCTGTTACCAGGTGACCTTCTATGTGGTTCCTGTACACTAGACCAGGAAAACAGGCTATGTGTGTTTATGTTACTGGAAAAGTGATGCTAAGGTAGAAAGCACAGCAACATTATTTACTGATAGAAGAGAATACATCATATCTTATAGACCAAACCAGCCAGTATGAGCCACTGTTACAAAAATCACAAAATCTTTTGCAAAGGGAAGCAGGGGTCCTGAGGACAGCAGGGATGCTGAAGTGTGTCTGCACAGGCTGTCCAAGGCACAGCCTGCTGGCACTGGTTGTGTGCAGGTGTCATCATCCCACTGCGGTGGCATCCCTGGAGACAACAAAGTGCCTTATGTTCCTTGAGCCAGGGCAGGCTCTCCTTTGAGGTCAGCAAGGGCAATGTCTGATCAAGTGTAATTCCTTCTACCCATTCTTGAATATGTGTCTGTGACACTGGCTTTTATCTTGCTCTGTGGCTAAAATAAAAACAAAACCACGAATGTCAAGACAAATCATAAACTACTCACAGGCTAAAGGAATGGTTAAGCTGTTGTGTTTGTATACTGGATGTAGTATCTCCTGTATGAGGTTTCTCAAAGTGGACCACACAAGGAAATCATCAGGGGCTACAGCTCAGCAGGGATGGAGTAGAACCCAAGTTTCTAAATTTCTAAGCACCCCCCACACACCTCCACTTAGGATGCTGCTGCTGTTGTATCTCAATCTGAGGGTGAAGTCAGAAATCTGATGGTTTTGAAATAGCTGCTATTGTAGTGGCTGTCCCTGGCCTTGATAAGACTGAGATAATGGAGCAAAGCACACAAATGTCTCCCAGGCTTTTTGTTGTTGTTGCTTTTAATTCTTTATTTGTTTTTTCCTGATTATCTTCAAAATAGAATTATGTCATTATGCCCTGGATTGAAGACTAGGTATTAAGGAGGACTGTTCTTTGAAAGCTTAGTTTTCTGCGTGACTCTTTACATTCTTGCTTCCATTCCTTTTAGGGATCACACAGATGTGTCTGGGCAATTGTTTGAGGGCACAGACAGTCCCTCATTGACTACCAAGTCTCATGTTATCTTCCAGTTGAGAATGCACTATGTTTGTGGTCTTGGACTCAGTTCCCTGTGAGCCAGAGATTTCCTACAGGGTCCACACCAGACTCAAAGATATTGGCAGTCTTCATTGCAGGTGATTGTGGAGGTCCTGTTGAAATCCAAGCTCAACTTTATACTTCTTGGCTTCAGATCCCTACAGATACCCAGGTGACATCATGCACTTTGCTGGGGACCACTGAGAGTGGCCGACAGTATACCATTCTTAGGATACAGAGCTGGCCTATATATAAGTAGGTCAGGAGAGAACCAGAGCCACTTTCATTGTGAGTGGTTAGCCTATCTGTAACCCACTTGGAATTTCAGAGCCATGATCCATCATTAGGATCTGGGTTTACTGTAAACACAGAGAAGTAATAAGTCTCTGCTCTAGGCTGGAGGTCTTTAATTCACCAGGTTGAAATGCTCTCTCTTATATAATTGTCCTTTGATATAGGACAGACAGGTGACTGCTGGTGGGCCATGAATTCAGCATTCTCAACTCTATTAATGTCTTGGTTTGTATTTGTAGACAACTTAATGTGTCTCCTTGTTTGGGCTGGAATACCTGAAAAGCATCTGGATGTGTTTATCAGTTTTAGCCTCTTCTCTCCCAAGCGAGTGGTGTGTCTGCCCTGCAGTTTTCAGCTGTGCGTGACCATGCGGTCTTCTTGCTGCTGGCAATGCTTCTGCTTTTCAGCGTAATGAGTTTCACTCTCTCCATCTCTCCCTTTAACTAATTGCAACACAGAAGCACATTCTGTGCCCCATCTGTTTCCATGATTGATTGTCTTTTAGTTCAGATTGTCCTAGAGGGCTGTTCAAAAAGGAAAACGAGGCTTCAGTGTGACCTTTCAGATCAACACAAACTTGTGTCTAAGCATGCCTTTCTATACCTGCAGGCACTCTCAGAGGAAGCAAGGCTCTGCTTCTCATTGCTGAGTTAAGTCTCCTTATTGCTCACTCTGGTCAGGCTGGACTGAACACCTGGGATCCCTGCTTTACTTTGCTTATGTCCAGCAGAGTCAGCCTTACTGTAAACGATCGTTGTATGTCCATGGAGAAGTGAGAATGGCTGTAGTTAGGGAGAGTGTGGCAAAAGCTTGAAAGAAACCATTGCCCTAGGAGTTTGATTCATTGTGTAATTTTGCTGCACTGTACTTTTAGTTGTTTGTGATTGCAAAGTTCTATAAAATCACTAAAAACACTGAATTACCAAATATTGAATCACTAGTCCTAGAGAAAGTGTGAGGTTAGATGCCTATAGATACCTGGTCAACTTTAAATCAATGAATCAGTGTACAACCTTGTTTTATTTATCCTTCTGATAAAGGCACCTTTGGGGGTATACACCAATCAAAACAAGCTTGTTGTCAGTATCAGTCTATATTGCTCATTCCTTGAGGAAACTGGTATAATATGAGGCATGTCATTCATAACAAGAATCAGCCTGTTTGTGTGTAGGAACATCAGATAGCATCTCAGCTAAACAGAGCAATCGCTACAGAATCACAGTAAGGATCACCCAATGACACTTGTGGGCAAGACGGGATCTGAAACAGAGGCAGACTGTCACATCATCCATTAGATCTCACCTGGTATACGCCATCCAGAATTCAGCTTCCTCATGGCTAGGCATGTGTCCACAGATGCTCATAATGGTGCTGTGTGGATGTGGTGGCTATATATAAATGTGAACAGGCAAAGACCAAGGTATAGAGGACTGATTGTATTTTATTATATGAACATCTGTCATCTACTTCTCTTACGCTGATGATCTGTGCTCCCTCAGAGGGGTGAAGGTTTTTGTCCCCAGCCACTGCCCAACTGCTAGAATCATGTTAGTAGAGATCAGCATTTAGTGCAAATAAAGGTATAGCCTCCCCTTGGCCAAATCCCATATATTTATATCCAAAGTCCTCTCTTTATGGATATCCATTATGGAAGATTTTTATTTGAAATGATGGACAAGGAACTGAAACCAGGGCACAGAAGCTTTATACCAACAAGTTAGCCTTCGCTGTGGGTAAGGAATAGAAAATGAAACATAGTAAATACTAAGTGCTTAATGGACAGCACAACAAATGTGGGAGAATTTGAGACCTGCTAAAGGTTGGTTAATATTTGTCTCCCATTAGACACCATCAATTTTTCCACATGTATAATATTAACCAGAGTTCTGTTCATGAAATTGCTTTGTAGTTAGTGTGTTTGTTAGTTGTAACGGTGAACTTGACATCTAAAATCACCTTGGGAGAGACTATTATGGGGAATTTTCTAGATCAGGCTGGTCTGTGTACACATTCTTGGGGGCATGTCTTGATTGCTAATTCAGGTGGGAAAACCAAGCCCTCTCTGGGTAGCATGATTTCATGGGCAGAGCTCTGGGTTATTTAAAAGAAGAGACGACTAGCTGAATGCTAATAAGCAAGCAAGCAAGAAAGGATGTGTATATTCTCTCTGTGCATGTGACTGTGGAATAATATAATATCTTGATGAGTTCTGGCCTCGATTTCCCTGAAATGATGGACTGCAACCTAGAATTGTAAGCCACATAAACTCTTTCCTCTCATGTGTTGCTTTTTGTTTGGGTGTTTGTCACAGCAGCAGAAATGATGCTAGGGCAGTTAGTATAACCTTTTTAACCCAGTTTTTATCTGAATTATTATGAGGTTGAGCCAAAAGTTGACAGATATCCCCATAAAAGAGGACTATGCTGGTTTTGAGTACTTGATGACTTGGCAACAGACTTAGTTTAGAAAGAAGGGTTACCCAGGGGGATGAGGGAGTAATAATCCCTGAATTCTGAACCTTGGGCTGGGGAAGTTTCATTTCATTTGGGGTATTTCATTTAAATACCATTGCATCAGTCTGAGCTGGGTTGCTATGACAGAGCCCAGGTACTTAACAAAGAGAATATATTTATTTCTCAGAATTCAGAGACTAGGAAGTCCAAGGCCAAGCCAGTGGGGACCGACTTGCTCCTTTCTGCGTCCTCAAATTCAGAAGGTAAAAGAGAAAGAGGGACTCAATCCCAGCCTTCCTTTTCCATGGAAAACTTACATGACCTAAGCTTCTCTCTAAAGTCCCCTCCTCTATACATGGTGCCATGGAGAATATTCTTCATGAATTTGGGAGACACATCTCCCACAACAGCAGACATACCTAGTTATCATGTCAGCCTTAGTCTCATGCCAGTGTTGAGTTCTGTGGTCTGCAAAGCCCAGAATGCTTGTTCTCTGTTCCTCTACAGAAACCATTTGCTGATACTTTCTATGAAATAAAATTATAATGCAGAATGAGGAACCGGGTAGACAGAGGATGAAGAATAATTCTCTGTTGGCAAAGCTGTCAGAGCAGAGAGCACCTCTGATTCTCACCAATTATTTGTGCATGTACCTGTAAGTATGGTCTTATTTACCTCTAATTGAAAAATAAGAGAAACAAAAATCCCAGTAGAGACTGAGAGTATAATCCATAAGCCTAAGCTAAAGTTTCTCTAACAGTATAACAGTAGGACTCTACATGTGAGGGTTTGGTTTAACCATCAACTTGACTTGTCCTAGAAAACTCTAGGAAGAGGGTGAAGGAGTGTCTAGATCAGGTGGGCCTGTGGTCTTATCTATGGAAGATTTTCTTGACTTTCTTAACTGATATGGGATGACCCAGACCACTGTGGGTGGCACCATTCCCTCAATTTGAGTCCTGGACTATAAAACAGTGAAGAAAGTAAGTAGAGTATTAAGCTTGCATGCATTCATTTCTCTCTACTCTTGACTATGATGAAATTTGCTGCTTCAAGTTCCTGCCACCTTCACTTCCTTCAACGATGGACTGTAGGCTTAATAAAAAAAAAAAAAAAGTCTGTTTCCCTTAAGTTGTTTTTTTTTTTTTTTGTCAGAGTTTTTTTTTATTTCAGCAATAGAAATAAAGCCAGGACACCAAATCTCCATGGCTTTCAATAGGTTGCACAGACTTATGCTTGCATTGGATTCTGTTCGATACCGTCCTGTCCAATTTCAATACCAGAACCTCCTGAATATGGGTCCCTGCTAGGCTTGCGGAATACAGGGAAGGGAAGTGGGATAGGGAGGAGAGGGGAGGGGATGGGAGACTGAAATGACTGGAAGCTTCTGCTGGCACATGACACATCACTTTGTTTGCATTCCATTTCCATTGGTCAAAGCAAGTTGTATGAGGAAGCTTACATTCAATAGGATGGGACTGTTTAACACTCAGACTCAGAAAGGAAGCATGTAAATACACACAAAGGCTCATTCTTCCTTCACAGGATGATAGAGTCAAAAGAAGCTTTTGTCTGAAAGGGAGTGGCTTAGAAATGGATGGACACAAGTTGTGTAGGGAGGAGATAGTGGTTTCAAAGTCAGATATTCTGGCTGCTCCTTCTGTCAGGGCAGGGGCTCAGGTCAGCAAAGTGAAACTGGCTAGGGTGTATGGACGTCTAATGACCTAGTACCTTGCAATCATCTGGCAGATTCAAATGTAGGCTCTGATGAGCTGTCAGAGCAAGACCTAGAATGCTGCATTTCTAACTAGCTCCCCAGAATGTTGGTGCTGCCAGACCTGAGAGTCTAGGATGTATGTCACCAGGCGCTTGAAAATGAAACAGGGAAGTGAGTGTTCATTAGCAAATCATCCCTGTCAAATGGTGAAGAATGACTCTAAAGGGAAGTGTTGAGCCTTGTAAGACTGAATTGCAACTCCAGGGCAGAGGCAAGAACTGAACCTTGGTGAGCAGGGTGGCTTTATAAGTGGCAGGCAACAGTTAGGTGGCATTATGGGCTGGCAAGGGAGTAGCTGGTGGCTAAAAATTGTGGACCCAAAAGACAGTTAGCTGAAGCTTGACAGTTGGCTGGGAAAATTGCCTCCTGCTTGGGGATACCTTCTACCGGCACCTCTAGCAGTAGGGTTATTTGGGACTTCAGAAGCTGACAATAAGATAATTGTTTCCAAGTACTCACACATGAACAGCTGCTGTTGGCAGAAATCATGCTTTTGGATGGTAGAAAATGATTCTGTATGATTGATAACAATCATTCAGCATTTTCATTGTTATGAAGGATGTTTCATTTGACTTCTGATTGTCATGAATATCTTGCTGGTTAAATCCTGATCAAAACTATAGTGGTAAGATTTGATGTTTGAAGATAAAATGTCAAGGTGTAAGTGTTCTGTAGAACGCCAGTACAGCTTCTTCAAAAGGAGATGTGTAGTTTCTAGAAGCAGCCAGATTTAACATCACCTAGTCCAGTTTTAGTGACATAAGGGAAGTGCTTCGGCTGAGATTAGATGCAGTGCATTTGGAATTCAGTTGTGTCTTGCCTTGCTATTAATGACTCCTGCATTTAAGTTTTGTGTCACACAACCTCAGGTTTGCCACCAGTTTTCTGTGTTTTGTATGGGCAACATTTTAACCTTTCAAAAGCCTGATTGCTTTATTGGTAAATTATGTTTGAGATCTTGGTATGCTGGAAACTAAATGTGAATTTCCTTGAAGAGATGTGCATGCCTCTAACTACTGAGCCATCTATCCAGACAGAGATCATGCTGTATTAATAACAGCTGCCTGCCTCCCTCCCTCCCTCCCTCCCCCCTCCCTCCCTCCCTCCCTCCCTCCCTTCTTTCTGCCCCACAGTTGAAACTCAGAGCCTCACACATGCCAAGTGAACTACCACTGAGCTACATCCTCAGCTCAGGTGAACAGTAAATATTTAAAGTATATGACAGAGAAAAGAGCATGATCTCAGTAATGTTGGGCATGTTTTTAAAGATTTTTTTTGGGGGGGGAATTCCACAAATATTTCAAAATGTATTTGATCAGCCTTGCCCAGCCCTGTCACTCCTTTCTGCCCCCACCTCCACCACACACTCCTCCTGTTGGGTACATTTTGACACATGTACTGAAAGCACTTTCTCACATATTTAACACTAAGAATGAGCCATGCATAGCTCCGGTCAACAAGAGGCAGTAGCAGACATTGGGAAAAGATGTGGAGAATTTGGAACCTTTGCACACTGCCAGCTGGGCTGTAATATGGTAGAAGCATTGTCAAAAACGGTTTGGCATTTCTTTAAAATGTTAAACACAGATTTACCATGTGACCTAAAATGTCTACTTCAAGGACTCTGTGAACAAGAGAAATGAAAACATGTCCCTGGCAAGGCTTCACAAACGTTTATGGCAGCATGATATATAGTGGTCAAATAAAATCAAAGGCTCTCACTCATGAATGACCAAACTGTAGTGCATCTATGTAATGAATGATGTTTGACAGTGAAGAAGAAAAAAGTGCTAGTGGTTTGGGGCATGTGTGACCCTTATACATGCTGGTAAGTGAAAGTAGCCAGACACAAAAAGCAAAAACGTTGCAATGTAACAATAACTCTTTCTGCCAGCTGCCTGGGTTCTACCACAGCTTAGGGTCCCCAAATAACACACAGAGTCTTATATTAGTTACAATGCTGCTGGCCAATGGCTAGCATTTCTTATTTGCTAGCTCAGTCTTAATTATCAACCATAACTACTAATCTATATACTTATATAAAGACTTATCTTACTGGGGATGCTGGCCTTATGTGTCCTTTCTTCCTGGGATCACATAACAACTCTCTCCCTTTCCTACATTTCCCAGAATCCTCCTTCTCTCCTAGTCCAGCTTAACTTGCTTCCCTATTGGCCAACAATACTTTATTTATCAACCAATAAGACAAACATATACACAGAAGGGCCTCCTCCATCATTGTAGGGTTGTGTTCCTATGGAATTCTCAGAAAGGGGTAGTCTATAGATAAATCATAAACTTGATAGGGTTTGACTGAGGCCGAGGACACATAAGGTGTCTCTTGAGAGTATGAAAATGCCCTATGGCTAGACAATGCCACTAGCTGCACAACTATGAACACACCAAGATCATTGGATTGTGTAGTTAAATATGTGAATTCTATAATGTGCAAATTACACCCCCCATATCATTGTTTTTCATAGAGGAAATCTTGTTCATTTTTCAGAATTTTCATCCTTTCCATGTAGACTTTTAAGCTTTGAGACAAGTAAGACAGTGGTTCACAGCTTTCTGAATGGGTTGAGCTGTGTAGCATCATGGACTTGTCTTCTTATTAAATTCATGGAGGAAGTCTGGTTTACTGGACAGCAAACCTGTCATTGCCACTAAAGCTTGCAGGACAGTGGAGTGAGGATACTCACATCTGAAAACGATAAAGTCCCCTGTAACTAGAAATCAATAACGCACTGATGATTCCACATGGGTAAAGAGAGATCTGGAAGATGGAGTATCTTTATGGTAGCTGTTAAATGCACCCATCTCAAGATCTTTCATTAAGTGCCTGTCTTAAATGGGGGCAATTGAATCCAATCTATCAGACATGCTTGATTTATGGAGATCAACCATTTTATGGCTGGCATAGAGAACAGGATCAAAAAAACCTAACTTGATTATCACGTCAGAATATAATGTCAAAATAGATCATTGGCAACACTGGAAGATTTTATATGAAAGAGAACAGGTGCCAGAGGCATGTTAACAGAAGCACAAGTGTAGCCACGGCAAGTAGATCTCAACTGTGTGAAACTAACTCTAAGGACCCCATGCCAGCTGGGTATGGAAGAACAGAGTGGGGCCTGGTATTGCCTATAATCCAAGTACTACTGGGCTATGGTAGGAGGATTACACACACACACACACACACACACACACACACACACACACACACACACACAGAAAAGAGATGAAGGGAGAAAAAGACAGAGACAGGGTGACAGAAAGATTCCATTTGAAAAATGGGAATTCTATGACATAAGATGAAATAAATAAAAAATGAAGGAAACTTGCATTTGGCAGTTTCTGGGTGTGTTCCAAGTGCCCCCACCCCAAAGTAAACTGTTTGGTATGGGCTACTCATCACATTTTTTGGTTGGTATTCACTGAGCTGAGTGTACAATAGAGTTAGAAAGTTTCTCAATTATGGCACTTAAATAGCTCATAAACAAACAAAACCTCCACAACCCTTCAGCCTCAATGTACAACACAGAGATGCAAGGTCTAGATATTGTGCTATGGTCTTTAGAACAATGAGACTACAAAATAATCCCTGATCAACACTAGTGTCTCTTTGCAAGGTTGTGTTGAATGCATAGCTGACCAGCTCCCTGAATGCAACCTTTGTCAGGTTTCATGAGTGGGAAGCAGGGATCTAATTACAATTTCTCCTGGTGATTCTGATGCTACTCAGCTTTGAGAATTACATTCCTGACAGGAAACACAAGCAACACTGATTGAGTGTATTTGTATAAGCAAGCTACTCTGAATGAAGCGTGCATGGCATGTTAGATTTAGAATGTGGTGTCTCTGCAGTTTGCTAATTTTAATTCTGAAGGATGGATTAGGGTGGGGAAAGAGGGCCAGGGGATGTTATTCCAAATAATTGGTCATGGGGTGTCTCAGAGAAGTAATACCTTTTCAGAGACTAAAGGAAGTGAGAAAAGAAACACTGTCTATGACCACATCATCTTGAACATGTTCTTATTCTCAGATTCCAGAAGCTAAGCAGAGTCTGACCTTGTTAGTACTTGGATGGGAGAAGACACAAGATAAGAGCCCTGGGCAGGTGTGTGCCTGGCAAGTTTGAAAACCGGAAGCAGTCAGAGTGATAGTATAGGCAAGGGGGTTCGGGAAATAGCTGGAAAGAGAAAGGAGATAGAATAGGTGAGCATGAATGGACCTCATGAGCAGCTTTGATGTCTGTCCTTGACCTCCAGCACCTGTGACATTTTCTGGCTTGACCTTTTTCTTCTGTAAAATAGGATGAATATTTGTTCTCTGAATTCCTGATAAACACCCTTGGTCCACCTTTCAGAGATTGTATATGCTCAGATTTCTCAGCTTCCGGCATTTAGCCCTTTGCATAAGCAGTAGAATGAAAAAAAAAAATACCTCTCCCATCAGAATCTTAGTCGTCCAGATGGAGACTAGAAATGGTGCTCATAAACAAGCTTCTCCAATGAATTTGTGAATAAGTATACCATTTAAGAATCTTTATTCTTCCCTATATTTGAATCCTGCTTCCAATAGTTATTTGAAGTTTCCTATCCATGGAGTTTTCAAGTATGAAAAGTAAATAATTTGTCCGGCTGGTCTAGGCTACACCCTCTCTATATGGCAGGTAGACAGTGAGGAGCTTTCAATGTCCTGCTGAGGTGAGGCATCATGGGTTGAGTACTCAGGACACTAGTCAGAAAGAACTAATTCTTGGGCCAGCAAGATGGTTCAGATGGTAAAGTCCAACACACAGGCACTGCATGGTGGGAGCAAAGAACCCACTTCCTCAAGTTGTCTTCTTCCCTTCACATGAGTGTCTTGGCACAAACCAACAAAAACCCACTAATTCCCCTTTGATTTGCTCAAGCTAGTCAATAGTAGTAAAAAATAAAAGTACTTCACAAACCACAGTGTGTTAAGAGCAACCCCAAGGAAAATGTGGTTGTGTCCACCATGAAGTTCCTTATGGTGGTTAGATGAAAGAGTTCTTAAACTCTGTGACCTGTGTGCCATTTGCTCAGCACTAAGCTTGTCTCTTCCATGTCATCCTATGGCCCAGAGAGACTCAGCCACTCTGTGTTTGAGGTCATTTTCAGTCTTTTGAAACAAACCATTCTTCATCATGTAACTCTAGTTATTTGGCTTATACTTATTTGCCTTAGGGAACTACAAAGATTAAATTTTACCGTGTCTTATATTGACAATGGTTAGAATGGCTAGGTTCTCTGCCTTAATTTCCCCTCTGTGAGTTCAAAAGGTCAGAAATGGACTGGGGCAACACTTCAAGAGCCTGTGTCTTGAGAAAGCAATTGGATTAGTTGCCTTGAATCTCATCCTTTTTCACATTAAAATGATGAGGGAGGTGGGTTCAAGATGGGCAAGATGTTTTAAATTGATTTATTTGGTAGAGAAAACACTCTGAAATTGTAGAGAGAATTCCTTATCTCTATTTAGTTGCTAAGCTACACTTGATGGTTCTTGATGAGGCCAAAGATGAATAGAAAGTGCCAGCTTTTGCTCATTGATTTCTCTTTCTCATCGTAAGCATTATAAGTTAATCATGGTGACCACTGAACATCATACATGAACATCCCTTGAAAATGCAAGGCCATTCCTTGGATATTATCTCTAACTGTTATTACTCCCCTGGTTTCTCACTGAAGGCTTATGTGATGCTTTTGTAGCACACCCTTATTTCTCAGACTGGAGAACTGAGGCTTAAAGGCAATTTTGAGTCTGGACCTAATTTAAAAGGGTGTTTATCTGCCAAGGCTACATGCAATCTGCTCACTAGGCTTTCCTCCTCTTACACCTTCTTATAACATCAGTTGGAATTAGTTAGAATTATCCCAGATAAAATCAGGGATGCACAATTAATGTAGAATTTTCGACAACACATGTTTTAACTTAAACTCCAACTCTAAGCATGTCCCAAATATTACATAGCAAACAGTCGTATAATAAATATGTACTTGTTTCTTGTCTGAAATTCCAATTTAACTCAGTTTCCTGTGTTTTCATTCATTTGTAGCAACTCTTAATGCTCTTTGGACTTGAGGTGAGAATTGTGAATGCTCAGCTTGTGTCCAAGGGAACATGGGAAACAGGTTACACATTTCCCTACCTATTGCTTTATTTAAAATAATCTCATTTTAGCAAGACTTTTTTAATTGACATAATTTTATCCAAACAAAAACTGCTAAGGAAAGGATAGAATTTCCCCCCTTGGCTCTTGCAAGGTATATAGTATTTGGCTTCATAGAATTGAGCTGGCTTCATGGCTCTGCTTCTGCCAACATGTTGTGGTAATACACATCTTGAGGCCTCTGCAAAGCTGAGCAGTACACTTGGGAGAAAATGAGAGCACAAAAAGAAAGGTTTGTTCTCAGAAGCTTTGATTCTTTGGCTTTGGGTGCCCATAGGGCCTGCCAGGGTTGGATAGACAATAGTTTGGGAGCTTCCACTGAGGGCATGGTTTGGTCAGAAAGCCTTGATCACCTGTCCTATTGTTGAGTGTAGCTTTTTGTTGTGGTGATGATTTTGAAGTTGTGACCTAAAGACGTTTACCAAATATTTAAGAGTGTCAAGCAGAATTTGTTCTCCAAGAGAGAGCTGCCCATCTTCACAGCTATGGAGGGTGTGCTGTCAATGAGAGAAGTAAAGAAAAGACACTCTGACCATGACACGTGACAACCATAAGCCTTGGTTTTGTTTTGTTTTCAGTCTACTTATAGATTTGTATTAATATAGCTTAAATATTTTGAAGTGATTGCCAGGCATGGTTGTCAGTAGTCCATGCCTGTGAACCCATTACTTGTGAGGCTGAGGCAGTAGAGGAGGGTTGCCATGAGTTTGAGGTCAGCTTGGGCTGTATAGTGAGACCTTGTCTTTGAAAGAATGTCTGAAAGACTGTAGAGAATACAAAGAACAAGGGAGGAATTACAGAGTCACAGTGGAATGGCTTCTCATCCTTAAAGACATGCCTAGGAATAGAGGTTAAATAATATGCCCATGGTTAACTAACTAGGCATTATTGGGCTGAAGCAGAAGTAAGATTATTTTTAATATGCCACGAGGTACCGATGAGATCTGTCCTTAGGAGATGGACATCAACCTCAATTGCAGGGAACAAATTCCATGTGTGACCATTGGTTGGGAGACCTGTGGAGACGGGACTAAGCACAGAAACAGAGTCAAAAAGTGAAGTGTTGGAAGGACCTAGAGCTATCGAGAAAGATTCTTATGAGATAAACAGCTTGGGGCAGATGTACGGGCATGAACAACCAGGGAAACAGCTTTGCTCACAAAAAGTGGGAGCAGTGAGGAGCAGGGATATTGAGGAGTAGGAGAGGAGGTTAATACAGGATGGTGATGACAAGGGGCAGGGAAGGTAAGAAAGGGGAGAGGGAGCTGAGATGGAATCTTGGCAGCCATACCCCATCACTGGCAGCCTAAGACACCTTGTCTTACTGATTTGCACATGAGTGTCCTGAGAACGAAGGCACATCCACAGATCTTTGCAGCAGTTCCTTACATGATTAACTTCATGTATGAAGAGCACAGTTCACCAGACCCAAGCATTCTGTTTAAAATTGCAGGAATTCATGCCAGCTCTCTGATGATGTTTTCCTGTATATAAAACGCCAATAGTTAAACTGAGGTCTGGTTTGCACTCTTAAAGCCTGCATCTGAAGAGACAGTCCTTAATGGTGATGGTTTAATGGTCACTTGGTGTTAAAAACAGAACACTTCTTTGTGGAGACTCAGAAATAAACTGAAAGTAATAATCCAGGTGAGGGAAGAGAGTTTCTGGAAGATGTCAAACAGAGACCATGTGGTGCAGTCTACCATGTTCCCAGCCTGTGTATTGGTCCACTGCATTAGAAGACACTGTGGATCTTCACAGACTTGTGACAGTTGGACTTTCAAACAGAAACCTGACTTTTTCAGTTTTCATTAGTCTTCAGTTTTCTTTGTTTGATAAATCCATCTCCTTTTTGCTGATCAAGTCATAAAAAGCAAAGATGAACTTTTTTCATCTTTGAAAAAAGATGCCAAAACAACTATGTCTCCATCCCTTTTGCATACACGTGGAGCAGGGGCAGCAGCCTCCTGCTCAAGGCTGGTCCTCCCTGGTATGTCTGCCACCCTCTCCCAGCTCCTCAGTGGTCTCAATCCCTCAAGTTACCCCTATGTCTTCTCTCATCTGCTGTCTGTTTCTGCTCATGGATATCTGACATAAGCTTAGAAACACAGTTTCATGGAGGCCTTTCTCCCATCGCTGTCTGACTTTAAACTTAACCTCAGCTGTGTCTGCACTGAGTATGCTGAGCCCTGGGGATGTCGGCACAACAGTCATGGAAAGCCATATCCAGGCCCTGCAGTACTTCAGGGCTGGGCAGCTCCCATTGCATCTGTTAGCCCTAACTACAGCTGTCTTCATTTCTCTGTTTGACTCTTTGTTATAGATGCCTTTTCCTCCCTCTCTGGGCAGTATTGGTGGGAGACTAGCTTCTTTCCCTGGTCATCTTCTTTGTTCACCTGTGTGCAGTGCAGGTGGCCTGAACTTCTAAAATAAACATCTTATTCTAGTGTTTAAGGTAGAATTAATGCCGTTAGCCTGGTTTCCTTCAGGCTCTAGAATTAGATATTTAATGGGAAACTTGCCCTTTCTACTTGGAGCCTGCCATGTCAAACTCAAGCCTGTCCTCCCTTCAGCTCATTCCTCTTCATTTCCCATCTCAGCTTGGTCCTGGCATCAGTGGTTCACAGTAGACATCTATAGACTGTAGCTTGTCAGCCAGTCCACCTGCAAATGAAAATTTGTTGGGATACAGCCATGTCAGTTCCTGTTTGGCAGAAGATACCACATGAAATACATACCCTCTGACCCCAGTTTATATTACTTGTATTATCATATTTATTATATTACTTTTAATATATGTAAATGTAAACTATATATAGTCTCCTCTGCTAATAGTTGTTAAGCTGTTAGAAAACCAAACCAGCTTAAATGTAAATAAGGAAAAATCTGTGTTAGCATTCAGAGGCTGTATGAACTGGGCTTGCAGTGGCTTCGCTGCAGCAAGGCTCTTGTGAATTTGACCTGTCATGCAGCCTGAGCGATATCATACCTGTTCCTTCAAGTGCTCTTGGAACTTCTATTTTTATACTGTACTATGAACATTATTAAGTTGACCTCTTTCTTTTTTTTAAACTGCTTGTAGATGGTATAATTACTCATCAACCAAGTGGTCCTGAATCCCGCAGATAATGCTCTGATGACCGCTCTGTAATGATCTGAGCACCAGAATCAACTGAGAGCCTTCGGATGATAATGTGGACCTCCACACAGATCTGCCCATTTCTTCTCATCTCATACACTGATTGCTGCCTCACTGTACATTTCCCTAGTGCCAGACTGTGGTACTTGCAGCTATGAACCAAAGCATGTCTTTGGGCTTTGTGCATAGACTTCTGAATGACTCCCTTTTCCATTATTCAAGGCCAATCCATATAACCACTCCAATATTAATGCCTGTTCATTGTTTAAACCAAACTTTAATACAGAAACCTCAACTATCAAAGTAACTTGTTTCCAGGGAGACAAGCTACTGACTCACTGGAACGTAGGACAAGGGCCTCTGGGCTCTCATTTTTACAAGAGCTCAAGATAAATACCAATGTATTATACATGGTTTAAATAGGCCTTGTGGAAAACCAGGAAATGAATAGATAGACAAACTTTCCATGACCCAGAACATAGAGTTATAAACCTTTCTCAAGTGACTGTATCATCTCATGTGTTTTGAGTTGTGGTATTATTGCTTCCAATACAGTCCATATTAGATTATTTCTTTTGGACAGTTGGATCGGATGAATTTCAGAATTTCTAAGTGTATTTTAAATTGCATAGCTATTGGGGAAATAAAATGATATGTCCTGATTTTTTGATGGTTGAGACATATTTTATGACCCATCATGTGGTTCATTCTACAGTGATTTGTGTTGGTGTGAAATGCAGCCTATTTGGGACACCAGACGTTTATCAAATCAAGCCTATCAATTGTGTTCTTTATTTCTGGGACTTTCTATCTACCTATCAATTTCTGAAACATGTTTGTTAGAACCTCAAAGCACATATGTGCATATTTTATTCACATATCTGCATTATAATATTTAAATATTTCAATGATGTTAATAGTTTTGATTAAGTTTACACCTTGAATTATCTTTCTGCTGGATTAATGCTTAACATTTTCCTTTGATTCTTTGTAGCTAGCTGTTCTTATTGCGAAGTTGGCTCATGCGGCCTTGTACATCATTTTGATTAGGCTTTGACTACTTTACTTTTCCCGTCTTTATATATTCAGTCTTATTTTTCCTATTTATACTAGATTTTTTTAGGGATACATGTCATCTACCTTGATTTTTAAAATATTATTTCTTTTAAAATTACTTAATTTTCTATTGCTACAGTTACTGCTTTGAGTTTATTTCTAGCATATTTGTCTTTTATATTTCTTCGTATATATTTGTGTTTCCACCTATTTTTCTTGTTACATTTCTTTCATTCTTTAATCTCCCATGGCCTTTTTAGTGGCCACCTTGGAAATGAGCAATTATACCTAACAAACTAGACTTGCTAACCTGAAATCTTACCTCTTATGCAATATATTTGCCCTTCCAGGGATTCACAATATCATCTTGTCTCAGTTATCTCACTTAAGGTGTTTCTTCTTGTTTTAAGTTAAATATTCCCTGCTGTAATTAACAACTATATTGGTAGAAGGTACATTAGTTGTTTCATCATCCCTTGGTGTAGACAGCTTGCAACAATTAACTCTACTTTTTTCCCTATAGAAAAGACAGTTCTTCCTTCTATAATTCAATCATTTTTATTGGTTATAATCTGATGAAAATAATTTATAATGGTGTGAAGGGAGGGGACTGAATATCTCACTCTGAAGAAATATATTCAATATTAAGATGAAATGTTTGAGCTGGGCGTTGGTGGTGCACGCCTTTAATCCCAGCACTCAGGAGGCAGAGGCAGGTGGATCTCTGTGAGTTCGAGGCCAGCCTAGTCTCCAGAGCAAGTGCCAGGATAGGCTCCAAAGCTACACAGAGAAACCCTGTCTCGAAAAAACAGCAAAAAAAAAAAAAAAAAAAACAAAAAACTAACAACAACAAAAAAGATGAAATGTTTGAGTGTGTGAAGAAATTATTTACCCAAAATTCAATATTTTAGATTTGAATAGATAATATACTGGAAATATGTTTTGGTGCTATGAACTGCTCATATCACTTCCTCATTTCTCTTGGAGAGTAGCCAAGGTATTCACGGTTGTTGCAATTTCATAAATCTACCTATTGCTGGAAATCTTAACACTGGGGAATGAACAGTCTACAGTACCATGTCAGAACCCATGTCTCTTTCCATATAGAAACACAGTGCATGAGGATGAAATTTAAATGGTGGCATTTTGTCGATACTTATTACTATGGGTGGATTTAGGAATCAGAATGTTTGACATCACTCTTAGGCATACAACTCAGAAGCAACATAGACACAGATGTCAATCTTCAGCGTGACAAGTGTCCTCCAGTTAAGCCCATGTCAGTTTAGAATACTAACAACACTACAGTACAAATGGGAATTAAGCACTGGCTGGCTGGTGTGTGTTTCCTCTCATTTTTATTGTCATCCACTAAATTTGAAGAACACCGGTTTCATCTTTACATGTTACATGATATAATAACTGTGTGACTTTGTAAAGCTGATTCTTGCTTTAGTTTAAATGGGTACTGCATAGGGATGAACTTGACTTAGTAATTCAGTAGTTATGACCTTGAATTATTCTAAAGATCTAGAAAATCTTAAGAATAGGAAATACCAGGTACATTCAAAGGGGAATCTAGGCATGGCCCAGAACAAGAGAATTGGCTGGAAGTCTACAGAAGAAAGAGCTCGGTTCATTTGCAAAGACTGATACAATAGAAGCCCAGTGGAAACACTGGTTGCTAGCACCCAGAAGGAAGGATATGATGAAAACTCACGTGTTGACAAGACAGGCCTTGACATCCTGGCTTCCTCTGAGCTGACAAGTGGGGTGACAGGTAAATGTTCCTCTCAGAAGGACAAGAGGCCTTTGTTCTTGTCTTGCTGTTGTTACTATTTATTTATTTTGAGGCAGGGTCTCCTGCAGCCTTTGCTGGCCTCAGACTCACTACAATAGCCCTGAATGACCTTGGTCTCCAGACTTACTGTCTCCACCTCTCAAGGGCTAGCAATACCGGCATGTTCCACCATGTGTGGCTTTCTTGAACTTTTTTTAAAAAAGAGATTTCCTGTGCTTTTGTCGCTTTACTCTTGTGTGGCACCCAGTAGGTTCTCTTGCATGGCACACAGTAGGTTCTGAATTGGACTTTTTGTTCTTCCTGATTGTTTGCTTTCAATCTGCTTTTGCCCTGGATTTTGGGTTATGTTTGCTTCCTGCCTCTTATTTCACATACTTTCCTCTGCATCTGGTAAAACTGTTGGTTGGCTGATCATCATGTAGAATGGGAAATAAGGTGGCCTGGGGATGCTGCAAGGCTGGGAGGGCATATTCCTGAGAATTACAGCAGGTGTCTCAAATGTTAGCCCACAGACATTTGGGAGCCAAAGAATTCTTGGGTGTCAGGGGCAGCAGTGTGTACCGTAACTTCCCCATCTTTATAGACTATCTTCCCCAGCAGATATAAAGGAACAATGAGAACAATGGTCCCTATCTCTTCACAGGGGCTCAGTATTTGGAGTTTCCTGTACCTCCAGATGGGTCTGGTGCTTGCTGGGATGATAGTCCCTGTTTCAGGATGGTCTGTACCCACCTCTTGATGGGAAGTTCCTGAAGGCAGAAGCTATGGGGTTCCTCTGCAAAACAAAACAAAAACTGGAGATAAAAACCTGGTTGAACATAGTTTTGTTAAATTTGATTATTTTAAAAAATCTCTTTGTTCATTTGTATCTTTTTCACTTCCCACTACTTAGAAATGTAAAATGCTTGCATTGTGTATCTGACAGTTACAAATGTAGAGTCGCTGCCATCTGTTATGTCATGCACATTCATGACAGCTTTCTTTTTAATTTCATAATTTTTCTCCACAGTGGACTTAAGTATCTTGGGATCTAATAGGGGATAATCTTGAATGCTTGAATTAAAATTAAGTCCTATCCTGTCTGAATATGCAAACATACTGCTTTTTAACCAGAAGTTATCAATCTACCATCACATTAAATTCCTGCCTTCTGTCTCCCTGACAGAGGTCAGCTGGAACCCTGTTAGATGGACCAATTCCTAGTTCCTAGTTCCCAGCATGAGGTGTGATGTTTTTCTCTCCTTCACATTTCACTAAGATTCCAAGCAAGGTGGGTTTGCTTGCAGACCCTTTTGGGTTGTGATTTGAGTTTTCAGTTACACTAAGGCTTGTAGAGTTCCTAAGTGTTGCCTTCCACCTTCTGTGCTCCACAGAGCTATCTGAACAAAGCAAAACAGAAGTGTTCTGAAGGCACACAGCAATGCACTGCACTGCATGCCTGCTTCTCCAATTGTTTTTCTGTAGTGTTTGCTGCTTTCAAGACAACTTAGAAATGCTTAGTTTTCAAAAACAGTTTAGATTTTTTAGTTGCTCTCAGTGAAAGAATCAATCACACATTCTGTCCTGTCACAATCACAGTACTCCAGAGTTTGTATTTGTTTACTTGTTTGGCAAACCTGATCCAGATATATATGGCCACTGGACATTCCAGGGATGCCCACAGAATAAGAGACTATGCTCAAAGGAAGCAAACAACACAAAGGGATCCCACTGCCTGCCGAGTGAATCTGTAGGTGTCGAGCCCAAAATACACTTGCAGAGATAAAAGAAGATAATGCTTTCATGAGTTTCACAGATGAACAAATATAAAATTCCCAAGCTATAGACAGAATTACATAGCTGGGGAAGGATGCTGAAGAGCCAAATCATTAAATAAGACAAGTGAATAAGAATATAGCAAACTAGAGAAAAGTATTAATGTTTCTCCAATGGTTCTCAGCATAGGATTTGAGAACCCAGAAGAGGGTATGATTCCTAAAGTCACTCTCAGAAGAAGCTTCCTTAAGTCATGTTTCCATATCAGTGCAAATCTAAACTATTCTAAGACTCTGATGATACTACAGCACCAATTTTGAATACAGAAGCAGATGGGAAAATCCAAATGGATTGTATTAAAATAGATATAAAAACAAAAAAGTAAAATGTCACTCTCATCTTTTCATTAAAGTTTGTTTTTTATAAAACTATACATTAACATAAAGCATTATTTTTAATGAGTATTTTTCACTCTTTTGGCCTAGTATGGTATAGTACTATCAATACCACCCTTAGCTTTTTCAGATCCTAATTTTTAACAATGTGAAGAGTCTGGTATAATAATGTTTGATAATTGATGAATTATTCATTTAGCACAAGTGGTCCAACATCTGGTAAAAAGAACTTGAAAAAGAGGTAAAGATAATTTTTCAGGTATTTCAGAACTCAAATTATTCAGTAGAACAACTTGAATGTGAGAGATAAGTTTCCAAACTGAGTGAGCCCAGTATTTGGGGAGCATGTTAGTTTGCATATATGATAGAGTGTGACATTTCAAAGCTCATAGGACCTGGATGTTTTCATAAAACAAGATCCCATGTATGTGTCCAGGACTCATGGTGGCACACCACACTTTCTAAGGGCAAATTGTGAAGATGAAGGATGACACCTTCAGATCCTGATGGTAAATGGAGTTCTAATCCAAGAAAGCTGGAGCTAATGCATAGACGCGGCGTGGTGACCAGTCATTCAGATTCTGTACAGACTGCACGAAAATGGGGCCCCAGGAGTGTAGTTGTGGAGATTCATGAAATAGAGCATTTTCTGCATTGTTTGAATTGAGAGGGAATGCACTTCAAAGCTTATAAATGAATTAATGACATTTAATTGACAGAGCCAAAATATTTGCTCCAAAGTTTTTACTCTAGGGAAATAAAATTGCTCATGAAAAAACTGTATCTTGTGCCACATAATTGATCTATAAATAGTATTTATGCAGTCATTAATAGTGGCAAATCAAATAGTGAACAAAGAGACTTTTATATTATGTTCGGAGAATGAGAGAGCATATGGATGGGTGGCAGAATTCGGGCAAGAGGTGGGAATTACTCAATGACCAGAGCTGGAAACTCAACAGCAACATGATTTTATAATCACACAGGAAGAGAATGAGTGGGAAAGAGTTTGTAAAACATAATGGATTATTTAATTTTACTGCAATCTATGAGAAGAGAGCCACATTGATATCAATGTCAGTGTCTTCTTGGTAACTGTAAATCAAATTTAGTGTTAGACAGAGAAGAAAAGAATAGCTGATGTTTTCGTTGGTCCAGCACAGTCAAGTCTGTGGGAAGCTGAGGTTGCTCCCTGGACTGCAGACCTGCACTCCCTGTTTGCAGATGCTTAAAAACTCCCCTCTTTTCCAGGGAAGTTCTTAGGGCTGGAAGTACCACCTGCAATCCCTAGTTGGTTGATAAATGACAACATGGCAGAATTCTAGCCAGTTTGACCTACATTGGAGGTGATCATATGAGTCTGGGAAACATGATGTTGTTCATTACAAAAGCAGATGAGTATGAACAGTCTCCCTTCTTGAAGGCACTACTGGTATTAGGTGTGGTGTTGGGAACTCCTCATAGTATGGAGGGTAGTAGAGCATTCCAGGGCCACTCTATCACCCCACTGAAGCTTTTTAAAGAACATATAACGAAAACACACATTTTAAAATTCCAGTTTATTCAAGATAGCCAGTGGGATCTGGATTGCTGCTGTTGTTGCTTCAAATTGATGTAATTGTAATTGCTATTTCTCCAAGTTGCCTTTATGAGCCATATTCATTTAATATTCAGGGATGAAAGAGATATGTGTGCTTGAACTTACTTTCAGCTAGACTTACTCATTACAAGACATTTTTTTAAAGCAGTAAGGAACAGTTTTAAACTCAGAATGGTGGTCTGTGAAACAAACCAACTTGAATAGTATAAAGCTAAGAAATCGAGAGAGAGAGAGGAGGAAGCAGGAACACTGCTGTTTTGACACTGTAATTATAAATACATTAGATGTGGTACAAAATATCATCAAACCATCAGTTTTGGCGATGGTTAAGTTAATTCACTTTTTGAAGTTCAATAATTCATCTGTGAAGTGTCAGCAGCAGGGTCTTGTTAATGGTAAGCCTTTCATTCCTGTTAAATCAATTGTAAATAATAGAACCCCTTGGAGAAAAATGATGGAATAAGCATTGATTTCCAAATTGGGTGTCAGAAACAGAGCGTTAATAAAACACATTGCAAGCAAACACGTCTCTAATACACTCTGATCACTGAAATAGTAATCCAAGGGAAAGAAATCAATGGGTTTTGTGTAAGTTGTTAGTATTTTAACATTTCATTTGTATTTCCTTATCATTACCACAAATTTCTCATCTTAAGATCTATGTGGTTACTTAATTTTCATTATCATCATCAGCAAACTAGGTGGTATGTGTTTTGTCAGATGTGTTTCCCTGCCTTCTAAATAGATAAAGGTTTCTGGTCACAAACTGTCCTGTATGCCTGGTGCTGATGATTTTATTTTGTTAATGCAACACAGTCATCATTTAGAGTAAGCCTCATAGAATGCCAAGAAAAATGTCATGGCTCTAAAATTTTTCAAGGAAAATAAAGTTCTCTCTCATGTGTCCATGTGAGTGTCTGTGCCCACACACACTGCCAACTGTTAATGCCAGTGTCCCTTGAGCCCCACATATGGTGTCTTTTGACTGGAAAGCACGTTCACAGAGCTGCAATGATGCTCTAGCAGAGGAGGCTGGGAGGGCTATGCCTCATGATTTGTTCACTAGAGTATGAACGTTGTGGCTCTACTCACAGTATGACTTACACACAGCTGGTGTGATGGTAACAATGTGGTTTGTTTCCTTAAGCTGAAGATAGAACATTTTTGGAACTACCATGAGAGCAGCTGCAAACTTGAATTTCATTGCCCAGTGTTTCCCATAGAAGTTCACTAATGGCAAAAACAAAACAAAACAACAACTAAAAACCCAAACCAAACCAACCAACCAACCAAACAAACAAAAAACAGTGATATAGAATACTGTTTTTTTGGCTTGATTTATAGGTTTTATTGGTATGTCTCTAATTCCATAACTGTGCTCTTGTGTTTTAGCTATTGTGATCTTTTCTAGTTTTATAATTTTAATTTTTATGAAATGGTTTTGTGAGCTTATTGTGTTGCTATGACATTTAATCATGATGAAATGGTTGAGTGCTGCCTGTTGTTATCTCTGGGCTCAATGAGAAACTATTTGTAGGAATCTGATTTTGAAAAGTGATATGCAAATGTTCCTGATGAAACAGAAATAGGAATTATTGTAAGATATAAACAAGGCACAGTGGGATGTTTATCACACATAAAGCAGTGTGCCCACAACATGTAGCAGATACAGGAGATCTGACATCTTTCACCCAGACTCAAACAGACACTGTGTATACCAGAAAGGAAAGAAAAGCAGGCTGGTAAGAGACATAGTATATGTCATGTAGGAGATATTTAAACAACTAAGAAAGTTTTTAACTGGAACTAAGGTGGACTGTAACTCTGGTTATAAATTGGCTGACCATGAACTACTGTGTTACAATGACAATGTATTGTACAAAAGGGACCCCTAAGCCTTCTAACCCTTTCAAATAGTGCCAATCCCTGGAGACTATTTAAATATATGAACCTATGGAGGCCATCCTTATTCAAACAATCGTATCTAGGAATACTGTAAGTTCTGCATCAAGTTGTTTTATTTATGTTCATGGAATTGTGTTGTAGAATGTTGGGTTGTAGTGTAGTGATGAGTGACTACAGAATATTGAAACAAAATGAACTCAAACTTCAAGTCTGAGCAAGTCAGACTCTCTAGCATAGATATCAGGGCTCAAAGTTAGTGTCCCTGAGTTGCAGTAGAAGATGACTTCAGGAAGTAATATTACATAAGCTGGAGGCCTAAGAACTTGAAAATCGGTTCTCTTAGAAGTAGGCCTATGGTTCTGTAGGAAGCTTCTCTGCTGGACCTTTGGAGGGTAGCATTATGTCTTATACAGGCCATCTTCCTTACAGTGAAGACATGCCATGTGAACATTTTGCTCTAGGCAAATTGACCATAGATGAAGTAGTGCTGTAAGACTGTATTTGAATTCATTGCCTACCACCCATCTTTTAATGAGTCTATTATATCTTAGAACATTTTCAAGGGTGACTTTGGCTGTAAATTTGGCCTTATTCATTCATATAGTTCTGCACCTGCTCTCTAGGTTGTTTCTGATTTAGAACATTCCAGAAATTTCTTCTCTCCATGTTAGTAAACCTTTTGCTCTGTCAAGTCTCTTATCAGTGGTAGCTATGGCTGAGCAATCATATCTTAGCCTTTGGCAATTCTTGTCTGCAAGGCAAATCATGTCATTAAAATAGTCCTGTCTGTACTGTTTCCTGTTGCATCTTGACTATGTATGGCCCCTCTGTGTAGACAGCATGCCCCTTAGTAGATTCAGAGCCCTGTGCCTAGCACATTGACAATATATGATCAGGTAAGTAAAGCTCACTTCACCTTGAGGAAATAGATGAGGGCCTCCAGAAGAGGCTTCATGATGACTGTCCCCACCCCTTAATCATACATACTGAAAGATGATGCCCCCTGTACCTCACAGAAAGATGCATGCCAAATGCAGGATTGTAAAAAAGAATTATATTAAAATCACTTGAAGCTACTTTCTGTATTAAGATTTCATGCTTTTGGTATGTAGACTATGTATTTTCAAGCAGCTTTGAGTTGTTTTTTGAGCATTCTGTTTCCCTCTGGGAAGTTTGCATGCACACACTCTGATTTCAAGATGGCACATTCATATTTGAGATTCACATTTTATATAACCTGTTAGCATCAGTAGCTGAAGACTGTCTCTTAGTAAAGGGCTATGGTCTTCTGCTTCTCTGTCCATCCTTGCTTTTTTGAGTTAATATAGAATCATAAAATTAAATGTGTTCTGGGCACCTGCAGACTCAGGTTTCATAAGGAAGGGGCACTGATTACAAATAATATGTATGTAATAAGGTTGCGGACTACTTAATATCACATTTCCTCTCTTAACTAATTAATATTTATAAGAGGAGATGGTTTATGGAAAACACTTTTGGGGAGTTGGGAGAGACAGAAGGATATTTTGAACACAATGGAAAACAAAACTTTGTGAGCTGTTGTTTCAACAAACAACTTACATTTTCCAAGGTCTGAAGGATAAACTCTAGCTGAGGTCTGCTTCTTTCAGCATCTTCTATTTGAACTCTGAGTCATGTTCTGTGCATGTGGATTCTGAGGGATGCTTCACTAAGTTTCATCACTTCTGCTTTGCAAATTGTTGTCACTGTTGTATGAGAGATGATCAATCATTCTGCTTATATGTGGCATATACCACATGGGTAGAAGAGAAGTAGGAAATGAACAACTGTTTTCATTTGCAATGAAATAGTATGAGGGCTGTTAAGTAGATCTCTGGTTGGCGCCTAGCATTCATGAGGCCCTGAGTTCAACACCCTGCATTACTAAAAAATAAAAGTCATCTGTAAGAAGGTTCTATAATAACCCCAAAACTTGCATAGCTGATAATATTAGATTCCATGCTCAGTGCTACAGTTGAGGGTACATCATGACCTCTGAAGGTTTTTGTTTTATTTTCCTGGTGGTCTGTCTCTGCCATGTATCCCTGGGTTGGGTATAGTTATCCACTTGTAGCACCTCTGTGGGTTAGGCTGTTTAGCAGTGGTTTGATGTGAGGTTGGCATGCCTGCATGCTGGAGGAGAAGATACCAGCTTGGGCCAAGGGCAATGTAGTATGGAGGCCAGGAAGAGATGAGAGCATGCTGTGGGCTCACTGTTGTGATGACGCATATACTCATTACTGTTTAACTTACTGTGGGTCTCCATCTGGAAGACTGAGAAATCCATAGTGGATACAGGGAGATACTGAGATAGCTAGACATAACATATGTACAAATCTACAAGCCTGATGGTTGGATGGGTTCCTCTGCATTGATCATCTTATTACCTACTATGAAAATGACAATATCTATGTGAGACAAATGTTTCATGTAAATTAGTTTGTTAGATATAGTGGCCCACCAAAAACAGACTCCAGGTGAACTTCCCCAGGTATTTCTGGTGGAACTGGGTTTTGAACCAGCTGGTCACAGTTCTGAATTTCCGTTACAGAGATAGTATTTCAACACTGCAGGCTTGTGAAAAAAAAAAGAAGCTTGGCTGAAATGCTGTATGTTACCTAATACCCATGCTTTTTCATGTGCTTGTTATTTTAAATTAATCCACAGTGCAAGGATAATAATCCGGTTCACTCTGTAGTGTTGCACTGAGAGCCATGATATGCCTAGCATATTTGCCAGCTCTTATTCATGGTAATGGATGTTCAATGGGTCTTCTCCAGCTGGTGTCTACTGATTCTGTGTATATTTTGTGTGTTGTGAATGCATTATGTGACAGGGGTGGTAGAATGAGGGTGAGAGGTGATCTGAGCAGGGTCTGACTCCAGTTTAATCTCCTCCACGGGTTGCTAGAACAGCCTGTGTGGGTCTTGGCTTCATGCTTGTGATGCAACTTGCTATATTTTTAGTAAGCTCACCTTACTTTGTAACTGACAGTCCTGACCTTATTGAACTGGAGAACAGCCACTCTCAGACTAATTTCCTCCTGATAACGTGAATTTCCTTCTCTAATTGACTAATAGAATTATCTGGAATTTTGCAACTAGAAGAGGTCAGGAAATGATGGCAGTGTGTTGTCCTCTAGGCCTACTGTGCTCTCCCACCCACAAATGGGAGGACTGACCCAAACTGCAGGGCTGTCCTCTTTCCCCTATTGAGACAGGTGCCACCGTTGAACAGGGTGCTGTCAGCCCAGACCAGAACTGTCACTCTTACAGCAATGTGCTGTCCCTGACTGAGTTTTCATTTACTTGAGAGTTAGCCTGTGGCTTTAACTCTGGGCTGTTCATTAGCGAACGGAGGCAAGAGAGACAATCTTGACTTGGTTTTATAATTTCCAATTGCTGCAGTGTTTGTGTTTTATTACCTTATGCTCCTTAAAGAGAAGAGAATTACCTCAGGAAATAGCATGAAAAATCCTAAGTTTACTATTTTCAAAGGAATTTTTATGCTGATGAAATTATATGGTATGAGTCATTGGCAATTTTAGTGCTTCTAAATCTCCAAAGCATATATTTGCTTAGAAATATTTTGTCTTCAGTTTCTACTACTGTTTGGATATTGTCTCATTCTTCCACTCCAAATTCACATAATTACTTCTAGAAATACTTACGTTGGCATCCGCGCTATGCCCCCATCCCAACCCACCAACACACTGAATTTGCACACACCCACACTTCACTCCTACATACTCACAATTTCTACACGTCTCTATACATATCTACTTCTCCTTACATACACATATACACACACAACTATACACATGCTCCACTACTATAAGGCCAACACCTACACATATATCTACACACACCTATACTCTACCCATAAACATCTATATCCACTTATATTCCCCCTCCTACCCTTCCACACAGACCTACAAACATAGCTATGCGCACCTATACCCTACTCCCACACATCCACAGGCACCTATATATACTTACACCTACACAACTATATACACACCTAGCCACACCTTACTCCATCCCTACATACATACACACACTTCTGTACACACAGCTACACACATACCTACATCTCCTAACTTACACTCATACATTCATAGATACAACTTAAAGATATTTTCAGTAAGAGAACACATTCCAATTTATAAAAGGTGTGTATAGTTTTTTTTTATTTAATGTGTTTAAGATATCAAAGAACTCTTCAAACAAGCAAAATGCCATTCACATTATTAAGAGAGCTGGCAGACTATTCAAAGAAACTACCTTCAGGCTAAGGTACCAGAAACAGAAAACCTTTCCAAAGACGTGGTTGGATTGCCATTAAAGAGAATCTTAGACATGGACATTTGTGTAGTACATCCATTATCTTGATGTGATCAGTAGCATTATAGTAACTACCTGTATACCAAGTCTCCATTGCCAGATGAAATGGTGAGGAGTTGGGAACCTTGGTTGTTGTGCCTATTGTTGTCTCCTGAAGCTGATTTGTCATTTTAAAAGCTCTGGTCTTAAACTTGGTCTTGCTGATGCCCCCTTGAAAACTGAAGTGGCCCTTCACCCGTCCCAGGTGGTGTGGAGTCTCAGCCAGCATTCTCTTCTAACCTGGGCATACACAACAATGGCTGGCACTGATGTTTCTCAGACATCTCCTTTTCTTGCTAACTTGGAATCTAAGAAACTTCTTACCTATTTTCAGGTTGACTATATTATCAGTTTTCTGAGCATTTGGACATATGTTTCTTGGCTAATACCATGGGAAAATATGACTGTCAAGTTACTAATTGATTTTAACCCTGAAGTGTCATCCACAAGATGTAGGAAAACCTGGGTGAATTCAAAGATGAGGACATCTAAAGAAATTAGTTACAGAGTAGGCTTCCATTCTGTCTCTTTCTGGTCATAAGTTGTTTAGGATGATCCCCCAAACACTCAGTAGGATCCCAGTAATTGTGGATAGATATGGGTGTTCAGGATGCCTGAGTCTGTCCTTTGGAGTCAGATGTGAGTTTAGCTGTAGTCATCAACTAGCTGTGTGACCTTTGAATAAACCTTTGTTTCTGAATTGTAAACTGTTGATGATAAGGGCTTTGATTGAGAAATAACAATTGGCAGGTAAATAAAATTAGAACAATATCTGTGGGTGAAGGAGCACTGAGACTAACACACTTGGGATGATGAGCGTGTGAGAGATGGGAGCCCAGATACCCATGAGTGAAGGAGCCCCCCAGGTTTAGCACACTCATAATATTTCTCCAGAATGTTGTAACCAACAGAGTCCTAAAACTTTGTTTATAGCCCAAGAAATTCAGAACATGGGTAATCTTACTAAGAAGTATAGATGCTAGTTTTGAATAATAGCTCAGAAGATTTCATCTCTGAAGTTCCTATCTACATATATGTCTTTCTTACTTAAGATTGTTCTGCACTTCTGGCTTATGCAAGTTGTGCTGTTGTTGGTGGTATGAGTTTAGCATCCAGGCTGTCCACTGGAATTTTGTCAGTTTTTCTCATTGGCTAGATGGTCTTGGAAAAGATACTTAGCCTCACTATGCTTCTTTTTCCTCCCTCCCAGTTGAAAGGAGTAAAAGCTCTTTTTAATGAATCGTACTGTGCAGTGCTGTGCTTGCCACATATAGCCAACATCCAGTTAATATTCTTATTCTTACCCACACCCATCCCTGTAAGCACATGAGCATGTGCCTTTCAACAGAATTTTTCTCTGTGGCTGCATGAAATATTGTTGCAAACTATGGGAATAACATCAACCACATATGAGTAGATACAGGGGATAATAAAGAAGAGATTTTTTTATGCCCTATTAAAATTGGAGAAAATAGCCAGGCAGTGTTAGCACATAGCTTTAATCCCAGCACTTGGGAGGCAGAGGCAGTTGTGAGTTCAAGGCCAGCCTGGTCTACAGGGTGAGTTCCAGGACAGCCCTCTCTTTGTTACACAAAGAAACCCTGTCTCAAAGAATAAAAACAAAAATTGGAAAAAGCCAGGAAAGCAAGGTGATAGGACATTCTAGAAGAGGTATGATGAAAATTGCCTGCTTATGAAGAGTTCTACAAAGAGGCATCTATCAGGATGTGAGTGCTGGCCCCCTACTTTCAACTTCCTTGAGGCAGGCTTGATTATGCAGTTACATTCATGGAAGCAAGTAACCAAGACTGAGAGTTACTACAGGAGATCACTGGCATGTGGAGAGTGGAGACTAGTGAGGCCCATCTCACCACACTGTAGCCAAGTCACACTTGGGAGTGAGAAATTGAAAGAGAGTAGGAGCTTGAGGGGGAAAATGTGGTGGTTAAACTATCCTTGCACATTGGCATGGAAGGTTAGAAGTAGAAATTGCTAATTCAGTAATTAAATGGAGTAAAATTTCATCTGATCAATATATTTGTGTTTTAGGCACTACATGTTCAACCTGGATTGCTTCTTATCAATCCAGGACTCCAGAAGTTTAGTTTTCCAATTAGCTGTGTGCCAAATAATCTGGACTTTGTGTCAAATCATGGAACCATTGAACCTTGCCTCCTGAATTTCTGCTTTATTAGTTTTAGGAGACAAATTTATAATTCCATTCTACAGATTGTACTATGAGAGCTAGTGTTATAAATTAAAGGTTTATTTATCTTTCTAAACTAAAGATAGATGTTGAGATTGTATATAAGGGATGAATGTAAAACGTATACATTCGTTTTCTTCCATTCACTTGTTATTCTTTTGAAAGATACCAAACACTTTTGGGTGACCATGATGAAAAAAATCAAAGTAACAAGTGCTCATAGGATATAGAGTAGTTGGAACCTCTCAGCATTGCTGATGGGAACATTCAATAGTGTGTCTGATGTAAAAAATATAGAAGGGCAATTTTGACATTTAACATAAAACCAACATATAATCCAGTAATTCCACTAAATAAATATTCAGAAGAAAGGAAGACAGGTATCAAAGGGGTTTGTATGCTAATATTCATAAGAATGTTAGACACAATTGGCAAGAGCCATGTTAAAAACAAACATACATACAAACAAAAACCCAACTGTTCATGGATGGATGGATGGATGGATGGATGGATGGATGAATGGATGGATGGATGGCTCAACAGAATGTGGTTTATATATTCAATGATGTACTATCTTGCTTCAAATGGAGATAAAATTATGAAACACCTTCAGTCTTGATTATATTATACTAAGTGACAATTCTGAGACACAAAAGAAAAATATCAAGTGATTGATTCTACTTAAATTGGACCCCTGAGATTCTTACATCTAGAGATAGGAAGTAGAAATAGAAGGTGCTTTGGGATGAAGTGGGGTGGGGAGAACAGCAGGTATATGCAGAGTGCAGAGTTTCAGTTTGGGAGGTCAAGGGTGCTGATGATTCTATAGCATCTCTTGGGTATCCCTCAGCAGGCCCCTTAAAATGGATGGAACAGTGAATTTTTCTTTGTATGAGTTACTGCAATTTTTTTAAAAGGTACTGGCCAATAATATTCCAATTAATTGAAATGTTACACTCCCATATTATCAGCATTTGGAATGTGGAAGGATGAGAAATAGATTCAGGGCCAGCATACACTATATAGTTAGACCAATCTTAAACACATAAAAAAGAGCCTGCTTACACCTTCCTTTTCTTTTTCCCAGCATGTCTCCAATTTAGGGTACACTGTCATTGAGTGTTGAATTGGACTAGGCCAGTTGTATGTTCTTCTACAGTGAAACAATAAGTTTGTAGCTTAATGTCTCCCTCCAAGACTTGATCTTACACTGAAATGGAATCACAATGGTCATATATATGCTGAACTTGCCCAGAACTTAACCCTTCACATCTACCCACCGGCCAGGAGAATTAACACATCTTGATTTGTCTGGATGGGAAGCCATTGTCTACAAGCTTAGCTCCCTGAAAACAGCTGCAAGTCAGAAACTGTCTCATTTGGCATCAGAGATGTCTGTCTCTGACACTTATATCTCAATTAGATTGCTGCTAATTAAATAACCATGTGAAGCCAGCATCATGCCCTGTCTGTCCTCCTTCATAAGCCAGGGCATTGCCATTTGGGGGAGTTGTCTGTCTCCATCATTTCATAATTTCTAACCTTAGGCATAGCTGCTTAACTCAATTAAATGCAACCAAAATGAACTTTGTTGAAAACCCTAATAGTAAAATAAATACATGTAGTGAGATGCCCTTAGGTGTGATTTCTACCATTCAAGGTGGGGCTGTTAATTTTGAACACCATGGATAGTTGATGCTCATGATATTTTAGAAAAGAAACATATTCTTTCTGAATTATGCCTTAATAGGTGGGTGCTATTTTTGTTCCTAAAATATCCCATTCCAAAATTAACCAAAGTTTCATTGCTTTTAAGTGACCAAGGCTTTCATTCCTTGCAAATGCCACAATTGGAAGCTATGAACCACAGAGAACACAGGGACCTGTAAACTATATGTTCTTGGTTCATGTGTCAATGGGTATGAGAAAAACCCTTGGTCTGGTAATTATATCATGTAGTTGTCTTTCTCTTCAAAGTATCCTTAAAACTAACGGACTTCCTTTTAGAGAAACACAATGTTCTGAGAAATAAAACTGATTTTTTCTAAACAAAAAGTTCTGACATATTGCTGCTTAACCAAAATTCAGAAAACAAACAAAAACTACAGGACCTCTAAACAATTTAATTTACTAATTTGCATTTCAGATTGACAAGCCAAAATGTGTTACATTTAAACTTTCAAAGGCTCAACGTTTATTTACTGTGGAGCCTTTTCTTACAAAGTTATCACCTGAAAGTAAAAAATAAAAAAAAAAAATACACAATAGACTTTGAAAAGTTAATCTACCTAACCTTTTCACACAAATGGAGGAAACAGAGAGTGGAGACCTCAAAGTTTATCTCGAGTTATAGGATCTTGAGAATATATGAGTTTTTTCTTTGAAGAACAAAGGGTCAAATTCAGTATCATAGTTTGCATTGTTATTGTTGGGTGGCTGATGCCCTGAAACACTTCTGAAATGAACACTTTGTCACTGGACATTGCTGCCTCCCCTCCCAGCTCAAAGCATGTTGCCAAGAAGAGAGATGGTATCTGTGAGAAAGCCTTGCCAACTGATGGATAAAGTTTTCCAGAGTGCCCTTTTGTGGAGCCGATCTATGCAGCAGACAATGGGTTTGTTATTTGTCATTATCATGATTATCAAAATAGAAGCTTTTCTATGTGATGGTCACATCACTTGTCAGAAAACAACTGTGTTTTGAATAAACACTAGAAGGTACAATATGTAACCCTTAGTAAACTGCTTTGATGGATTTTGAGTGAGCATTTTTCCTAAGTTTTCAATGTTTTATGGTTTAGTACATTGATTTATTATTCTGGTTGGCCCTAATTTTAGGAATTCCTCCTTCATGCATGATAGAGATTTTAGTCAGAGTAGCTTTGTACTCTAAAACCATCTGAGGAACTGATGAGTTGCCCTCACTGTTACAATCTAGCTACTCTACCACCAGGACCCTCATTGCATACTGAGTAAGACAGAGAATCTGCTTTTGGGGAAGGTTCTGATTTTATTCAGGAAGGGAGACCTTTGTTACTAAAGTTCAGTTTCTAACTCATTTCCAACCTTGTGTCTTAACTGTTTCCATTGATAGTGACTTGGTAAGTTACATATTGGACATTTCAGCATGTCACATTAGCTTTCAGAGTCCTTTCAAAACCTACAGCAGCAGCATAGCTCAGGAATCTTTTTCAGATGCAGATTCTTAGGCCCTACCTTGCTCCCCTATTTGCTACTTAATTTGAGGAGCTCTCAGTTGAAAAACTATGCAGAATTTCAACACAATTCAGAGCTTTAAAAGAAGCATGTCCTTGTGACAATCCTTGTCAAACCCATAAAGTTTGTTCTACTTTATGGTTCATAGCATCGCAGGTAAATTCAGCCTCCAGAAAGGTCTGAAGAAGCAAGCATGGCCACCAGACACAACCATCTTGTAGACATTCAAGCTTCTGGAGAAATGGGAGCTGTTTGGGGAATGGCTCAGGGACTGATCATTCATGAGAGACACAAACACTATTTGGGCTGCTACTGCGAAAGTCATACATTGACATCTGTTTCTCACCATCACTGGGGACACAAGCCTGGTGGGAGGAGAGGGGACCCAAAGGATTGTCTGTAGGCCAACAGCTGTGGCCGGGGATAAATCCCAGACTAATAAGCTAGGGACTGAACTCCTGATGAATGGACATTTCCTGGTGAAAAAAATTGCAGATGAGCCTTCAATGAAAGTGAAATTAAAGTCATTTATCCAGATCATTTGGAGATATCAACCTGCTTCTTAAAGAGGGAAAATATAATAAAGCTCCCTCATAAAGATATAAAATATTTAACGTGTGACTTCTGTTTCGTACCAACATCACCTCTTAATGGTCCCATTATTTTGTTATGTTTAACTTCAATGAAAAATTTAGGAGAAAGGATGGGCAAATGTTTAACCCAAATCAGGATTTTTTTTTTTTTTTTTTGCCTGAAATCTGTGATTACATCATTGGCACATTTATATTGCAAGACATTTTTACGATATAAGCATTTTTTCATTTGGACAGCAACCATAATAAATTGAAATAAAATTCAGTCTTGATTGATGCTGGAAGTGTCGTGTACAGGGCAAGTCCCATTTATTAAGTGCAGTTTGCCAGGGCAGCAATAATAGTAGCCTTTGAATGTTTTTCTTATTAAGGAGAAAAATGGTCAGTAAGTGAAGTTTGGTGGGCACCAATAGCTCCTGTAGGCTGAAGTTACTTGCAACTCACTCCTTTCCTGGCTTTAGGAAGAGGGTGGTCAGAGGGCTACAAGCATTGTTTTTCTGTTTTTAAAAATTAGAATAAACTATTACAGTTTGTGAAATGAAAGAGAGAGGCTGATTACAACATAATGGAGTGTACCATATTCATCTCTTTGAAATATGACCTCACCCAGCCTTTTCCATTTTACAATCGATTCTCTCATTCCCTTAATGAACCTTTGCATTCATGAGTCTTCTTGGAAGTATGCACATGAAGTATTGCTGCAGTGAAGAATAATCATCTGCCAAGCAAGGAAGAACAGAGTGCCTCTCCTGTCGTTTGGTTCAATAACATCAGAAACCATTAATGCATTATGTTAGGCACTGTATTGTTTTGCTTAGTAATTATCTAATTTGCCAGAGATTGCTGAAAAAATGTGGTTTTGGAAAACTGGCACAATAGAGTTGTTTGCCAGTTTCTATAAGGAGAGGAGCAGAAGACCAGTGGAAATGCACACCAGCAAAGTCTGAGCTTTTAAATATCTTATTGAGCCTATCTGACTCTGTCAAGGTAAGCCTGCAGATAGAATCGTGATCCCAGAAAAGTGTTGGCTCAAAAATTATAGGGAAATCTTTGGTAATTATTAGGAAAGAATGTGAAAGAATAAGTTATGGAAGTCTTAGAGTTGAAAATAGTGGTAATTTAGGGATTCTAGAATAAACACATACAAAATTCATTGGCACAACATTGGAAGACTTGGAGATGCTTAGTTTCAGCATTTTTCCCTTTTTCTCTGGTAGAGATTCAATGACATAGTTACATACATGAGGTAAAGTATTTGGTAAAAATTGGATAAAATTGTTATGAGCTAAAAAGAATGTGAAGAAAGGAAAGAATGAGCCTAAACTTGATTTTATTCATCAGTCACATATTCCAAAAGCTAGGTCCTGCCCCTTGGAAAATGGGCTAGTGGTTGCAATGCATATTGGGATATTTAAAGTAGCTCACATGTATTATGTGTAACTCAAATCCAACCAGAATCTCTTTAAAGAAACAAAAAGGCGAGTGAAGGAGTTACCATGGAGCGTCTATATCAAAGACAGTTCTGAACAAACTCCAAAATCTGACTCTGGATGCCTGGTCAACCAGGACCGGTTCCCCTGTGCACAGCCCTCCAGGCCTCAGAAGGCTGGGAGCAGTGCACTGGAAGGCAGGGGGGAAGGACATTTTTGCAAATAAAACTGTAAACCCATCATCATCAAAGCCTATGGTCATCTCTTCTTAAAAACATGAATAAAATACAGACCGTCCTCAGATCTGGGCTAAAGAATATGTTCTGAACAATAGTCTGTCCTGCTAACTAGCACCTTCCTAGGGATGCCCAGCTACCCTTCTGGAATCCTGTTCTGACTGTTAAGAGGAAACAGCCCCTTCAGTGAGATCTCATTTATCTGAATGGTATTTTCACTGCATGGGCACTAATCCTATGGGGAATGGGCACTGGATTGTCTTTTTACTGCACCATATCTATACATTTATAGGTGTATCCTCCAATTCCCAGCCATTATGTGAGAATGGCTTTATTATTATCAGTTGTAGAGGTTCAAGGTGAATCAGCTTATACATGTTCGTAAGTCTTAGCTATAGCATTTGATCCCAGGCTTTGTCTGCCCCTGAAGACCAACACCTCCTTATTCTCATGAGGTTTTGAGGTATGTGGCACACTTCCCTACCTAATGTATAAACTCAACAGGAAGGGAAATTAGTAAGGGAAGCAGCTTGCAGCATTCCCACCCTTCTCAGCTGAGACCATATCCCTCCTACTTTCTTTCCACCTTAGAAAATCAAGGGTCCCTTCATACCAGTACCCATATGGTTGGTAGTCATTTATTGAGCTTTAATGTTAAACATGTTCCATTTGGGACAGCCTGGGATGGCTAGGAAAGGGTGATTTGCTTGTGTCATCTCTCAAAGAATGATAGAGTTAACGAGCAGCTTTTGATAAAGTAAGTTTAGTTAAGATGATTGCTGAGAAAATGATAACTGGCTATGCCAATCTCATGACAGGGCAGATACTTTTATATTGGTTGTATGCAATGAGTCTCTGCTTCAAAGGTTTTATCAAAACCACAGACTGCATCATCAGATCTTAGCACGTAATCATCTTTATGCTGGAAAAGGTTTGTCTAAGGTAATATATTACTTTTACAATCCTTTAAAAGAATCTTTATGTACACAGATATAGCCAAGAAAAGTAACAAAGCATAGTTACTAATGATTTTTAAAGTCCTAGGAGAAGTTTGTTATGCTACTAAAGTTGAGTCAGAATCTTAGGGAAAGTCCAATCCTTCTCAGTAAGCTATGTTTCCAATACAATTTTCCTTGTGCTGGCTAGTTTTACATCAACTTGACACAAGCTAGGGTAATCTGAGAGGAGGGAGCCTCAATTGAGAAAATGCCTCCAGAAGATGAGGATGCGGGAAATTTTAAAACTAGTGAATGATGGGGGAGGGCCCAGCACATTCTGGGTCTGGCCATGTTTAGGCTGGTGGTCCTGAGTGTTATAAGTAAACATAGAGCAAGGTGCTCCTCTATGTCTCTTGCATCAGCTTCTACCTTCAGGTCCCTGATGGCTTCCATGCATGATGGACTGTAACCTGTAAGATGAAATGAACCCTGTCCTCCCCTAATTGCTTTTGCTCATGATGTTTTGTCATAGAAATCAAAATCCCTAAGACACACCATAGCTTAAATATTTTTACATAACATGACATGTAAATATAAAGTAACTTTTTATAATGTAGCCTTTTATCACAGAAAATACAAAAGAAAAACAATGTATTAAGGGAGAGCAGTAGGGTTTGAAAATAAATTTAAAATACATCAAGATAGATTTCGATGTGGGAAAATATTAATATAAGAAAAATTAATAATGTACCATTTTCATTTGTTATGTATTTGAAAATGACAAATAGAGATAGGAAATCCCTCTAGTGCTTAGAATCTACTAGTCACATATATTTTGTCTCATTTGCATTTATATATTTGTAATCCTAATATATTTAACTTCACCAAGATTTATGAACTGAAAATAGTTTGTATTTTCAGTTAAATTTGTGTTCAGAGCCTTCAATTTGATAATAAAGGATGTGTGTGTTGTTATGCAGGTGTTGTCAGACTCACATGAATATCACATTCCGAAGTCACCCTCTAGCTGGCTAGCACCTTGCCTTGTCAGAAGCAGAATAATGGATATCTATAGATGTTCAAGATCGTGACCTTGTGTCATGTCCAGATAAACTTGGGGATCAGTCTTTTTCCTGAAAGTCAAGGGAAGGCAAATTCCTATACCCCTGTTTAAACATTCATTAGGCTGGGGAGATGCCTCAGATGTTGAAAGCATTTGTTGTACAGCCATGAAGACCAAAGTTTGTATCCTCTACACCCACCCCACTAACCCAGAATCCTTTGGCTCTGATGCATTGATGCCTTCTTCTGGCCTCACACCCACATATAAAAGTTTGGGCACTTTTATCTTGGGAGTAACCCCTTAAGGCAGACACAGTGGGAAGGAAATCATGGGTGGTACAGTAAACCTAGATGATTTCCACTGACTGCCCTAAGATGCCAAAGACCCTAGAAAAGAGATCACTACTAACATTTCCTAAACGAACTCTCAACCCTCATCCAAGTAGTGTCTTTTTACAACAGAGACAATCACAAAGATCCACAACAGGCCAAACTACAGAGAATGAGTGATTGTGGGTTAACCAATCCCAATTAATATACCTAAAACGAAATCTCTACACTTCAGTTCATTTTTCTTAGATTGTATTTATCTTTCCTTCATTATAGGTCTGGAGAATGGCAGCTCTGATCCTGTAATGTCTTTGGCAGTAGAGAGAGAATGGCCATGTTTCCCTCATATAGAATGTTGGTAAAGGCTCCTGAGCAGCTAGTTTCAGTTGTAATGCTAGTGGTAGAAAGAAAGAATTTTCTAACACATAAACCCAGCCCTATGTCTCCCAGTCTTTCACCTATATCAAAGCCAATATATTATTTAAACAGCATATAAAGATCTTTTTTCCCTTGAGGCTTCAGAACATATATATCTCCACCGTATTCATCATCTTGCTTCAGAATCTTGGGTTGAAGGCTAAAAGCCTTTCTAGGGATGGCCAACTGACATGATTCTGGACAGAGAGTCACTGGCAGAGATAACTGAATCTTGGGTGATGAGCAAGTCTATACAAGGATCTCAAGTGATAGCAGAGCCTAAGATTTTGCAATCATCCCTTTGCAGGTGCATTAGTCAAAGGTGATCTTGTCAGATGTTTTATATAGCATTACACAAACATTTACTATTGTCAGAGTTTCTGACTTTTTTGGGGGGTCTAAACCCTATTTTTCCTCTCAGAGAACCTAAGATTTGGTGTTTAAATCACTGCTTTTCTTGTCTGAATTGAGAAGAAAATGTCCTTTCATGTTGAATATTTCCTTCAGTCATTTATACTTTGGGCATTGAGCTAAGCTGCTGGACAATGAAGAGCCTCACGTCTCTTCAAAACAATACACACTGATCAACAGGAAAAATGAGAATATGGGGCTGAATGTTGAAATTCCTTACAGCATAAGGATGCCTAAGGCAAAAAATGTTTCATGAGCAAAGTGAGTCCTCACCTGAGTCCCCAAAGCTGGTAGAGGGAGATAGTGTGAGAGCCTGCAGAGACTAGAGCCCTGGCAGCAGGAGTGAGAGTGGTAGTGTCTGAGAGCTTGCAAGACACCAGAATCCAAGGGGAGAGAGCACAGTATACCCAAACACCTGCAAAGCTGTAGTGCACTGGGTGGCAATGCTAATAGTAAGGAATTCATTTTCTGGACAAAAGTAAGAGTTGAGTTTGGCACCGGGATAAGAGACAAGAGGAGTTTTGTGACTCTATTTGGGTTTCATAGAGATCACTGTGGTTAGTAGTTAAGCAATTGATGGTGGAAGCATATAAGGCTCAGGAGAGTCACTGGTGTTTAGGCTACAGGTATCTTTGGGGCACAGTGAAGAGGATGGAACCTAGTGTTTGCATTGACTATGTATAGAAGACAAGGACAAGTTGAAAATCTAGACTTAAGCAAACAATGACTGACTAAATGATCCCCAAATAAAAGCCTAATCCTTGATTCAGATCATTGGATGAAAAAAATCCCCAAATATAAATGAGAGTTCTGCTTGATATTAGCTTCATGATTGGAGGAGGCTTACTTTGATGTCCAAGATCCCTATCATGAAAGCTTTATTTACCACATGAAACAATTCCTCATAAATCCTGGAGCCTAGCAACAATGTTTGGTGTTAACTACTGCTGCTGGATCCAGTTAAGTGGAAGAGGAGAACGGGGTGAATATGAAAGTGGATCATGCATGAGTTGGAGCTATTCGGTGGGAGTGTTTGTCTATTTAATTCTCTAGTGTTGATGAGCACCCATTCCACAGGCACTGTGCCACACACTGGTGAGCTTACAGAGATGGGACCAGCAGTAGAGGAACTGGGAAAGCTCTAAAGTGCCAGAGTATCTGAGAGATGGAAGGCAGTTCTCAGAACTGGGCGTTGAGATCCCTGGAGTTAAATCAGATAAGGCAGGCCTAAGGGTGTACCAACACGCTGTTCTCTGACCACTTTCCTACATTGCTGATGAATTGGTCTTGGTCATACATGGCATGCTGCTGCACTGCAGTGAGCTGCCATTAACCAACCAGAATAAAAGACTATAGGAGTACAGGGAAAAATCAAAGGAAGGAGCATTTTAAAAGAAGAAATAGATCTATTTGAAACATGCTGCTGAGGGTTCGAACCAAGGAACAAACCATCAACTAAGAAAGAGTAGTTGAGCTGAAGCAGAGTGAGCGTGTGAATACTGGGGATATGAGATGGCATATTTACCTAACTTATTTGCTTTATTCCCAAACAAATTTTTGAACCCTTTTGCCCAAGGCAAAAGGGAGAATACATGGCTTATATTTGAAAAGAAAACTTTCAGTGAGTAGATAACTGGTCAATCTTGCTCTATGTAGAGCCCATAAGATGTTCCATAACACTTCTTCATAATGAACAAATTAACTTTGTGAATTGCCATTACGGGAATCCAGCAATGATCACCAAGGAGATTCCTTAGCTTTCAGAAAAGAAATGGCCCAAGGATTACTTTTGGAAATGTTCCCTCTGACATTCTAAACTTCAGGAGTCTAGAGATTCCTGGAGAGAGGAACATCTCATATCATATTCTTTATAACCTCTCAGGAATCTTGGGATTTAAGGCATCCTTTCTCAGTCCAAGGACCACAAATCAGTGATGGGCACCAAGCCTCATAGCTGTGTAGTATCACAACATATTCCAAGCCTTCAGATGAAGGATAGCCAGAAAAACATATGGATTATTGCCCATGGATTTGGTTCTCTGAAGTTATAGTTTAGTTTTTATCCTCAAAATGATTGGTAGAAAGCATTTGATTTCTTAATCCTCTTAAAACAAAACAAAACAAAACCCTCTTACATTTGAAGACAGCCACTCTGTAAATTATATTAGTGAAATGTTTTAGGGCTATTTCCATACCAACAAACAACCTATTATTTTTTTGTGTGAAACAAGAGAGTCTCTATCCAAAGAAGAGATGTGAGCATCTGTATGCTGTACACTGGGAGCTAATATACCCACAGCTCTGGAGAAGGAAAACCAATCAAGCAATGGTCTTCACAATTACGATGTTCCCACCAATAGCATGGGCATTTGCATAAGCTTAACCCAGTGTATTCACAAAATCCAGTTGCTTTGTTTTGGACATGTTTCATAAAGAACACAAAAGAGATCAAACTAAGGATAGAAGATACACTGACAGGCTAAACACAAAATCTTTCTAGATCTAAGATGTCATAATTCTTGAAGTGACCAGTTCTGTTGTTTGAAACAAATATAAAGTGAATTCACATTGCTTTGGCCCTTAGAAGATTAACCACATCTTTTAAATTTCTTAAAGCTATTGCTACTAATACATACAGTGGACTTGTTATTTGAGAAGAAACCAGCTTATGTCTTACGATGCAATGATTGACATGTTAATTATTCCCATCCTCTAGGATCTATCCCCTACTGTTATCCAGATGAAGTATTAATTTTCAGAGAAATTCAGTAGGAAAGAACACAGCTAATAATGTTGATAATTCTCATTTTTATCATGCATTAGAAATGCCAAAACATTTTAGATGATCTTTTTTCTTATAATTCCTCATGACAAATTATAATCATGATGGCCTTTTTGTGGAAGGAACCAAATATCCAAAAAGTTCAAAGCCAATGAGTAATAGGCTTGGATCTGAGTTGCAATGTATACTATAAATCTTAAACTCCATCCTCCATTTGCTGCCTGTATTCACTGACCTACTGAAGAGTATACCCATCTATTCTTTCATTAATAAATATTCAAGCATCCACCCCTACTATGGTCTTTTTATTTTCATTTTTTATTTTTATTGAAGAATAAATACAAGCTAAAGTCATTAGAGGGAACTTTAATTGAGAAGATGCCCCCATCAAATTGGCCTGTAGTCAAGCCTGTGGGTCCTTTTCTTGACTAATGGTTGATGTGAGAGAAACCAGGTGATTGTGGTTGCAGTTAACCTTGTGCAACTGGTCCTGAGGTATATAAGAAAGACAGCTGACTGTGAGCTGGAGGAAGCCAGTGAGCAGCACTCCTCTGTGGTCTCTGCTTCAGTTCCTGCCTCCAGTATCCTGCTTTGAATTCCTGTCCCGACTTCCTTTCAAGCTGTGAGGTGGAATGAAGCCTTTCCTCCTCAACTTGCTTTGGGCCATGATGTTTCTTCACAGCAACAGAATGCTAAGACACCCTGCTATTATGTTTCTGGAATGTGAATGAGCACATACAGAAACAGAAAAAGGACACAAGTATCTGTAAAACATAAGGGTTCCATGATTTCTCCTGTTTTCATGCATGCTTTACATCTTATTGCTCATGGTGTGGCTGAATGTGCCAGTGGAGGAAGAAGCAATGCCAGGTGATTGATGGCCCTTTCTGCTTTTTCTTTTCATTCTGTCTGTATGTGGCCACATATTTTCTTTTGGGAATGTTTCCTAGGCTAAAACTCTTCATACCTTTCCTTCTATCCAAGACTCAAACTTAACTTTCTCCCAGATATACTTCGATCAAGTTAGCCCTACTCTTTGCTTGTATACTAAAGTCCTTCCATATGTGAGGATTTTTTTTTGTAAAGGGTTCTTCCTATCTTCTAATTCTTCCAGTATTCTTATTGGGGTGATGATCTTTGTCACATATATATGCATATACATAAACTTTTATCATATACATACATACATATAGGACAAAAACCATTGCACATATATATAATATATATATATATATTATATATATATATATTGTAAATGATCTGCCTTGCCTATTTTAATTCTGTCCTTTCTTAATTTAGTGTGTGGTTTTGCAGAGCATATCATTTCAATTCCACATGGTGTACATAGAATGGACACCTGTCTTCACTGAGTAGTTATGTGAATGTGTGTCTATATTCTCTATACAACAAATGTAAAATATTTGAGAACCATGCCTTTCTGAAATATGAGCTTCATAAGAGTAACGGGATTGCCTGCTCCTGGCTGTAGTAGTCATGGGTTGTGGAAAAGCTCCTGTGTCTCTGTACTTGACTCTGAGAAACCATGTGAATATGGTCTTTCTACTTCATTTTCATCGAAGGAGTTGAACCCCAGGTGGCTTTACTCCCCTCCACCGCAAAAAATATTGTGCTGTTTTTGCTGCTGATAGGATAATACTGAATTTAAAGTGGGAAGATTGCCTTGACTAAGCCTGGAGACTTGGAAGGGACTGCTGCCAGTGTGTCATATTGCTTTTGCCTTCCTGTCTTGGATTTTTGCCTTCAACTCCAGTACCTAACTCTTTTGACTCCAGCCAATCTTGTGATTAGGCTCTTTTTCCAAAGCACACTTAAAGATGAGCACAAGAATAAGTGGGTGTCATGTCTAGATAAATAAAAAGTACAATTGTCTTTGCAAACTTTTAGGACCTATGGATAACTGTTTTATTTATGGATTCTATATTAGTTAAAATCATGATCGACAGTTACTCCCATCCCAAAGCCTCATAAGCTTCCTAGAAGTGAAGTTATGTTACTCAACTCACAGTCCGGTCTGGATGCCCCTGATCTACAGCTAGTTCCCTAACCTTGAACTCACTGTTACTATTTATAACCTTGCATTTCCTTCTTTTAAAAAGTATTTTCTTATTATTGAGAATTTCACACATGTGTACAATGAAATGTTATATGCATGCCACATTTACCCCTCAAACTTCTCTCAAGCCTCCACACACACACACACTGTCTTCTCCACTCCATGCCCTCTTCTTCAAATTCACTAGTTGTAGTTGGTTCTGCCTGTATGTGTGTTGAGCATGGGACACCAACTAATAGCCATACCCTCATAAAAGAATAATTCTCCCTCTCCAACAGCTATCAACTGTCAGTAGGACATCACCAAGAGGTAGGGCCTAGAAATCAGTGCACATCTATGTTGGGATTTAATAGTTTGATCTTGTATGGATAACCTCAGTTGCTGTGAGATCATGAGTGCAAAAGCCGTGTTGTGTCCAGAAGACATTATGTCACAACTCTCCTCCCCATCTCTCAGCTCTTACATTCTTCTTGCCTCTCCTTCTGAGATGTTCCCTGTTCACTTGGCAGGTGTGTGTGTGTGTGTGTGTGTGTGTGTGTGTGTGTGTGTGTTAAGCATATATCACATTTAATGCATGGATCCTCAAAGGACCTAAAGTATTCTCCATGGTGGGCAGCCAGGGGCAGAAACTGTAGACGGAAGATTTCATGTGGAGACCCAAAAGTATTTCTGTGCCACTGCTGTATGCTGCCTGCACGTTGGTATGAAGGCCAGCTACACCAGAAGAGAAACTGGCAGGGTGACTGTGTGCCTAGAAGGAAAAGAAACTGGGTGTTGTGCACAGCCAGCCAGCTTCTGCCAGAGGGCTGGCATAAGTTGCTTAACAGCTCCAGTCTTACATCCAAAATGACTGCTTCCAGCAGAATAAATTTCTCTACAGCAAGCTGTGATAAATGTTATGACTCTATATTTTATTTTATAGTGCCTCTGCTCCATTCCTTCTAAATTGCCTTATTGCGTTTCATTATGGGCACTAATGATGAATTAAGTTGGACTGCTTAATAATTAAAAGTATCTCTAGGATAAAGCCATCTTCTCTCTTGGAGGGAATCTATTTGGCTTTGTTCACAGCAGCTAAGCTCAGTTCAAGAGTACTGGTATCTTTCAGCAATAAACAGATCCCGTGGTAAGTGACCCCGATGAGAGTGTTTTGTTTTCGATTGTTGGACAATTAGCATCAATAAGAGAGTTTTGACCAAGATAACTCAACATGGCACAATTTTTTTAATAACAGTTTGTGGATGAAAGACTCGGAATGGGCTGACATATTTAGAAGAAAACTTGACAAACAACCAATTTCTGATGCTCTTTCGAGACAAGGTGAAGGAAGCATGCCCTAGTTTGGGATCAAACACGGTTGTTACCTAACATCAAGCAGTACCATCTGAACTCTGATGTCTTTGGATAAATTTATTTTGGTTGATCCAAGTTGGCATTAGAGGAGGTATGAGGGACCAAGCTACATGTTAAAGTGTCTGTGAGTGCTTTCCTAAAACAAGGATCTGATTTTCATTAGGGTTCTCCAAGGCTTAAGACTATGCTGAGGTAAGAGTGTGAAGTTTAAAATTACTGAGTCCACAGTCCTCGAAGATGACATTCTAGAATGTTGAGAAGCCGGGCACATGAACCTCTGAAGCATTTTTACTAAGGTCTGCCCTTGCACACTTCCATTAAATAGATATTCCTCATGCTGTGATTGCATACATTAAAGGATAAAGAATCTGCCTGAGTGTGAGGGTGAGGAGCAGGGAAGTAGGACTCCCTGCTGCCCCAGGCTCAGTGGAAGAAGCAGGAGGCAGAAGCCTGCTTCTTCTGCTTGTAATCTTGGGGGAGAGTCTATCTCTCTATTTTCTCTATAAAACCAGGATTCATGATCCTCCTTCTTTGTATTGGGAGGAGGATAAGTTAAACGATACACTTTATGGTAGCTCCTGAGACCCAGCAATGTCTCAGTAAGTGGTAGTTACTGTTTGGTGCCTTGAAATATCGGAGCGTGTCAGGAATGAGATGGATTAGAGGCACCATGGGTGGCCCTGTGGGAAGAACAGATATCCACAGATCTGATTTACAGAGACACCACTCAGCTTAGCATAGACAATGGTTAATAATTACAGAAAAGGATAAACAGAGCTGGGAACAGGGGATGAGCTCCCAGGACTGAGAGGGGTTTAAGTAGGAGGATCCACATCTCAGGACAAGACAGCAACTTTTCGATTTAACTGTTCTACCTGATCCTTCTTTAGGTAGACTACGGGGGTGTTCCATAGCCACCCTGTAAATAAGTTAGAATCAGGAGATACTACCACTGCTCCCCATCCCTCTTCTCTCCCTCTCTATATCTCTTTCTTTCTCTGTCTTTCCATTTTTATCTCTAAGAAAAATTATTTTGAGAGAGGCATTCATGAAATTCCTCAACTCCAGGAAAAGTAATTCATGATTGGAAAGCTATCTTGTAGAATTCTTTTAATAAAAAAAAATCCATATTCTCATGAGTGCAGTACCTTGAGAAAGTGATGAGTTTTGCCTTACAGAAGGATTTGCTACAGAGATTTATTTGTTTAAAACAACTATTGGGATGCAACAAATGTATGGTGTGATCTACTCCCCTGCTTTTTGTAATCACTTGTTAGCGACTCTAGAAATAGGAGAAGAGTAGAACTTAGCTTTAAGTGAGAAAATACGCTTGTGAAAAATTTATGCATTTTTTTTAGAATAGAAGGTTTGGATTTATTTACTCTATCAAAGCAACTATTTAGAAAAATAATTGGTTCCCTTGTGAACAATAATGTCTGTGACTTCTTTCCCATCAGAAGACAGCCCATGTACAATTTTGTCTGGTCAGCTGGCTTCTGGTTTTGTTTAAAGACAGGATTTTGCTATGTGTCCCAGGATAGTCTCATAAGCCTCCTGCCTCAGTGTCTGGAATGCCAGGATTACATACAGGTGTGTCCCCAAGCCTTGCCAACATACAGTCACCAGTCTTAAGGTAAAATTACTTATCTGGGCTTATACAGTGGCCAATATAAAGTTAAACTGGCTATATGCATTTGTCTTTATATTCCAACATTGAAGGAAGATGAAGGAATTAGCATGATGTAGTTACTAATAATGAAATTGTAAATAATCTCAAGGCAACAGAAGTAGCTAGGAGCTACCCATTGTAAGCCAGTATTATGCCGCTCACTAAAATTTGGTTTTACTCACTATCTTAGAAACCGAATAGCTTAGACTGATAGTACAGGCCTGTAATCCTGGCCACTTACTAGACAAAGGCATGAAGATTACAAGTTCAAGACCAGCCTGGATTATAAGAGAGATTAACAGCAGGCTTGGTAATTTTGTAAGACCTTGTATAAGTTGGGCTAGGAGTATAGCTGAGTGGCAGAGAGTTTGATTAGTGTGAATAAGGTCCTATCTTTGCCCAGTACCGCAGTGAGAAAAGGAATTGAATTATTTTAGGCATTAAATTTTACTCTCTTCAAAGACAATCTTGTTGCTAAGCAGTGGAAATTCTCAGTTTACAGAAGTGGCAGGCTATAGACAGAGGAGATGGGCTTAGGTGAGAGTTCTGACTGCACATGGAGTCACATAGCCTGGGATGGCAGTTATTAAGGGCTAGAAGTCAAAGTTTCTGAGATGAAACCTGAGGCAGGATGTTTTTGTGCATTTCTTCCAGCACTACTTAGTGGCACAGATGCAGATCTCTTGATCATTATTTCCCAGGGCTTTTCTGCAGGATCTCAGTGATGAGTGTGTTCTGGATTTCTGTGTTGTTGCTACTCAGTGTAGCCTCAAAGTGTCTGAAGATGAGAGATGCTGAAGGATTATTGAAGACAGAGAACTCAAGTCCTTGTCAGGAGTGCCCACAGTGCTTATGGAAAAAGGATTAGCAAACTCCCTGGATTTTGAGCAGCTAGTGTGTCCTGTCAGTGACATGTGGAATACAATGGCCAGGATGTATGCTCTCTGTTCTCAGTGATTCTCCACATACCTGCTTTAAACATACACATGATGCAGATAGATCCCATTCTGATCTGTTTCTGTGACATTTCAGATTACTATCTGAGATGTGTAATTTTGATTGTTGGTTTGTTTGCACTAAGAAATGCTTAGGTCATTACATGAACATCTGGACATGTCCACTGTCCATGAAGGCAGTTACAGAGAAGACTAAGTGAGGAGATCCACCTTGGATGTGAGTGGCACTATTCCATGTGGGTGACACTATTCTCTGAATAAAAAGAAGGAACAGAAGAAGTGAACTAAAGCTCAAATTCTCCTTACTTTGCCTTCTAAACTGCTGGAGGGACCTGGTCCCACCACTGTGTCTTCCTGCCACATTAGACTGCATCTTCTAAAAACTGTGTGCTCAAATAAACACCACCCCTTAATTACTTCTTGTGGGGCATTTGGTCACAGCAATGTGAAAGACATCTAATAGGGTTTTTTTTTCTAAAGTGGATGTTGGCCTTGCATGGTAGGTCCAGGTGCTGTGTGGGGCATGTTGGAGCCCCCCTCACTTGCTGGGAGACAGCTGGCTCTTGGAAGACAGAAGTGGCTATTTGATGGTGTGTGTGAAAAGTCAGAACAAAATTCCACTTAAGAGGCATTTCTGATGTCAGTGCTTTTGATTTTAGACAGAAGACTCTAAAGTTGTAAACAAGGACAGGGTATTCTGAAATACTTCCTTTGAAAATCCCATAGACAACTAGCTGTCCAGAAATATAAGTCAAATATATGATTTTAGCATTTCTGGCACTCATGTTGACAGAGGTGAGACTAATTTCAATGAACTTGGAATATCCAAACATGGCAATAAGCCATTAACATTAAAAATTAGCTGGCATATTTTGTACTCTTGCTCTATATCACAAGAGGTGTGTGTTTCACATGTATCTCAGTTCTCAGGTGTCTGGTGGTTTTCATATTAGGGCAGCCTAAAAGTCATGCTCCTAAATTGCTAAGAAATCTTTTCTAATTCACTGGAGCAGTTTCCAGCTAGAGATAAATGATCAAATTTTGTTCCTTGAAGAAGCTTTTTAAGTCCCTCAGAAAGGGAAATTACACGTTGGGCTGTGATGTATGTGCTTGCGTACAACAGTACTGGCGTTGTATGTGACTCTGGATCTGCTCCAAGTGAGACATGAGATGAGGTGACATTTTTAACCGTAGCCAGCCAACCAAAAAGCTCTCTGGAAATGCTTCTGTATCGATTCTGGGTCTGTACAAACATAGGTGGGGAGGTAGAGCATTAAATTGAATGGTCAGTCTGTAGAGATGTTATCTCAGGAGAAGGAGTGGGGTGTCTGGAACCAGGAAATGGAGATGGGAAAGGAAGCTATGGCACATGACAGAAGAGAGAGTGAACAGAAGCAGAATCAGAGGAGGGGCAGGGAGCAGCAGGCCTTGGGGGCAGGATAGAGCATGTCAGGACTGCAAATGTTGCTTTTGGGAGGTCTACTGGCTCTGGTGGACAAGGACAGTTAATAAAAACCAGGCCTGCCCATGGTGGCTGACCTCAACATAATGAGAACACAAGCAGAGATGTTTGTGTTTATGCTTGAAGCTTTCCCAGGAAGCAGTAAGACAGTAAAAAAAAAAGAGGTTTTCTGTTGTCTGGAGGCAGTGGCAGTATGCTCCCTTCTAGTCACTGGGGCAAGAATCATAGTGGTTTTTCCAAGGCTCCATCCCACCTAATCTCATGTCTGTGTCTGGCTGGTGTCTCAGGCTTTTTCCTGTGGGTGTCTTAGCATTCCTGGGAGGACATGGGGAGAAGTCCTGATCTTTTCTGCTTTCATAACGAAGGCCTGGGCTGGTCATTATCCATCTCCCCAACACAGTGTAGAACTCTTACTTTTGGTGACACCCATGCTGTGCTGGCTGGTGGTCTAGTGTCAAAATGGCACTCATGGAGCATGACCCAGAAGGCAAAGTTATCATGTGGAACAGCTGGAAGTCTGTGCTGCTGATAGGAGTATAAAAGGAAAGGAAATCTTATACCAGTTTGGGAAGTTAGTTAGACATTCCTTTTATGACCCACTCTCTCTTTTTTGTGTGTTTTCTATTCAAAAGAAAATTCCAAGAATACAGGTGATTTATTTATTTATTTATTTATTTATTTATTTATTTATTTATTTATTCTCCCAATAAATACAAGTGGGGTTCCATCAACAGAGGATATGCTTAAGTCATAGAACATGTTCGTGGGGTGACCTTCCATTAGGAAAACCATGACACTCAGAAATGTATAGCTTAGTCAAAGAAGCATAATGTTCAACAAAGCATGTTTGTAGCACATTTATAGCATGTTTATGAAGTGGAGGGGCAGAATGAATTCATAAGGAGAATACAGCAACCGTTGTTGGAGCTGGTGGGGTTTTGACCAGAGAGGAACATAAGATTGGGAGGTGATGGTATTTTATACACTAATAGGATTTATACTAGCACAGAGTGTGAAACTGTTCCAAAGTTATCAAGTACCAACTCTAAGATTTGTGTACTTTATGTAAAGTGAAGTCTAAAGAAAGGAAAATGAAACTGATAAAACACCATAGTGAGTTCTAATACTAGGCATGTCAATTTATTTTGAAATGCATCAAGAAATAAGATGAACTGATTGATAGCTGCATAAATGGACAGGCATGTGATCAAGTGAATGCAGCAAGGGCTAAGAAGTGCAATGTGTGAGTTACCTGTATAATTAACAACAATCAACATTTGTATATTTGGAGAATGTTTGTAATAAAGTGGCTAGAGGATGTGGATTACTTTGTAAACTTGGACGCCTTAGAGGAAACAAATTAGGTTCTTATGCTATGCAAGAAATAAGAATTCAAAATGGATCATAAACCAAAAGCTGAAATTATAAAACTTATGGGGTGAGAGGGAGGGAAAATACTCATGGCCTTGAATTACACAGAGGCTTTGGCTTTGATACCAAAAGCCATGATTCAAGGAAAACTCAGGTAAGCCAATGCAGCAGAATTTAAAATGTTGCCTTGTAAAACAAAAACATTATAGTAAAAGAACCAACTTGGGTAGGAGAAAATATTTTCAAATCCCCTACTTGACACAAGACCCAGCATCAAGCAACTTAAAAACTCAGTAATGAGAGATAACTGAAAATTGTAGATATATGCTCTCAATGCCTTGGTGTCCAGAGACACCTGCCTTTCACCTACTGGAATAGCTATAAGCAAGGAGGCAAGTAGGGCATGTTTATTTGCCCATATGCAATGCTAGCACTTCAGGGACTGAAGTAGGAGGATTTCAAATTTGAGGTCAGCCTAGACTGCATCTCTAATAAGATTGACTTGCAACAATGAAAATAAGCAGAAGTCAAGTACTATTGAGCATGTGGATGCTCAGACACGGCTGTGGGGATGTAAAATGATAGAAGTATTTTATGTGTCTCTTTTGGGGGGAATGGTAAGTCTAAAATGACCACAGGACCTATCAAGTCTATGTCTATGATGACACAGATCTGCTGGAAGTCTTGAAGGTGAATGCTCAGTAATACTAGCAAAGAACAAATAAAAGCAGTCTAGATTTACTGGCTACAGAATGCTGAAAAAAAAAGTGTGGTCCATTTGTGAAATGGATTATTTTCTGACCCTTTACAAATGGAGGAGGCTAGATACCCAGAGACTTTTACCCTTCATATCTAGAGTATATAAAGGGTAAATTTATAGAGATAGAAAATATGTAAGAAGTTTCCTGTGAGGAAATAGGAACCTGTGAATGAATAAAAGGGGGCTGTTATGGGAGACTGAAATGTCCTAGGAAGGAATTGTAGTGACACTTGTACAATTCTATAAATGTGGTGACAATTATTCAATTGTGCACTGAAAGCTGGGATTATAGGATATTAGTACCCAAATGGGTGTTTAAAATGACATGCAATATGAATAGAACAAAAACACAGGTCCTCTGAAAAAGTCATCCAGAATGGTTTCCTCACAAGACAGTTTAATTTATTCCCTCATCTCTTTCATCCTCACTCTGAGACTTTTTCAAGTCACTTAACCTCTCTGTGACTTGCATTTTTTCTATGAAATAGCAATAATATGTTACCACTTATTAATGCTAAGAAACCTGCATGAGATAAGCAGCACTTAGCACAACAGTCAACAAACAAGAACTTAATAAACCTAAAAACCATGGTAATGATGGTGGAGGAACTGGATTTTACTGTTGGTTTTTAGCTCAAAGTTCATAGCCTTGAATGCAAAGTTGTCATTCAACTTTGTAGATGTCATTTCTTAAAGTTAGGTGATATTGTAATTCCTTGGCTTCCAATTTTACTCTATTTTCCCTTTAGAAAAGAAGAGTCAAGAAGCCCCCTGTTGCCTTGTTTATTTACAGTTCCCCCACAGTGCTGTTGAACTCTGGCAGAAGTTTCTGTACAACTGTGGCTTATGCAAGAAAAGAAAGGCCACAGTGGCTAAGTGAGGGATTGGGGTCTTCACCTATGAAGTAGGATGCATAGGTTGCATTTCATATGCTCTCTTGTCTTTAGCTGTGAGACTCTGCTTTGATTTCTTCTGCTTTCCAGGATGTCATTCTGAGTTGCTATGAATATAGAGGTAGTCCCCAGACAGGAAAACAGCAGGTTCTGTTAAATCAGGGTTAGGTATGGCAGATGGATTGGATAAGCCTCAAATTTTCAGTTACAGATATTGTGGGTTTCCTAGTTACACACTCTGCAGGCTGATTTCAAGTTTATCGGGCAGTGAAAAGCAGTTGCTTTACCTTTTAGTGAGGCTAACAATGAGAACTGGCTATTACCAAGTGTTGGCCTGCCGAGTCCTGCTGGTTCCTTTCAATGTGGCAATTAGGAGCTCAGCTCAGCAAATGCATACTAATAGTCAACCTTTACCCTAATTAGGACCAATGTTTTCTTAAGCACCAATAATCCCATTAATTGGTAGAGCAAATGTTTTCAATGGGAAGATAGCATTACTACCAACTCAAAACAGAATAGTCAAGGGATTTAAAACTGGAAACCTTTGAAGCAATGAATTCAAATTCTGTATCAAAAATGGCCGTCTTTGGCTTACTTACCGCTACCAATTTCCATTTAAACATTCTAGCTTTAGCTGTCAACTTATTAAGGTTTAAAACCAGATTAAAGTGGTCCATTAGAATACCTACTTCTTTCTTTTCCAGATGGAATTAAAGGTCACAGTTCTTCACTAGTCCTCTCTCTGGAATGGACCATGGCTTTCTGCTCACGGTGCTGTGCTGAATTTCGATTGTGTTAAGACCTTTTCCATCCCACACTTACACTCAGGAGTCACAAACTCCCCTCTACTCAGCCTACTGCCCACAACTCGGCTGTTTCCAGCCCCTCTGTCAGGTCTTCTTAGTTTTATTAATCATCTTCTTAGTGTCACAGTTTTAGTTTATAGGCTAGGCTGAGTGAGACCATTCTGTTCAGCTAATAGGATCTGAGTGACAAATTAAAGTCCCTTCTACTCCTAATTAGGTGTTTTAAGCCTTCACTGGCAACACACTTCATCCTATAAACCCCGACTTCACTCTGTGACAACCAATGCCTGCAAATCAAGGCTCAATACAATGTAGGGGAGATGGTCAAGGCCTGCTTGTCACATCTCTGTGTATTTTGTGTATATTGTGTATTTTGCAAATGACCTGCAAATCTAGGTATAGAATCTTCCATTGGGGATATGGATGATAATTCTGAACTTTTAACATTCTAAGTAGTTCAGGCAATCTGTGAAAGAAGCATTGCTGGCTCCCTCATCATAGACGATATCTTGCCCAGTTCATACTCACACTGCTGATGCTCTGTGCACTGAGAACACTACCATATGTCAATGAAGGAATGGTTTCTCACGCCTCATAGCACCATGCTCTCCATCCTTGCCATTTCCAAATGCTGATTTACTGAAATGTCTAGACCTATACCAAGGAATAAAACAGATTAGCGTTTAGTGTGAGGCCTCTGTAACTAGTGACCAATGCAGTGATCTTAGGTGGTGCAACAGTTTTAAGGGGCAGCACATTCAAATCGCCTGATTCCTTCTGTCAGCATTGTGGATTGGCCTAAGACACTGCATCCAGGTTGCAATCTCTCCTTGAGATATGGACTGAGATTGTACTCCTGACAAATGCTCTGGCTGTGGAATTAACTGACCCATGCATTTCCTGGTTTGGGATTTCAGGTTGGGTATATACTACCTGTTCCCCAAGGCTTCTTTCCTAAAAGATTTCAATAGACAGTCTATCTGCTGCCCTATTCACTAGGGTCAAGAGATATAACCAGGTCTTCCAATTCTTCAGTCTAATCTGTGAGCTAAGAGAAGCCTGTTCCAGCCAGTTGTCACTCATGTGTAAATTTGGTGTCATTGCCCTCCTTGTGAAAGAGACTATCTTATGAAAATGCTTCTGGTGTCAAAGGTTAAGAACAAAGACAGGAATCCAACAACTTAGTTTTGCTAAGGACTTTGGTGCAAGCTGTGGCTGAACACTTCCCCTCTGCCAAGTCTTCCTCTGGAGAGCAGGGAGCAGGGCTCAAGATTTTCATCCCTGGCCAGGGATGATAAAACCCAGGGAAATCTGGAGAAGATAAAATGTATCAGAAAAATAATTCAGTAATTATACAGCTAAAAAAATGAACTGACAACGAGATAGTATTTTTCCTTTGTTCTTGGATTTCTTATTTACATCCCACTTTGCTTCCACAATGATGACTTGCTGAGGGGTATAACAAAAGACACACAAACAATGGAGATGTGCAGACAAGGGTAAAAGGTCAAGAGACTGGGTATGTGAGCTATTCATTTAGCACATTATTTTCCCAGCTGGGAAATCTACTGCAAAACTGAACTGAGATCACAAGGGTGCTCCATAAATATATAGGTTAATTCCAGCAATATATCTGAAGTGCTTAGATAGCAGCCCTCCCTGTATTTCACTATAATGGCCCAGCTTAATTTGTCATCTTTTTCCCCTCCCTTTTAAAGCATTGCTGAGACTTTAAGATACTCATTGTGAATTAATTTGGGATTTGGCATAATAACATTAATCATGCTAAAAGAATTCATTTGACAGTAATGCAGTATAATTAGTGATGTGCTAAATCCATTGAGATCTACCAATAATTATAGAATCGTTATTTTAAAACCTTATATAGGCACTTCTTTTTCTCTTTCTTTTTTTTTCTCCTTTTCTATTTTGAATCTGCAACATGCAGAGGCAAAGTTTCAGCTCTGACAATTTGCTTTTTGAGCTACAAGGCAAAGGTAACAAGAATAAACCCAAGTAGATTTAGAACTAGTCTGAAAGGCCCTGTGCTTAGGGCAAAGCATGTGAGTTGCCTTCAAGAGGACTGTTTAAGCCTGCAGACAGCTGGATAGATCATGTGGAATTATTTGGAAGGCTTGAGAAAATAACTGGAACTGAGCAAACATAGACCTTAAAAGCAGGTGAAGCTCAGAGACTGTTAGTATAAGAAAATACTTGATTTTATTTATAGACTCTAAATGTTTGCTCTCTCTTAAAAGTACTAAAAGTTGATGGGGAGTGGGAGGAAGCAAGGAAGGCAGGTTTTGTGGTTGTTGTCTTTTAGGTATTGCAACAACATGGGATCTTGGGAAATAATAGCTACATTGCATCATTGTACATAACAAAAACCAAAGCCTCATTTTGGCCGAGTGATGGATAGGGCTTAGAAGAAAATGTGTTAAGTGAACTAAGTCAGACACAGGCATACACAAATACACAAATATTGGGTGATCTCTCTTGCATTAGAAATCTACAAGAGTCAGTGTTATAGGAGATGAGGAAGAGGAGTGGTTGTCAGAGCTTATGATGGTGGAGAAGTAGGAGGACAACCAGGACCAAATTACTGTGAGGGAGATAATGTCTCATATCCACTGTCCAGCAGAGTGAATATAGTTGACAATTGTGCATAGGATATTTTGAAACAGCAAGAAAAGAAATGTTCCATGGTGGTGATATGCAATTACACTGATTAGATAATTGTATAATGTATAGATCTCATAGTATCCAATACATGTGCATAATGCTATGGCAGCCATGAAGAAATGGAATAATTAAAAGAAAACTTGAGGGCCATCAAAATTGCCTAGCTGTTCAAAATACAGTTTGTGACTTAGGAAGCAGCACACACTAGGCAATATGAGACAACATCTTTACAAAACTAATTATAGTAGGACAACTTAAAAACCTTCAACATATTTTATCTCCTTTTCTTAATTTTCTTTGACTCTTAAGAAGGTTTAAATAAGAAGGTTGACACTTATTTAAACAAATATGCTGAGGCATAATTTCAAGACATTTGAGTAGTCATTAGGGGTGTACCAGATAATAGCAGGCTGAGAAAATGCAGTGGAGAGCATGTGCAGTTGAAACCTACTTTGGGAGCATAAGAGGTCTATATGTTGAGCATGAAAATGACACCTGATTAACTTCCCAGGAATTAGACTATTCTCCATAACTCAATATATTATGTGGCACTTTACATGCAAGTGGTAAGCCCTTTGCCCTCAAATACAGATCCAACTTGAGAGGGGTTACTAACCCCTCTGTGGGAGTGATATGCAGGCACTCTCTCTCTCTCTCTCTCTCTCTCTCTCTCTCTCTCTCTCTCTCTCTCTCTCTCTTTCTCATCTCAGAGTTGAGCAGAGGAGGACATCCTTTGTGAAGATGCTGAAGTATCTTTGAGATATTGGCCAGACATCAGGAGTTGATGAACTGTGATAGAGATGCTATTAAAAAACATTGAGTTAATGTAGCTGGGCCGACTAATAAAATAAAGATGCCAAGAAAAGAGAGAAATTGAGGTCTATTTTTGTAGCAAGCATGAAGAGTTTGATGTCCCTTTTAGGATTCGTGGACAACTGGACAGGTGTGTGTACCAAGCACTTGAAAAACAAAGCTTCTATCTACTGTATGCTAGGCTTGTTTGAAGCTAGTGATGATGCCATGCAGACAGCTGCACACTTGTCACTGCAAAGAAGAACCAAAGTAAGGTTGAATGTGACCCTCTTAAAACACTACTCATTTCTCAAGCCAAATGTTTATGGGTTAATAAAATAAGGGGAGAGTGGCATAATGATATTTTGTGTTGTGTTATGTTGTATATTTGGCTTGCTTTTTGTTTTGTATAGCTTGATGATTTTCTTACCATATCTTACTCAAATTTTCAGAAAGGAGCCATTGCAGGCTGTTTCTGTTAATGTACTGAGGACCCAGGAGTGTTTATAGAGACAAATGAAGTTGTGGATCTTCCCCTGGTTATAAACCTAGGGAGGTAGCTTGACCAAGAATGTTCTAGTCCTAGCATCTCTCTTCCTCAGAATTTTTCTATTTGTTTATCTATTTATATATTCACTGTTTCTTAAAGACAGTCTCTTTCTGTGTATCCCAGACTAGTCTGTAACTCAAAATTCTTCTGCATCCAGCCTCCTAATGCTGTATTGACAGGTATGACCATGCCTGGCTACCAAATTACTCTTTCTGATAGGATCGTTTTGTCCTAAGGTCCTAAGTCAAATACTTCATCTAGTCTCTACATTAACTAGACTATTGAATTGTAATTAAATCTAGAAATTCCACAAGTATATTCAATATTACAAATATTTTCATACATGCATGGCTTGGCTTGTTTTGTGTTCCTGTCTTCTGAATCCCAACCTTTGTTCTTCATTATGCTTGAAAGTATGGCTTTTCAAAATAATAGTTGCATGTAATAGGGCTTTACCTTGGCAGAGGTACAAGTACCCTGATCTATGGGAAAAATTAGAGCCCAAAGTGCTGCATGACATTGGCTAATTCATAAGCTATTAAGCATCCAAATTTGCAGTATTTCTGATAGGAACTTAGCATGGATGGCCAGAGCTTAGGAACATAATATTGAACATGTATATCAGAGACGTAGTCATATCCCAAACCACTACTGAGGAACACTATTACCTGTTCTGTGTGTGTGTGTTGGGGGTGGGGGTGATACAACTTAGCTTTTGTCCTGAGTATATTAACCTTATGAGAGAACATTACAGCCTGACTAGATGTCTCAGCGATTAAAGACACTTGCTATTAATCCTGATGGCCTGAGTTCCAGCCCTGAAACCCACATGGTAGAAGAACAGAATTCCTGCAGGTTGTCCTCTGACCTCTACACATCTTCCACAGAACATATGTACACACACACACACACACACACACACACACACACACACCATGTATATATGTATATTCATAGTGGTATGTGCTCAGTTGAGTTAGCAGTGCTAGAAGTGATTTCTACATATACCAAAACCATATGGCAGTGACTAAAGTATTATTATATGCTTTGGACTAGAAGAGACAAACACTTACAAAACATCTCCTTGTCCTGATATAAAGATGCTGTCCCACTATCCTTCTACAAAGTGATTGCTTTATGCTGGGCTTGTAGGATAAAAGAAAGCCAAGTTGTCTTAAGTGTTTCTGAGCAGAACATAGTAAATCAAGGCTAACATCCATTGAGAGTAGACAGTAAGTTGTTAAGTAGGACTTGCCTCCTAGCTGAGTACTAGGTGGGTTCAGGCCAGAAAACCAGAGAAGAACATCAACCGTTGACATTTCCCATACAGTTTCAAATATAAAAATGATTGAGTCACCCCCTTTAAAATTATCCTTGGTCTCAGTGAGATGAATTTCAATGAGCAAATATCTAAAGTACAAAATACTACCTGGTTGTGAAGTAATTAGGCCTTGAATGTAAAGATGGTGGGAATTCAGTCCAGCTGTTGGTCTGTCACCCATGAAATGTCTGTACTTCACAGGAGTCTTTTTCAACCTTGAAGGTCTTTCCTTTCAACTAAGTGATGGCTTCCTTTTTCTTGTGTTGGTAATTATGATTTTTGGAAAAATGTTTTAAGACTGTTAAAATAAAATTTTTAAAGAGACCTGCATGCCATTTATTTTAAATAAGACTGACATTTTCAACATTCCCAGCATGGAAGTTAACTGTGAATTATCCTATTGTTTTGTGACTTGTCCCACATTAGCTCCTGGGAAAGAAAGTTGTTGATAAGATCAAATTGCTAAAAATTTCACAGAGTCAAAAAGTAACCACTGTCTTTTTAAAAGAAGGAAAACTAAGCCCTAAACTTCAGTGACTGGGGTTGGGGAGCCACAGCTGATTCATCTTGACTTCCTTGCAGTGTGTGAACATTAGCAGTCTCCAAAGTCTTGATCAGCTGTGATCTGTGTAAAAGGAAGCCTGTGCAAAGACACCAGTATGACCTCTCAGCACGCCCCTGCCAGGGCTTCTACATGTGTGCAAAAAGATGCACATGTTTTCTATGTAAGTCTGAAAGCCAGGGTCAGGATCCTGGGCCCTCCCCACCTGTCTTTCTGAAATTGTCACGAGGAATTTGATGATGTACAGCAGGGGGCGGGAATGCTAGCCTTCAAGGCATGGCTGTACAAAGAGCAATTCTCCTCCGCAACCTAGACCACTGCCCCAGTCACCCTGATTATGTGACATTTGTCTAGAAGCAATCTCTGCACATTCCCATTTAGTGGTTTTCCTGTTTTCAGCTCTAATCATCTTTTTATAATAAAGTATCGCTCACTGTGTCTGCTTTTCTGGGTCTTGGGGACAGTTGGCTCTCTCTGCAGCGACCCTTTATAGGCACACCCTTGTGGCTAAGCATGCTCTTAGCTCTGAAATCCTTACTTAGACACTGTCTGATGGCAGAGGATTTTCCTTCAATTTACATAGTCTCTTTCTCAGAGCATGGGTGGTCGATCATTGCAAATACAATGTTCCCCAAATCACTCTTACTTTTCATTTGTAACACCTCCGAGTTGGATTGCTTGAGGAAATCAGTTACACATTCAGACACAGCAGACCTTAGACAATAGAAAAGAAAGAATCATACACCTCTCCAGAGTATGATCATTCTAAGTGTTACAGACATATTCTCTCATATACATTGAAACACCTTCTTTGTTTAGAAAAAAGAATTTTAGAAACTATATGGCATTAAAAAACAAAACAAACCATGAATTGTTTCCTTAGGTTCACCTTGCCAACTTCATAATATCATTGGGAGGGGAGAGAGATTTAATGTAAGTAAATCAAACTTAGAAAGCATTTTTAAACTTTTTAAGAAGAAGTAGAAAAATAGGTTTCTCATGGGCTCTCCAGAGGGTTAGGTGTGGGTACCAGCCTTCTTAATATTTTAATACATGATTTGGAATTTGGAATGTGATGCAGAAACTCGGTGTGCACATTGCAGTAACTGTCCTTGTGGCTAAGTTATAGTATCACCTCACCTCATAATAGGAGTCAGTAGAAAGGTGCAAATGCATTTGAGGGAAAACTGTCCTGGGCTATAATTCATAATATAATAGTTTAGAGATATCATGAATGAAAGAGCAAAGAAGCATGGTTCTATTCTGCCAGTGGAAAATAATATTTTAGGTAAAAATCTAAAGCACTCTGGCACTGTTCATCTGTTTCAAAAATAACTGTTGAAACTCCTTATGTAATTATGAACACCATGGAGGTGTAGAGTTAAAAACAAAAATAGCTAAACTCTTACTCCTCTCTCCTTTTCTCCCATCTCCAAGATCATTTCTATGGCACTTAGCGAGAAGCGTCTCCCAGACCCTTTCCACTGACAACAGCTTTACTGTCCAGTGGCCTCTGCATACTGAATGCCTGGCAATGTTTCTCATGGGCAAATGCTACTGCTTTGGCGGGGTGCCATAGTACTTAAAAAGAATGTGTGTACTGATTCTATCCTTGCCAACATTCTGTTCTTGAATTATTTGTAAAGACCTACTTTTATTCATGTGTATATATGCCATGTGTGCACAGGTGTCTGTGTAGGACAGAAAAGAGTACTGCATCCCCCGAAGCTAGAGGTGTAAGTGCAGGAGAGCAGCCCAGCATGGATGCTGGGAACTGAATGGAAGTCCTTGGGAAGTTGAACAAGTGCTCTTAACCACTGAGCCATCTCTTCAACCCTGTGTTCTTAAGTCTCCCCCAAAACTTCTGATTGTTAATTGTTGTGTTTATGCACAGTATAATAGCTTAATAACTTATAAGTCTAGATATTTCTCCAAGGGCTAGTGACAGCATCCTAGAGTTTAATATGGAATATTTTCATTTGAATGGAAAATTAAGAGTGAAGATTTTTATTGATCACACTGTCAGAGATCACACTGTCATTTTTGCACATGGAAAACAAGGTTTATTAAAACAGAACAAAAAGAGCATATGAAGCAGCATTAGCAGGCAGCTGTCTGAGTTTGGATGGAGTGCAGAGAGCTCTCCTTGGAGGACCATACTGTGACTTTTCCCTTTATGAGTTTGAGAGAAAAAGAAAGGATAAGGGGTGGGCTATGTCAGGGCTTCCTACTTACCAAGTCATGTTGGTGTCTTAGAGTGTAGCAGAACTGAAATATATGGTTGTTCCTGGCATTACAAAACTCCACACTATTCCCCAAATCCAAGTGATTTTAATTGACAGTCATTATAGAAAACCAGAGAAAGACAGGCTGGGAGTGTTGCTGTAAATTCTGTCATAATGGGAGGTTCTCTATCTGTTTCAGTCTTATGTTCCTAGGTCTTAGTGTGTTAGTTCAGCAATACTGGCTTCTACTGAACATGCACATAATACCTACTGTGTGTCAGGTACTGTTCCAAGGATTTCTCAATTATTAATTTCTTTTTTACAACATAGTTTTATTAATTCTTGGAGAATTTTACATCATGCTCCCAAACCCCGCTCATTTTCCAGTCCCTCCATAGCCACCCTTCACCCTTGCAGAATGTTCTCCAAAAATAAATTAAAAATAAAAATAGGATATAGGAATGAATACTTTGCATTGGTATAGATTTTCATTTATTGATACAACTTTAAGGTCAATTTTGTGACATGAATATGTCTCCTCTTATTTAGGTATTGTGTTTCTACAGATCTTTTACCCATAACAGTCAGAACTTATAATTAGGTTAGATAGGTTTTCTAAATTTACAGAGATGTATTTGAGATGGTTAGGTATTCTTCAAACCTTTCAAAGACCTACAGAAATATGGCATTTATATGGGTTAGGGTTTTTCTTGGCAGCGAGACACAACTGCTCCTGGCACACCAATTATGTCAGAAAGGAGGATGGGCATTGAAGAAACTTGTTATGGAGTTTGCTTTCAACATGGCAAGATTAGCCATTTGGGCAAGAAACTGCTCTTGCCTGGACTGTTTGTTGCTGTATAAACTGGACATACAGGACCCACAAGAAAGTGACTGCTGAACTTACAAAACAAGACAGTACTGAAGGGTTCCTGTTGAAATGGAGAAGTGTGCCAGACACACTGTGGCCTATGGGCTGAAGATGGATGCCCCAACATTACAGAGGAACTTTGGGTGACTGTCCAGGTAGCAGATGTCTCTGTCAATTCTAGAGTTTATATATTATCCTTCTGTGGTCTTTGATAGAGTTGAAGACAGTTAGTTATGGTTATAGTTTTCTTCAGTTATTATAAAAGATAAGTTATCCTTTTATTTTAGACAGAAAAGAGGAGATGATGGGGAAGTACTTCTGTGTATGTTTATCTTATTGATTGTTAAATAAAATACTGTTTGGCCAATGAAACGGCAAGTTAGGCAGGGCTATGAGTCAAAGAGGATTCTGGGAAATGTAGTAGATAAGTGATGATCCAGGCAGGAAGTGATATAGCAAGGAGACTCAGATTTAAGGAAGGAGAAACTGGAAGCGTCTCTCTTTTCCCCTCGGCTCCTGCTCCAGTGGCAGGATGTGATCCACCGACAAGGAGGGACACCAATAAGGCATCCCATAAGATAAGTCTTATAAAATATATAGATTTATGATAGTTAAGACTGAGCTAGCAGATGATGAATCCTAGTCATTGGCCAAGCAGCATTGAACTTGATACAAGTTTCTGTGTATTCATTTGGGCCTAACTTGGGCTGGCAGCTGGCATAAAGCTCACACGTGGGGCTCAGGCAGCTTTTGGTGGAAAGATTTATCATAACATAAATGTATTAATTGAAAAACAAGGCTTCACTCCTCTGTCTTTCCTGCCCATGTTTGCATCATTTCTTTATTCATCTTAGTGGCATTTTGTCACACAGTTACCCTTTTGTTCTGGCTTTTGGAACACTATCAATACTGGACCCACACTGAAACTCCTCTTGGGTATCCTGCTGTTGCTGAGAGTCATGGAGGTCCTGCAGTTCTGGCTCCACAGGATAAGTCCTTTCCCAGGCTCCAGCAGGGCATTAGATATTGGGGTGAGTCAACTCAAAGCACTGGATGTGATCCTGGCTGGTAGCTGAGTTGTTCAGTCCTGGCCTCCACTAGGACCTCCCTCCTCAGGTAAGGAACAAAACCAGCATTCTAGTGCCCATGCCATTCAGGGTTCTGCTGGGCCTACACTGAGGGGTGGGATCACCTCTCCCAGGGCCACATTTGTTGGAGCCAGCTCTCCTGCTACAGTAGCCAGTGAGGGGCAGGGTCACATCTCCCGAGACCAGTGAAGGGTGGGATCAGGTCAGCAGGGCTGCTGGATTTCAATGCACATGTTTTGCCTGGTCTCCATTGATAACAAGGACCATGGACATTAACACAGAACCCAGTTGCAGTAGGACCATGAACCCAGATATGGCCCTGAGAAGCAGCAAAGGCCCAAATATCATCATGGTCCTGGTTGGAGCACAGGCCACTCAGATGGGTATGGTGCTGGCAGCAGAATGGCCTTTGAAACTCCAATACGGACCCAGGAATTATTAATTTTTTAATCCTTAGAGGAGCACTGTATGGCACATGTTGTAATAAAGATGCAGAAGAATTTGATGGAGATGAGTTAGTCAGAAGTGGAGTTGGGTCCATAGCCTAGGCTTTCTACATTACTCTGCTATCTACAGCTCCTTGAATTGAGTAGAGACTAAGGTGGGTAGAGATCCATTCAGAAAAGAGTTTCGGAACTGGATGTATGAAACAAAGTTGGAAATGTGTGAAAAATAATATATGTTTTAAGCACAAAAGTCGGGAAAGATGGGTGCTCAGAAAGATGTGGGTGTGGGCTCCTGCTGGACACTTGCAATTAAGTAGTTATCAGTAGCCATGGAAACCATTTTGGTGGCTTTTAAGTTTTGCCCACCAAATTGGTAAACACTATTTTCCTTTTCTTTCTCCTTGGAGGAGGAATAAGTTACAGGGTGGCTGTGGGATGCTTCGGATGAAATGATCTGATAAGGAAAAACTGCGAGCCACTAAGTTTACACAAGGGACTTAGGACATTCCTTTTACTATAGTGGAATTTCTAGAGTTCTAGAACATTGTAAGTTCTTGGCTGGGAAGGAAGAAAAGCCTAAGCAAACATTGCTTTTTTGTGTGTTGAAATCATTAACAAGACATTTCAACTAGTATCTGGGCCAAGGGTCTTTTCTCCTTTTGTGTCACTATAATTTCCTGTCTTTCTAGTCTGTCTCACTATCTTATAGTTTGATTAACATCAAGTTCATATTCAATGAGACAAGATGGAAAAGTGGGGGAATTATGGAGATATGAGAAGAAAATGGAATTCTCTGTTCTGGAGCTCCTTGCTAGCCATGGATGAAGAATTCCAGCACCATCACATTTGCTTTGGAAATTACTGACATAGACATAAAACCCTGCAAAAAATTATAATAATGACCCAGGCTTGAATCCTGAAGTGTATATTATCTTTCAAGTAAGACCTCCCTCTTCTCCTGACTGTGTTCTGGGAATCTCCCAAATAAGACTGTTAACTTTAAAATCTTTTATAAGTATTCTTTTATGTATACAGGAATTTTGCCTGCTTACATGTCTATGCAATATGGAAGCCAGAAAAGAATGTTGGATCCCCTTGGACTGGAGTTTCAGATGGTTGTGAACTGCCTTATAGGTACAGTGAATCTAATCCAGGTCCTTTGGAAAAGCAGCCAGTGCTCTTAACTACTGAGCCATTTCTCCACCCCAAAATTACCTTTCTTCATTACAGTGAAATATCTGACAATCCTGAGTCCCCATCATCTGGAATTTTATCATTTCAAAAATATTCAGCATGGCACATCCCAGAAACCACTGTGATCCCGACATTATGTTTTTCCTTTGAAGACTGATTTCTTATCTTTATCTTATGTGTATAAGTGTTTTGACTGCATGTATACCTTGTGCACGCAGTACCTGTAAACACCACAAAAGGGAGTCAGAGCACATCGAACTGGGGTTAAAGGTGGTTGGGAGCTGCCATGTGGGTACTTGGAACTGTACCCAGGTCCTCTGCAAGAGCTGCTAACCAGTAGTAACAGCTAAGCTGACTCTCCAGCCCCACCACTGATAAGTCTTAGCAATCCTTTTAAACCCATCTAAATTGTATAACTTAGTTCTTGTCAATTTGGTAAAGTGTGACTTTCTTGCTAGAAATCCATGCCCTTAACTGTGTATGCCTCATCTCTTCCTTGGGTACCTCTCTATTCATTCTGGTGCTTAAAAAAATCTATGTTAAATGTGTCTTTTAATAAGCTCCAACTATGCTTCAGTATGACTTGTCCTGGATTTATTTTCTGCAGCAAAGCCAAAGATCCAGCTTTATCTGAGTTGAGGTCCCTAAGGGGGAAGGGAACTTTCTACACTGCCAAGGGGTGGCAGCATGGAGCTGTGTCTCTTCACCCATTACCATTGCCACTCAATACTAACTCCAAAGAGCTCATTAAATACATATTTCTAGCATATTTTAAGTATACACATACTCATATATTTTACATACACACAAATGTTACATAGCTAATATTTTTGCTGTAATTTTAATAGCCTCAAATCTTGTGTATATTTATTGTAGACTAGAGTTTGAAGTTATTTAATTTGATATTTTTTTTAAAAGATAAGAACAGGTAGCAAGATGTCCAACATTTTTTCCAAAGGGTTGTCTGTGATAAAGGGGTTTACTGTGTTGCTCTGAAATGTTATTTAGCAGTTGAGCAGAAAGCAGCCAAAGGGCTTTACTCACAGTCACTACTTTGAGGAAACCACCATTGCCTCACAGAATTTGTAGCAATGATAATCTTGCCTTCGCTTTATATTTTCTTACTCAGAAAAAGTAATTAATGATTGTGGAAGTGAAGAAGCCCATATAATTTGCTTACCAATAGGATGTCATTACACAGGGGAACTAGTGCATTGATGGAAGAAGACCAAAGAAATATTGATGCAGGGAATTTAAATAAAATAGAATTTGAATTTTGGACATTTCAATGGGTAGCTGTAATGTTAAGAATAGAAGTAAATAATTTTCTGCAAAGGAAAAGAAGAGTATTATTCTGTGTGATTCTTTTTTTTATTAAGGTAACAATGAAAAATATGCAAATTCCACCAAGCATGCTTTCAAATAACAGCATCTCTTCAATCTCCTAAACAAGAATTATTGGCTTTGGATTTGGAAAAACCAACAGATAATGACAGCCTTTCACTATAAAATTTCTTTAAAGGTTTTCACGAAAATAATGTTTGAAAAATGAATCTTTGAAGAGAAACATTTTGTGTCTCTTATATCATTATTTAAGCCCATTCCACTTCCTGGAAGGAGGTTCCCACCAACCCCCTCTTCCTGGAAGACAGTTCTCAAATGTGGGTGTTTTTTTTTTGGTGGCAACCCTGTTACACAGTCTTGCTTTTGAGCAGAATTGTTCTTTTCAAGCCACCTTGTGGTCTACCCTTGAGTTCAGACACAGGCTGCATCGGAGTGTCTGGGCCCATAGGGACCTCTTCCAGAGCAGAAGTGACTACACCTCTCAGAGAAATAAGCCCTCTAAAGGCCAGGCTCTTTATTTACTGTTGTTTTGTTTTGAGACAGGATTTTACTGTGTAGCCCTGGCTGGCCTAGTTAGACTGGGCTAACTCAAACTCTGGGAACTGTTTGCTTTGCCTCCAAAGTTCTGGGATTAAAGGCAGGCATCTCCACACCTGGTGAGACCTTATTTATTAAATGACCACTTTAGTAATTTTAAACCAATTTACTTTAAAAAAAATCAGGGAATCAGTATTTTTTAAATGACCTCTGTTTTCATAATCTTTCTTGTATCTGTTAAACCATAATGAAATAAAACGTCATCAGGCCATATATTTTTAAATTGGTGGCATAAATTGATGAAAACACATGTGTGTGTGTGTGTGTTTTTTTTTTTTTTTTTTGTATTTTGTATTTTGGTATGAATTCCCATGGTGTAAGCCATGCATGAGAGGACAAAGAGTAGTCCTCACATTCTGGGCCTCTTCAGGAACACATTTTGCTTTGTTCAGCAGACTTCCCACAGCTTCGCTATGAAGTTCCCTTTGAGGAACAGGATGATAAATAATGGGGCTTTTCCAGTTGTTATTTGCCAAAGGCATTGTGGAGGTTTTTGTGTTCGTGGTGACTTGTGTGTTCAGTGTTCTGTTGTGGCCTTGGTCCTTATGAGCTGAGCAGGGCAAAGGCCTGTGCCTCTCCATCCTGTCTCCACCGCATTTGCCAGTGGCAGAGGAGCTGCTACTCTGATAGCAGTGCCACCCAGAGATGTGCAGGATAGCCCTCTTGGTAAGAGTGTTTCTCTTTAATGAATTGTTTGAATGACTTTCCAGAGTTAAGTTGTGAGTCGCTTTCTGCCCCCCATCCCCTGAGAGCTGGAGCATGTACTACCTTCTTCCTCATTTTGCTTTGGTTGATTTTCTTGGGTCTGAACACTGCACTTTAATAAGCCCAATGTTGTCTTGCCTGTTAGAAACTTCTGTTCCTTTGTGATTTTGTGAATGGAAACTGCTTATTTGATGCTGCTACTGCTGTTACTATATTCTGCTTCAGGCAGTTATTTAGAAATTTGCTTACATAAACAAAATATGAATCATTTTTCCTGCCATAAATAATTACCTTAATTTGAATGCCAAAGTAGAAAATGTCTGGGTATATTCCTCTAGTATTTTGACCAATGCCATTTTGTTTCCAAGGTGGTCTTTTGGTTTGCTGGTTTGTCTTTTTTTTGTTTCAAGAATTTGCTTCTTTGGAGGAAAATTATTGAGAGAGGGCTGTCATAAGGCAAAAAATGAATTTAGAGCTTAGGAGTGACAACCAAGATTTATCAAGCATCAAAAAGCCAATTGCTACATTGCAAAGTTAATGATATTTTGGAGTACTAAATTATAGTAGGATGTGGCAGAAATATTTTACAATTCCAAAAAGCACCCTAAAAACAACAGGAAGAGTTAAACAGAATAGGTCATGTGGTATCGTGATGTCAGATAACCTTCCTTCTGTACAGGACTGCATCAAATTGCATTTTCCAGGGCCGGGGGAATATAAAGGATGGCTGTTGACTACTGCATCATCATCATTTCCTTCCTGAAGCTCAGTGATGGGTTGTGCCTGGCTGAGTTCACCCATGCCATTTTTTCACACCCTATTGTGGGTTTCAAGCAGACATGGAATGGCTTTGTTATTCTTAGGTTTGGAACAAAGGCTTTACATCGTCTTATGTGGTGTGGATCCCTCCAAGAGCCAGGAATTAAAACTGGAAAATAACACCTAGTCTCTTTCCATTACCCAGAAGCAGTACATGTGTGCCAAGAAAGTCAGCTAAAATAGCCTTAAAAATAGACAGTCCTATGGCCATCTGAAAGCCTCCTGCTAAGCTACCCCTGAGGCTGTTACCTTTACTCTCAGGCTTGCTCCCTATCACACCCACCCTTGCTCACACAGACCTCTGCTAGAACTTCTCAGACACAGAGATTTTAATTTTAAAAACTTGTTGGTGTTCCAAATTATCCACATCCTCATTTTACTATGAAAAGTGAGATATTCTGCTGACTTTCCAAGGCCCCGACATCTAAACTACACCATGAGTCAGAGGGGACACCTTTCTATGGGCCATCGTAGAATGTTCCACATAGGAAGGGCAGTATGAAGGATTTGTTTTCACTTGCCCACATGGTCACTGACAAAGCCATTTAGCTGGGTGGCAGCACCCCAGCAGACTGTTGGCTCTTCTTTATTGCATTTCTTTCTTAGTGTTCTTTTTTTTCTATTTGGTCTTACTATTTTTTTAAAAAACTACTAATGAATTGGCACACAGTGGACCAATTTTTTTTGATATGTTAGGAGAGCCTGTAGATTGAAAACTAATATAAGAGACTCCAGAGGTCATCTGAACTTAGCTGGCTAGGGCATGGTAGTTGCTGATGACCTAGGGAGAGTCCTTTCTAGGTGTCTGAGGCATTCACCATGCACTCCAGAAACAGCCTCCACATGCTGCTTCAATATTGTGAATTATGTCCCTTTGCTCATCATCTGTGTTTGCTGGAAGTGTGGTACGGGCCCAGAGCCTTCATAGACACTTGTGATTTCCAGATGTGTGATGGTGACAGGGCATGGGATTGCTCAGGAGATGCACTCTATTTTATTTACTAATAATGGTAGTAAAAGAGTTTTCTGAGCTCTACTTGTGGCAACAATGGTTCACCCTGAAATCAGAGCAGCTGACTTCTCAAATAGAACCCCAGCGTCACACTGTCTCTGGGTATTCCACTTCATGTCCCCTTACTTACAAAGTCAGAAAAGAGCACTGGGATCCAGAGAGATATTTTTCACATTAGCTGAACCAAGAGTTTTATCCAAGGCAGCTAAGACTAATTTAATCTACTTCTCTTCCTTTCCTTAATCAGAATTCTCATAGAGGGATTAATTAGCAATAAAGCAACATGAGAGAAAGGGGAAGAAAGCGAGGGCATAGATAATCCACAAACTATATATAATCATCTCTGGGTAATCAAAAGTTAACTGTCATTAACATGACATTTTCTTTTAAAGCCAAGCAGAAAATTATGATTTTTGGCACTAACTTAATCTTTAATTATAGAGCAGTACCATTCTTTCCCTGTGTTAGTTCAGAGAGCTATAAATTATATTAGTCTAGAGCTTTTGTGTCATTTCCTTTCCTTTTCCATGATTTATATAGTCAGAATAGTGACCTATAATTAAGTGTTCTTGAGAACGGCCTCCACTTAATTAAATGCTGTGGAGTGTGTAGGGTGTGCTGTGCCAAAATTCCAAAGAAAGGGGCCAGTCCTGGGTTAACTGTCTACACAGAGGCTGGGTAAGTCTCCGTGATAGTCTTATATGACTGTCGGGGCCATTATAAGAAATAAAAATGAATCTCTCTTGGCTATTGTCTGTAAAAGGATATAAAATTCATTTTTTTTTTTACAATTTAAAGACACAATTTCAAAAGTGGTTGTCTCATTTGAGGCATGCCCTGGGTTGTAACTAGTGGTTAAATAGATTTATTACAAGGAAACAAAAATGAAAGTCATGTCTTCCTCTCTTTTTCTTCTCTTACCCTTCCTTATAACTACTCTTTCCACTGTGAAAGTGAGCATTCTGAGGGGTCACAGTGCATCTGAATCCTTGCTCCTATGTGCAGCGCCATGAGTGCACCACCACTTTCTTGTCTAGTGCCTGGGGCTCCCCTAACTCCAAGGCTCACCTGAATCTGGCCTCTCTCTCAAGCTCTTCATCCTCTCAGCTCTCCAACAGTGTCTTCCCTTGCAATCTCATCATGTATCAAATGACAGGATCCCAAGGCCAGTTCTAGCACCTAGGGCAAGAAGAGAGGAGGTGGCTGGGTGTAGGGGAAGGGAGAGGAGCTTTGTTGTTTGTGGATCAACTTATCCAAAAGGGCCTTAGACCTGTCTAGAACTGCTTCTAAACATGTGTTTAGTCAAGTGCACCTTTTATTTGGTTGTCTTTGTACAGGAGGGCACACTCATGGATGGAGGGAGCTGGACTCACAGATGACTTATTTGGTTCACAGAGTGTTGTAAGTAGCCACACATTTTAAAAATTTAGAACTCTTGATCTCAGACCCAGATAGCTGATTCTTTAGAAAACTCAGAACACTGGTCACAGAATGTCAGTTCTTCAGTAAACCCATGTTGACATAGCAATGGGGTGGCTGTGTTTTCTGGTGCTTAGATGGAGCATACGGCTACCTGGACTCTGTGGACCAGCATATGCTTCCCTCTTCTTATGTTATAGTGATTGATTGTGTGTGGATGGTTGAAGAGAGATGAGTAAGTTAAGAGTCAGAATTAATCTTGGACGGGTCAATATTGAGGTGAAAGTAGGAATATTTTTGCTGTATAAGGGTTATTAAGAATGCTGCCTCCTCCAAGCCTCTTTTCTCTCTTTTCCCTCTTTTCTCAATGCCTCTCTTCTTTCTTTCTCAAGTTTTCTTTCTGTAGTCCAGGCTTGCCTGAAACTCGGTGTCTATCTCCATCTACCCTAGAACTCATAGCAATCCTTTGACCTTAGCTTTACTTAGCCTTCATAGTTCTGTGCTTACATGCATGCCCCAGAAGGGCAATTTCCTTCTCTAAGTGATGTCCACAATTGTCCTAGAGTTTTCTCTGAGAGTGAAAAGAGAGTGTTAAACACCGCGTACTTTCCTTTAGAACCTTGAGTTATCCATACTCTTAGCATAGATGTTGGATTTCTGTCCTGCAGTTATTTTCCTCCTAGGCCACCTTTAAAAAAAAGCAATCTAGGGTAGCTATTCCCATTTATAATGCTTACTTTCAGTAATTTCAAATCATCAAAATGACTATATGCAGATGGTCTCTGGCTTTGATCATGTCTCCTTGAGCCCCTATTGGAAGCTCTTCTTCATGCCTAGAAAGGAAATCCCCGTATTTTGTGGCAACTCCTTAACCTATTGCTCAACTGTCAAAACATGAACATATTTTTACAGCAGTGGCATGTAAGCTGCATTCAATGACCCTTCAGTACTAAGTACTTATTCGCTTTTATAGTATAAGCCATTCTTTTCTTTCACATAGAAATCAGAGTGTCAGAAAAGATGAACATGTGTAGATTCCCTAAACAAAAACATTTTATTGGGGTTGAATTTTGCTCACTATCATCGTTTTCATTTTTCTTCAAACCATATGCCTCACACTTGGTTTCAGAATAATTGTTTTGGCATCATGGACACTGAACATGTTCTTTGCCATACTAAGAGTTGTGTTCTTCTGGCCAATAGCCTCCTAATACCAAAGCATATTCATCAACACATCATAGCTATTCAGCATAAAAGTTCTTTTATGAAAGTATATGTGAAGACACGTTCTGACATTAAGTAATACTGTACTTACAGTGAAGGATAAGCTCACAATGTGGTCTACAAACATAAATAACACTCTGTAATAATTTTTCTTATAAATAAATGCCACTCATTTTAGACATATTTTATGATTTCCTTCAAAACAAAGTTCTAAGTTATTTAAACATTTCTAAGTGTTATCAAAACTGAGTCACAGGATGAATTGGAGCAGCACTGAGCTCCTCTTGTGCACATTGGAAGACAGGAAACTTGTCCTTTAAATGACCTGCATCTGTCCCTCCAGAGGTAGCCATGCTCTGTGCCTTCTGTCAGTGGGCACATATGCACATGTCCCATCAGTGTGTGAGTACTCAGGGTCCAAGGGAGGCTACTTTTAATTTGGAATTTCCCAAGGGAAAGGAGTGGGTTCCATAGGCACATGAGTGTTTTCCTTCATGTTTCTATGAATTTAATTATTGTTTAAAGTCACACAGCTCTTCTGTGGTAAGTGGGACTACCTGCAATCATCCCCTGTTTTATATGGGTACTATCTCATCCCAGGCCCTACTCTCTGCTGCCCTGTCTTAGGAACTGGGGTAGGGGCAATGGTACATCAAAGGGCTCTATAGACATAAGATTTGTTGAGCTTAGAAGATACCATCCATAAAATCAATAATCACAGAAGGGTCTTTGATATGAAAAAGACTTTAGATTTTATTTATTCTAATCCATATGTGAGATACTGAAAATTCACAGCCTCTCATGGTTGCCACTTTCAATTTGTGGATGTTAGTAACATGGGCATGAATTTACAGACACACATGCACACCCTCCACTGTCAACCTGATGTGGGTTCAGTTCAATCTCTGCAGTTGTAGATACTCTTACCTTAAAGTTTAGATGGCATTCCCAAAGCTCTAGTCTAATGATGTAAGCTGCAATGAATACAGATATTGATAATTCTAGTGTTTATAGTTGTCAAGATTTGGTGGATGGCTAAATGCTAAGGCTGAGAAATAGAGAAGCCCAACACAGGCAGATAATTAAGCACTTGACTAAAAAGCATGGCTTTAGGAGTTCTCTGCCATTACTGCCCAAGTGACCTCACTCAAATCATATGATCTCAAGTTGTTCATCTGTGAAATCAAGATAATTTCAAGTTGAGGCTTTTATGAGGATCAAGTGGTATTACATTGGTTAAATGTGCCTCATGTTGCCTACAAGCTTGAGGTTTTCTGTAAGCTTTACTGTCAGGAGAATTAGATTCATTGATTGATTGGCAACAAAACAATTCAGTACCATGGGGATGTGAGGTTTTTTTTTTTTTTTTTCTTTTTGGGGGAAGTTGTTTAACAGGGGGTTACACCCAGGATTTGTATAAGGTGTATGCTCCCCCACTGAGTGGCATCCCTAGCCCCAGAAATTCTTCATTACTATGGGTTCTATATTGGATTGTGCATACCCTAGACTTGGGTCCACTATTTAGTCATTCATTTTCCTTTGTCCTCAAACTACTTCAAAATTTTATTAGTTTATTGATTTGTGCAATGTAAACAAGGAATGATTGTGGTTATGGGGAGTTTTAGGAAGGCCCAGTTTGGAGTAGAGAATCCATGAAACAAGACTGGGAAATCAGTGTGGTGCAACCAAGTGCCACATGGATTCACCCAATAGTGTGAACTGAGCATCTTAGTGAATGATGCTAAGGCATCTCTTGACTTAGATCCCTAACTTGGACCATATGAGAGAGAATTTTGTTGTGGTAATCTTAGTTGGTAGCACAAGTTTTTGAAAATCCTTCTGAGTTTAGGGAGGAGAAGCAGTAACCCCAAGCACCACATAAAACAAACTTGTATTTCCTTTTATCGCACTTGGTAAGGGTTATTAAGAATGTAATTCTTTCTGCTTGCTATGTGATTAGCAGCCAAGCCTTTTGGGGGTAAATTTCCATTGCAAGGTTCTTGTTATCGTAAATGGAACTTGCATGCCTAATTCTCTTTCCTTCATATTGAATCCATACCCCTTTAGGTCTAACGGCAGGCTAAAAGTGATTCCAATCCTCCGATGTTGATTCTGGGCCATATGTTAGCACTAATTATATAAATGAGACTTGGTGGAAATGTGACATGCTAAGCATTCCAAGCTTAAGGAATTATCTAAATGAATTCTAGCTGCAGCGAGAGTGAGCAGAGGCATGGAAATGCGGGTGTAGATTTTGAGCAGATGTTAACAGGCTGGCATGGCCCTTCATTGTCTTTATTTGTCTAACTATAAGGACTGCTGATGGAACATTGTGTCAGAATATTTTAAGGTGCCATTCTTGTGAGAATTGCATTTCACACCTACAGATGGATCCATTCTCTGAATAAGCAGAGTTGAATGACAGGATAGCGAAGGTCAGAGTCAGCAGCATTTGATGTCTTTGAAAAGTTATAATTCATTGGCATTAGTTGTCATGGTTATTATATTCTAGAATCAGGAGATTTGGAGAAGAACATTCCATTATACCACCAAACATATCTGAAGTTTAATTTTTAAAACTACAGGGGAAAAGAATAGCTGGAATTCAGCAAAAGGGAATAATAACATCACAAATGGTTGGTCCTTTCTGAATGTTTACAACAATTTGGGAATTGGATCCTTGTAATATACTGATTGTGGGCAAAGAGAGGTTTAGAATCCTAAATCCTAAGGTGATAAAACAGCTTCTAGTCAGAATTCCTTTGGTAAACCTCTATCTTCAAAAATAGTTACATTACAATGCATAACAATAGCAATATTATAGTTATGTAGGAGCAAGCAAATAATTCTGTGGTTGGGGGTCAACACAACATGAGGAATTGTATTAAACAGCCACAGTATTAGGCAGGTTGAGGACCACTGTGATAGAAGGTCAGCTCATAGCCTTTACCTGGAAGTGGGAACATCTTGGATCACTGCACTTAACACCCCTGCTTCACATAGAAGTTGACCAGACTGCCCTATGTTCTATATTTACTAAACATCAGAATCTCCGTGTGTATTGTGTTCTTCTGAGTTCCCACATAGCCCTATGCCTGATGCACTATAGGTAACTGTTTGCTACAATCACAGGAATATCTAATGTTTATAGAAGACTTGAGTGTGGATTTAATACATTTTTTTGTTGTTTTGTTTGAGACAAGGTCTCATTCTGTGGCCCAGTCTGCACTAAAACTTACTATGTAGTATAGTGGGAAATTACCAATACAGAGCCAAGTAGAAATATAAGGGTATTTAATAGGGAAAAGCCTTACTTACAGAGCAACCTAGCCAGCCGGCGTGGCAGCACGCCTACTTAGGGGCTGGCTACAATGTAGCTCAGGCTGGCCCCAAGTTCATGATGATCCTTCTACTTCAGTTTTCCTCCAAGCCATATGGATAGTAGTCACAAGCACCATGATTGGCTGGAACCTAATTGTACATTAAATATTGAATACCATTGTCTTGTTTTATCCATGCTGGTATGTTCTTGGATAGATGCTGTTTTCATTGAGAAGTGTGTACTAAGGCTAAGGGGGGCTAGACAATTTTCAACAAGTAGAAGTGATAGACAGGGCTGGAATTTGAAAGTAGGAATGACCGTCTGTGCCTGTCATCCAGCTACATGGGACATGGTGACTACAGAGGAGCATGGTGCAGTCTGGCATTACTATGTCCTTGATAGTCAACTGAATGCCTCCGGTCAAGTATTCTGTACTTGTTTCTCTGTAGTCATGACATGAGTGGATATGAGGCCAAGTGCTACTTCATCCTGCTGTGATGGCGTTTACTAAGTCGTACTTACTTTAACTATAGAACATTATCTAGAGACAAACTGACTGAGGAAATATAGAGTACCTATGCCAAGAAAAGCTTAGTGACATTGAGTTCCATGGGCTCAAAATCGAAAGCACAAATGACAGCTATCAATTGCTATAGGGCAGTGATGAAGTAACTATGCCATAGAAAGAATGGCATTCCAGCTGGGTTATATTCACATGGGGATTGGTGTGTGTCATAGTTTCAATTAACAAATGTTTCCTTGTCCACTGATTTATCTGATTTATTTATAAAAAATTACCTTTGAATTAGCCCGCAAAGTATTAGATTTCATCATGACATTCACAATTTGTTTTTGTTAATGTTCCTCTTCCCTTCTACCCCATCCTCTCCTCTATACCCACTGACCTCCATCAACGTGTTTGCTCCTTTACGTCATGTTGTTAAATTGCTCTCCTCCATTTCCTCAACCACCCTTTCCCTTTCTCCACTTCCCCTATTTTCATAGTATGAACCTGTATTCTCACCCACATGTATCCATATATGCAAACATTAAAAACGTGGATTGACTTATGCCTACCAATTTCCAATTGCATCCATTTCTTCTGAATCTTGTAATTTCATTTTTCCTATAACTATACAAAATTCTGTTGTGCATATACTACACTTCTAATAATGTTCATATGTTGATGGACATCTAGACTGATTGCAGTCCCTTGCTATTTTGAGTAGTACAGCAATAACCATGGGTGTGCAAGTCCTCTTCAGAAGAACACAAAGTCCTTTGAGTATATGCTCAGGAGTAGTGTAGATGGGTCATACTGATGTCCATCTGGCTGTACAAGTTTTCATTCCAACCAACAGGAGTTAAGGGGTCCTTTTTCTTCTCATCCTTATAAGCATTTGTTATCATCTATTTTCTTGATGATAACTCCACGGTAAGATGGATTCTCAAAGTCCTTTTGAGTATCATGGTGGTGATGGATGTTGAATACTTCCAAAAATATTTATTGGTCATTTGTTTTTCTTTTGAGAACTGTCTGTTCATCAGCCCATTTATTGATTAGATGTGGGCTTTTTGGTGGTTAATGTTTGAAGTTATTGGTGTGTTCTAGATATTAACACCCTATCCAAAGTCAAGCTAGCAAAGACCATCTCCCATTCTGTAGACTATCTGTTCAGTTTCCTGAAAATCCTTTGCTGTGTAGAAGCCTTTTCATGTCTTGCAATCTCATTTGACAATTTGGGGGAGTGTTTCTTGTGCTACTGGGGTAGCACAGAAGGTTCTACCCTGTGCAGAAGCTGTCCTGTTGGACCCAAATGGATGTGCTTTATAATATGAAGTGGGGAGCTGGGATGGATCCTGTATCCTATCACACAGTTGTGGGTGGCCAGGCACAGATTCAGAGGCACTGTGCTTCTCCCAGAGGAAGTGAAGCACAAGCAAGGGTGACATCCTCTAACCTGATTTCCAGGTGTGCCTCCTTCCACACAACATAATAATTAACAGGTCCACTTTCACCCTGTTGGAGCCTTATTTCAAAAGTAAAATTAGAAGATGAAATGTTAACTGCTCTTTTGTGCATTTCTTCATTCCTTACCCTGGATTAAATTGTGCCATCATTTTTAAGTCAAAAAAAGAAAAAGAAAAAGAAAAAAGAAAAAAGAAGGTTCTAGCCTGAACCTACACCTTGAAGTGTCTCCCATTGTAGTTCCAGTGTTTGGGTTTTGAGCTGGTCTATAATACCATTTAAACTGATTGTTGTGTGAGCTGAGAGACACAACTCTCAACCCAGTCTTTTACAGGTGGCTCTCCAGTTTTGCCATCAATGTTTATTAAATGTACTGTCTTTTTCCAGTGTATTTGTGGTACCTTTACTGAAAATTGTGTGTCCACAGATGTGTGAGTTTATTTCTAGGTCCTCTATTATGTTATTGGTCTACATGTTTTTTTTTGTGTGTGTGTGTGCTGGTACCAGGAGTTGTCATTATTGTTCTGCAATATTATTTGAAGTCAGACATTGTGATACCTTCAGCATATTGTTTCTGCTTAGGACTCCTTTGGCTATCCATAGCTTGTGCTTCTATATGAATCTTAGGACTGTTTTTCTAGCTATGTGAAGAGTAGCATTGGAATTTTGGTGGGTATTGTGTTAAAATTATTTTGTGCCATAATTATTTTTTTATTAAATTATTAATATTTTCACATGTACTTTCCCTCTCCCTCTCCCTCCCCCCACCCCCATTCCTTCTCCCCCACCTCCAACCTACCCCCCACCCCATCCACCCGCCACTCCCCAGGCAGGGTAGGGCCCCCAACCAGGGCTCCACCAAGTCCACCAAATCTTCCTGTGCTGGGCCTAGGCCCCTCCCCATGTGTTCAGAGACAGAGCGAATCCCTTCAAGTGGGATGGGCTCTCGAAGTCCCTCCCACCCACCAGGGCAAAACGCCAGTCCACCTCCAGAGGCTCCCAGGAGTGCAGGGGCCTCCCCATTGGCATCCATGATCAGGGGGCTGGATTAGTCCTGTACTGTCCTCCCAAAGAGCATCTGGGGTCGATATGCTTTCCCTTTTTCAGGCCAACCGTTTCTGTGGGTTTCTCCAACCAGGTACAGACCCCTTCATTTTTCATTCCTCCCTCTCTTCAACTGAGTTCCAGATTTCAGCTCAGTGTATTTCTGTGGATGTCTGTCTCTGCTCTCATCAGCCACTGGATGAGGACTCTAGAATAGCATAGAGGGTATTCATCAATCTCATTCTAGGGGAAGGGTTTCTAGGCCAACTTCTCCTCCACTGCCCAGACTGTCAGATCGTGTCATCCTTATAGGTCTCTGGAGATCTTCCTAGTTCCAGATCTCTTCTCGGACCTATAGTGACTCCCTCTGATATGGTATCTCTCATCCTGCTCTCTCTCCTCTATTCTTCCCCCAACTCAATATATCTGCTCCTCCATTTCTTCTCCTCTACTCTTCATCTTGTGCTCTTATTGTGGCAGCACCCACTTCCCTACCCTCATGCTCTCAATTAGCTCGGGAGTTCATGCCATTTCCCATTCCTGGGGTCCATTTATCCCTTAGAGTCATTCATGATTTCTAGTTTCCTTGGGGTAGAGGATTATAGGCTGGTAAACCTTTGCTCTATGTCTAAAAATCATATATGAGTGAGTACATACCATGTTTGTCTTTTTGTGATTGGGTTACCTCACTCAGGATGGTTTCTTCTAGTTCCATCCATTTGCCTGCGAATTTCAAGATTCCATTGCTTTTTTCTGCTGAGTAGTACTCCATTGTATAAATGTACCACATTTTCTCTTTCCATTCTTCAGTTGAGGGGCATCTAGGTTGTTTCCAGGTTCTGGCTATTACAAACAATGCTGCTATGAACATGGTTGAACATATGTCCTTGTTGTATGGACATGCAGTATTTGGGTATATACCCAAGAGAGGAATGGCTGGATCTTGAGGTAGATTGATTCCCATTTTTCTGAGCAACCGCCATACTGATTTCCAAAGTGGTCTTACAAGTTCACACTCCCACCAGCAATGGAGGAGTGTTCCTTCTTCTCCACAACCTCTCCAGCATAGGTTGTCATTGGTATTTTTGATTTTAGCCATTCTGACAGGTGTGAGGTGGTATCTCAGAGTTGTTTTGAGTTGCATTTCTCTGATGGCCAAGGATTTTGAGCACTTTCTTAAGTGTCTTTCAGCCATTTCAGATTCCTCTGTTGAAAAATCTCTGTTTAGTTCTGCACCCCACTTTTTAATTTCATTGTATGGTGTTTTGGTGGCTAGCTTCTTGAGCTCCTTGTATATTTTGGAAATCAGTCCTCTGTCAGATGTGGGGCTGGTGAAGATTTTTTCCCATTCTGTGGGTGGTCGTTTTGTCTTACTGACTGTGTCCTTTGCCTTACAGAAGCTTCTCAGTTTCAGGAGGTCCCATTTATTAATTGCAGACCTCAGTGTCTGTGCTTCTGGCGTGATGTTCAGGAATCGTTCTCCTGTGCCAATTTGTTCAAGGGTTGTTCCCACTTTCTCTTCTAAAAGATTCAGTGTGGCTGGGTTTATGGAGAGATCTTTGATCCATTTGCACTTAAGTTTCGTGCATGGTGACAAGTATGGATCTATCTGCAATTTTCTGCATGTTCGAATCCAATTGTGCCAGCACCATTTGTTGAAGATGCTATCTTTTTTCCATTGTATGGATTTAGCACCTTTGTCAAAAATAAGGTGTTCGTAGGTGCGTGGGTTAATATCTGGGTCTTCAATTCGATTCCATTGGTCTATCTGTCTATTCTTGTGCCAATACCAAGCTGTTTTCAGAACTATGGCTCTATAGTAGACCTTGAAGTCAGGGATGGTGATGCCTCCAGAGGATCTTTTATTGTAAAGAGTTGTTTTGGCTATCCTAGGTTTTTTATTTTTCCATATAAAGTTGAGTATTGTTCTTTCAATGTCTGTGAAAAACTGTGTTGGGATTTTGATGGGGATTGCATTAAATCTGTAGATTGCTTTTGGTAGAATTGCCATTTTTACTATGTTAATTCTGCCTATCCAAGAGCACGGGAGATCTTTCCACTTTCTGGTATCTTCTTTAATTTCTTTCTTTAAAGTCTCAAAGTTCTTATTGTACAGGTCTTTCACTTTTTTGGTTAGTGTTACCCCCAGATATTTTATGTTGCTTGTGGATATTGTGAAAGGTGATGTTTCCATGATTTCTTTCTCATTGAGTTTATCATCTGTATACAGTAGGGCTACAGATTTATTTAAGTTAATTTTGTATCCTGCTACCTTGCTGAAGGTGTTTATCAGCTGTAGGAGTTTCCTGGTAGAGTTTTTCGGGTCACTTATGTAGACTATCATGTCATCTGCAAATAGTGAAAGTTTGACTTCGTCCTTTCCAATTTGTATCCCTTTGATATCCTGATCTTGTCTTATTGCTCTAGCTAGAACTTCAAGAACAATATTGAAGAGATATGGAGAGAGTGGACATCCTTGTCTTGTTCCTGATTTTAGAGGAAATGCTTTGAGTTTCTCTCCATTTAGTTTGATGTTGGCTATTGGTTTGGTGTATATCGCATTTATCATGTTTAGATATGTTCCTGTTATTCCTGTTCTCTCCAAGATCTTTATCATGAAGGGATGTTGGATTTTGTCAAAGGCCTTTTCAGCATCTAGTGAGATGATCATGTGGTTTTTCTTTTTCAGTTTGTTTATATGGTGGATTACATTGATGGTTTTTCGTATATTGAACCATCCTTGCATCCCTGGGATGAAGCCCACTTGATCGTGGTGGATGATTTTTCTGATATGTTCTTGGATTCGATTAGCCAATATTTTATTGAGTATTTTAGCATCAATGTTCATGAGAGATATTGGTCTGTAGTTCTCTTTCTTATTCTTATCTTTGTGTGGCTTGGGTATCAAAGTGATTGTAGCCTCATAGAAGGAGTTTGGCAATATCCCATCTGCTTCTATTGTGCGGAACAGTTTGAGGAGTATTGGTATCAGCTCTTGTTTGAATTTCTGGTAGAATTCTGCAGTGAAGCCATCTGGTCCTGGGCTTTTTTTGGTTGGGAGGCTTTTGATGACTGCTTCTATTTCATTAGGGGTTATGGGTCGATTTAAATTGTTTATCTGATCTTGATTTAATTTTGGTAAGTGATATTTATCCAGGAAACTGTCCATTTCCATTAGATTTTCGAATTTTGTGGAGTACAGATTTTCAAAGTATGACCTAAAGATTCTCTGGATTTCCACAGTGTCCGTTGTTATATCCCCCTTTTCGTTTCTGATTTTGTTAATTAGTGTGCTCTCTCTCTGCCTTTTGGTTAGTTTGGCTAGAGGTTTGTCTATCTTGTTGATCTTCTCAAAGAACCAACTCTTTGTTTCATTGATTCTTTGTAATGTTTTCCTAGTTTCTACTTTATTGATTTCAGCTCTCAGGTTGATTATTTCCTGGCGTCTACTCCTCCTTGGTGAGTTTGCTTCTTTTTGCTCTAGTGTTTTCAGTTGTTCTGTCAGTTCTCTAATGTGACTTTTTTCTAGTTTCTTCATGTGGGCACTTAGTGCTATGAACTTCCCTCTTAGGACTGCTTTCAGAGTGTCCCATAAGTTTGGGTATGTTGTGTCTGCATTTTCATTAGAATCTAGGAAGTCTTTAATTTGTTTTTTTATTTCTTCCTCAACCCAGGAATGGTGCAATTGGGTGTTATTCATTTTCCAAAAGTTTGCAGGTTTCCTGCCATTTGTATTGTTGCTGAATTCTAGCTTTAATGCATGGTGGTCTGATAAGATACAGGGGGTTATTTCAATTCTTTTGTAATTGTGGAGGTTTGCTTTGTTGCCTACTATGTGGTCAATTTTGGAGAAGGTGCCATGTGGTGCTGAGAAGAAGGTATATTCTTTTGAGTTTGGATGGAATGCTCTATAGATATCCGTTAACCCCAGTTGTGCCATGACTTCTTTCAGATCCTCTGTTTCTTTGTTAAGTTTTTGTCTGGTGGTCCTGTCTAGTGGTGTAAGGGGGGTGTTGAAGTCTCCTACTATAAGTGTGTGTGGTTTTATGTGTGGTTTGAGCTTTAGTAATGTTTCTTTCACAAATGTGGGTGCCTTCGTATTTGGAGCATAGATGTTCAGGATTGAGATTTCATCTTGATGGACTTTTCCTGTGATGAGTATGAAATGCCCTTCTTCATCTCTTTTGATTGATTTTAGTTTAAAGTCCATTTTGTTAGATATTAGGATTGCTACACCTGCTTGTTTCTTGAGGCCATTTGATTGGAAAATCTTTTCCCATCCTTTTACTCTGAGGTATCGCCTGTCTTTGAAGTTGAGGTGTGTTTCTTGTAAACAGCAGAAAGATGGATTCTGTCTTCGTATCCATTCTGTTAGCCTATATCTTTTTACGGGTAAGTTAAGGCCATTGACATTTAGGGATATTAATGTCCATTGTTCGTTGGTTCTTGTTTGGTTTGGATTTATTGTTGGTGGTGTCATTGTGTGTGGATTTTGCATTCTATTATCCCTCCCTACCTGTGTTTTTGTGCATGTAGTTATGTTCCTTGGGTTGGAGTTTTCCTTCCAGAACCTTCTGTAGTGCTGGATTTGTGGATATGTATTGTTTAAATCTGTTTTTGTCATGGAAAATCTTGTTTTCTCCATCTATAGTGATTGAAAGTTTTGCTGGGTACAGTAGTCTGGGTTGACATCCATGCTCCCTTAGTGCTTGTAGTGTATCTATCCAAGACCTTCTGGCTTTCATAGTTTCCATTGAGAAGTCGGGTGTGATTCTGATTGGTTTGCCTTTATATGTTACTTGGCCTTTTTCCTTTGCAGCTCTTAATATTTTTTCTTTATTCTGTAGATTTGGAGTTTTGATTATTATGTGTCGGGGGGACTTCTTTTTGTGGTCCAGTCTGTTTGGTGTCCTATAAGCTTCTTGTACTTTCATAGGCATATCTTTCTGTAGGTTGGGGAAGTTTTCTTCTATGATTTTGTTGAATATGTTTTCTGTACCTTTGAGCAGTGTTTCTTCACCTTCTTCTACACCTATTATTCTTAGGTTTGGTCTTTTCACGGTGTCCCATATTTCCTGTATATTTTGTGTTAGGGATTTGTTGGTCTTGAGGTTTTCTTTGGTTGATGAATGTATATCCTCTAGCGAGTCTTCAATAGCTGAGATTCTCTCTTCTGTCTCTTGAATTCTATTAGTTATACTCACATCTTTAGATCCTGATCGTTTATCCAACCTTTCCATTTCCAGCATCGCTTCATTCTGTGTTTTCTTTAATGTGTCTAATTCAGCTTTCATGTTTTGAACTGTTTCAAGAGCTTCCTTCACTTGTTTGGTTGTTTTATCTTGGGTTTCTTTAGCTTCTTTAAGAGATTTGTTTATTTCTTGAATATTTTGGTTTGTCTTTTCCTCCATATCGTGTAATTTTTTGCTTACTTTTTCTTCTATTTCTTTAAGGGATTTTCTTGTTTCCTCTTTGAAGGTCTCTATCATCTTGCTCAGATAATTTTTGAGGTCCATCTCTTCTTCATGCACTGTGTTGGGCTTTTCAGATCTTGCTGGAGTGGAGTCCCTAGATTCTGGTGGTGTCATATTGGTCTTTCTGTTGTTGAGCGGGTTCTTATTCTGTCTTCTTCCCATATCTTTTTCCAGTGAGTGCAGGTAGGATCTCTCTATCTCCTCTTGTTACTCTGTAGTGTGTGTGGGCCAGGAATTCAATGTCCGAAGCTCTGGATGGTTTTGCCTCTCCTCGTAGCCTCCTCACTCTGATGGCGTTAGGCCTCTTGGTGGATCGGTCGCCGGGAATGGAATGAAGAGTGGCCTGTACCCAGATTCGGGGAGCTCCTCCCTGCCTGGACGTGTCTGTTTCAAGCAGGGACGAGCCTGGAGGGATCTGGGTGGATGGCGCTTAGGACAAGAATTGGGTAAAAGCAGAGGGTGGCTCACCTGGTCTGCGATGAGTCCACGGAAAGGGAAGGAAGAGTGTCCTGAGCCAAGCCAGATTCAGGAAGCTCCACCCTGCCTGGGCGTGTCTGTTTCAAGCAGGGACAAGCCTGGAGGGATCTGGGTGAATGGCGCTTAGGACAAGAATTGGGTAAAAGCAGGGGGTGGCTCACCTGGTCTGCGATGAGTCCACAGAAAGGGCGCCATAATTATTTTTGATAGGATAACCATTTTCACAGTTTTCTTTTAATCCAGGACAATGAAAGATCTATCGTATAAGAGGCCATCTATCATTTCTTCTTCATTGTCTTTGAAGATTTTTGTAGTTTTATGAGTATATTTGTTTTCCTTTGCAAGCATCATTTTCTATTATCATTTACATCAAACACAGCATTTACAATTTTATGTTAGCCTACTGTGTAATAATAAACATGACCAGCCAAGATTGGGGAAATAGTCATAACTTTATAATCCCTCTTTCAAAGGTATTTGTACTTATTTTTGCCTTGGGTTCATATCGATGTCTGTATATAGTCCTGGTGCCTTCATTTGGGAATGACATCTATACTTTAAGGTGAGAGTGTCTACAACTGCAGAGATTGAACTGAATCCACATCAGGTTGACAGTGGAGTATGTGCATGTGTGTCTGTAAATTCATGCCCATGTTACTAACATCCACAAATTGAAAGTGGCAACCATGAGAGGCTGTGAATTTTCAGACAACCCACGAGCTTAGAGACTTCAGTTCACACAGGAGCTTTTCTTTGGTGTCTTGTTTATCCAGTTCCAACAGTGTCAAAGAAAGATGGCTCTTTTGAAGGAGCATTTCCAGAGTTGTACTCTTGTGATTCTCTTGTGCCAAGAAGTAAAGGGAATTCCCTTAGAACACTTGATCACTACAACATCTTTATATGCTGGCCTGCAGCCACCAGACAGCAAACCTGAGTGGAGATGCATTTTTCATTCTCCTTGACACAGCCTACAGCTCCCTAGAGCATCACTGCTGTCTGAAGCAGTGAGGTGTCTATGGTGCTTAGGGTTGGCAAGCAGTGAGGCTGGTTTGTACTTGTTGTTATTATTCTTTCAACTTGATAATAACTCAAAAGTTTATTTGCCACTTACTCTCTTTAGAACTCTTGGGCACTAAGCTTTCAAGCCATCTTGAAAGTGGCCATGTATTATTTAATCATCATTGAAATTCAAGTGGCTGCATAGTAGGTGGACAATAAAATATCTTTTCCAGAGTTGAGTGTTAATTTTATGACAGCTCAGCCACTTCACTGTGGAAATTACATAACCATACCTTATATCTTTGGAAACTAAAAGGTGATGGAAAGTTGAGGGCAGTCTATGTGTCTTGAAGAGTGCTTTTCTTTCTCTGCAGAATATTTTCAGTATATGATGAATAAGTAGTTTCTGTTAGAGCACATGTTCACATTCTTGGGAAAACCTGGAGTTTGGAAGTATGATACATTAACAATTGCAAGACTTACGGATAAATGGAATTAAAACAGAGCAGACCAAAGATGTACAAAGTGACCACATATACTCAGGATGGGTAGGCCTAATTAAAAATATGAGTGAGTTGAAGGTACATGTGAAATTCCTTATAATGAGGTACTACATCTATACATTAACCATTACATGTCTTTAACTCTAAAAGAAAAGCATCTAAAGATTGGGGCAGAGGCACTGAGGCTAGTTTTATAGATCAGATAAATAGAGAAACAAAGTTTCTAAGACATTTGTGGTCACACAGAGTAAGGAGTAGACATATGGGTAAAATATGCCAAGTCTAGCAGTCCCCACATCCCTTGCCACAATAATATGTAGTTTTGCCTCCAAAATTTACAATCAACCATTCACATTCTCAGAAAACTCCTATAGAATGCCTTCCTTAGGATGATGTCATTGCTGAGACTACTGATCCCATAGCATTAACATATGCTGCAGATGTATGTTTTGTAGCAAAAGAGACTAAGTTTGTCAGGATTTTAATGATAATTCAACCAATTTAATCCTGGATATTTTATGTGTGAAGAGTTTTGCTTCATTCTGAGAAATATAACATGTTTAAATAGCCAAGTTGGACCAGGAACCCAGACCATGTGTCAGCATGTCCTCAACCCTGTGGACATATACACATCTTTATTTAGAATGCTCCAGGGGTGCGTGTTTAAGGTTTCAAGGGAGGCTTACATGCACAATCTTTAACAAAGTGATCCTGGGCAGATTCTCTGTCTCGTCTGGGTAGGATTATAGCAATGTAGTTGCTTCCAAATGAGACAAGATCCTTAGTAGCATCAGGTAATGGTGGAGACACTGACTTCTCAAGGATGTCCTTCAGAGACCCTCTGCATTACAGCTCAGGTACTCTATCCTGTCTTTTGCTTGGAACACTTTGAGGTCTTAATAGTGCTCAACAACATCACCTGCTATTTTTAATGGCTCATTAAATTGCATGAAACTGAATAACAGAATATCTATTTAGTATTTAAATAGAAAATTTTAATTATTACATTTTATTTACCTCTCTCTGTCTCTTTATCTCTCTCTCTCTCTCTCTCTCTCTGTGTGTGTGTGTGTGTGTGTGTGTGTGTGTGTGTGTGTATGTGTGTTATTTGTTGGCATTCACATACCACAACACATGTGCAGCTTGCAGGATTAAGTTCTCTCCTTCTACCATGTGGTTCATAGGGATTGAACCCATGTCTTTGAGCTTGGAGGCAAGTACCCTTACCCAGTGAGAAACCTTTGTCTTGAACCCTTGTGGACATTTAGACATGCACCCACTTAATGATGGATTGCCAGAATTCACATAAACTCCATGAATCTTTTCTGGTCATGCCTTAAGCTATTGTCAGGTAAACTTGTCTGCAGAGTTTTCCTCCAATTATGGTAACATTTGAAGGGCATTTTAGAAGTGCTTGAAGTCTAATATTCTCCAGTCTGCATTCATCTACTGGTATGAACCCAGGGAGGCCTCAGAATCCCTCTTGCAGCAGTGTTTGGAAGCCAAGGAAAAGGATTCAGGGTGCTGCAAATGCATCCAAGACTCTTAGTTGAAATTCTACCTCTTCAGTTAATCTGCAGTGGGAGGTTCAATAAAAGCTGAAATGATGCTTGCCTGTGAGCCTTGATTCCATAAGATCCCTTGATCTGTGGCTAGGCAACCTCTCACATTTGTGTTCATCCTTATGACATGATGCTGTCATCTCTATACAACAGAACCATGCAGTTGAGTTTTTGAAATCACAAAAATATCATGCAATATATTAAGTAAGTTTACAATGTGTTGCTGGGCCATGTTATAGATATCCTTGGCATGGGAAGCTTAAGGCCACAGGTTGGACATTCTGCTCTGATTTCTTTTCTATTAATTGAATCTGAAAATAAAATTGAAGAAGAAAAGTATTCTCCTGCTGTGAATTAGTGTGCTTAATGAGCCATGCATAAACCTTTGAAATCATCCCCTACTTGTTTCCAGTATAGAAGCTTAGTGACAACTCTCTGTAGAGCCAGGTCAAGGAGCACGGCCTGATCCCATGAGGGGTCAGAGCCACCTTGGTCCTGGTTACCAAAGCAGCCTGCATATATGGAGGATCTCCATGAACTGTAGCAATCTACACACATGGGGAATCTCCATGAACTGTAGCAGTCTACACACATAGGGAATCTCCATGTACCATATCAGTCTGCATACATGGGGAATCTCCATGAACTGTAGCAGTCTGCACACATGGGGAATTTCCATGAACTGTAGCAGTCTGCATATAGGAGGAATCTCACTGCACTTCCGTCTTCTTAGAATAACAATTAAGCTTCAGTGTTAACAGGATATGATTTAGAATTACCCAGTGTAGTATAGATGTAAACACACGCATCAATGGGTGTCTCTGAGAGAGTTTCATGATGAGAGGCTGAGGGGAAAATCTGCCTTCAATATGGGCAACACCATCCCATGAGCTGGGAGCCTAGATGGAATAAAAAGGGAAAGGAGAACGCCAACTGACCAAGTGCTAGCCTCCCTTTCTCTGCTTGCTGATCTGTCATGCCTCCCACATCACCATAGCCTGACTCCTCTCCCTCATCCCTTAAATGGCTTCTTTCAGGTATTCAGGTATACCTTCACATTGTGATGTGACCACAATAACGTAAAGGTCAATCATTCAGAAGGTAGGAGTAGCTTTGTGCTGTTGAACAACACTTCAACTCTTGCTCATCCTAGAAGAGTAGAGATGTTACTGCCCACAAACTCTGTCAGTGGAGGTTAGCTTGCTGAGAGGAGAGCTGCATGATTCTCCTGCCACTGTGTTGTACATGACACTCTTGAGACATGTCAAAGGAACTCAGTGTTCATGATCATAGCTTATATGGCCACTGGAAAACCTTCCTGTGAAATGAGGACAAGGCATACTGCTCCTCTTCTTTGAATATGTTATGCAAATTAGGGAATCTCCTTATTGTATCACCTATTTGAAGCAGGGCATGCAGTAAACTGAAGGCCACATGGAGCAAATAAAGCTTACCAGAGAACATTTATAACAATTTGGAATTTATAAAATGATTTCATGTTTATAGCTGAGTACATGTAGCAATTAGCAAACATTCCGGTACTAAATCTGAATTGATTTAGATACCTAGCAGTGTCTTGGAGTTTCACTATGTGCAGGGCATTTCACTTGAATGTGTGGTACAAAGTTCTTTTCAATTGCAAAGTCTATTTATAACCTGGATGCTGTTTGGATAATCATAAGATAAAGATGAATTAATCTTTCCTCCAATATCCAGCACCTGAGTAAAGGAATAATGCCAGCTGAATTGACACAGGTATGGGAAGTCTGCACAGGCTTCAGTAGACAGAGACACCTTTGTATGTTTGGATAGTATATAAGATGGTAGGGCCCATGAAGGGAGGGATGAGTGCAGGGGAGCCTAGTGTAACAAAAGCATCTTGCAGAGCTGCCTTTGTGAAGCCCCGATTGTTAACAGAGAAGCCTAACCATTTAGATCACACAGACTGATTTTTATGGTAGACCTCTGATTTTGTTTTTGTTTTCTGTATGTGTTTTTTTATTTTATTCTCAGTGTGTGTTTTCTTTGAAATTAATAGAGTATCCTAAAAATGGCTGTCTATAAATTTTCTCCTCCACATACATCTTGAAAGTTTCATTTCTTCATTTAAAGTATTATAGCCATTTCAAAATGCTCTATTTTGTATTTAATTTCACCATCTCATATAAAATATATGTTCTTCACATAATTACATAAAAATGAGTTTGTGAATGCCCTGGAGATCCATGTGATGGCACATTACAGGAGTCTAAGCAATAATAATCTCCTGTTTACATGAGACTTGATTTTCAGGTCAGATTTTTACTTTTTAATATATCCAGAACACAGATTTGCCCAAATATATTCGTTTATTCTGACTCATGGAATGCATTTGAACTGTCACAGATGTCTTTGCCTGGCAGGATGCACAGGTATGTCTGATATTTTAGAGGTTAACCTAAGAGATCAGAGATGGAAATCTTTGTCCTGTTTGCTGTGATCAGAGCAACATGAAGATCAGCAAAGTGACTGGAACATAGGAAGCAGAGGAGGAAGCAGAGAAGGGGCATCAGTATAGAAATAGTCTATACAGGAAAGCTGAAAGCACATGGGGTGGATCATCCACACATGGAGAGAGCTTTGCAAGATGTGGCCTCTGCTCCACCTGCAGCAACTGGAGCCTTTGTGGAAATACAAGTCCCTGCCTAGAAGTGGAAACTGTGGCAGTGAAGCCCAGAATCCAGTTTAACAATCTGACGATGCCAAACTGCTGCACACTAGTCTATTAACTGCAGTTCCTGGAGGGTTTCAGAGCTTATTTACACTGTGAGGAGACAAAATGGTCTGAACCCTATGCCTATGCAGGGAGTGGGGAGAGCTGGGGACTAGAAGGAAGAGGGAGCAAGGGACAGGACTTATCAGGGAGTGCATGGCAGGAGCATCCTTCTGGAGCTGGTGCCCTAAATTTACCTTTCCAGCGACCTTAAAATCAGGTGATACTGCAGAGTTATAATCAGAAGGAAAGGACTCTGTTGAAAGTCCAGAGAGCAGTGTCTTCACAGTGGCTGTGTGTGCCCCCTCTCACTCCCCATGGAGTGTCCTACACTAATATAGCTGCCCAGTTTCAAGGGCAGGCTACTAATAACTCTTAGGCTAGACTACTAGGATGGTGAGCTGAGTGGAGGTTCTAAGCAGCTACGACCATGGAGATAAAAGTCTTGGAACTCTGGGCATTGAGCTAGAGCCAGAAAAGAGGAGGGCAAGGAGCCATGGCTAGATGGCTAGAGCTCAGATCATGGGTACAATACTAGTGCCAGGCTGTGACCCTGTGACCCTGTGACCTGGGTAGTCAAGGAATTATTCTAATATTGATTGCCACATGGAAGAGTATGTGTAAATTAGATAAGTGCTCTAAAATGCTTGCAAGGTATTACAAGATTAATGCTCTGTGTAATAAATTGTCCAAAATCCATGGAATTAGTAATCTCACAGTCCCTTCCTTGCCACATGGCACTGGTATCTCTCTGGTACACTCTTATGGAATACCTAGCCTTGCTCTGGTCCCAGAGGGATTTTCTGAAATAATGTAAGAGAAGGGACAGGATTTGGTGAACAGGAAGACAGTGCCAACTATACTCTCAAAAGAACAGAAGATGTATAAATTCTGCTTCTCCATAGGACACAAGCTCAGCCAGTTCAGGTAATCAAAGCAAGGAGAGTCTGCACTCACCTTTGCTTCCCTGATAACAGCTTCTGAAATCTGCACTACAAGAGACACATAATATGCCCTTCCTGGAAGTAGAGCATTGCAGTTATCTGTGCTGGGGGATTTCACACAAAGTTTTCTACCATTTAGCTAGGTGAACAACTGACTCAACTGTGTCCATAATTCCCAGATTTGAAAGAAACAATTGCTTCCTCAGTAGTCTAAACATGACTGGGGCATGTATTCTAACACATTCTGTTTCACATTAAGCAAGTAGATTCCCCCACCTGATGGACTTAGAATATCCCCAGGATTTTAAGCAGGGCTTTGGCCTTCTCAAGAATTCTTTTCAAGGCTCTCCTTTCCTAAAACTCACTTTCATCTTGCTGCCACCCAGTGATAACCACTTAGACCTTTGTACCCTTCAAGTCCTGCAAGGTTTTGTGCAAGCAGCTGTCTCAGCTGGGTATTTCTCCTCCAGACTTGTTCCTGGCACAGTCAGAAGCACTCTGGGAAGCCCTGTTTCCCACAGCATCTCTGTGTGTTCATCCTTAACGCCATTCCTTTCTCAATTGTCCCCTCTTCTCAGGGACATCTGTCACAAGGACACCAAATAACCCTCCATTTCTCTGGATTTCCTATGCAACACATTGGCTTGTGTTAAAGGGAGCACAGCTAGACTATAAAATATATATTTTTGCCTTGAAGTCTGTTTAAAGAAAAACAGTAGCTCATAATAAATATAAATTATGAAAAATACCTATACAGCATCAGACTCTGGTGGAAAAGTTAAAGATCTATTCAATTAGAATCAAGGGGACTCTGTATGGGTGTGGAACCTTGCAGCTGGAATAGGTAAAAGGACTGAGCTAAGTTTGGGGCCTCCAGATGTCTGTGCAGAGGACTTATGAGCTGGGGTTCATGAGGCTTGAATGTGAAGTGGTATTATGCATCTCTTTAATTTAAAAACCTAAGAGGAGTAATTCACTCCTTTAAAGATCTGATAAAAATCTTGGAAGTTTGCCAGCAGGCACTGTGGGAGGAAGAAATGCATATTTAAAGGGGAATGAAGGGGGAAAAGAAAAGAAATTCAAGAGGCAAAGGCCCCAATAAAACCAATCTAATCTACACCTGTGTTAATTTCTGTACTACATTGAAACATCTTGGCTGGAATTGCTTTGAAACATCAGCAATGCAAGTCTTCCTGAAAGACCAATCTGAAACTTTGTGATTTAAGAAAGAGCCCAAGAGCATGCTCTGCATTTGCTCACCTCAGGCGACAGATTCCATGAACTTGAAGCTTGGTTTTGGATGTCAAAACACCTACCTTCAGTGGTGGTCGTTGCCATAGCAATAACAGGGTGATAGCTAGCTAGATGATAGATAGGTGCTGAATAGATAGTAGATAAATGATCACATATGTCAGAAGAGGCCTTTGTGCCTAGGAAATTACAGATTTTTTTCAAAAACAATTCTGCTGTCAAAACCAAAAATAGAATTCTCTGCTTTCCTCCCACCCTGTGTGCATTCCCGTGCTTTTCCAAAGACTTCTTCTCATCACAGTTATGATGTGTTCCACCCATCCAGTTCCTTCCAGACTTCACAAAGGATGCAATACTACTGTGGGAGCCCCAGAATCTAGCAGATGTCCACTGAGGTTTCTTCATCTTACATTAACAGATGATTTAGTCATTCTTATTTTCTTTTGTTGCACCCCCCATATTTTTTCATCTTATTTTTCTTTCCTTCTATTCCTTTTTCCCTCTTGTCTTTCTTTCCCCTTACTCAGCTTTGCCCCAGCACACTACCATATCCACACTAGCAGCTATGGTGCTGGAGACAGAACCATGGGACTTTGTCCAGGCCAGGCAAGTGCTCTATCAACTCAGGTACATCTGCAGTGCCCGAAACAGTTTTATTTGAATGATGAAGGGTTGAGACAATGAAATGGATCTCTACTCCATATTAACCAGTTCCTGGAGACTGGCTGTCCCAAGAGAATCATAGCTATATTTGTCTATTGAGGAAAATGTCAGAGAGAGCCTTGGCCCAGTGACAATAGTAGCCAGCCTTCTGGGCAGCAAGTAACAACAGTAGGGATGGATGGACACAGAACCCACTGAAGAAGCCCTTCTTTCTCTGAATCTACTACAGCAGCATATGCAGTATTTATTTACCATATTCAGGGGATCATAGCCCTAGGAGAGAACTAGATGCTCCTGGAATCCAAAGAAAATTAGTATGACATTCTTACCCCATTTTGAAATCATAACTCAAGTTTTAAAAAAATCATAGTCATTTTGCTTGAGAACCCTAGTGGAAACTTTGGCTAACAAGGATCCCAACAGTGTGTTGACTTGTGGAGGTTGACAGATAATATATGTTCCCCAGTTTGCCTCAGTGTTATGAGGAATCCAAGAAACAGAAAAGAAAATCAGTCTATACAACCAGAGTTTTAAAGAAGCAAAAGAAGGAGAGAGGAAGGGGAAGGTGTGATTCTCAGTAAAGTTGTGATTGATTGCATAATTAGAAAAAAAATTGTTCAGAGCCTCTGAGCCTGGAAATGAATCTGTCTTCTTGATTATTTGGAGATCCCAAGTGACATTGCTGGTGGAATTAGGCTTTCATACTATTTGGCCTCATTTTATGTTGTGTCCTGCATGGGTTGTTCCTGGAAACAAGACTGAAGAATTAAGAAATAATAGATACCAAGTGGTAGTGGGCAACGCCTTTAATCCCAGCACTCCAGAGACAGAGACAGGTGGATCTCTGAGTTCTGAGGCTAACCTGGACTACAGAGTGAGTTCCAGGACAGTCAGGGTTACACAGAGAAGGTCTTTCTCAAAAGCAAAACAAAACAAATAAAACAAAATAAAAATAAAAAGAAATGGTAGACACTGAAGACAGATATTCATGCAGAGAAACTAGGACCAGGTGAGCTCTGCTTGCTCTGATGGGGGACCCAGATAATGCAATCTGTTAACTTGGAGTATCTATTGTGTGTAGTATTGGGGAGGTGTTAGCTGGTCAGGGGAAGGACTAGCTGGACTCTGTGAGAGATCTCTGTAGGAGAAAAGTTTCAAACTAAAATATCTAGCAGTAGGAAGATGAGGTAGTGCTTTCTGTTCACACTGTTAACGTTATCCTACTTACCAGGGTCAGGCTTTGTCGTTTCCTGAGCCTACTTGAGGAAGGCTTAGCCATTTCCATGGATCATGGCTATTCCCACAGGTTTTTGTTTGTTTGTTTGTTTGGTTGGTTGGTTTTTATTTTTTGGTTTTTCGAGACAGGGTTTCTCTGTGTAGCTTTGGAGCCTATTCTGGCACTCGCTCTGGAGACTAGGCTGGCCTCCAATTCACAGAGATCCACCTGCCTCTGCCTCCTGAGTGCTGGGATTAAAGGCATGTGCCACCAACGCCCGGCCCCCACAGTTTTATATATAGATTCAAGACCATTGATCTAATATTTATCTCTAGTTCAAGTTGTATTCTTACATACTTGCAAAGAGTCTGTGTCTTCCTACTGGTTCATTATGTCTTGTCTTTGTGTAATACTGTTTAAAAACTGCCCTTAATAATTCATCTGCACTGGAGCAGAGGAAAATAAAGTTGGGTACAGAGGAGTTGTGTAAACTTAACTTACTTTCTTTGTTAATCATTTTTTCCCACCTCCTAGACTTCTGTTCCATGTACCCAAACAATTACCTCTGTAATTATTTTAGTTTTTTTTTCTGTTGATGTGGTGAAATATCTTAACAGAAAACAACAAAAAGGAGCTTATTGTTTCTTATTTCAGGTTTCAGAATATCATAGCAGGAAAGTGATAGTGTCAAAAGATTGAAGTAGCTAGTCATATATGTGGTCAAGAACCAAGAAAAATCAGTAAATTGATATAGGCATGCATGCTTGTTTGCTTTCTTGTCTCTAAGACAGCTCTGGGCTTTGTACATGGGGAAAGACACTACTCATAGTAGTCCAAATATCACCACATCAACTGTAATTAGGACTATCCCACATAGACATTCACACCTGATAGGGGGAGTCCTTCTGTGTATGTTTCTCTTATTGGTTAATATATAAAACACTGATTGGCAGATTGGCCAGATAGGAAGTGACGTAGCTGGGCAAAAAATTGCCACTAGACAACATTAGATGTCTGGAGATCTGTACAGACAGGCAGGAAGTTAAATAGCTAGGCAGAATCAGGATATAAGCAGGGACAAAAAGGAAATCACTCTCTTCTCTGTGGAGATGCTGAGCAGTCATCATGTAGCAGGCAAAAGAGTTGCAGATCCAGCATTTCCTGGTAAGCCAAGACCATGTAAAAATACATAGATTAATAGAAACGAGTTAATAATTAAGACAGATAAGATAGCCAATAAGAAACCCTATTCACCATTAATAATTTATTAATTATAAAATTAATTTATAATTAATATGGTGTCTTTGTGTTTATTTGGGTGCTCAAGGGTGGTGGGACCCAGCCAGGACAAAGAACCTATTACACTTACCAGCCAACCTGAACTAGACAATTCCTCATTAAGATTCTCTTCCCAGGGTCTAGGCTGTGTCAAGTTGATAGTTAAAAATTAACCCTCAAAATAACCTATGATTTTCCTCACAATTAGATGTAACCGTCCTCCCTAAGCCAAAACGCCATCAGCAACCTCAACTTTAGCATCACCTCTTCCATGAAATTACCCAGTGTCTATGGGCACACTGTATGTCTACCAGGTTGTGGGCCCTCTCTCTTTCTGTCAACACATTCAGGTTGTACAAATACATAAAGATTCACATATCTGTCTGTATCCCCAATTAGAAGAAGATCGTGAAGTGCAGACCCAAGTGTGCTGCGTTTACAGTCATCAAGATGCTGCAGGTATTTCATTTGGATCTAGAAAGATTTATTGATTCATCATTTTGGCCAATGGAGATGTTATATGTAGTGAGTTTAGCTTCCTAAACACAGTCAAATTTGACTTAGTTAAAAGATACTATTAATTCCTTCATCAAATCAAACTTAAAAGGCATTTCCTGGTCAGGTTTAATTGGTAAGTGCTTGAGGTTTCCCTACTCATGGACACAAGTTATGTTACCTCTGAGCTCTGTGGAAAAATAATATGCATATTTACATGCTTAATTATTTCAATTTGTTGCTTTTCTTCACAGAGCTTTGCAGTTATTGATTCAATTTGTGTCTGAAAGCATGAGAGGGAGACATAGCCATAGCACATCAGTAAAGTATTTATCTAGGAGTATGTGTGAGGAAACGGAAGATTCCAGGCTTCCAGAATAGGAGTTGCCTTGCCTTGCCTTGCCTTGCCTTGCCTTGGATTATAGGAACCAGATATCAGTGCTGGGCCCCAGCTGACTCTGGCCATCCTATGTGCTATCCTGTAGCAGTGGCTAGTCAACTGTCTGTTATGAGTTGGGTACCACCTGATTTCCAGTAAGCGCTCTATGGGATGATCTAATCTTAGGGAGCAAAATGTGTCTGCCTATGATGTGGACAGAGATTATCTACTTTGGAAAAAATTGGTAGATGGGACAAAACTAATCCATGTCTCTGTCACAGTGACCCTTACTCCTAACACCAAGTATTTATGGCATGCCAACACCATAGATAGAAACAATCCAAGATAATATACCAAAGAACCAAACAATTACAAAATTCATTATCTGCAAATCTGTTTTCATTAGAAATTAACCGGATTGTAAGTTTAGAATAAATAAATTACGAGCACTCTGGGCCTGAATCCTGGAGACCTTGGCCTCTTTCTCCTATGTCCAGCACAGGCCAGATTCGCCATAGGGTGTGTGGCTAAGAAAGTATTTATCCCATGGTTTCTGCTGTGTGGCAGTGGCTGAACTCTGTTTCCCACTGAAATGTCAAGATGTCTTGCAAAGCATCCCTGAGTCTCAGGGAGACCAGAACCTTCCCCAACTTCTTGGAAGGTTTCATCAGCTGCCATGAGGATATGATGAACTTTAGAATTAATGCTATACTAGGAGCTCCTCCTGATAGGTTATCCAACACAGCAAACAGAAAAACTGCATCTTCTGTCCATAATTAGTCATGTGGTTTCCAGACATCTGCCAAAATGAGCTCGAAGGCAATTAAGCAACAACAAAACCCATCATTAAATTGACCCCCATCCTGAGTTTTAGCCTTGAATGTTGATTTCTTTCAGATTTTCTTTTCTTCTTTTCATTGATTGGTATGTTTTCCTAGGGTGGCTCTCACACAGACCATAGGCAGTGCCAGCTTTCATTATTCAGTAAGGAGTGGATATCAGGAGTGTCTGTGTGGAGCAAAGACACTGAGGGTGTGGCCCAACTGAATAGAGAACATGGACCCCTGAGGTTCATACAGTTGGGTATTTTCTACTTAGGGGTTTCTCCGTGATAGCTGGAAAGAGGTCTGTGGCCTTGAGCACCTACAGCTACTGAGTGTTCCTACAGTGGGATTTGTATTTGAGGGTTTTGTATTTCCTCGGAGTATTTTATGTTAATAAGATATAGTAAAAAGCAAAAACAAGATACCCGAGAAAAAAAATGATAACAAGGATGTGATATTCGTCAAGAAAAGGGAGCTAAGAAAGCCAATAATGTGGATTAAGCAGTGATGAAATGTAGCTGTGTTCCAAGCTCTTTATTTCTGCACCTCTTACTCTCTACAAGCTGTGTAAAGTTGGCATTATTATCTTTATTTTTATATTTGAAAAGATGTTCAGCCAAGTGTGGAGACTTCGAGGCGATCTGATGGTTGATAATTGGATTTGAGATTTGGATTCTGCCTCATCAACAAACAGTGGTTAATCCTCTGAGCACATTGTGAGCGTCACATACAAACTTGATGTAAGCCACAGCCAGAGAAAAGGAGCTTGGAAGGATGTCCTGCAATCTTCATTTGTAGGACACTAGTCTCTCCCTCTTGTATTCTGTCCTCAAACACTCTGGGATCTTAGGATTGTGGCTTCGCATTTTAAGGATTTAGTCTATCTCAGATCATCTGGAGGTTTTAGATCTTTATCTTTGAACTTGAGAAGTTTTCCTTCAGTCCTACTTAGGTGTGTCTGAACCAAATATATTCTGGACTTTATTGATGTGGTCAATCTGCTAAAGTAAAAGATGCAGCACACTGACTTCAGAAATGGTAAAAATGTTTTCCTGGGAAAGAAGAATCTCCCTGGAAAGGCCTTTACCCAATCAGTGAGAAGCTTCACTCCTTGCCGAGCACCCTGCGCATTGATTGGAGTGATGTCTGCGTGGAGCCTCTGCTCTCCAGTCTAGAACTGGGAAGGAGTAAGGGGCAAACAGATGAAGTATTAATCAGAAGCAGTGTGGATAAGTGAAAACCAAATGGCAGGCACTGTTGGTTCTGTACTGAAATATACAAGCCATTGCACCTGATAAAATAAAAGCAAACTAAAGTGCTGTTTGTAGAACAAATTTATGACTGATAGCTGGGTTACAGCCACTGGTTCTGTAAAATAAGAGGAAGCTACAACTTCCAGATGAAAGTTAGTCATTCCTAGGTTTTTAATTAAAAAATAAAAAAACTTTCACTATAAATCAGGATTTTGTTGTTGTTATTTTGATGTTGTTTTGTCTGCATGCTTGCCCATAGAGGCAAGAAGGCTCCAGTGGCCCTGTGGAGCTGGAGTTACAGAGTGAGTTATGAGTGGATGCTGGGAATTGAACCCAGGTCATTTGGAGCAGCAGCAACTGTTCTTAACTGCTGAGCTATCTCTTCAGCCCTGAATTCTATGCTTTAAAAATATTTTTATATGTCAAATGACACATATTTATTTCTACAAATTGAGGCAATGGTAGTGTAAAATTCCTATCAGTTGAACTATTTTTCCTTCTACAAATGAAACTTGTGGTAAAGTACTTTAGATGTTTCTCAGGTATCCTGGCAGAAATGGGGGCCTGGTAGTATCAATATGGGGACAAGGACTAGGAAAGATGAATGAAGAAGTGACATAGGAGCTGGTAGCATGCCTGGGAGTGGGCAGGAAAGGGACAGAATTTAACTCTCAGATCTCTATTTGTCATAAAAAAAGTATCCTCTGACTACTAAAGGAGGCTTGCAAAAGTATATTTGAAAACCTCCTGCCCCTGCCACACCATTGTGAGCTATTTGGTATTTCAATGATAAGAGCCTAATGTTTGATTGTAACTTTTAGTCAATATCAAGAAGTTTCCATTGTTCAATTCAATCAGTAAATATTGATTAAGCATTCTTTGGACGTGGCCCTTGCTGGGAGAATTATACAGTTGTTCTAGTTTCCTATCTTCCCAGACCAAGAACAAACATTGTGTAAATATTGTGCAATAAATGAAGGCAAATACAGGTTCATGCTCTCAGTGCAAGCTTCCCCTACCTCTTTTGAGACAAAGTCTTGCTGTGTTGCCCAGACAGTCTTTGAAAGCATGATGATTCTCCTGCCTCGGCCTCCTGAGTGATAGGAGTAAAACCACACAACCGCTCCTGGATAATGACATCTTCTCACAGACTGCTCACTCCCTGGGTATTAGCTGATGCTGAAATTGATACATCACACAACTCCTTTCTGTATATATCTGAGAAAATTTGGAAAAAAGAAATTATTTAATTTTGTTAACGTTTATTCTTCTTTCATACATTACATCCTGACAACAGTTTCCACTTCTCCCAGTCCCTCACCATAACTCCCTCTCCCCGAGATCAGCTTCTCTTTTGTTTCCCTTTAAAGAAGAAACAAACAAAAAGAGCAGGCCTCCCAGGAATATCTAACGAACATGGCCTAATAAGATACAATAAGACTGGGCACAAAACCTCATATCACAGATGGATGTGACAACCCAGCAGGAGGAAAAGGGTCCTAAGAGCAGGCAAAAGAGTCAGAGGCATACTCACTCTCACTGTTGGGAGTCCTACAAGAACACCAAGCTACACAATCATAAGGTGAAATTATTTCTTTACATAAGGTAGTCCTCTACTAACAGTGTGACTAACTCTATTTCTGAAGCTGGATTATTTGAGACTTTCCTGCTCACCCAGAGGGAAGAATTCTTCAGAGCTGCCCCCAGAAGGAAGGGGTGAGGGTGAACTTTGGACTTCTGAAGATTATCAAATTATCTCCAAATACTAAAAGTACTGAACTGTGGCTGAAGGACGGGGAACTAGTGGGGTGGGCTGGTCAGTGACAGGCTTCAGCAAGCCAAGTGGCCACCAGTTGCCTAATTTGAATTTATGGAGACTCTCTTGTTTGACCCTAGTTTTGATTATACACTATGAGCTACACAGAAAACAGTTTGGTTTTTTAGTGCATGATGGAAATAGCTATGGGTTTGTGTCTCCTTTAGGGTATCTTTCATAGTACATTCTTAGAGCAGGTTTCTTGGTAGCATTGGCTTCTTATTTAGAGGATGACCTGGTTGGTACAGGTATAGGATACTAGATAGAATTTCTGGTTTCCACTTGGTCAATTCCAGTCTCCTGTTTTGACAGTCAGAAAAGTCTCTAGGCATTGCTTCAAGTCAGCAGTAGTGGGCCCCCAGAGTTGAGCTTGCACCTTAAACAGCAATGCAATAAGTGCTTTGATGAATACTGACAGGTCAGTCTCTGCTGTGTGTGTGTGGAGGGGGATTTCAACCTCAGAGCTGTTTGCTTTAGAATGTGTTAGCCCAAGCAAAAAAAGCACCATCTTCATGAGATCAGTTGCATGTACACCATCCATCCTCATTTTCAAGAAAGAGGACTTACTATAACTGAGAGGGGCCATTCATCTACTATCAAAACCCTTTCAGCCTTGCTGCAGAGCCTCACTAACTTTACCACTCCTTTTATCAGATCAGCTGTTCCTACTTATGGGTACCATTACAATTAGATAAGGCTTATTGACTGTTGGCTTCACCTCAGAGAAAAGTGGTATGTGTGGAGTGGGTCATTGGGCCCACACCTGAAACTCCAGACATTTCTGTATAATGTATCCTAATTGCCTCAGAATCTTGGGAAGTGCTGAAGTTATTGGCTGAGGAGTGTTACCAGAAGAGGTCTATCTAAGCAGCTATAGGGAAGCCTTCATCCATGGTGGGTGAGGACATCACAGTGAGGCTCCTTTGGAACCACCCATGTAACCCCTCATCTCTGCTCCATAAATAAGCCCCAAACAATCATTGGTTCCCCAGGTTGAACTTTGATGAAATCATACTTTGGCTTGTTGAGTGGCCTTATAAGGATGATGCAGACATTGAGTCCCAGAGAAAGAACTCTGGCAATGCTGTTTTATGTAACAAGTTCTATTACCAAACTCATTTTAGAGAATGCAAACTCTCAGTACCTGAGACAGAGGTCAGCTGGCTAGACAGGCCATTCAGGGCTACTAACAAAACTTTTTAAACCTTGCTGCAGCATCTCACTCTCTCCTCCTCTTACTCATTTTATTCCTACAAATGCTCTGTGTCTGCTAATGAAGCATGCATTCTAATCCATGCAGGCTTCTTCTGTAGATACCTTGGAATGTGTTTTTGATGTTGTTCCTACATCAAATCATTGGTTCCCCAGGTTGAACTTTGATGAAATCATACTTTGGCTTGTTTTAACCAGTGTTAACCCATTTACTTTTGATGTTCATATTTTTAAAGCCAAGCTGTGTCTTGTTCCATATAGCAGGGTGGTGTGGAGTAAGTGGGTCTTCTTGGCCCTGTGGCTGTTTGCGTGGTTAGACCTGGTCTTTCCTTAGCTCAATGGCAGTTCAGTTGTTTAAGCTTTGGAAAAGTTCTGCAGTGCAGCACAAAACAAAGAAGAGTACTAATACAGTGCAATGAATTAATTTCCAGGACTGTTATACAGGCCACACTCAGAGAAAGCATCTATTTTTGTTCGGGGTCAGCTGTCTGTATCCGAAGCATTAAGGCTTAATGGCTTCCCTCCTGGTTGTCACGCTCAAAGCTTCTTGATCTAGTTTGCCTTCTCATGCTGGCTTGGTCTTACTTTAGCCTCCCCTGAGAATGACATTATTTTTCCATTACATTATGACTATTATTTGCTTAATGAACCAAATTGAGGAAGCAGAATAACTTTTAGGACTAAACCCTCTAAATTCCGAAAAACATTGTAGCTATGGAGAATTCTAGAAACCTGGTGGGAGGTAGCCAATCACGGGGACAGAACCATTTCCTAAATGCACTGTGGAATAGTCTAGGGGTCTCAGCTGGATTTTTGTATGTATAACACACCTAAGAATAGAAGCAAACAAACCTCTGTGTCTTCAGTAATAACTCAGTTGCATTCAGTCAATACTTGAGGTTTAAAAGAAACTTTAAAGCCAAGCACAGCTATAATCTTGGGGTGAGTATATCTTTCCCTTCCCTTTTGGGAAGGGAAGCTGTGTGGGGACTACAGTGCTCAGTCACAGCCTAGCCAGCAGAGGGCTTCCATCTCTGACAAATGCAGGCTGAGCAGAACAAAAGGGGATAGAGGGATTTCTCACACCTTAGATTGGGAGGGTTTTCCCTTTTGTTTTTACCATCAAAGTCCCCTCAAGCTGAGTTTTTATTCAGCTGCAGAAAGCCTTGTCTTCAGGCACTGTGCTCTGTACATTGTGCTCTGTAAGGTAGAATTCCTCTTTTATTTGTAGAAATCTATGGAAAGAATTGTGAGCATATTATATGCTTATTTGATTGGCTAAAGGCTATGCTTAGGGTAATTGATATTTTGCAGAAATTTACAAATCAAATAGCTTCATAGGAATCTGTACCTTGCTAGCCCTCATGGGAAAAAAAATCCACTGTTTTCTGTGCATGCACTAGGAAACATTAGCACCATAATGCTGTTAGTTAGAATTTGCCTCTAGGAACTATTCCTGAACCTTCTTTTCTGTGCCGAGCTTCCAAAGAGAGTATCTTTCATTAAACATGAACTCCTTGTTTTATATTTTAACCATTTTAGCCTTCAGAAGACTTGAGGCTGGATGGCGCTAGGTATTGCTTACTGTGACCATGTAACAGAGACAGAGGACATGAGATGGCCATCAAGTATGCTGCTGTTCATGCTTGCCCTTCCTATATACCGGTGCTTACAAGTCTCTAAAACTGGCAGTTACCACTTTCTGGCTTGTTTGATGTAGGTGGAATTTACATTTTGGTGGAGAATTGTCCTAGTATCTTCTCCTAAAGGTTCCTGTCCTGAAGTGCTCTAAAATTTCTGTTTTTCCTTCCAGATTTCTCTCCATGAAATGTCCTGGTGTCAGGTTGTCTAGATACCCTGCTAGTCTGGAAGATACATGCTAGGGTTCTTCCTTTGTTCATGCAGTGTAGGTGGTACGCATGTTATTTGTACTGATGTCATTTGTGGGCTAAGACAGGTTTGCAAATGCTGGTGAAAATGATGCTGTGAGGAGAGATGTTTTGATTACAGAGTCAGGAATTGAGGTAGCTCGGTGGAACTTCTGTTCCATTGTGGCTACTAAAATGTGGAGGGAATGTTTGCCAGACTTGCTTCCAAGAAGGGACACAGGATGCCATGGCATTATATGTGCTTGCTTTGACCATGCTTATTTTTATATTGAATGTATTTTTGTCAGGCATTTTGTCTTCTTTTGGGTAATCATGGGGATCTAAAACTATACTGCGCACTTAAACTCTGGAGTAGAATGGCTATGTCTAGGCTGAACAATGGACTGCCACTATCCTTGAAGGTACAGATATGGACAGGAAGACATTTTGAGAAAAGGTAGTGACTTTTTCTACCTCAATCCACAAGAGAAGTGGGTAGGTTTTGTCTTGTAGTCTGGAGGAACAGAGTTAAGAAAAGTAAATATGAAATCAAGAAACCAGGAGCCAATCTTTCATGACTGTGATGATCATGAACTATGGGCCAGGCTGGCACTCTAGTTTCAGCACAACTCCAAGGTCTCTCAGTTACCTTCATCAGGCTGCCACATGTCATATGAGGAGAGTTTGGTACCTGTCTCACACTATTGTAAGGATTCAGTGAACTAGGGGAGTGGTGCAACATGTTTATATTTATAGGTGCCTGGCATGCAGAAGACCTCATCATGGCCCATTTGTTTCTGTGACAAGTATCTTGTCCTGTTACTTGGATTAAATTTGTCTCTTTAATCTGAGCTTAACCCCTCACTCCATAACAATCTGCAGAAAATAACAATGAGACCTTAAAAACTGTGATGGAATTTGTCACTGAAAGTATGAGAGAAGAACTATATTGCAGTTCTACATGCTGTGTGCAAGTCTTTCTTTTTAGATAAAACAGTTTAACATGGAAGGACACATCTGCCTGGCTAGCCTTGTGGATCATACAAGTTGAGAAGTCTATTGGGAAAGTTTGCACACACAGTACAGTGGTCCCAGTTTCTTTGAGTCCTTCCTTTATTATCTTCAGCTGTTGTCACATTATTCTTCTTTGGCATTGACTGTTAGCCATTAGTTCTTAATTGTCCAGACATTCCAAAGCCAAGTAGACATGTATCTATTATTGGAACTTGGAGAAATCAGAAAGGGAGAGACTGTATTGGTTCAGTTAGCATGAAGATTGAAGAGGCCTGGAGTGGGAGTCAAGGGAGAGACCAACTAATTACTTAAGAGAAACGATGTTAAGATGTGGGAGAAGAGGTAGGAGTTGGTTTAACCCTGGAGGATTTGTGTCTTGATTTGTGTCTTACAATCACTTGCGCAGTATCAGCAGGTGGCTTGCATTGCTAACCAACCTCTCTCATTTCTCTGGTAATACTTTATGATTTCCACACCTCAGTGTGTATGTTTGCTAATACACTCCTTGGTTTGATTAAGTACAGGAAAGTCAGGGGTCACTTCTCCCATCATCTGTGACTGGCCTCTGTTTATAGTCGTCTCTCTCTGAAGTCCCTAACAAGAAGCAGAGCAATGAGGATATTGGACAGATGTTGAACAGACCAGTGGTGTCTGTAGCCATGGCTCTCCCATGTTAAATAATAAGAAAAGTCACAGTTAATGATCAGGATAAATCCTAAATTATCCTGTGGATAATTGTACTATTTCACAACACCCAGTTGGACATTAGAGGTATTAATTTGTCTATTTTGCAAGTTTTGACTAAGCAAACAGCAATACCCCAGACTCAACATGAATATTTCGTCTCCCACACTCATCCTGCGTGGTTCTCTTCCATGGAAGTTACTAGATGCTCACATTCAAAAATTATATCCTTTGATGTGTATCAACTTGCTCTGAATAGATGTTTAAAACTAGATTTGAAGTAGGAATATGCACTTAAACAATTTCACATTGACTTATGGATTCCCAATTATCATAAAAATTAGAAGAGCTTGCTGCTACAAATCCTTGAATGGCCATGACAGACAAACCTTCTACGTGGTGGCTGTGTTGGGTTAGATATAACTTTCCAGTTGGCTACTTTCAGCAGAATTTCCATTTGGCTTTTCTTTGCTTCTGCTAGGCTTTCTCTCTTGATTGTGTTTCTGTGTCTGGAGAGGTGTGTGTCCTTGAAAAGAAGCCACACCAGCCCTTGAGCTCCCTATGTCCCCTCAATCCTCCCTCTTTTAAAACCTCCTTGTTAGAGAAGGGTTTTTTTTTTTTTTTATCTTCCCCTTGATAACTTTACAAGGTTGCTTTGAAAACTTGTGTCTCTAAACCCAACAGCCAGCTTTCAAGGAAACAGTTGTACTTGCCCACTTTGTCAATGCACTGTCATGTATGGCCTGGTTTCTACATCCATGTGCCTTTCTGTATTTGCCAGGATAGGGAATGAAGTGGTTGAATGATAGTGAAGCCTAGGAATGAGTTATTACCCCATCACTGGCCTTTATGAGCTCCTCTGCAGTCATGTAATTAAGCAGGCATTCACAGCTTGCTTTATGGCACTATCAAAGTTCCCAAAATGAATAAAATAGCTTCATCATTAATAATTTGGACTAGTCATCTTTGACCCAAAGGCATCCCACACCAGAGACAGCAAATATTATTTTAAGCAGTTTAATGGATTATTGGACAAGTAACTAATGGATTAACAGGTCAAATAAATTAATGGATAAATTGGTGTGAACATGTGGATGAGCGACTTTCCAATTGCAGTTGTAACTGTAAAAGGCAGACACCCTGAGGGGGAATTAAGCAGTAGCAACAAACACTATTATCATTAGAGTTCCGGAAGCATGCTTAACAGACAGGATGCTCTCTAATGAAACTGTAAAACAATTATAATAGTGCCTCAGAGCTTTGGTGGCTTTTTTTGTTTGACTTGGTTTTCTTCCTAGTGTATCCAGGGGAAGAAATAGTTTTGGAAACATCAGCCAGTTAAAGTATTGTGATTATCATAAATAACCACCTAGTCAAGGGGAGGAAGATGGACAGTAGACAATTAAATATGAGCTACATAAATATAAATCTAAAATCATCTGCCATGTCGTCTGGGTTGACTTGTGTCTGTGGGCCTCCCACATAGATCAGTTTTAAAGGCTTCACCAAAGAAACTGTAATGACTGACAAAGATCTTCATTCTTTTGAGATGACAATAATTGTCTTGTTTCTCACAACAAAGATAACAAACTTTTCTTTGGGGAGTGGAGAATTAGTTAACTTTGTCACCTATAAACTGTCTTTGAACTTCATGTCTTAAAAATAACAACCATTCACTTATCTCTGGGTTCTTCTGGGTAAGTTCTGTCCTGGTGGAGTAAGAACAGCTTTAGCTGAGTCCTCTCCTGCTTCTGTAGACCCTGCTACCCTAAATCCCAGGATGGTGTTTCCTGTTGGGACAATGTGACGCATCTCTGGTACCACACTGTTGCTGTTGTCATTGCTAGTTATTAATAAAGATATCACCAGTAGCCTTCCTGAGAATTCACATTTTGGTCATGCAATGCTGCCCAGCTCTCTCTTCCTCTCAGGTGCTGGTCTCAAGCCTATGCCATTCTTCATTAAGCTGCTCCAACTCTTTTGTTTTTATGCCATTTAGTGTCAATGAACTAAAGCTCAGATACTCATAATGTCTTTCTCTGAACATCAAAATCCCAGCTAACTTTGTTTTAAGAAAGACAAGCGACAGAAAGTGGGTTGCATTTCAATGTCCATTTCCTCATGGTGGTTTCTCTATGATTCCAGATGACTATGATGGCGTAAGTTCTACTTCAGAGATTTGGATAAGGAGAGAGTGGGGACTTTGCTGAGAGAGTAGTGCATCCATTTAGATCTTTGTGTTTAATTGCTAAATACAGTTTTCACTGTGCATTTCCTTCAGAACTTGAACTTATGTGTATCTAGCATGCTCTGTCTACCACATAGTGGTTAAAGCTGTCTGGTTTTTTTCCCCTGTGTGTGTGTGTGTGTGTGTGTGTGTGTGTGTGTGTGTGTGTGTGTGTGTGTGTGTACACGCACACGCATACATACACCTGTAAGGCTTTTCCACGTGTAGGGGCTGGAGCAGAGATGTGAGCATCCATGTTTGTGTGCAGAGTCCAGAGAAACACACTGGATGTCATTTCTATCATTTCCTACCTTGTTGTCTTGAGACTGGGTTTCTCACTGAACCTGGAGCTACACTGGCAGTCAGTAATGCTACTGTCTCTACCCCCACTATATTAGGGGAGGGGATAGTCTTAACCATGTCCAGCTTTTTATGTGGGTGCTGGGGATTTGAACTCAGATCATCATAATTATGCAACAAATGTTCTTACCTATTGAGCCATCTCTCTCCAGTCTCCCATTGAGATAGGTCTCCAACTCCAGGATTGTCTTATTTATGCATTTATATTGGACAAGACATAATAACCATAACTTAATTTTAAAGGTGAGGTGGAGGGGGACTGCAGCCTCACCAGAGTCAGCAGTTTCTTTTGTTTTGTTTTGTTTTGTTTTGTTTTGTTTTGTTTTGTTTTGTTTTGTTTCTGAAGGAACAGGTAGCAAACATTTTAGGATGTGTGGGGTCTGTTGAAACCATTCAACTCATTTTGGGTAGCCCTAGATGGGACAATGGAATGAGTATAGCTATGTAGAGAAAAAGAGTCATATAGCAAAGCCACCACAAGTTAGATTTCCCTGTGACTGAAACCACCTCATAGTAGTAGGAATTTGAAATCAGCAGAGAGAGAGAGAGAGAAAAAAAAACTTTGATTCTGGGGAAATTTAGATGGCAGAGTGGTGAATGTGAAAATGGAGAGTTCAGCCTGGTCAGTGTCCAGCCTCCTTCTCCAGCAGGATCAGGTATTAATATTTGACATAACCAGATAAAAATTGATTTGGCTTTCTCTATGATTTCATGTTGGAAGAACTTCTTTATGTTTAGAGGTGCTATATTGACAACAGTATATCTAATTGGAATTTTTTAGTTCCAAAGACTAATGGATGACATTCCCAAGTCCCAGGGTCATCTCCTCAGCACTGCAGCTGTATTTATATGTATGTATATCTTCTGCACTAGCCCTCTTGTGGCAGGTGGCCTATATCGTGGGGCTCTCACTGCAGATGAACAGGTGTTTTCTGAGGTTCTCTCTGCCTCCAGTTCTTCACCTTAGTGTCATGGTTCTTGTGTTCACTGGAATTGCCAATGCTGAGTGCAAGAAACCTGAATATATTTCAAAGATGGCAACCATCCCTGGATCCCAACAGAGAAGACATGAGAGACATGTCTTGAGTCTCTTGAGGTTTAACAGTTGGCCCATTGTCATTTGGCATCATGTTGTGATTTTTCACAACAAATCTATAATGCATACAATCATTCCTCTTTAAAATATAAAAGAACTGAATTTGGTTCTTTAACCACTTTTCTTTTTTAATTTGACATTTGTATTCTAGGTTGTTCACTGAAAAAAGTAATGAGGGGAACAATGTATTATATGGAAGTCTTTTTCTGTAGTAGCTCTTAGATGTTTTGAATATAGACAAAATGATAGGAAAAGGGTGTTTTAAATCAGAAATGAATGTTTACCTGTGACTTTTTAAGGTATCTAATATTGTTGAGTATTCCTTATAAATGTTATTTCTAGATAATCCCAGCTTACTTTTAAAGTACAAAATTTATACTTTAGGTGAGATGCTTTTGAAGGCTGTCCTACTCACACTGGTAGCACTCTGCTCTGTAAGGAAGCACTGATGAAGGATGCAGCTCCCAGCAATACTTTCTCTCACCTGTCAACAGGCCTTGGAGGGTCTTCAGAGATGACTGCAGCTTCATACGCTAGTCCACTTCGCAGTAGAGATTTTGCAGTGACAGAAATATCTATCTAAGTATGTTTAATATCTGGAGTCAGGCTGCCCAGCCAATATGGTGACAGCAATTGTATAAGGCTATTGAATGTCCACTGTAAATGTGGCCAGTGACTAGGAGAGTGGATGCCCAGTGCCACTCCACTTTAACTAATTGAGTTGGAATGGATTCCTAAAATGAATTGAAGCCCTGTTCATATTGACTTGTAGAGGAGTGGATTTTAGAATGTGAACTATGAATAGAGATTGAACTACTAAAGTATTGGCTTTCATGCTGAGTTAATAGTTCCCTTGCCACAAAGTTACTAGCTTGATAACCAATCATTGCTACTGTAATCATTAGTATCATTATTACTAAAAGCAATAGGATACATTTACTCAAGAAAGCATTGCTATATGCATACAAGCCCCACTTCTACTATTCTAGGTGCCTCACAGACAAAACTCAGTCTCATCCCTGTGTCCAGTCTGGAGCTTAAATTCCAGTTAACTGTGTCTAAAGTCTATCGAATGATTAAATGAGATCCCCATTCGCTCTGCCTCTATGGTGAAATCTAAAGACAGTGAGTGTATTTCATCTTTCCATCCTTGTCCTGGATGCAGCTCCATCATACACTATGAGAAGCACTGAAATTCTGTGTTCACTTCTATAGGCAATTCTGTCTTTATGGTACAATTATTTGAAAAACATTTTGCACAGGGGAACAGACACTCAGATTTGATCATTCTCCTGTGGGTTTGTTCCCATGGATGGTACCTAAGTGCCTACAGGTATCGTGGCTACTCTTGAGATTACTATGGTGAGACAGGAAAGCTCAGAGCAGGGCTACTTATAGTCCCAATCAGCCTGTGCTGTGGTGGGGAGGCATCTTTCTACCTCACCTCTGCATGACCTCCAGTGTTCAGCCAGGGACACCTGGGGCTGGTGGACTTGCGGCCTGAGCTCACACTCTGCTTCTCTAGGTCCCAGCTGCCCTTCTGGATCACAGCCAGACCACTGCTTTCCCTGGTTTTACAGTGCTTCTCTGGTATCTGGCTGTGACTCTGACACCATAGGTCCTGCCACAGCTCTCTGCACGGGACTTTTTCGTTCTGCCTCTGGCCCCTCTTGCACCACATCCCATCCAGAATCCCAGGTGGTCTGTGTGCTCAGCTCAGTGCAGGAGGTATCACAGGCTTTCTGCCAGGCTGCAGAGGACCCATGGCTGGCTGAATAAGCCATGTTCAAACTCTGATTCTGCAGGACCAGTTGTGCTCTGGTGAGCACCCATATGATTGTTTTCCTCTTGGGGCTATCATGGGTGGTCTAGGGACTGTGCCTGTCTTCATCCCCTACTTCCCTCTATCCTTGCACAGTAGTTTCTCCCCCGGACAGAAATGATCAAATGACCTCCCTCCTTCTCCCCGCACATACTACATGGTACTCTTTGCTGGACTCCCCACTGTCAAGCTCCAACTTCTCCTCTCGGTGGCTCCTGACAGGAAGGGTCATTGCTGAGGGATTCGGGAAGTGTGTTTGACTATTTTAGGGTCTGGGCTGTCATAATGAGATTTGCATGAATAGTAACTCCAAGGTTACTGCTCATGCTGCCAATCGTGAGATCTACATCTAGCCATTCATGGGTCTTCTGTATCTTCAATGTCTTCAAAATCGTCACAGATGTGAATGTACCTAGCCTTATTAGTCCTATCTATATATAAACATGCAAGTATTAAGTGCACTGAAGTTTCCCAGAAAGCTAATAACCAGAATAAGAAAGGATTTCACTATATTCCCAACACTAGTGTGATTCCTGGCATGGCATTCCCAATGAAGTCATGTGGTCATCAGCATTTGCAGCTGTCAAAGCACTGGTGATCATGATGATAGGATGAATACCTGCTGATGTCACCAAAAGATGTTCTGCTGGAACTGACCTGAGTGCTCTATCTAACACATATTCTGCTTTTGTTTAATTTTACCTAACAAGAAAACTTTGTTTTTATTTATAAATTATTGTATTTTATAGATAAGTTGCATTTTCTATAAGTGAGAATTATAGAAATAAGGGTTTTCTTAGCAATAAATGTTTTCTTAGAAGTGTTCCCGCTGGCCATTGTCATCATTGTCCTCCTGCTCCTCTTTCCCTTCTCGCCTCTCCCCCTGTCTCCTCTCTTTTACACTTCTACCCTTTGTTAAATCTTAACTTGTGGAAGAAAGTAATTAGCTTATTAAATGCTGGGGGAGGGGAGGAAAATGTCATTATCTATGCCTTAAAATAAAGGCACTAAAGAGCGTTAGAGACCATTCAGTGCAGAGTGCAATAAACACAATCACAAAAAGATGTGTTGAAATAGACAGTGCAGTAAAACAAGCCCAATGAGAAGAGCAAGCAATTCCCGATTAATTTTCTATTTGGTTTTCATTTTTTATGATTCTCACTAATTCTAATTTAGGCTGGGATGGAACTGTTCACCATGACGCCACTGGTATCATTATAGATTAATAAAATTATTTGGGAAAGCAATTTAGCTTTATAATCCAAAGTCATTACAATGCACATTCCTATTGATCTGGTAATTCTTTCCTGAAAATTTAAGCTAAGCCAAGCAAAAGGGAAGATATAAAGCAAACAAATGAAGGTGCTCATTGCAGTGTGACAACAACCTGAGCAGTGCAAAGCAAGGGGAGTGTTCAGAATACAAAGCCATAGCAACATATGAAGGAAGTGACCCTGTGTTCTACGCCACAGACAGTGTCCAAGTCGATTCCACCACCATCTGAAGTTAGTATACACTAAGGAGAGGCTCTGTTTCAGTTACTGGGAATACAGGAATGGGAGAACTGGAAAGGGGCAGGCAGTTTGTGTGTAGGTAGGATTTCGAAGAAAAGTCCCATAGCATCATTTGCTTCTAAGTTTAATGCCTTGGGATGAGCTTTTATTCTTAAAGTCATTTCTTTTGCATGATCCCACTGCTCAGTGGCATCTACCCAAATCAGAAACACATCAGTGCAGAGGTATGGCTATGGGTGGCTGTGGTAGAAGAAGGAACATGTGGATCAAAATGGATGCTCTTTCTTGTGCTTGGGCTGGCTGACTGGGTCACTGTACAAAGCTAAGGATGGTGTGGTTTCCACAGCCAGAGTCTATATCACATGATCAGAAGACTGCCACATTTTATCAACAAAACATAATCATTTTGTTAGTCATGCATGTGTCACAACATTATTACATGCAATATTTATATTGTATATTTTTATTTTATGTGTATGGGTGTTGTGTCTGCTTGTAAGTCTGTGCACCATGTGCATGCAATGCCTATGGAGGCCAGAAGAGGGCATCAGATATCCTGAAACTAGAGTTACAGATATTTGTGAACTGCCAGTTGGGTGCTGGGGATTGAACCTTGGACCCCTGAAAGAGCAACCAGTGCACCTAACTTCTGAGTCAGCTATCCAGCCCACAATATTTTCAAACTGACAAGCTGTTAAGTTCAGGAGCAGCTGTCTGTGCCTCCTGTTTTGAACTCCACTGGCTAACCTGTGCAAGGCACAGTGTTCATGTTTGACTTTCATAGTCCAAGAGATCAGTTTGTTCCTTTCATTCCAGAAATACCAATGACAGATATTTGATTGTCCCCCATCAGATGGTAAGCTGTCATGTCCAGTAAATCACCAATGATGTTAGTGCTGAAGTGGCAGCGGGGTGGGGACGGGGTGGGGATGGGGTGGAGTCGGGAGGCTTAAGAGTTGGGAGAGTTGAAGTGGGGTGGGTTCCACACGGTCAGCCAAGTTCTCTTCTGTGCTCCCACCTGCTCACAGTCTGACTTATTATTCACTTTATGTCACATAAGATTTCCTCTTTCTCACATGAAATTGAGTGGGGCATGGAGAGTGTGCACACAGCTTTCGGGGCAACCAGCTTGGGCTATCTGGGTTGCTGCTGTTCCATTTTGCTCCCCATTATTTTTGATGAGACAACTTCCAAACTGAATGTGACTGTATTGGGTTACGGTAATTAGGTGGTTCTGTGACTTTTCTGTCAACCTTAAAGGGGAAACCCAGAGACGAAGGAATCTGAGCTACATGTTAGTTAACTGGCAATTTCACACAAGCAAATTTCAGGTCATTCTAAAGTAGGAAACTGAATTCTATCAACATTTTACAAGTACAATCATATGCCCAGGCCCTCAGCTAATTCCACTAAGGTGGTGCAGGTCCAAGGATACATGTTTGCATTTTTTGCAAAGGAGAAGATGGACGTCTTTTGTTTCCAGAATTTTTCTTCGTTTTTCCCTTTTATGAGCCAGGCCTTTTTGAGAATAGCCTCTCTCCTTTGTACTTCACACAGCCGCTGCAACAGCTGTGTTAATTAAATAGATATGTCACAGCACCGAGGCCAGAGCCTGCTGCCACGTTGGCAGCCATGGGCCTCCATGCGTGGCAGTACCCTGCTGTAGTCCCTGTCCTAGGCTGACAGAAAGGACAGTAAAACCACAAAGAGAAGAGTAATAAGCCAAGAACAGGGACCTGTGCTAATTCCCATCTGTGTCCATATTAAATATGCCATCAAATATTTATGGGATTAAATACGAGCATGCTTCTTGTCCCTGCCTTGGAATATCTGAATATAATTCTCAAAACAGTGGGAAGATCACCTGCAGTGGTGACAAGCTGATTTTAAACACCAAGCAATAAATTGTTTGATTCTTAACACTATGTAGAACAGCTCATTGACTCTGAAAATATTTATTGAATTCCGTGTGCTCTCTTCCTGTGCTGAAGCTCCAAATACAGATGTGAACTTTAACCCAGTCAGAACATGTCCCATCACAACAAATACTTCCAAGATACAGAAACCCCAAAAATGTGTGAGCCATGTTGTTAGCCAGATTCATACTTCTTTCTGCTCTCTTTACTTCAACCCAGAGTCTGTAGCAGTTATGTAGCAGATTCTTGACAGAATTTGACTTTTACCAAAATTAGCCCTAGAAGTTTGTTGGTTACATTGGGATTGATGTCCAAATGGGTTTGTGGTTTTAGTTAAAGAAATATTAATAGTACTTAATGTTGTATTGCTGATATTTAATTTGTCTTCTCTGGATTATGCTTGCATCATGCTATTTTTTGTTCTAATTGATTCATAAAGATCATTAAACAGGAGAATAAAAACAATTTGTAGCTAATCTCTGAGAGAATTCAGCATGAGAGTTTTATGGTTCGAATAACAGATGTTATTTCAGAGAAGCTGAGCAGCCCTGCAACCTCTCTAGAAATCAGCCTGGGCATTCACATTGTGGCGACGACAGCAGTAGCCTTCCCTGCTCACTCTGGTAGCCTGGCTGTGAACTTCTGCCCTTTGCAGAACAGCAGAGAAGCAGGGCTCCTCAGTTTTCCTGCTCTGTGAGCCCAGGAGGAAACTCAGAATCACCCATCACAACCTCTAGTCCTGGGGATATTCAGAGTTTGGCTGGGGCATTTCCATTTTCCAAACTCTGATCTTCATTCAGAAAAATACACTTAGTTTCTGTCTTCCAAGAGAATTTTAATTTGATCAGTCAGTTTTTGGTGCTACCATTCACATTAACTGGCAAGAACTTGTGTTGTCTAAGTCCTTGGCCTGTGACTATCGTGTGTTTTCAGAGCACAAAACTTACCAGCTGAAAAGGAGCCTTCAGCTCCTTCCCTGCCTCCACTGTAAGACTACAATTTGCAGGTACCTGTTTCTCTGCTTTCGCTTACTTTTTAGTAAAACAAACCATGACAAAGACTCACACCAAGTTAAGCACATGGAGAGATCAGCAGGGTGAAAGCCAATAAGAGCATGGCTTAGCAAGTGTCACAGGAGAGAAACAGGAAGGAAAACCCTTAAAGAGAAGTGGGGCCATGTGCAGGAGGAAAGCAGAGCTCCACCTTAAATGCATGCTGCCAGGGAGTCAGGGACAGAGTTGGCTGCTGTGATCTGAGATTATCACAATCCACTTGCGTTGGGGCAACAAATGAGTCTCATTTTTCAGACTGTGTTCTCCTGAGGGAATATACTACACACAGTCAGTGGTCAGTTTGTGGGAGAAAATGAGAGATTATTTGGGTCCTAATCCTAACAGAAAATGGGCAAGACTTACCACATTTGGCTTCGCATATTTTGAAAAGGACAATTTTAAAATAAAAAGTTAGTTTGCACCCCATAGCTTTCAGTCATGCCCACAGATCTCTCTTAATTCTTCACCTGAGCCTGTCTAACCCCAACATGGTTAGACATACATTTCTCAATACATGTGTGTGCATGCACATACAAAATACCAAGAGAAGGTCCAATGACACCAGTGAGAAGCAATAGCCCGTGGCTTCTGACTTTTCAACACTGATTTCAACTCTTGTTCCTGTTACTTCCTTATCACTCCTTTGTGTAGTGGAACTCTCTACCACACTTTAAGGAGAAGAGCTTGTGAGAAATGGTCTCAGCATTTTAAAGTGTGTGTGAGATGCCAAATGGACTCTCATTGCTCACCTTCACCAAGGAGTTTGGAGCATGTTCCTGTGCCTGGGCCACACATGTCATGAAGTCTTCCATGATTACATCGAAACCTCTGTGTTGTTTTATTTTAGAAGTGGAATGAACATAAGTCTTGTTTTCTGTTGGGCCTGATTGAATTTAAAGCCAAAGCCATTTCTAAAACTAAGGCAATTTGTGTAAGTTTGCATATAGGTGTCTACTAAATGGACCCCTCTCTTCCAAACAAGGTCCAAATTAATGCAAGCTTGCTGCATCACATGCTCATATTTTATAATAAGTATCACAATTTTCAATTGTATAACTTAATTAAATATTTCACATATACAGCAAAATAGCCAAAACACTTTAACTTTCTATTCTTTTTCTAGTAGATTCAATAAATAGTAACTTGAGAACATTAAGACCTAAACAAATGATATAGTGGTGAAAATTAGTCCAACTATGGTCCCTTTCCCTACTACATGCATCAGAAATCACAGCTTTGACACTGTCTGGCATAACTCAATTACAGGGTTTATTCTAAGACATTCACTTATCTTAGGTGTGTATTACTGAAAGGATAGAAATAATATTCAATGGTCTATACAGAAAGAGTGTTAGGCACTGGGGAGCAAGAGTAGACACCATCCACAAGCAATGGAGGCAGCTGTGTCAGGTACACCAGCTGAATTCTAGCCTTGACTTCCAGAGTGCTCAGGTGCCATCTGGCACCTTGCATTCTTGTGTCATAAGGAAATGGTCAATTGCTCAGAATTTTCTCTCCAACATTGTAGTATCAGTTTTCACTCCAACCAGCAATATTTCCTACAGTCTCATAAATACTTGATACTTTGAGATATTTTAATGTTTACTTGATTGATGAATTTGAGGTGGCTTCTCTGCTTCAATGTTTCGTGCATATTTTTTCAGTGGTGGTGTTAGACATCATCTTACATATACATATTATTCCATGTACAAATTACTAAATATTATCATTTTCTCCAATTAGACATTATCTTATTGCTGTGTTGAAAGTTATTGCGATGAACATTCTAAATAAACAACCAGAAATTACCTGCTAAACAAATGTGAATGTGTGTTTGTGGGGGGGGGGGGCACAGAGACCTTTGAATTGCATTTTTATTTTTACTACAGTTGAATGTTTATATTTTATTTTAATATTCTACTTAATCCAACTTCACAAATGCACTGAATTGGAAGGCATGGTAGGGCTTGATTGTAACCCCAGAACTTGGGAAGCTGAAGCAGGAAGATCATAGGTTTGAAGCGAGCCTTGGCTGCACAAGGAGACCTTACAAACTGAATTACTCTTCTTGGTAAAGGTTAAAGAGTTGTTTTGTATTTTAATCTCCTGGAATTTTATGACCTCAAGAGACCCCAGCTTGCTTCCCTGCATTCTGCTCACAGGGTTCTGTAATACCTCACTCAGAATTTTGCTGCAACCTTCTTAGCCTGCTTCACTTCCTGCCTCCCCAATCCCTGGCTTCTCCTATCACACCCCTTTCTTTACAACCTGTCTCTTTGCCCTTCCTCAAATTTGCTATTTGGCCCTTTACCTTCCTTAATTCTTGTCTACATGTGTTCCAATTTAATTTTTCAAGCATCAGAAAAATCCCTGGTGATATTTTGACTTCAGAGCTGCATTGAATTGCAGGCCACAGAAGGGTAAGATTGGTGTTTCTAAATATTTAAGGCAAAAACTTAAATCATATTTTGTGTTCTCCAAAATAAATCTAGGTCATTTTTTTTGTTCCATGGATTCCTAAAGACTGCTTAATATTTGTTGCTATAACAAATAATTTGGCTTCTTGATTGTCACTTTCTTCTGTGTGGAACCTTTTTGTTTTGTGTTGGTCTTGTAAGTAGCTACTGTATTGAATTCTTTCATTTATCTCACAGTCCTGAAATTTCCCGGAGCTTTCCATAAAGACAACTATATCATTTAAAATGTGGTGTAGTCCTTCCTTATTCATTTCTCTTTCTGTGTTATTGCCTTTTGGTAAAATACAATCTGTCAATCTCCTTATAGCTTTCCCGACTTCAGGGACTTGTAATATTTCACTAAGGTTTGGGAAATTTTCTCATTAACTCCATTAACTTTCTCTATTAATGACATTCACATTTTAAACCCACATATGTAGCATCTTTACTAATCATTACTGTTGTTTTTTGAGGCTTTCATATGTATATCTGATCAAATATCAACTACAATCCCATTTCCTCCTCCCATCTTTGTCCTTTCAATCATCTCAGAACTTCTTCATGTCCTGAATAGGCTTAGAGGCTCACTTAAAAATAAACTTACTGAGTCAATGGAGGTTATTGTTTCCCCTCTTACCCCTGTTTGGTGTCATCTCTGACACTACATGCCTGCCATCCCTCTCTGCTCTGGCTTGGGCTCTGACATTTTGTTCCCAGCTGATTCCTACCCAACATGAAGAGCCTTGACCTTGAATAAACTCCAAATACTATGTCAAACTACACCATGCCATGGCACAGAAAGCCATGGCACACCATGTCAGGCCACACTATGCCATGCCACACAATGCCACACCCCACCATGTCATGCCAGGGCACACCACACCTATAAAGTGACCTATTCTTTTCTGCCCAGGCTTTCCCACTGTCTCTCAGGCCACCACCAACATGGGCTTCCATTTGACTCTCCTTGTATCACAGCAACCCCACAATGGACCCCAATCTTCACTGATATCATTTTGCTCCAACAAGTCCATGGATAAATTTCACTGGTGTTTTAATGGGTTTTTGTTGTTTGTTTAATCCTGCTTTTGCATTCTGTTGTTTTTATTAGACCTTGAAAGTTTGGTTTGAAGGGTCTCAGTGTAAAACACCTCCATCCCTTGACCCCATGTGCATGCTTGTTTTGTGCTTTCCTGACATAAGGTTTTATTGTTCAAAAGGGGAATAGGGAGATGAGATAACAACAGATGCGTCATTAACACCGTGAGATAAACACTCTATGTGGCTTTCTTCAGAGCTACAATATTTGCATCTGGCTTCCTAAGTAAGATTGAAATGTGTTTTCCTTTTCTCCTTCCTCAGCTGGTTTTGATATTCTATTCTAAAGTCTGAAATTTTAGTAGGGTCATGATTTTACCCTGTAATGTGAGAGGAGACTGCTCATCCAGGAGAACATGTCTATTTATACTTTCTGCTTAGAGTTGGGTTTTGCCGGTTGTTTACAAAGCCTGATAAAAGTCGCTCCATGTGACTAGCCCTGTCTGCAAGATCAGCTCATGTGGTTTAAATCTCTACAGTGGCTGTTTTCTTACCTTTTAATGTTAATGTTTAGTAGTGTATTTTTCTTGATCAATTTATCCACAGATAAATTTCATTCAACTTTAGGAGTTTTGCTTGTTTTAAGCTTTCAAATTTTATTGCTTATTTTTGTATTTCCTTTCTTCTGTTTCCTCATCACGAAGTTTTTGTTTTGTTTTGTTTTTTGACATAGGGTTTCTCTGTGTAGCCCCAGTTGCCCTACAACTCTTTCTGTAGACCAGGCTGGACTTAAACTCAGAAATCTGCCTGGCTCTGCCTCCCAAGTGCTTGGATTAAAGGCCTGTGCCAGTTTGTTTTAGTTTCTCACTCTAAATTTATGAATTTTTTTGTCCCATTGACTTTTCAGAGTTTTTATTAAATTTTATTTGTATTATGTCTTTTTTGAGATCACTTGCTTTCTTATTTCATTTTAATTAGAAAGAAGATTATTTTACATCTTAATCCCAGGTTCCTCTCCCTCCTCTCCTCCCCTGCCCCCCCCCCAACTAACACCCTACCTATCCCATACCGTTTCTGCTCCCCAAGGAGGGTGAGGCCTTCCGTAGGGGGCCTTCAAAGTCTGTCATATCCTTTGGGCTAGGGCCTAGGCCAATCCCCTTGTGTCTAGGCTCAGGGAGTATCCCTCCATGTGGGATGGGCTGCCAAAGTCCATTCCTATGCTAGGGATAAGTACTGATCCACTACAAGGGGCCTCAGAGATTTCCAAGGTCTCCTCACTGACAACCACATTCAGGGTGTCTGGATCAGCCCCATGCTGGTTTCCCAGCTATCAGTCCGGGGAACAAGAGCTCTCCCTTGTTCAGGTCAGCTGTTTCTGTTGGTTTCATCAGCCTGGTATGGAACTCTATGTTCAACTGAACTCCTTCTCTGCAACTGGATTTCAGTTCAGTTCAAGGTTTAGCTGTGGGTGTCTGCTTCTACTTCCACCAGCTTCTGGATGAAGGCTATACGATGACATATAAATTAGTCATCAGTCTCATTACGAGAGGAGGGCATTTAAAGTAGCCTCTCCTGTTGCTTAGATTGTTAGTTGGTGTCATCTTTGTAGATTTCCCTGCTGCCTGATTTCTCTTTTAACCTATAATGTCTCCCTCTATTATATTATGTCTTATCTTGCTCTCTTCTGTTCTTCCCCCAACTCAACCTGCATGTCCCATCATGTCCTCCTCACCCCTCCTCTTCTCCCTTTCTCATTCTCCTAGTTCCCCTTCCCCTCCCCCCATGCTCCCAATTTGTTCAGCAGATCTTGCCCCTTTCCCCTTCTCCTGGGGACCATGTATGTCCCTCTTATGGTCCTCCTTCTTTACTAGCTTCTCTGGCAGTGTGGATTGTAGGCTGGTAATCCTTTACTCTATGTCTAAAATCCACATATGAGTGAGTCCATACCCTGTTTGTCTTTTTGTTACTGGGTTACCATGCTCAGAATGGTTTCTTCTAGTTCCATCCATTTGCCTGTGAATTTCACGATTCCACCCCCTTTTTCCCTGCTGAGTAGTACTCCATTGTGTAAATGTACCACATTCTCTGTATCCATTCTTCAATTGAGGGGCATCTTGGTTGTTTCCAGGTTCTGGCTATTACAAATAATGCTGTGACAAACATTGTTGAACATATGTCCTTGTATGAATGTGCTTCTTTTGGGTATATGCCCTAGAGTGGAATTGCTGGATCTTGTGGTAGACTGATTCCCATTTTCCTGAGAAATGGCCATACTGATTTCCAAAGTGGCTGTATGAGGAGTTGGCGCTCCCACCAGCAGTGGAGAAGTGTTCCCCTTTCTCCATATCCTCTCCAGCATACACTGTCATTGGTGTTTTTTATTTTAGCCATTCTGATAGGTGTAAGATGGTATCTCAGAGTTGTTTTGATTTGCATTTCCCTGATGGCTAAGGATGTTGAACACTTTCTTATGTGTCTTTCAGCCATTTTAGATTCCTCTATTGAGAATTGTCTATTTAGTTCTGTGCCCCACTTTTTAATTGAATTATTTGGTGTTTTGGAGACTAGCTTCTTGAGTTCTTTGTAAATTTTGGAGATCAGCCCTCTTTCTGATGTGGGGTTGGTGAATATCTTTTCCCAATCCCTGGGCTGTCGTTTTGTCTTGTTGACTGTGTCCTTTGCCTTACAGAAGCTTCTCAGTTTCAGGAGGTCCCATTTATTAATTGTTGATCTCAGTGTCTGCACTACTGGTGTTATGTTCAGGAAGCAGTCAACTGTACCAATTCATTCAAGGGTATTTCCTACTTTCTCTTCTAATAAGTTCATTGTGGCTGGATTTATGTTGACGTCTTTGAACCATTTGTTGTATTATGTCTTAAGTTGTGTGTGTTTATGTACATGTGTGTGTGAGGAGGCCAGAAGTGGCATCAGATCCTTCGGAGCAGGAGTGAAATGCGTTCTTGGAATGTCTGGTCATAGATGCTGGGAACTGAACTCAGGACTTCAAGAGGAGCAAACCCTCTTATCCACTGGGCATCTCTCCAGAGTCCAGGCTTATGATTTCTGTCATAGGCATTTGAAGCTGTAAGTTTACCTGTAATGAGCTCAGGAACCATGATGTGTTGGATTTCAGACTTAGGTAGCTATTAGGTGTTCTCAGGACTTTTGTTTTATTTTTGTCTTTTATTTCCAATGAGGTTGTAATTCTTGTTCGATTAACTACATGATAAACCCTTGAGTTATGAATAGTCATGTGAAATTAATTTTTATTTTATTTTGTGTAAGATTTTAAAATACTTTCTCAAAATAGATGAGAGGAGACATGCATGCTTCTAATCCCAGTGGTCAGAAGTCTTAGACAAGAAGATTATCAGTTTCTGTGATTCAAGTTAGCATGGGCTACGTAAAGAGACCTTGTTTCCAAGGCTGTGTAGGAAAATGAAGTACACACACACACACACACACACACACACACACACACGTGCATGCACATATGTGCACATACCCATACTCTCACACACACATGCACACACATGTACACACACACATTCTCTCACCCACACACTCACATACACACACATGCACACACATGCACATACACAGACATATTCTCTCTCTCATACACACACTCACACACATGCACATACAAATGCACATACATACAGACACACACAAAAGCACTCTCTCTCTCTCTCTCTCTCTCTCTCTCTCTCTCTCTCACACACACACACACACACACACACACACACACACACACACACACACACATGAACATTCTGCCCAACTTTTTTGAGTAAAGTCTCTGAATCAGTGACACTAAATGCATATTCTACATCATTTAATAATGAAGCAGTCACCCCCCCATACTATTAATGCCTCTGATGTCACAGCCCATTCTGCCCAACAGAAATCCAGGTGTCTAACTAAGGTTCATCTGATTTTTCACTATCCTTTTAATTCCAGAGGTTTTCCTTTCTTTGAAAGCTACAGATATTTTTTTTTCATTTATTGCTCTTTCTGAAGAGGAAGACTCTGTCTCAGCTTTTCAAGAGCAATAGGAATACTTACAGAATCTCAGATTTGTTTAGCTCACTGGTAAATTTAGCTGAATTGATGATTGTGAGTCTCTCCCAGCAAGGCCCATTTCTTCTTGTTTTGTGATTTTTGCCATGGACTCTGAGGGCCCAGTGATTGAGCTATGAGAAAGCTCTTACACCCATTTTATTAAACAAACATAAGATTATATGTCATTGTAGGCTCAAACAGAATTTGCTGTCACATAGACAGAAGGCCTGTCCTTTTAATGGTAGTGTATTGTTTTCCACCCTGAGCTCCTTGATTGACAGTATCCTCTTTTACTCTCTTGAAAACAGAGCTCTTACAGTACATGTTGGAGATGGTTTCTTCTCCAAAGCGTTTATAAGCAGAACTGTTGCAGATCCAGGGATATTGGTATATTTGCCAGCTAAGCATGGCTTGTCCAAAATCTGAGATGCTTGCTCCTCATGCATGGTTCCAGATTTTTGGCATTTCAGACTAGGGATATGCAGCCCATATCCCTTTCTGTGTTTGATGGGGTTTATTAAAGACCTAAACTTTAATGGACCTTATGTCCCATGTTCAGAATTTGTGGTAAAGAATTGCATTTACTTGGATATTCTCTCTGTTTTTCTTTTATTTCTCTATTCTGAGGTACTCTTTCTTATCCTTTCAATACCTAACTAGTTTGCATGTGCATTTTTAAATCTCTTAAAAGTCCTCACACTTTCTCTAGAATCCAATTCCTATAGATACTGCTGTGGTAATTGTGAAAAGTGGATTGGCTTCCATTTCACAGCATATGTTTCACTGGGCACCAGGAGGAAAGTGCATGGTACATGCAATTTCTTTCTGAAGCATATACAGATGCCCCCAAAAGCCTTTCAGCCTCTAGTTTTGTATAGAAGTGCCCTCTTCCTGAAGAACACCATATTCCACATATGTGCATGCTAAGCTGGGGAGGGAGCCTCAGTGGTTTTAGGTACCATGTTGAGGCAACTTCCAATTGTTCATAGCTCAAGCAAAATGGACATTATGGGGAAACACTATCCAGTTAAAGAGAAATCAAAGCTCATCAGTATGTGCTTTGGTACATTTCTGTCTTAACTTGTGAGAAGAGGAGAAAAGGAAACAGGGAAATAGAGGAAGATGGATGAGAGAAAAGCAAGAGGGTGAGAAAGAGAACAGACATGAATACTTGACTTCAACAGTCAAGTGGATTCTGGAAAATGTTTGGAATAGTTCTACATGAAACCTGATTTCATCTTGTATTGACTAGCTCTCTGGACTCTAATCATTTACCATGAATTGGTGATGCCCACCTGAATTCTGTGATGAGAAGACAGTAGGAAGAAGAGTGTGGTGAGGGCACTGGCTCCTCAGAATTGATTGTAGATGGATGAGATGAAGCTTGAAGTACTAGAATAAGAGGGAGACTTTCTAAAGGGGGAATAATTGGTATGCCCAAGAGAAGCTGCAGAGACGACACAACCATTTCACTATGAAAATCTAGGTCCTCTTGTGGCTGGGTGACTCAGCACCCTGTCAGTTTCATAAACTCAGATCCTGGTGGTTTCTCAGGCACTAGTGATTTGTTTCTAGGATGCAAATTTCAGGCAAATCCAATGTGTCTGAATACAAATGTTCAATATATGTGACATGGGAAGAGGTGTGCCTTTTAATACTCTACATATTAGTAGCTTTGATATTCTAAAGTACACATCACACAGAGCTCCCTTTTTACTGTGACAAACTTCACACACATTCTTTTTATTTTCATTTTCTTCTGCTAACCCCTCTTGATGGATGCCTTAAGTACTTCTTTAAGCTGTGAGGCTAATTTTTAAATTGCATGGTCTTTGACTTATAAGATTTTAATTTTTGATTATACCCGAGAGCCTTTGTGTTTATGTGTGCAGTTTTTATATGCGTGCCCAAGAAGGGCAGATGAGAACTTTGGATCCTAAGGTCCTGGAGTTAAAGGCAGCTGCCTAGTGTGCATGCTTGACACCAAATACTAGAGCTCTGACAGAGCAGAAAGCATTCTTAACATCTGAGTTATCTCTCTCCAGGCCCCCAATTAAAAAATTTTGTTTTATTGGTGATGACTGATTTACTTTTATACTTTGGGCTCTTTGTCCCACCTGGTCCTGTGTCCCTTGAGCCCCAAATAAACACACAAAAACATATATTAATTATGAAACTGTTATCTGGAAACTAGGGCTTCTTATTGGCTAGTTCTGTCCTAATTATTAACCCATTTCTACTAATCCAAGTATTTCCACTTGGTTTTATCTTACTGAAGAAGAGTCTGGTGCATCCTACCCTCCTGAGCTCCACATGTAACTGACTGCTAAGTGTCTCCATAGAGACGAGAGCAATTCCCTGTTTGTCCCTTCTTATATCCTGTTTCTGCCCAGCTATGTCACTTCATGTCTGGCTAATCAGCCAATCAGTGTCTTATTCATTAACCAATAAGAGAAACAAATCTACAGAAACACTTCCCCCATCACAAGAGGAATCTTTTAAGTTTGTGCCTGCAACTAGTTTTTAAGTTTGCAACTGGTCACATAGATGTAAATGTGCAAATGCTTTTTTCTTCATTAATCAAGCTCTAAGAAGAATGTCTTTTGTCTGAGAACAGAATTTCAAACTCTGAAAGCAGAATTGCCACTGATATCAGAGCTTCAGTACTAACACTTTCTGGAGCCTGAGCACACAGACACTTGTGTACAGGAGTCACTGGGGAACTCACCAAAATCCAAGCTCTGTGTGGGTCTGTGGTGACGTGCTAGTCCTGTGTGGTTTTCACACACAGTTGGTACTTGGACAAAACTGTGCTTGATTTGAAATGAGCAGATTTTGGGAGAGAGGCTCTGAGGAGCAAATTATTGACTTGAGCCATTTAAAAGATAGATATTTGCAGCCAAGCTGCTGTGTAGTACTTTGTCTACTGTTGAGAATGTATGAGATGGGACAGTAAGAAGCCAAAAGGACAAATTAATCATATTAAGTAGATGAGGCAGTTTTTCTACTAACACAGCTAAGGATAAATAAAAGGCAAGTCTTAAGCTGTTTCCAACAAAAATACAGACCAGAAAACCAGCTGTGGCTTTTATTTATAAAGGAAAACAGTTGCCAAGTTTGAGAACATCTTGTGAGAGGCCTAGCTCGGAGCATGTAAAGACTGTCCTCCAAGAGCTCTGATGTGCTCCAAAGAGCATGTGGCTTTTGTTGGAGATTTAGAGATGGCCCCAAGGCACTCAGAAATGTACAAAAGCACATACTGAGAGAAATGGAAACAGTGGGAAGTGTCCACTTCACACATTGACCTGAGTTCCCAGCTAACCAGAAAGACCTGCTATTAGTCTCATCTAGTTACATAGAAGACTTATTCTACTGCTGTTGATCAACAAGTTATCAGTTGAAAATCATCTGTGGCTTGAAAAACATTGACACCATTTCTCTGTGCTAAATGTCTGTGGTTCACACAAATTTCCTATCTCAAATTCTTCTTATTTTAAGCTTATTAGATTGTTAAAGTGTATGTTTATATATGGGATCTACAGGCTATGAAAGTGGGCTGGAGTTATGGCTCCTCAGGTTAAAATGTTGAATTGGCATCAAGTATGACAGGCATTGAGAGAGACTACTGGCTTTATTGTCTCTAGGAGTCCTGTCTGCCCTAGGAGATAAACAAGACACGAAACCCTAGAGGAACTGTCTAATTTGAAAATATTCACATGCTATATCTCTAATGCTCATAAAATCACTTGGCACCTGGCCAAAAAAAAAATGTCCAAGGAGTTGGAAAAGCTAACCACCTTGCACAGACAACTTCCCAATGCTCACATATGAGCATGCCTCAGATGTTCACACCAGTCAATTAAAATGATAAGAAATAAATCAACTAATGAAGATCATGCAGCTAGATACTGGCTATGTAGACTGACATGACCTAGGATTTAATTCACCTAGGATATAATCAATAGCAGTAGAACAAACCTGCCATGTAACTACATGAGGCTAACAGCAGATCCTTCTGCTTAGCTGAGAACATAGACTGTGGGCCAACCTGGAGATCAATTTGCAAAGTGGAAATTTGCCCACCAATCTAGCATTTAATCATCTCTGTCTGTATGTTACAATTATTTTTTTAAACTATGAAGCTTATGAAAAATAAGTTCTAATTATTTTTTAGATTATGAAGCTTATGAAAATGTTTTAAATAGAAAAAGTCACTTAATTTAGCATGTTTCATATCAGACATTTTGTGCTACATATATTCATATGTGTTTTCATAACCACAAGTATGTACATTCATGCACAGATAAAATCTACGATGGTATGCCTATCATCGATATAAAGATACATCACCATATACATATGTGTATTTTGTGGTGTGTATGCATGCATACAGCTTACCATTAGATGATATAATCTATCATGGGGGGAGTCACAATGGCAGGAACTTAAGAGAATTGGGCACACTATATCCATAGGTAAGAGTAGAGCACAATGAATTAATTGATGCTTACTGATACTTGACTAGCTTTCTCCACTGGCAGAGTTCAAAACCTCCTGCCTAGAGAATGGTGCTACCCACAGTGAGAAGGCCTTCCCATCTTAACTAGTACAATCAAGACACTCCCCCATAGACAAGCCCACAGGCCAATCTAATCTAGACCATCCTTCATTGGGACTCTCTTCCCAGATGCTTCCAGAGTGCATGGAGATGGCTATTAAAATGAACCATCACAGGGACTTACCTCCTTAATGCCTTTGCCCCAAAGATTTTGACAGATATAAGAATATCCATCTCATGATTTGGGGGGAAATCACTCGAGTTTACATATAAAATGCTCACAAAAAAACACCTGGTGCCTACTTAATGTCATATGAGTATTCAGGATGATTATTCTTCAGGTCATATTACAAGAGCCTGCTCAATATGTTTAGTGGATAGATGCAGCCTGATTTATCCCTCAAGTGTTGCCCTCTCAGTTATTTCTGTTTGGTGCTAGATGGAGTGTTGACATGGCTGCCTTGATCCCGTTCTTCCCAGCCTTTGCTTAGTGGTGCTCCTATTCACTTCATCTCTCTCCTTGACTGTTGTTCTAAGATAAAGGATGTAATGGCAGAAACAGAATGCCAGCCCATACAGGGAATTTCCTCGAGGAAGGAAAATCATGACAGACATGAAAAGCATTCAGATTAGCTTGATAGGGAACAAATGCAAGTCTTCAATGTCTACCTGAAATCACAAAGTGGCCTATTTTGATATTAAATGTGAAATTATGCAGATAGTGATGTGATGATAGCTTTTGTCTCTAGGTTGGTCAGGCAGATGTTAGCACTGGATTAGAGTTTTGATAGCTATTTTGGTTTTTCTTCTCACTATAGAAATATTGCAGCTGGGGACTAGAGAGACGATGAAGTGGTTAAAAGCACTTGCAGAAGACCCAAGTTCAATTCTCTGTACCAGTACCCTTACTGAGTGGCTCATAACAGTCTGTGATATAACTCCAGGTTCAAGGGATCAGACACCCTTTTCTGGCCTCCATAGGTATTGAGTTGCTGTAGACAAACCCATATATAAATATAATTAACATACAAATAAAGTATTTTTAAATAAATAGAATGCCTAATGGCTTTAATAAGCACATCTCTCAGTCACACACCAAATACTTATCTGGCAGTGTCTACACACTTCTTACTCAAACATCAGAAATGGCAGGTGAAGACAAAGCTCCTTGTAGGAACTCAGACACTCACCGTTACAGTAAGTGCAGTGTGTAGTATAGCAACAAACATTAATAAAGATCTGCTAATTAGGGAGGAAGGACTCATGCTTTGCCTGACTGAGGCACAGACAGACACGCAACAGAAAGTTTCAAAGGTGCATGGAAGTTCACTCCATCTTCAGTCGTGGGGCCCACACTCTCAGAGCATGGTGTTCTGAAGATTGACACAGTGTGACCATATTATCAGGCTCCTATTGACCATGTAATTAAGCCAAGAAAACATCTTAACCTCATCCAAGCGTGCCATATGGGATGGGCTTTGCTGTGGTAACATCAGGAGCTGAGACTAAAAGTGTTCCACCTACCAAAGCCAGTGCAGCTTCCCCTGCAGGGAGCTCCATGGATATGAGGTTTCTCTATCATGCTGTGTGATAATTCAACTGTCCTAGGAGGCATTAGCCGCATTGAAGTCCCCTGAGAGCATGCTCATAGTGACAGGTCCTACAAAGTGTATTGCCTTTCTGTGACCAAGAAGTAAAAACTAAAGGGGGGTTGATGGGAATGCAACTCTGCTGCAGCTGCAGCTCCTTACAGAAGTCTTCACACTGCAGCCTTTCCAGTTCTGGGATACTAATAAAATAATACTCATCTAAGGAGTAGCTTCATATACTTATTAGCCTGAGAATCACCTGTAAGTTTTTCTGTAATTTTATGAAATATTACTCTACCTTCATGCCTGTTCATAGCAGCAGAACCATTTAGGGCACAGGCATACTCAGTATGGATTGATCACTTTCCTCTAAACCTGTGGTGGCTCATGCCATTGATCCCAGCACTGGAGAGGCAGAGGCAGGTGGATCTTTGAGTTCAAGGCCAGCCAGGACTACACAGAGAAAAACCTATCTTGAAAACTAAAATAAATAAAAGTTTTAAAGGGGGGAAATTACAAGTAATACCTTGAAATTTGAGCTCACAGAAATCTGAACATCCTGCAGTCTGGGTGTCCTTTGCTTTAGAGAACATAAGTAACGGAGAGGACTCTAAGAGAGACATACAGGAATCTGCCTGGGAAGGGGGAAAATATAAGATCTCCTGAGTAAATTGGCAGCATAAAGGGCATGGGGGAGGGTGGTAGAAGGGAAATCTGAACCTCCAGGGAACCTCTGTGTGTCTAGCATGGGAGCACTACTGTGGTCTTCCCTGACTCCCTGGCTCTTTTCCTTGATCCAGTTGAGATTTTATTCTGCTCCTTGTTCAGCCCAAAGTCTTGAATCACCCCTGATTCCTATCTTTTTTAAACACTACACAGGAAATCTATAAGCAAATCTGTTTGCCAAACACCCCAAAGACAGGCATCCTTAAGTGGTCCAAATAGTCCTGTCTCTGTTCTCTCTACTTCAACCCTGCCCGGCATTTTCAGCCTGGGGAGAATGATGTGGGAATGACACCAGCATTTACTGATCTAAAACAGGTATTTGTCATCTCATTGTTTCTTGGGTGAAGAATCCCACAGCAGGTGAGATGGTAGTTCTACCTCAAGGACTCTCATAAGGACATGGTCAGGCTGTCAGGCAAGACTGAGGTCCACTAAGCCGTAAAGGCCTGTCTTTCAGGGTAATTCAAGTTACTAGGCATGCATTGTTGAATAAGCAGAAAGCTCTCCTCCACCCCTACCTGGGCTTCTGAAGAATTGTCCTCCCATCACGAGGCTGGCCAGTCCAGAAAGTATGAGGCAGCCATGATGCATCTATGACTGGACTTTGCACAACACACACCATGATTTCCAGGACACACTATTGGATACATGGGTCAGCCCAACTTAGTGGAGAAGGCAACTGAACTTCAGTGTGACTGTCCCAGGTAATGATCACCCGAGGTCATCCTGTACCTTGACCACTATATTCCCAGTGGATTTTGTCCACCTAGCACTCAGTTTAGTACCTTTATTTTTATTATATTTCCATTTTCATTTGTCATGTGTGGTGTACATGTGTATATCATGCATGTGTGCATATGCATATGGTTGATGTTGGGAGTCAGTTTTGGTCACCTATTTTTCCTACTTTATTCATTGAGGCAGGGGCTCTGAACAAACCCCAGAGTTCACCAATACAGACAGGGTTTTATTACATCAATCATACTCAGGATTTCTGTGTGAACAACTCAGGGATGCTTTCCCATTCAATTAGCAAAAAAAAAGGTCAAATTCTGCCAGGTTTGTTTCTTTGATTTGACTGACCTACAGTTACATCCCCCAAAACTTCTCTGCTCTTTCTCCCTTTTCTCATATCTGCAGCCACACTGGCTCCTTCCTTCTCTTTAGAAGATGACAATGACAGTCCCATTCAGGACTTGTTGTTGCTGGTCCCTTATTGTGTATTGTTTACCAATCCCCAAAGTGTCAGTCCTTCACTTCCTTTTACTTTCTGCTCTAACATCTTGCTCCTGGGAGGGCTTTTCCTGACAGCAAATGAATGGCTTCCTCCAGTATCTACATCCCTTCATCTGACTCGGTTGATACACACAACATTTACAAGATGTGATATTGTAGTCTGCACTTTTAAAACTCAATAACATGTTATAAACACTGTCTGTTACATTCCCATTTGAAGTGCTTGTATATGTGCTGGGTATATCTCAGCCTCAAGTAGAAGAATATCTTATCTTACCTTAGGAGATGAGTAAATATGTGTGCAACCAGAGACAGAAGAAGTGATGGAATCCTGACTTTAGGCTATGATTTTTTTGTGTGTGACTGTATTGTTACAAAACACCTACTTCTTTAGCAGCATTGTCATTGAAAAGTCTCCAAGGCACTGGAGAAATGGCTCAGTAGTTAATAGTGCCTTCTGCACTTCCAGAGGACCCAAATCTGATCCCCAGCACCCACATCAGGTGGCAGATCTATGATTTCCTCTTCCATGTTTTGATTTTTGTATGTTTGGCATATTTTATTAACAACATAACAAATATTCACAAAAAATGAAAGATGGTTATTATATTTCAAACATGAGAGATTAATTTTTCATTCTTGGAAATTTTTATATAGGTATAAAATAAATTATTATTATTATAACTACCTGACTGTTTCCCTGCTCTAACTTTGCCTAGTCCACTCTCAAACCCTCCCCTTCCTGATTTCATATCTAGTTTTCAATTTTTTCTTTCACTGATAACCAACTCTTTCCAATTAGTGCTGTCCTTATGTGCATGGATGTGGGGCTATCCATTGGAAGATAGGAACCCTACAAGTGGTTCCACCCTAAAAAGAATACTTTTCTGTCTTCCAGCAACTATCAGCTGCTAGTAGATGTTTAGAAAGGGATAGGGCTAGAGACTTTAGACCCCATCTGCTTTGTGACTTAGGCTGACTTGATCTTAAGTAGAACTTGTGCAAGCAATCACAGCCATTGGGAATTACTGAGTGCAATAGCCATGTTATGCCCAAAAGGTAGAATTTCACTTCATTCCTCCTGATCCTCCAGCTTTTTGGTTCTTTCTGTTTCCTCTTCTGTGAAGATCCCTGTGCCTTGGCAGAAAATGAGGGTGGAGATGTTTGCAAACCTTTCCTGTTTAGGACTGAGTTCTCAGCCTCTCCTTGGCACTTTGACCAGCTATGAGTCTCTGCACTCCCTGCTATCCACTGCAAAGAGAAGCTTCTCTGAACCAGCTGAGAGAAGTTCGGGTCTATGAATGGAAACATAAGTTCAGAGGCTTACAATAAAGCCAAAGAACACAGTATCTGAACCTTCTAAGAACTCCTAGTTGACATTTAAAATTCCCTCTATCACTGTACAAATGCCTCTTCCCACAGGCTAAAATAGGATGAGCATTTTGTTCTATGTTTGTATTGATCCTAGAGAAAGTGGGAACTTGAATGCCCTTGAGTAGTTGGCTAGTTAGACATCTGAACAATGGTCTTGGTTCTAGTTTCATTTCTGTTCTGTGACAAGTTGTCTTGACCAAAAGCAATGTCTGGGACAAAGTGGTTTATTTCCACATACAACTGCAGGTTGCAGTCCATCATTGTGGTGACACTAAGGCAGGAATTTCAGCTAGTCACATCACATCCAGTCAAGAGAAGAAAGAAGTGAATACAGACATTCTCATCCAATTGCTTGTTGTGTTCAATCAAGTTCTCTATACACAGTTCATTATCCCTGGCCTAGGAAATGACACTGCCCACAGTGGTGTGGATCTTTCTAAATTAGTTACAAGATAATCCTACATAGACACTCCTGCAGGCCAATCTGATGTAGACAATTCTTCATAGAGGAGCTCTTCCAAGGTGATTTTAGGTTGTGTCAAATTGATAATTAAATTTACTCATCACAGCCCTCCCGCTTTATGTGCTCCCAAATTCATCTTTGTTCCTTCTAGACTTACATGCTATGAAACCCCTACTATTACGTGATACTGCAGTAGCAAGTTTATGATGACAATTCAGCCCTGTCATTGGTTTTGATTTCTTGAGATCTTATATTTCTGTACCAGTGCATTTACCTGAGAATCAAAAGCAATGCAATATAATCTCCTTAGTAGATTTTAGTCTACCAAAGAGTGTTTATGGCCTATTAGGAGTCCCTGGTCTGGGAATGAGATGGGGTTTTGATTTTGCCACAAGTGGTTGGTGTATTTAAGGAAATCACTTTGGGTAGACTTGAATAACTGCAAAATATGTCTGAAATTCTGCAATTGTGAAAGGAGAGAATTGACGTCATGGGGTAAGAAAAAGAAAGTCTAACAGAAAATGCATACCTTCTTAGATTTCATGACTTTGTGACTTATTTAATGACAAAAAGAAACTCCAGGAAGAAAGGAATTTGCCTCAGCTTATGGCTTCAGTTTGAAGACCACCATTGTGGGGACTTCAAACTGGTTACATAGGTAATAGTTCACATGGAAAATATCCCAATAATTATTTGCATTCAGAATTCTACTTAGATAATTATGACATTATGTCATTTTTAACCTCCCAGTCATCCTCCAAAATAATATGAGCAATTATTATTCCCACAGCCTTGAACATTAAAATCATGTGTGTTTAGTGATCAGTTCTAGCTGACAGAGCTGCTGAACTCTCTGTATTCAGGTCCCACCTTTAGCAAGAAAAACCATCTTGCCTACCAGAAGCTGCCCCCTTCCCTAGAGCTGCTGTTCACCCACAGATTGGGTGTTCAGAGAGTGCACCAGGCCTCTCTTATCAGCTTCTGGGATTGTAATTTGGGATCAGCCTTGCTCCAGGAGGATCAGAGGGGGTAGGAATATGCCTGGTTGCCTTGTGCTGTCTGGAAGAGGTCAAAGTGGAATGGCTATGGGGTCAAGGCCAGGGGAAGCAGTGGATGGGACATAAGCAGGAAGGAAGGGATAATTTAACTGAACCCAGCTTGAACTTTCAAGCAGTTCAGTTAAGGGCCAACACTGACGTCAAAGCTGTTTCTTATTTTATACGTAAGGCTGCCTCCTGAGTAGCCCCCCTTCCTTCTGTCAGTCCCAAGTGCCAGGCCAAGACCTTTTGGCTACTTTCTCATTATAACCTTAGTTCAGGTCAAGGTTTTCATAGTGTTTCCCCTTTTTTGTTCTTGCAATATGAGGTCTGGCTACTATCTTTATATCATGGCTCATGGAAAAGAAGAATGAACAAAAGCCTTAAATATACCTGATTGGTTTTATATCCTTATTCCATTGGGTTCTATGTCTCAAATAGCCTCTCTTACAGGGACCACATGCATGCCTCTAGCATACTTAAACCTCCTTTAAACAAAGTACAAAAAAAATTTTAAAAACTAAATTAGACTTAAATGGTTTCACAAGCATTTGTGTGCAGCACTAGCAAATCACCCTTGAGTCTACTATGTAGTTAAGAAAAATAGTTTTATTTTGCATACATACTTTGATTTGAGTCATCTAACAGTGTCTCTACCAGTTCATATATTATCCTCACCTCATTTAATACTTTTGTGTAAAGGCTAGCTGCTTCCACCAAAGTGGATACCATTATGTGTGTTACATCTTTTAGCCCTCACATGTCTGTGATGGGGGTTATCCCATTCTGCTCTTCTAAATAACAAATCAACTAGTCAAAGGGAGATATGGAGTGTTCTGAGCCACAGTTCCACCAGGACCAGGTCCTATGATCATTCTCCAATAGTCCATGGTTCTTCAATGATCACAATTTATCACTACCATAAACTCAAGTGTAATAATTGCTGTTGTTGGTTTTCCTTAAACTATGCATTCTCTGACTTGTGAAGTTTTCCACTGATGTCTCTCTCTCTATGACCATCAAGAGCAAGGCTGTTGTGGGCTTCCATGACTCATCAGGGCCCTGTCTGCATCTTCTTGTTTGTGACCACAGTCCTGTTTATGTCTCTTGAATGGAATTGAGTGAATCTCTGTGATTATTTTACTTAATAAGTACCTATTTGGTGTTGATAATGTAACTGGCAAGGAGGTTAAGATATATAAGTGGATAAAGCATGTAGAAACTCCTACCTTCAAGGAATTTATAGCTAGTTAAAGGAAACAAAAAGTGAACAGAATATGGGAACTACATAGAAATAGAAGGTGGCAGTGCTATAGAAAGAAACCAAGTAGAAGGAAAGCTGGGAATAAACTGTGGTTTCAAGTACAATGACTCAGGGTGGTCATAAATAAAAGGGAGCAGTTGAATAAACACCTGAAGAAGGTGAGAAAGTGGGTGGCATTAGACATATCTGTGTATAATAATGCTGTTTAAAATATTAAATAATAAAATTAAAGGTTGCAGGATTTCTTCATCCAGTTGTAGCAACATTTAATTAATATTGGATTAGAAGAGACAAGAGGAATTACTTTGTTCTTCCTGATATACCTCTATTTTGTAAGGTGAAACCTAAAGATTGATAAGCCCCAATGCAGATCTTTAGTCTTAGATAAACCAAGAAATCCAAGATGCCTACTGAAAAGCTAGACCACCCATCCATATACTTATCCACTCATCCTGCTTCCTTTCACCAACCCATCCATCCATTATTTTTTGCTTCCATAATAAACTATTATACTTACTCTAAAGATTACTGCCCCAAATAAGACAGCAATGTCATCAAATAAATATCTTTTCTTTAGGCTTGAAGACCCAAATAAGAAGTGAGCCCACACTGAGGGATTCTATATATCTAAGAGCATAGTGAGCAATTGAGAGTACAATTACATAATTTGTTTTCAGAGGAGAATGCCATTTATTCTAATTCAGTGGTTCTCAACCTTCCTAATGCAGAACCCTTTAATTTAGTTCCTCTTGTTGTGGTGATCCCAACCATACAGTTATTCCATTACTACCCCATAACTATCATTTTCTACTGTTTTAAACCAAAATGTAAATATCTATGTTTTCCAATGATGGCCTTGGTGACTCCTGTGAAAGGACTTTTTGACATCCAAAGGGGTCATGTAAGGATAAATGTTTTCACCAAGGCACTCAAGCCCTGCCGCTATGTGGTTGCCTGAAATAACACACAGAGTCTTATATTAATTACAATGCTGCTGGACTAGGATTTCTTATCTGCTATCTCTGTCTTAAGTATAAACCATATATATATATATATATATATATATATATATATATGTATAGAGAGAGAGAGAGAGAGAGAGAGAGAGAGAGAGAGAGACTTATTGAGGACGACAGCAGAATGCATCCTCTCTTCCTGGCAATCACATGGTGACTGCTGAGAAGAGAGGTGGAGCAAGAGAACTATTTCCTGTTTATCCCTGTTTATATTCTGAGTCTGCCTGCTATGTCACTTCCTGCCTGGATCACAAGACTTCTCTTTACTACATTTCCCAGAATCCTCCTTCTATCCTAGTCCCGCCTAACTTGCTTCTCTATTGGTCAACAGTATACTTTATTCATCAACCAATAAGACAAACATATACGCAGAAGGATGTCCCCCATCAGGGTCATGACCCAGGGGTTGAGAATCACTGCTGTAACTAAAGGTCATGAAGTGACTTCTCTTTTAATGAAGACAAGGTTGACATCACTCAAGCTAGACTGGAAATATCACTGTGAGAAATAGAGGCAATTCCTTCCAATTCAAAGAATAAATGGAATATCATTAGGGAAAATAGTAACTATGTTATGTTTTGTTTTAGACCTGGATAGAATCCACATTACCATGTCCCCATGTCTCTGTCTCACACTAGTGAAATGGACACAGCACAGGAACACAAAAGCACTTCAAAGTGTGCCTTGGTGTACCTGTTAAATATCCCAAGCTATTATTGACATCCTCAGTTTTAACTGATATGTAGGAAATCTTTGATTCTTAAAGCACTTTGTTTCTTATTAAAAAGAAAAAAAGCTTTCCACATCTAAGCAGCAAGTGAAATCACCTGGGGAGGATTTAGAAATGTCTCCTCGCTCCACACCCAGATGTTTCAATTCAGAAAGTCTTGAGTAGGGCAACAGAGCATACATTTCTAACAAGCACCACGTGAATTCCCATAATCAGCCTGATTCAGAAACTGCCACGGGGCTTGGCAGCCACAGGACTGGGAGCTGCTGGCTTCTACAGTGTAGAAACCTGAATGATGGACTGATTTTAATTTCCACTATCTTATACACATGAAAGCCCTGAACAGGAAAATGCCCTGTATCATTGCTTCTACATGCTGGCATATTTTGACTTTCTAATGGGTGAGCTTCGAAATGTTAAATTGTTTGAGGTGATTTACATTTCTTTTCCTTTAGGTAGTAGGAAGATTGAGACACTTTATTTTATATCTATGGGGAAAGTAATCTAAAAGAATAAAGTGATAGATATACAAAGTCTGTGCTCATAAAGGGGAATGAATTGATTACCAATTGGCTTTGCTGTGCATGAGCAGTTTGATGAGCACACCTGAAAAAATGATCTCAATGATGAAGCCATCTCCAGAAGCCAAAGAAGAGGGATCAGGAGATGGATTAGGAGATGGATTTTCAGATTCCCACACTTTGGTTAGAACTGTCAAATAGTGATAGTTTCTTGTATTTAAGAATGTCCTTGATATCTTTCTCTGGTTAACATTATTGGACAAGACACATAAAACAATCAGTATATTGCATGTGGACAAAGGGCTGAAGGCATGTGCCAGGGACCTAGTGATTGCTTCTTCTGACACAGACCACTGGAGCACTGCAAACCTGACTAGTTTTCCTGAGTCCACCCTTACCTAGGCTGTGTGTCACAAATAGGTTATTTAGTCTTGAAGTGGTAACCAAGTGCTGAATTAGCATGGAGTCAATTTACGGTTAAGAACCTTGGTAATAAGGCCAGAGAAAGTCTTTTGCTTTGAATTTCAGAACTGGGCAGGAAAAGTGGTTTAGCAGTTAAAAGCACATACTACTCTTGCAAAGGACATGAGTTCAGTTCCCAGCATTCATGTCCAGTGCCTCATGACCACTGTAACTCCAGCCCCGGTGGATCCAATGCCATTTTCTGGTTTCCTCAAAGGGGCACATGCCCTATCCCTTCAAACACACATATACATCATTTAAAAATATTAAAGGTACAGAATTTAAGAACAGAATTTAAGAACCATCTCAGATTCTTAGGTCAATATGGGAACCACTTTTAACTCACTAAAATAGACAAGATAAAAAAGACATAGATTTTCTTTGGCTGAAAGAATATATACCTAATCATAAAGAGGGATATCATAGAAGTCTCCAGAAGTATACTTGGCTTTGCTAAATCTATGCTTACCATAACTGTGAGACATCCTTCATGGACCATTGTCAACCAGCTCATCTTGCCATTGCTTACTGTCATTACCCCAGGTTTGGTACTGCTTACTGGGACTTATTTTGTGTGCCAATTGCAATTAGCAGCTCTAGGCTGGTTAATCAAGGACAGTACATCCTGCAGGATGCAGGTGGCCCTTCTCAGGGTGCTTAGCAAACACCTCCATTATTGTCCAAGCATCAGATTCTTCTGGGCATTCTGTATTAGCTCCTTTTCCCTGAGCTAAGGGGAGACAGCAATTGATGACCAGTTAGGCATAAAGGAATGACTAACTCATACACCTTCCAGGTCCAGGATACAAAGGAGCACACCAGGTGAGGCTTTGTTCAGGTACTTCTGTACTACCATGGCCTTTACTGTAGTCTTCTCTCCCCATTTGGTAAGATAGGCCAGAAACTCCAGGCTGACCTCAGCTCAAGTCAAGTGGAACAGAAACAGAACACTGTTTCTCTTATTCTGTGATGTAGATAATTCTGAGACATGTTTTTCCCCCAGTGTGGCTTTCAATATTACAATCCTTTGGGCAATATAGTACTGTCTTGTCTTCCATCAAGAGGCAGTCTCCTTCGACAGTCTCCTTCCTTGGCCTTGGATTGGCTGGTCTTTTGACTTGCTGTCTCTAAACAAAGTGCTGCAGATGCACTGTGCCTCTTCTGGGCCCATCCCTCAAGAGCCTTGAAAGCATCTATAACCACTTGTTCTGTTCTTTGGTGTTTATTTAAGGACACCAAAGCAGCTTGTACTTAAAGAAGCCACTCTGGGGCTGTAGGGATGGCTCAGTGGCTAAGGGCAGTTGCTGCTCTTACAGTGAGCCTGAGTTCTGCTCTCAGTACCAGTATCAAACCACTAACAACAGCATGTAATTCTAGCTCCAGAGAAGCCAGCCCTTCTTGCCTCTGCAGAGACTCATATGTTGTGTAATGTTTTCCTCTTTTGTTCTTTTGGCTTTTTCATCTTTTTTGGACTTTTTGGGGGCCCACCACCCAATTCCCAAATAAATCACACACAAAGGATTATTCTTAGTTATGCATGCCCAGGCTTAGTTTGGCTTGTTTCTTGCCAGCTTTTCTTAACTTAAATTATCCAATCTAGCTTTGGCCTTGGGGTTTTCATCTTTCTTTATTCCTGTATACCTTTACTTTCCTTCTTACTATGTGTCTGTCTGTGTAGCTGGGTAGCTTGTGGATGATTGGCTGGTTGCCTGGTTGGCTTGTTGGCTGAGTGGCTGGCCCCTCAAGTCCTCTTCCTTCCTCCCTCCTTCCCACATCCTTTCTTCTCCCACGTTTGTCCTCATGTTTATCCTCTCCTTCTGTCAGTCCTACCTATTCCTCTCTCCTGCTGTTCAGTTCATTATTAGACCATCAGATGTTTTAGACAAAGTAACACATCTTCATGGAGTTAAACAAATGCAACATAAACAAAGTAACACACCTTAAAATAATATTCCCCAACACTTATATATGTGTGAACACACATACACTGTACTGGCACACATGTACAGGTACACGTGTGCATGCACGCGCGCGCACGCGCACACACACACACACATAAATATAAGTAAAATCAGCTACTGGATGAAGGGTCTAGGATGGCATTTAAGGGAGTCATCAATCTCATTATAGGGGAAGGGCATTTAAGGCAGCCTCTCCACTATTGCTTAGTTTGGTCATCCTTGTGGATCCCTGAACATTTTCCTAGTGCTAGATTTCTCTTTAATCCTATCATGGCTCCCTCTATTGAGGTATCTCTTTTATTGCTTTCCTTCTCTATTCTTCCCCCAACTGGATCTTTCTGAACCCTATGTTCCCCCCTCTCCCCTTCTCTCCTCTTCTTTCTCCTACCTCCCTCTGTACTCACCCCCCCCACGCTCCCAATTTGCTCTAGAGCCTTCATCCAGTGGCTGATGGAAGAAGAAGCAGAGATTCACAGTCAAACACTTAGCCAAACTCCAGGAATCCAGTTGTAGAGAGGGAGGAGTGATGAGCAAACAGGTCAAGACCATGCTTGGGAAACCCACAGAAACAGCTGACCTAAGCAAGAGGGAGCTCACAGATCCCAGTCTGACAGTTGGGGAACCAGCATAGGACCAAACCAGGCCCCCTGAACATGGATGTCAGTTGGGAGGCCTGGGCAATCTATGGGGCCTCTGGCAGTGAAACCAGTATTTATTCCTAGTCCACAAATTGGCTTTGGGATCCCACTCCCTATGGAGGGATACTCTCTCAGCTTAGATACATGGGGGAGGGCCTAGGTCCTGCCCAAAATGATGTGATAGACTTTAATGATGGAAGGCTTCACCCTCCCTGGGTATTGGATGGGGGTGGGAGGGGGGTTGGTGGGGGACATGGGAAGACAGGAGGAAAAGGGAACTGGGATTGGTTTGTAAAATAAGGTTGTTTTTAATTTAAATAAAAATTATTTTAAAAATAAAATTTAATTAAAAATAAAATTTAAAAAATAAAACAAAAATATGGGCTAGAGGGATAGCTGAGCCGTTAAAAGTTAGGCTCACAACCAAAAATTAAAAATTCACTTATAAGTAAAATCAGTCAAAAGAAGCTGCCTATAAAGAGAAGCATGGGACATAAGACAACGTGAAAAATTTTTGTCTCAGAGGACTGCTGAGTCTCCCACCACATCAACCAGCAAGGTTCCACTCTGGTGAGGGATAAATTTCCAAACTTCTTGTTGAATCCAGGGCTACCTTGCCACTGAATGAACAACTCCTGGCCAGAGTGTTGCTCGGGCTTCTAATCTTTACACTTATAAACAAGAGTATAGTTACTATTCTAAGCCACCAATTCATAGGTTATTTCATTTTCTCCCAACAGCAAACTGGCCTAGTCACTCCTCACCATTCCCTCAAGCTAGAGATGACATTAACTTGATTGGAAACAGGAGGGCTTGTGCCTACTCAAGAGTGTGACCCAGGAGAATGCAGGATGTCCCAGGAGTACTATGAAGGCACAGCCCTTAGATGTTTTCCCCATCTACTCTGCTTCTAATGTCCCAACCTCTGCTACATTTTCGTTTCTCTTTGAGTTCGTGGAAGGATAGGTCTACTTCTATTTCCCGAGAGAGACAGGAAGCTCTTTATCTACAACAGTTTTGCACTGGTACAGCCAGGACTTCTCTATGCTTTGTGCTTTCTTCTCCTGTAAACCATAGCTTTCACAGTGTAGTACACTAAGAAGATGCCTCAAATATCCAGAAGCTGAGGACTGAAATTCTGTAACACCGGTATATATATAATAATATGCTGTCGTGTCAAACATATCTGTGAACATTGATGGTAACATTCATTAACTGAAAAATCACAGGAGGAAATGTAAAATGCTTGGAGTTTATGATCCACTAAACACAAAAGATTTAACATTCAATTTTGGTTCTATTGTCTCATCCTGAAGGGTATAAGAAATAGCCCAAACTTTCCCAAACCTCAAGTCTCCCATGGGCAAGAGAATTGTATTTAGAAGTTGTTAAAGCAACTGTGATTGAGCTCAACCTTCTCTCTGTCTTCACAGTGAAGTGCTGGCTGCTAACCTTTGTCATTTAGGCATTAGACATCCTGGGCTGAACCCAATAGCATAGGGAACTCTTTAATTGGACCTGCCAGTGATCCCTATTTGATAACAATGAAGAGTCTATCATAATGTTTAGACATTGCAATGTGTCTAATCTTGCTCTCAAAGCTTCATTCCTGGTGCCTTCTGAAGTCCTGAAAGCCATTTCCTTCTGCCTATGCTGCTAAGAATCCCAGGCTGGGAGGCTGTTTTCTCTGTTCCTGGTCATAAAGCAAATAGATTTGAACAGTATGCACATGAACTTGAACTGGCAGGCATTTCAGGGAGCCAGTGGACCAGCACACAGAGAAAGAGCACTGGCTATAGACATTGTGAACTTTAACTGACCTTAAGTCCCCTGACTTCAGTCAATACAGCCATACCACACTAAGAGTTCCCATCACCACTCAAATGATCTTTATCCATTACTCCATTTGATTCTGCCTTTACTCTGATTTTGGACAAAGCCCCTACAGAAGCTTGGACTGGTTTCCCAACATCCTTGATTTCATCTATGGTCTCTTCATCATGGTTTCAGGGGAGAAATGAGTTTGTACACTCTGTAAGTTGAACAAGAGACATGTTGGAAGTGGTAAAGGGTAAATTGCATCTATGTAAGACAAGCTTGACCTGCTATAGATTTCAGTGAGTTTTGGAGTCCATAGTGTTATTGGGTAGTATGTAGCACACACTATACTTAATGGGTTTGAATATTAAGTAAGGGAATCAAGAGTCTGAACTCAGATACTTATTAAATACTTTGATCAGTGTGCAGAGTGTCTCTTAATATAGATCCCCAAGCCCCAAATTCAAAATGCCTCAAATCTTTTTGTGAACTGACATGATGTTTAAATGGAAAATTCCTTATTAGCCTTATTTTCTAGGATAACAGAAACTTAATTGTGATCAATATATTTGTCTTGTGTGTGTGTGTGTGTGTGTCTGTGTGTCTGTGTGTGTGTGTTTCATAGAATGATAGGCTGAGGGACATACTTCCCAGGAATCAGCAAGAATCTCCTTGGAGAATTCCTATGTTGTCATCTCAGATTTTGTGGATGACACAGGTCATAAATCCTCACAGTGAGTCAGCATTTATACAATCTCACCCAACCCCTGATATTGCTGGGATCTGGGAGGTAGCAGAGGCTGTAAGCAATTATTCTCACCTCACCTCCAAAGACACGGTGTCCTCTTCCTTGCATGAGTCCCTGAAGACAGCTGCCTGTGTCCAGGAGAGGGGAGCCAGACTCATCCTGATGCAGAGTGGTAGGAAGCAATGGCAAGGTCTCCTGAAAGCATGTGTGTGGAATTGGAGCTCTCACCTCCCAAAAATGACCATTCACCACATCCATGCTCAGATGCTGGTCCTGTCCTCATAGATGAAATACTTTTCCTCCCCAGGCCCCTTCAGAATCTAAACCTCCAGTGCTCTGGGAGTTGAACTCACTTGTGACTCTCTCTCTCTCTCTCTCTCTTGTCTATGAATTAAATGTTACTCCTGCTTCTATACAGACTTCACATAACCCAGGCTATGTCTTCGCCAGGTTTAAATAAGTCAGTCATCATGTTGAACAAAAGAGGATGGAAAGAAAAGAAGTCTGCCATGTTGACGAATCTACCTTCAATATTAATTCAGGTGTAAAGTTTAAAAGCACTGTGAAGGTCATGAGGCCCCTGGGAACATGGGCGTATCTGGAACATCATTTAAAAGCAGCACAATCAATGACTCTGAACTTTGGATGTTTGATTGATCAAGTACCTTTGTGTTTCAAGATAAGTATCTATATGACAGGAGTGTGGTGATGTATTTTATGATTTACTAAAGCTTCCATGAGGATTCAGAAAGCAAAGAAGCCTGCCACTAGCTTCTTACCTCTACCTAATACTGAAAGGGCTGATTCTGCCTTCGTGAGCTCTCACCAAGCCTCAGACTGCTGCCTCCCAGTGTGACTGGAGAATACATCCTTCTATCCTCAACATGGCTGGAGAACCCTGCTTTTATCTTTTATAACCTTCTAGTGCTGAGATTAAAGGCACGTGTTACTCATTTAGACTGATTCAATCTCATGTATCCATGGGTGGCCTTGAACTCAGAGAGATCCATCTACCTGAGTCCTAGGATTAAAGATGTGCACCACCACCCCCTAGCTTCTGGCTTCTGGGATTAAAGCTGTGTGCCTGACTTCTATGGCTTGTGGCTGACTTTGCTTTCTGAATCCTCAGACAAGCTTAAATAAATCGTAAGTAATATATCACTACACAGGAGAGGAGACACAAAAAGGCAGCCTGCTAATACTGTGTCCACTGCGATTTTCCAAAGAGCAGCAAGTATTTTTAACAAGTACTGCTGAATTTACACTTGTGAATCAGAGACATTTGCTTCATTTTATCCAAAAATATTTATTTCTCTGTGTGTGAGCTGCCATAAATCTTATTGTCTTGATAATAAGCCCACAGTTGTAATGATGAGACAGCTCCTTCTCATAGCTTTTTCTGTCTTTAGTGGATGTCTCTAGTCATTATATGTTACTATTAAAAGGTATTCACTTTTATCTTGAAGTGCAGAACATGTGAGCAAACCATATCTATCAAGAAGGCTAGGGTAACAATGATCTTTAAAAAAACCCAACATATATAATTTCTAAATTTAAAAACAGCACACAATCTGACCCAATCACTGGTACAGCCAACATGGAAGACCAGCATTTTCATAATTGTAAAATTATATAATTATTCCTAACTCCTGGATTCTACCACCCTCATGTTATCTTAAACATCAGGTTTGTGGGTGACAGGTGTCATCAGAGATGCTTCTAGCTTGTATTTTTAAACCCTTTCATTTCAGTCATTTCTCCATCTATCATCTATCTAGTTCAATGGTTTATGCTACAGCTCCATTTGAAAATCTAAAGACTCCTGATGAAGTATATTCACAATTACAAGTGTCTTCAACAATATTGCTTGTTTAAACTCTAAACAGAAGGAAAAACAGAACTTGTTTGAATATTGCACTGTTTCTGGAGTTGAATGGCTTCCACTGAGGCATGACTCTTGGAAAGTCACCTGTTTATGATAGTCATGAAATGCTTGTATTGGATTTCATTTGAACATTGTACTGTAGTATCTATTGTTCTGGGTCATGCAGAAACACATTTATACCTAACACCACTGAATATAGTTGTTACTTTTAAATACTCTAAAATGTTTAATCAAATGAAAACTATATTTGAAAATAAACGAATTTTTAAAATTATTCTGCCTCCCAACACTCGGGAGGCAGAAACAGATGGATCTCTGTGAGTTCTAGGCCAGCCTGATCTACACTGTGAGTTCCAGGATAGCCAGGGCAATTACAAAGAGAAACCCTGTCTCAAACAACAAAACAACAGTTTTATTAAAAAAAATGGGACACAGGAAGGGCCACATAGAAGGTAACAGCCCTGCAGTGAGGCTGAGGTCATACGGGATGGCCACAGGAGTTTAACCTGTGTAAGGGAGGTCCCAGTGATGCCTGGATCCCTGATCTTTTTCTTCATAGGTTAAAACCTCCTAAAAATAATTCTTTGTAGCTCCGAGTTCAGAAAGCCTAATTTGCATGAATACATAATGTGCTGTGTGTGTGAATACCAAGCCTTTTTATCTGAGCCTCTGAGAAAGAAGCAGAGACAATAAGCAAGCCGTGTAGCTCTCAAAAGACAGACAGGCAGGGCATTTGTCTTCACCCCCTCCTTTGCTGCAGGGGGATGTGGAGGAGGATGAGGCATAAAATTTGTATTCCTTTGATTCTCTGGAAGGCCCCCAGGAAGAAACCCAAGAAGGTAGGGTGTTTGAGAAGACAGTGTGAGCTGGCATGGGCTGACCCAGGCACTTTGGCTGTGCCTCTAATGCATGTGGGTTTTAAAACACCTTACCATGGATACACTTGCTTCACAGCCTATCATAGAGTACAGAAGTGGGACTTGTAGATAGATGAGCTTCCCAGCTCATACACTCTGAGCCCAGAGTGCAGGTCACAATGTTGCTATACATCTTTCTCAGGGTTGACTTCTTCCAGCTCCAAAAAGAATATGGCCTTCCTTTTAAATACCAATATAAACTAGGAATCTCACCCCAAGAAAGCTCTAGAAATATGAATTTCTACTCAAGTCTTCATAAAGGACACAATCTGTGCCATATCTTTACAGTAGCTCCATTTTGGACAACCAAGAATTCTGTATGGAAGAAGCAAATTTGTTTACTTTACTCTCCAAAAATCTCTCCATTGATATAGAGTTCACATGACAAGAACTGCTGCTTAAAAAGAGGGAAGATTTAACATAGTGTTGGATTTCAGTGTGAGTGTGAGCATGTGAATATGTGTGAGAGGGTGTGTGTGTAATAAGTGAGTGAAATATGTGAAGACATGTAAATGTTTGGATGTATAAGGCCTGTGTTAGTGTCTGCAAAAGTGTGTGTAGGTTTGAATGTGTGTGTGTGTGTGTGTGTGTGTGTGTGTGTGTGTGTGTGTGTGAATGTCTGTTAGAATGTGAATGTAAGCATGAATATGTGAATGTACGTGTGTGTAGTGTGTAGCGTCTATGTTTGAATGCAGGCATTTGAAGATTTACTTCAAAATTAACAGAGCACGTGATTATGTTGTACAAGTCATGTTGAGAAACAAACCAGGTTCTGTTTCTTAAAGCTTTGTAAATGAATGACTGAAGCATCACTTGAAATTTCCCAGCACTACATTGTCCAAGGATTTGAGACAGACAGCATTGTCTTAGTCACTGTTCTGTTGCTGTGAAGGACTCCATGACCAAAGCAACTCTTACAGAAGAAAGAATTTAATTGTGGGCTTGTTTAAGATCTCAGAGGGGTTGTGCATTATCATCATGGTGGAGGGCATGGGGGGAGCATAGAACAGTAGTTGAAAGCTAAATTCTGATCTGCAGAAAGAGAGAACAACACTGGGCCTATTGTGTGCTTCTGAAACCTTCTAATCCTTCTCAAATAGTGCTATTCCCTGATGAATAAACTTACAAATGTATGACCTATGAGGGCCATTTTTTATTCAAACCACAGCAAACATCTTAGTTGGACATAACGTGAAAAACATTGTGAGTGCTGAAAATATGGTTCTCTTGGTGGCAAAGAGGCTAATGTCAAAGTTGCAAGTGAAGAGTTTATGTAATTCTATTTTAAAGAGGAAGAAGCAATGTTTCTAGCATATGACTTATGCAATATAACTTAATACTCTAAAGTAAGGAATATGCATTTAGTCTTTCTTCTTTATACCCCCAGGTTTCTATACTTGAGTCAGTCAAGAATATTTCCTGGTATTACCTAATTGGGGAGATAGATTTGTTTATAATCTCACCAGAACTCAGCTCATTGCCCATTTCCCCAATTACATCAGAAGTGTCCTAGAATCCTGCTTGCAAATGAACCGAGAACCATCTCAAATGCTGTAAACTCACCAGGACAATCAGAAGAAAATGGGAGTTGAGATGGAGAGGGACCGAGTGAGGAGAAGTTCAAGGGGGATAAAGGACATTAGGGATGGACAAATGTACCCCTGCTACTGCAATAGAGATGGAGAAATCAAATCAAAGGGTTCATCATGGTGTGCTCATTCAATTAGGAGGTCTACATGCTAAAAAGACACTTAGTCCAATTTAATGTGCATTCACTTGTGTCCCATTTGTTTAACAAAAATAGCTTCAAACACTGAGGACCTGGAATGCTCCAGAGTTCTGGGTACCAGAGAAATAGAAGTGAGTCAGAGACACAGCAATTCTCCTATGAGCTGGCTGCCAGATCCTTGGCATCCAGGTTCATGGCTTGTGTTACTGAAGCAAGCTGGTATAATTCAGCAACCAGAGATTTACATCTAGGAGATGTAAAAACATAGGTGCATGCCTTTAAATTTGTCATCTGTAAGTATTAAGTTGGGCATTGAAGAGTGATAACTACTGTCTAGAATTGAGAGGGCAGGAGAAGTGTTAGTCGAGCAATGCTACAAAGCATGATAAAATCCTAACTGAAATGACTGAAGAATACTGTGTGTCCCTGCCAGAATCAAATAGGACTTTGACATTTTTATCAGAGTGTAATATATGCACATAAACCACAAGAGAACAGATATGCCCCTTCTATTGTAAATGGGTGGTTTCTAATTCTGTGCATGTTCTGGGTACATGTATGGAATTGGCCAGAATGGAACTGTTCAATATCAATAGGTATTGACAAATGTTTTCCAAAGTAAGTTTCTGAAGTCAGGGGTAGGTGTTGTGATGTATGCCTATAGTTCTAGAACCTGGGAGGCTAAGGCAGGAGTATTAATGTGAATTTAAGTTCACCCCCAGCTACATAGCAAGTTTCAGGTCTGCCAGAGATACATAACAAGCCCCTAACTCAAAGAAACATACATCCATACATACACACATATGGATATGTATATGTATTTATATATCTATATCTATATAAAGCTATAAAAACTTATTCTTTAGAGATCTAAGCTAACAAAACCCTTATCTTATTATGACAAAAAAATAAAACAAAGAAGGAAAGAAGAAATTGAAATGGGAAGGAAGGACAGACAGAAGGAAGGAGGGAGGGAAGGCATGTGGTAAGTGAATAAACAAAGTCATTGCCAAGGATTCCTAGGTCCTTCAGAGGCTCATAAGCCCATAGTATCTTTAGTCTTTTTTGTGCTAACTACCCTCTTGAGTGCAAATTGGTGTCCTGGTATAGATTTAACTGCATTTTGAAAGCAGAAGATTGGGAAAGTGTCTCCTGAAGGATTGACGCTTAGAGGAACAAGACACTCTGAAAGGGAGGATGTGTCAGGCACGGTTGTTTGAGGCAGCTGGAGTAGCATAAGGCAGTTATGGTGATCTGGGGCAACTGTGAGCCCTTCCTTCATGCTCAGGATAATAAATAAACACTGGATACCAAGAAGAAGAGAAGAGCAGACCAGAGCTGTCTGAGAGATGAGGGAAGGGAATGGTCAGGAGGACCTGTTACACCAGGTTTTGGGTAAAGAGACTTCACTCCCTATCTGGTTAGACATCTGGGACTTGATATCTGTAGTAGCTATTCTTTAAAACCTTGAGGTCTAGCTGGTCAGGGTGGTGCATGCTTTTAATACCAGCACTTGGGAGGCAGACACAGGCAGATCTCTGTGAGTTTGAGGCCAAACTGGTCTATAGAGCAAGTTCTAGGACAGTCAGGTCTACATCGAGAAAACCTGTCTTGAAAAACCAAACCAACCAAACAACCCCCGCCAAAACAACCTTGGGACTATAATACACTTCACAGCTATACAAAGGAACCATGGCCACCATCTCAACCATGCACTAAGAAAGCCACTTGACCATTTCCCAGGCCTTGAGTGGGAGAGGGCTCCCTGCCACACACTGTCTTTCATTGCTGACGATGGGATAAAAAGCTGCCCTTGTCTTCTTGTTGATTAAATGAGGGCCTTGTGTAACAGCATGTGCTCATGAGCCCACTTAGGACCTGATATTGCAGCTGAGAGTCATACCATTAGAAGGGGCATGAGGGGACAGGACTCTGACACAGGAAGCCTATGTACCTGTATATCATGCCTTACTACAGGTTGGACTTATAGCTTCTGTGTTACTCTTAGGGACTCAGGTGGGACTTCCACCATGGCTAATCATCAACATGGAAAAGAGAAGGGTCATCTTATCATGTTTGTGCATAAGACAGCTATGGAGGGCACAGTGGCTGTTCTTTATATGTCACTAGTTTAATCTCAAAAGGTGAACACTGCTACCTAAAGTCATTAAAATGACAATCTATCAACCTAGAGGAATCAATTGAGAGGAAATTAAAAAATGATAACATGAAGAAATTTCACCAGATGTTGGTGTTTTATGAGCTGAGTAGAGGATGAATATGTGTATGTGTGAGGGTGCTTAAGATGATACCACTGTCTAAGGGACGTCAATGGTGTCATGTGACTGGAACCTCAGTGCCTCTCTCTAGACTGTAATTTCTGTCTCTACAAGATGAGGCAAATGACTTTTGGGTATGCCATAATGCCTGAATCTTCTCTCATTAATTCCTATAATGCCATGGTCTATAATTAGCCCACCTTAATATTCTTACCCTAGACTCTCAATCTAGAAAATTAAGATGATGAAAATGTGGAAAAGAAAAAATGCTTAGAGATGTTTCTTTATATCACCTCAAAATACTGCAAAATTTTACCTTCCCTTAGTCAATATTGGTATTATATCATGTATTGTATACAGCTGAAGGGCAATTACTTGTTTGGTATCAGTTATTATTGGTCAATAAAATTATCAGAATACTTACCCATAATTTCTGGTAGAAATTGCCCTAACACTGGGGCTATGCAGAGGCAACAGCATTGAGGTTTTTAATCCATATAAACTGACATGATTAAAAGTAATAACATTTGAGAGTAATTATAGAGACTCTCATGAACATTAATTAGGCAACAAATGGTACCTTGGAGATCAATTTCTATTTATCTTCTTTGTAGATAAGAGGCCTAGGATAAGTTTCTTATCAATAAAACAACCTGAAATAGTCCCTAAATAGTAGGAAAAGCATCCCAACTAACAGACTTGAAAGCCATTAGGCGGCAATTTCAGCTACAGAAAGATAAGAAATTAAATGAGATCTTGAAATTAAAGAAAAAAATGATTAGAGAACATATCTACATAGAAAAGATCTGAGCATTCACAAATACCTCACATTCCATATCTGTCCTTTGATGTCGTGCTAAAACATGGTGATTATGACGTCTTAGCTACATGGCACTTCAAGGCCAACTTGAAGTGCCAGCTCATTTTGCTCAGATGGAAACAAGCCCTGCTGGGAGGTATCAGCAAATTACTTTATTAGTGACTTTGATGCCAATTGATTCGGGGCCTCGGATCCTATCTCCTTTTGACTTGTCTGCAGATATTATATAAGGACTCTATCTTGTCAGCTCATCCCTACAGGGTTTTGCTGAGCCTCGGAACCTGCCTTCCTAGGCTTGTACTCTTGAACGTCAGTGTTCATCATTTCTTTTTGTATAGAATCCAGCTGATTGCATGGAACTGGACAGGATGTAGAAGTAAAAATAGATGCTATAAATGACTGGGTTGCTCACACAGATGTGCATAAGGCTAGGCAGGTAATACAGATGAGCTAGGTGGCCCATGGAGCACACAGGGACATCTGGAAAGAGCTTGCCATCATGAGAAATCAGATGCCATGAGAGAGAGAGAGAGCCCAGGTATCAACTGGTCCTCTGGGTTTCCAGAAAACCCAGAATATCACAATTCTTTGGGCGTTTGCTTATCTATTATATGTAGGTGAATCATCCCAACTGCAGCTAAACACCCTGATGAAGCAATATTTTCCTGTAGCCTATGTTAATCCCGTAAGTTTCAATATTCAAACTCATCACAAAAATGACAAACTCCAGGGAGGATCCCAAGCTCCCTGTTATGGTCTAAAGTGAATCACATAAAATCCCATTTTATAGCTCAAAGTGGTGAAATACAAGTAATTGTCTATGTTTCAAAGAGATGGTTTGCAACCCCCAACACCTGAGACCCATTATGTTCTCTGTGGGAAACATTGTGCAGGTCAGAGGAAACAGAAGATTAGCACACAGGGCACTTCCAATCCTCAGACATTTGGGAAGTCCTGGGGCCTTCTTAGACATCGGCACCTTTGTGTGAGTGTGTGCCATGTGACATCAGGAGCTAGAAATCATAGAGGAAGGTTTCCTATTGAGGGGACTCTCACACACTGTCAAGTTAGTTGTTTAGGGTTAACATAACAAAATACTACAGATGAGGTGGCTTCTATGGTAGAAACTCGTTTTCTCATAGTTATGGAATCCTCAAATCTAAGGTAAAGGTATCAGGAGATTTGATATCTGAGCCTCCTTAGCTGACAGATGTGTCCTTCTCACCATGTTCACGTGTGACTTTCTTTTCTGTTTGACTCATTCTGGATACTCATGCTGGTATCCCTATATGTGACATCCATGAGTGCACCAGAGACCAATGTCTGCTGTCATCCTCAGTTGCTCTGCCCTTATTATTTGAGACAAACTCATTTCATTGAGTCTGGATCTCATTGTTTTAGCTGTGCTCTCATGGCCAGACCTCTCTGTGATCTGCCTGTCTCCAACTTCCTGGGCTGGAGTCACAGATGTGGGTGCTATGAATCTGAATTCAGACCTTCATATGTATGTGGCAAATACTATACTCCTGAGCTAGCTATTGATTCTCAATTTCTTCTGAAATGCTACTGTTGGATCTGATTAGCATGCCATTAACAAGACCTGTTTTTAAATTCAGGGGCCCTTTAAAGGTCCTTTCTCCAAAGCCATTACATATAGTATGCTTGGGGTTAGGACTTTAGCATAGGAAACTTGAGTAGGATATAGTCCAGAAAAGTCATGCACTGGTAAATTTTAACCATAACCTTTCAAGGGAGAAAAATTCCTTAGTTGTAGCATTTGCCCATTTCCATGATGGCATTGCCTTCACCTGTTTGTTATATTCCTGACATGACATCCCTTAGCAGGGATCTGGGAATATAGCTAAGACAGCATAGCACAGTACAGCTGGCCTATCAGAGACAGTAACCAAGAGCATAGTGAAATGAGTAATTAGAAAAACAAAGTGCTTTAGAACTCATTTTAAATAATCACAGTGTTTAACAACTTTCTTGAAAATTTGACAGTGGGCTCAAAAGGGCCAGGACAAAACAGTATCTGGACTCCACTGAATGGGAGTTCCTTATGCATAAAAAATAGCAGAGCTAGCATAGAAATGGCAAGAAGGCCAACTGCCTGGCATGGCATGGAAAAAATACATTGGAATGGTCTGTATAGAACATCAAGGGGAAGACCATGGAGTCTTAGGAAGGAGAGTTGCTTTTTATAAGGCTGTGCATTTATGGAGTACAAGGGGAAGAGAGTGCCTGGGTTCCAAACCCACCTTTCCCCAAGCAATATTGATAATATGGAGCAGAGCACAGCCTCCTGAACCCGTTTCTTCCTCTCAAAATATGTTCTCCTGGTATGAATGTGATATTTCAGACAACTTTGGACCATGATGCCACCACTCAACGCAGAGCCATTGAGCATGTGTTTCTACAGCTCTAAGCTACTTCAGAAGAGAATTCATGGCTAAAGTATTTGTCTGCCCTCATGTATCATACAGTCATTGCAGAAAGTATACTTAATGAAAAGCAAAAAATGCAGCAATGCTATGTCTAATAGTAAGATAATGAAAACTCTTTCTCTGCGGAAGTGTGGGTTTTAACATTCCTTCCAGTGTTTCTGACATGGACAGACCATTGGGAGATGCTAGAACTTGGGCTTCCTCTTCTTTTTCCAGCTCTTTCAATGACTGCTTTGGAGAGTGACAGTTCCAGATAAGCAGCTTTGAAATTGTCTGGGAACTTGCTGGAAGTGCAGATATATGGCCTCACGTTGACCTCTTCCACAAAGCACTCAGGAGTTAGGACTAAAGATGTAGAATTGATGCCAATGTGTTCTATGAAATTGTGGACTTGCATAGCCCCTCTGTGGTTGGGGAGAGACAAAGATTTGACTTCTGAAAACACATCACATAGGTAAAAAGTGGTTTTTGGAAGGAGGAGGAACAATGAGAACCAACAATTCTGTGGTCTTTAGTGTGTTAGGGAAAAGCTGGGGGGGTGATGAAGCTGAATTAAAAAGGAGGCTGTTTGGGGATTGAGGATTTAGCTCAGAGATGGAACGCGGTCCAGCAAAACCAGAACCCTGGGTTCAGTCCTTAACACTGCTCCAGGGAATCATTTATGTGGAAGTAAAAGGCCAGCCACCTTAACTTCATACATTTCTAAGGAAACATTGAGTGTTTAGTCTGTATTTTCAAGAAAGTGTTTCATATTCCTGGAGAACATGGCAAAGATCCAGGCTTTTATACTACTGGATATGATTGCCTGAGCCATTCTCATTGCATAGGGGCTTATCTTTCTTTTCTTGCAGCACTAGGCTTCAGAAAGAGCTGGCCCAAGAGGGGCCAGATGCGCTCTTATCATAACTTATGGCTAGGAGCACTTCTCAGTGTCCACTGGAAAGTAACAGGATACATCCCTGTGTTACCAGGTGAAGCTTTTCTTTGGTTCTAGTCTTCTCAAAGGAAAGAATTCAGCTGATGGAGAGAGATTGAATTCAAGCAGAAGTTTATTTAACAAGCAAAGTGCACTTGAGATAATGGGGAAGACTGACCAGCAATGCAATCTACTTGATCATCCCCTGTGACTCCACTTTCATTACTGAAAGCTCAAGATTACTTTCCCATGCAACATGGTGTCCTGTATTGTGCATTTTAAAGTTTTTATGAATAGTTATGAATTTAGGTGGCATATTCATGAACTAAAGTGACACCTTTTCTCCATCAAATTATGAATGACCTTAATTTTAGATATCCTGTGACCCACTTGAAAAGTCCAGGAGGGCCAGGGTCAAATTCACCATGAAAATGATATTATAATGCAGCCAGGGCTTTTGGAGGACAGATCCTTCCTCAGTTCCCATGTTTGGAAACTGGGAGAGTTCCCTGAAGACTTAGTTTCTGATAGAGTGGGAGATGGCTATTGTTAAGTATGTTGAACCCCAAAGCAGTGCTCTTGTTCTCAGAAGACCAAGATCCAGCTACATGCTCTTGGCTCCCTCCTTCGTATATCCTTGCCCACAAGAATCTTTGATGTAGGGATGACCAAATTCTTCATCACCATAGAATACTTTAAAAAGCAAGGCTGGATTGAGTGATGCCCATTTCTATTCTATAAAGAGGAATTTGCTAAGGGAGAAGACTGACTTGAAGAAGTTTTGCTTCCAGCTGCTTCAAAAGCCAACACTCCCACTCCCATGCCCATCACCCAGCTTTCTCCATGAATATTATTCACTATCATAAAACTTCAGGCCAATGTTGAGAAGCCAGGAATGAAGAGACTATTTAGTCCTTCTTAGGAAGCAAAACCCCTGACAACCTACTAACCAACTCTGGCATCAGTAAGTTGGTCTTTGGCTCTGTCCAGCTCTTATCTACTTAACTGCTTCATAACAAGTGACCTGGGAGTCAATTCCAAGTGGAAAGCATTTCAAGTTTCATTTACAGATACATGGCCCATGGGAGCCTTTTCCTGGGTCTTTGCTGATGAGTCTTCTTTGCCTTTTCAAAAGCATGGCCGGTGGGAATCCTTCCCCCAGGTGAATCTAATCCATTTCTCAACTGGTTCTCCGACACTTGGAAGCCCTATTTAGCACTCTGGGATTCTCTGTGTATTAAAGGAATCCTTGGAGAGATCTGGGTCCAGTGAATAAGTCACACGGAGCACATCAGACTGTCTTTCATCATAGGAATGGGCACCAAGGGTCAGAGTACTATTTCATCCAAACCTGAAAAGGAAATTAACATGGCACTGAGAAGTCAGAAATCCTGTCCTTGTATTTAGCATCTATGGGATGCAGGGTCCCAGAAAACAACCCAGAGTGGAAATAGCTGCCTCATGATGAATGAGACAGAGCCACTGAATTTGGAGCTGCACAGAATATGGTGGCAGGAAAGACAAATCACACTCCTCAGGTCTTGCATACTTGGAAAGCCCTCCATTCCTCTGGGAGACAGATATCTCATGCCATCAAATTGAGCTTTCAGTGCTGAAAGTGGAATCATGCAGGTTGATCAAGTAGATTGAATTGCTGGTCAATACCTTTTCTATTATTATGTTACTGGGAAATAATTATTGCCTGCTGTATGAGCCTGTGCAAGGTGGAAAAAGACTGGATAGAGTGAAAGGAAAAAAAAAAACATTGTGTTGTTCAACTTTGTCCTCACATGTGCTGAAACTAACAATGTGAGCCACTGACTAACTTTATTTTTTTTAAAAAAATAAAACTTCTCCTATGGTTTTAAGGGCTGTCATTAAGCTAGGTTGGATATGTAATTCTGGAATTGTAAGCACAAGAAAATGGTGGAGGCACACCAGTATTTAATTCTATATCCTTGTGTAGCTTTGGTTTTGTTTTAAAATTTTATCTTGATCTCCGAGTAATGGCAAAGATGTCAGCAATCTTTTGAAAGAGGGTAAGGTGTCAGGGTACTAAGTTCATAGCACATTATAATTTGTTTTACATTTTCTCTGCTGCTCCCTGGCAACCACTAACATTAATAAATCCAAGCCTGGGGAAGCAAAGTATTTGCAGAGCACTAGGGGATTATTTGCTGTTTTGTCATATAACTTTGCCGAAGTCTTATGGCTTTCTAGAGAAGCTGTGGAAAACCTTAGTCTCTGAGGAGGATCCAGTGTTCACCTGTGCTGCATGCAGCTGCCTCAAACGCAGCGAATGTGCCTTTCTGGCTTCTGCAGGCCTAAGTGTAAGTTCCACAGTGATCAAAGACACTCACTTTGTTTTTTCTTCTGAGTCTTTAGTGGATTTTAGGTACTCAAATACTTGTTGACAAATTAAATGCAAAATCAAAGATCTCTTTTTGTCTCAAAGATATAAACTGGCAAAAATGCTTGAATTTTCCCATCCCTAGATATTTTTCTAGAAGCTTCTTTCCAGCCACATTTTAGCATGGAAGTGTAACCCTCCGCTGTGGTGAGCTACAGTAGACTTCTTCACTCGGAATCATTGACTACATTACACTCAGGTGCAAGGGTGTGAGAAGAATGTTTGGGTCATGGTTCACTGCATTTAAGATGTGTGAAGGACCTCAAGGTGTCATAGGATACCTTTTTCTGAAGGTGGTGACAAACAAATTGTGCCTGGATCATATTACATATGCCCTGGGACAATGTTTGTCTTTGTGCAGCTTCCCTAAACCCCAAGAGTCTGGGGCCAGTTAAGTGGCTTTCTAACACACAGCTAGGCTTGCACACTGAGACATTCTCAGGAAAGGGCACCAAGGAGCAAGTCCCCATCCTTGCCTGCTCCCTGGACTAGCAGCTCCCTCACAAGCTCCCATAAGAAGAGAAGAGGTGTCTCAATGGAAGTGCATGCCCTGATCTCCCTCTCCCTCAGAATGAGGGCAGCTTTTCTTGTGTGAGATTGGTAGAGTAACACGATGAGGAGAATCTTAAGGCTCCTTTGTGGTCTGTTTGCTTCCTAGTCTTCTCTTACCTGTGGACCCTTCTTGTCTCCATATGCAGTAAGCACACAGGGTTAGGGTAGGGGAGGTGGCCCCAGGCAGGAACCATCTGAAGACAGGCTGATAGGCATGTCTTCTTATCAGCCAGAGAATCTTGGGTTTGAGGTTTGCTTGGTTTGTTTGTCTCAAGTGAGAGGCCAAGATTAAATAACCCAGTTGTTCATTTACTTCTCTAGGGTTCTAATTTGTCTATCAGAAAAAGAAAACTGAGAACAAACAACCACCACAAAAACCATGAGACTGATCTGAACAGAACTTAGAAGAAAAACACAATTTCAAAAACTCATTTCAATTTTCATGATTATCTCTAGTAAACTTGATACCCATGAGATGTTTTGATTGATAAAAGCCATGGAAGGGTACCTTTTCCTTAGATAACCTCACCCATCTCTATGTAAGGCACAGATTATTAATTAAACTAAAATTATTTTCTGCTGCTGCATAAACTTGGTGGTTGTTTTCCTTTGCCAACACTAGTGAGTGTCAGTGACAATGGCCACTATTAAAATCAGACTTTAGAAGTTTCGTAAATCAGTGAGCTGGCCTATTGCTCTTAATTAACCCACAGTGTGCACACCAGAGTCTCTCTCCCCACCTTCCACATTCCAAAGACAAGAAAGGTAAAACAAAGACAGTAAAAGCTAATGTCCCTGTGGGCTGTGAAAATTAACAGCAGGATTTTTCTTTTTACTCCAAAGCCATTTTCAGTCATTAGTTGAATTGCTACATAAATGCTAAGAACTCCTTGTTGGTTTATAAAGTTAATCCTAGCCCAGGAACAGGCTGACTTCTCCCCTGATCGAGTGGATCTCAAGTGGAGCAGATAGGGAACTTTGGGACATGGTTGCATATCCAAAGCAGCATTCATTTTAAACTTAACAGGATCATCCTCAGAGAAGCAGAGGTTTAAAAAGAAACTGGGGAATACACAGCACCTGTCAGGATGTGTGGGGATCATACAAGTCTGGACATAGTCACTGGTTCTTGGAAGGATAAACTGGCAGATCATTTAGCAGGAGGTGGCAGGGAGGTACTGGAGGCAGGAATCAGAAGGAACCCCACTTTGGTTTAGTAACTGACTTCCATGAATCTATCCATCCTCTAAATACATTCACTGACGTTTGCAGTGATGTAAGCATGAGAATGTATCGGGGTAGGAAGGTTTAACAAAGGGAAGGAAAATGATTGAGTTGTCAGTTCTTGGGAGAAGACATTACATCACATTGTGATGATGATATGTTGTAACCATTCCATGCTTGGTGAAAGCCTGTAGAGTTGAATTGAGACTTTTGTATACTTGCTTAAGTCATTGCACCTACTTGTTAACTATAAAATGGCCTCTGGTTGTCAGACTTTCATCTGGAGGTTTTGCTCTAATGAATGTGTTTCTTCTATGCTCAAAATAGCTAGGTGGTAGTAATGGCACATTTGTGATACTGCTTCATTTACTGTCAATATTTACTAAATAGATGCTTTACAGGAGACTATGACCTTAGGAAAAAAGGCTAGGCCCCAGGAATTTTCAGGAAAGCAAAGCAGAGAAAATTAAGTAGCAGTCACTCATCTACAGTGAAATATAACCATCAATTTAAGACTTCAGAGGGAAGCTGAGCCCAAGGTGAGTCTGGAGTCAGTGACAGCATAGGGCTCAAACCTTCCTCAATTGTAGGGTGGGTGGGGGAATGAGCTTTGGAAATGAAGACACAGTCAATCATAAAGTAACCACCAACATCTCTAAGAAACAAGGCAGAGGGATAGAAGGTGCCATTGGAAGATGCCGTATCTGTAGCCACCACTAAATGCTTTCCAGGAGCCCCCAGGATATTACCAGATTACAGTACAGCAATGCAGAACTGCCTGTGAATGGCAGAGAAAACAAAACATCTCAGCACAGGAAGGGTGGTGCCTGGTCTTCTGTCTCCCGGATCTCTGCCTCTTTTGGCCAATTATGACTTCAAAACATACATAGGCAGATATTCTGGAAAATGAAGTTTATTCCAATCACATTGGCCTAGTAAATAATACTACAATAAATATGTATCATCTTAAGCCACCCATCTCATGCTGTTAAAAACACATGTATTTAAGAGAATGCACATGTATTCCTAGGCCAGACCTTATGTCCTTATTTTGCAGAGGGTAAATAGATTGAAATGTTTATCTGTTCATCAAATGCAGAACTCTGGAGGACTGACTGGTCTCCAGAATTCTCCAGGTTTTCTGAAGCTGCTGAGTGGTCTGTTTACTGAGGTCTATTCACCTGGGGTCTGTTTAACCAAGGTCTGCTCACCTGGGGTCTGCTCACCTGGGCAGAGTGCTCACCTGGGGTCTGTTCCCCTGGGGTTTGCTCACCTGGGGTCTTCTCCCCTGAGCAGAGGTTGCATTGCTCTGGGGAGATTTTCTGACCCCCACCAGTCTTTTTAATATATGTGGCTGTGAAGATGAGCTATCAACTTATATCAGATATCTCAAATGTGGCTTGAGTGAGTCAGCTGGTGTGGTGGTGACCACCTGTAATCTCAGCACAAAGGTGACTGAGACAGGAGGGTAGGGAGTTCAAAGCCAATCTAAATAAAGTAACCCAGCCTAAAAATACATAGCTGTATAAACAAAATTGCAGGAAGAACTATGACATTTTTAGAATGTGGTGCAAGCCTATTTAAAGACACTGGAAGTACAGCCTTTGTGGACTTGCAGTGTATCTCAATGGTATAACATTTTCTCATCATGAATAGGTCCCAGCTTCCATTCACAGCACAATACTAAGTAAACAAGCAAATCTTTAAACTGAATAAATAAATAGAGAGGGCAATGTCTTTCACACAGTAGGGCAAGATAAATACTGGATGAACATAGGCAAATGGAACAATGTTTGAGTAGAGGTTTCTCCCCGTAGAGGGAGAACATACGTTTCATAGGACATTGTCACAAACTAGATGTGCAAAGAGCATGCTTTCAATAAGGTGTGTGTGTGTGTGTGTGTGTGTGTGTGTATGTGTGTGTGTGTGTGTGTGTGTGTGTGTGTGTGTGTGTGTGTGTGTATGGGTGGGTGTGTGTGCGGGCACATGCCTGCATACCTGTATGTGCAATTCTCACACAGATATCTGCCATCTTCCACTACAGATGCAAAGACCTTCTCCCCTTTCCTCCTCCCTTTCTCTCCCTTTCAGCCAAATAGCAATGGTAAGACAAAGTTATCAGGAGGAAGTGCAGACTTAGCCAGCATTCCCTTGTGACAAGTGCAGTTGAGCTCAATGCAGTTTGGACCACCTCTGACCCAACAATGGGGATTGTCCCTTGACAAAAGTCTGTACATTCCTCACCGTTTCCCATCTTGTATGTGATAGAATAATTATAACATTATAAACCACAATCAATGGAAGATAAGAACAGGTCACTACAGATTAACCTCATCACAAACACAATAAACTCGACATCTATTTTATTAAATTTTAATTATTAGTCTTGCACAGTAGCTATTCCATTTAAGGATAGAAAGATGAGATTAAGGGAGTGAGGGAGTTTCTGTGTGTTTGTCAAATGAAGTGATGTGTCTGAGGACAGGAAGCTACACTTCACTCCAGAGCCAACTCATAAGCACTGCTGTGCTGTGACAGAACATGAGACTTGTGCCTAATACATGTAATCAAAACAAATCAACCTTTCTAATGTCCCAGCCACCATAGTGTAGTGACACAGTGTTTATAGATCTGTTTACCCTGGTGATGATCTCAAGAGTATTATATCGCAAGACTTGGAAATTCCAACTTCAGTTTCTCCTCAGTGTGTGGAACTTTTACATCGCTACCAGTTGAGCCATTGTCAGCTGGGGACAGTCTATGCAAGGCTGTGCTTGTTGCCCTCAAGCTGTGACTCTTCACAGGAACCCATACAAGGACATGTAAGAGAATCGGTGTGTCCAGTCATCTACCCATCAGGGAACAACAGTTGCACTTGATCTCAAGGCTGTAGTCTACACCCTGAGCCTGTGAGCCTCTGGGGCAGCAGCAATGGATAGAGAGCATCACAGGCAGTGGGTACCATAGCACTGGCTAGCCTGTGATTCTTTGCACCACATGGAACTTCTCTTTTCAGATGTAGGGCTTCCATGTTTAGCTCAAGTTCTCTGTCAGGCTGCATGAAAGTTGATTGGTCATAATTTTTTATTATCTTTAGTATTTATGGCCTCAAATTTGAGTTGTTTCTCATACTTTGTACTTTTCAATCCCTTGAAACTCCAGCTAAGTTGGCAAAAATGAAAGAATTGGTGCTGTTGGTGTAGGTGTGAAATAGAGCGTGCTGGAGACAGCTTTGTGCTGTGAGCTGGGGGAAGAGAACAGAGGCAGACATTTTGGTCAACACCAACCCTGAGCTGCACAGATGAGACACCCTCACTTCTCTCATTTCCATGACCTCATATCCCAGCTATCTCTGACTATGCAAGTGTGTGGCATCTCTATTCTGAATTTACCTGTCTCAAGTAGGTGCCTTAAAAGAAACCATGAGACTGGGTTCATCTTTTCATTTAAGTATCCATTCAACAGCATTTACTGACTGCTTGTTATCTGTGTGCTGAGCCCTGGGGATGGGGTTGGACTGAGGGAAAAGGCTGGCCATGGTAATGGTGGAATAGAGACAAGGCTCTCCCATGAGACAAACCCCCAGAGCCAACCACCTAGATTGTAGGCTCTGTGCCCACATGCAGCCAACCTCACATGCATCGTGTTTTTGTGCAGGCTATATTCTGGAAGCTTGTGGGCCAGCCAGGTGTCAGAACATCATCACCGTAAGCCCATGGCCAGCCATCTCCCAAGAATGCTTGTTTATGTTCGGGGTGGGGCTCAGAGTGACGACCAGATTCTTGGAGCTTCTCTGGTGTCCTGTCCCAGAGATATTCTTCTGTCTTATAAAACCAGGTTTTGCTCTCTGACCTGTGGTACTTTGAAGGTCGGGTGTGAGTGGTGTGCTTACTAAGGTTGGGTATTTAACAAAGTCTCTGTGTGTGATGGTTTTATTTCCCTCTCTCAGAATTACTGCTGGCTCTAAAAGAATCAAGAACTCAAACTTGTGTGAACTCCTCACACCTTTCCAAATTCAACAAAGCTGACATTTATGGCTTTGTTGAAGCAGAGACATGGCATTCGGCTTCAGACTGTTTGGACTGTGGAGTGTCAGTATAAATAGCTTTGATTGACTTTTGAATCGTGCACATCTGGAAGCAATTTATGGCATTCCAGCTAGATTAAAGAGCATTTTAAAGGAATTTCACCAGCTTTTCCCCCCTCCTGTTGGCCATGGTGAATAAAGTTTCAAAGAGGGTTTAGCTGCTGTTCCTCCTAATGTAGATGATAGTGAAGTCAAACTCAGGGCAGATGCTTGCAGGGGGAGAACAGTGAAGAGGCTTGTTTTGCTGAAAGAACTAAGTGCAGAGCCAGAGCCAGAGGTGACCTTTCCTCAGCTGTTTTGTTCACACTGATGGAAGAGAGAAAGCTTCAGTCTCCAGGAAGCTGCTGTGGCTACCCAGAGCCCCTAAACTCAAAGGGGTCAAATGATTGACTTGAGAGATAAAGCAAACAACTGGCCTCAACACAATGGAGTAGGCAAAATCAGGCATGTTGGCTTTCATTTACAGGCACTATGTGGTGTTCATTCAGCAGGAACATCCACTATGCACTAAGGGAGTAAGGGAGACAGAGAGAGATGGAGAAACAGAGACAGGAAGGGACGGGGGAGAAACTCTGGGCTCCAGAGCAAGCACACGGCAGGAGGACCAGTGGATTCCTCCTGTAGCACATATTCTGGGGAAGCAGAAAGATACTACATGCTGCACTGCATATACATTACCTGTTATCCACCCATCGTTATGGTTAACTTACAGTCAGAGGATTTTTGTCCTATGCAGCAATGCACTCAACTTAGTTGGAAGCTATAGAAAGAGTGCTTGGCCAAGAGTATGTAAATGATACACACGTATGTGAAAACAAGTCGGAAGATGAGAAACAAGGAACATTCCAGATAAGGAGCCAGAAATTCTTTTTGTTTTTAAGCCACCAGAAATAGTAAGGAAAAGCCCAGCAAGGCAGTTGTTTTCCCATTTAGACATGGAGAAGATGAGGTTCTAGTTGGCTATAAGTCTTTCCAGATGCTCCCAAGAATTACCTCTCATCCTATTGTGAACATGCACTTCCTTGACACACAGTTTATTCTAGGTAAAGTTAGGTCCCACTACTTCTGCAAACCTCAGTTTCCCCACTTTGTGTCGAAGATATCTAATAGTCTTAGGAAACCAAGGAATCCATGTAAAACTACATTTGCATATAATATGGGCAACATTGGAATGAATTCAATGGAAACTAATGTTTGTGGTGGGTAAAGATGAAAACTTCTCTGGAGGGTGGGACAAGAGGAGATTCTTTTAGGAAAGGAGACATGCCACCAGTCTCTCTACCCTGAAGAGGAAAAATTAAATAGCCACGATTGGCTCAGGTGCCTCTGCTTGGAGAGAATGACGCCCACACACGGTTATCACGGCAGTGCCAAAGCCACTGTGGTCCTTCCTTTCCTTGCTGATGCATGGGGTCAGGCCCTTCTCCTCCTTCCTCTTCATCACTCAAGAAAAGTGATGAAGTAGTCCCAAAAATGTGGCAAATTGTCCTAAAAATCACATAAAAGTGCAATTTAGAACACACGTTAGGCTGAAGAAAACCGCCTTTGTTTCGTTATATTAGTTTCTCAGGGATTTCTTTCCTAGGTTGGCATTTCAGTGAGGAAACCTGTCCCCTTTTTCTTAACATAATGAGGCAGTTTTTACGTTTTAAGAACAATAGAGAAAAGCATGAAAAGTGATCGATTCTTTAGTTGAGATTTATGAATTGCTGCCTGGAGCCTGGCTGCCAACCTCTGCATATGATTTGGAGAGACAAGGCAGCAAAAACCTGTGTTGTTTTTAGTAAGAGTAGAAAGAAATCTAATCACCAAGACCACGAGATGAAAAATGCCCTATTGGGGGTTTGCCTTTCCTTCGAATTCAGGTTCAGGAAACTCCACAGACAAAGGAGTGGCCGCTTTACTGAAGGGTTTTGAGCTGATGGGAAAGTCAACTCCAGAGCTTTCTGTTGACATAATTTCTGGCAGTATTACCCTGCTTCTGTCTAACTTCTTTCCACTTGTCGGTACAGGCCTGACAAAAAGACATCAAAATAAAGCAGTGCTGATGTGCCCAGGATCAGTTTTCATGTGTTCTGTATTTGATTAGAGGGATGCACAGGAAACAAAGAGGGGTGAAGCAGGGGAGGGGTGGGGAGCTAGGAATGTGGGGTCCCATCGTAACAGCAGGAAATGCTCAGAGGAGAGATCAACCTCAGTAGAGAAATGGTCCCCAGTGGTGGTGGCCTGGTCAGAGGCCTCTTAGAGCCCTAGTAGAACCCCCTCTCCTCCCCTCCCTTCCCTACCCCCCCCCAGCTCCCAGCACTTACTCCTTCTTTTAAAAAGGTTTTATTATGTTTATTTATATAATGTGTGTACTTAGCCAAAGTGCACAGGTGGAGGTCAGAGGACAAATTACAAGAGTTCATTCTTTCCTCCCATTATGTGGGTCCCAGGAATTTAACTCATCAGGCTTGGCAATGAACAGCTCTACCAGCTGAGTCATCTCAACAGCCCCTTATTCACTCTTTTAGTTCAACATATGCTAAGTCCCTCCAGTGTGCTAATACATGTACAATATTATAGGATTGCAGAGTTGATGGGGCAGACACCACCTAAGAAGTGGCATACTCTGTGGTGTGTTAACATTAGATGACTTAATGTGGTGGATTAAATGGTTAAATTGTAGATTGATAAAAATTTGGTAAGGCTGAGAAACCTTGTGAGGGTGAAAGCTGATAAACAAGGGGTAAAGTGATGGTTTGTGATGTACCGTCTAACTGTGGGAGGTTTGGAGTTTGAATGCTGGGTACCAAAAAGAATTCTGTTTTCCTGAAGCTGGGCTCACTAGCTTCCTGGTCTGAAGAAACATCAAATGTCAATATAAACATTAGTGGAGAGAAGTAGAGGAGCTGGGGACTATTTGCATGTGGGCTTACTTCTTATACGTGTTATCTATTTTGTGTGTGACTGTGCATGTACACACACATGTCCAAGTCTTGGTGGACTCATTGATGTCACAGAACAACTTGTGGTTCTCTTCTTCTACCATGTGGATCCAGGGGATTGAACTTAGGCCATCAAGGCTTGGTGGCAAGTGCCTTTACCTGCTGAACCATCTCCTTGGCCCTTTCATGACTTTTATATGAAATTGGAATTGGCCAATGAGCAACTTAATTTTGTATCATCCTTAGCAGGAAAGTGGCAGAATAGTTTTGTGTGCAGGGATAGAAAGTGGAGAGACACCTTTGTTCAGAGGAGTTTGAATTGGAGGGGGCCTGTTATTAGAGAAAGTCAACTTCTCTCGCAGGGACAGTCTGCTGATATTGTAGGTGAACCTGACTAGCCTGGGGCACTTACAATAGTGTAGTTGTGTGTACCCTCTTATTTTCTGGTCTGGGAATATTGTAGAACACCCAGTGAAAACAGCTCTGTCAACAGATAAAGTGCATTGAAGAGTGGAGCTCTTTGGATCAAGTACTCAGAGAATGTTACTATGGTAATAGAACTGAGACTGAATCTTTTTCTCCTTGCCCTCTCCTCTGTCTCTCCTTCCAGATCTCTCCTCTTTTCCTTCCTCACACAAGTCCCCATACCCCCAGTTTTTTCTAGCATAGTCACCATTCTTTTAACAGACTTGCCTCAGGGTGGAGCCAGTGGAACTTTTTGTCATTCACAGGTGAATGGCACACATTGCTGTGGATTCGATTTTATCAAGACTATTCAATCAAACCAAATCAATCATTGAATGACTAATCTTAATAGCAAAGTTTCTTAGAGTCTTTTGATGATAAAAATAATCTTCTGGCCACTATCTTACTAGACAATCACAGAAATCCTATAAGATAGGTAATCTGTCAGGCATAATGTCTACCCACAAGTCCTATAGGTTTAGATGGCTTAAAGACACCCCTGCCTCACCTATGAGCTCAATGAGGTGAGAGCTCCCTGAGGACATATGTTCTAGTTCCTTCCTGGTTTAACACCACTCAGAACAGTCTGCCAAGGAGAAGGCACTGGGAATGTGTCTGTTGAGTTTAGCAAATGATGAAATCTTGTTATGAATTTTGCTTTTCCCTTAGTTACAGAAGGGCAGATTGGAGAGCAGCAGGTTTATCAGTTACTCTGTGTTGTCACCAGAGTTTAATGTGTAAGCCTGACATTAGATCTGTCCCTCACCACCTCCAGGCCCTGAGGAGTGTGCTTTCTGTCTTAAATTCCTCTTCTGTAAAGTGAAATGTCTACAGCCCTGACCCTCCACACTGGCTGGATTAACTCTCTGCACAGTGTTGCTCAAGGTGGTTATTTAGCCTGTAAACATTTGAAGCCATCTTCTGAATTGGCATCTGGAAAGCTTGTAGAGCAAGATCTAGCTCTCAAATAAATATCCCGTCTCAATCTCCTAGTTCAAATGACTTTTCTCAGTCCCTGAAGTAGAAGGGTGGGAGGGGAACATTTGAGAAAGCAATCGAGTAGGATGTGTTTAAAAACGCTGAAGGTCATAGTCATACTGTCTTCCTTTTATGCTGATACACTGACAGTTCATAGAATGACACTTGCTTGCCCAGGTAAGGACTCCTTAAAATTCCTTCTCCTCTCCTCAACCTGAATTCCTCTTTCAGATTTGGAGCTCTGGATGACAGAGTGATGACAGAGTGTATACTTTCCCCTCCCCCAATTGGGAGTCAATATAAAAAGATGAAGTAGTAATAAAATAACCAAGAGATTGGATTAGTGTATGCATGAATGAGAGTAAATCTAAAGACTGCTGTGGGAACCCAGGAGCTTGTGAATGAAAGTGCTTGGAGGAGTGGAGGAGCTGACACCTCAGAAAGAAACGGGAACACAGAACATGCAAGAGGGGAGACATCTGAAATGACCAGGCAATTGGAGCTTGCTGTCAACTAGTCAGCTGCCCCTGCCTATACAGTCAGCAACAGAGCCTCCCCTTCCCCAGTAGTGGTGGCATCAGGAGTGGAAGAGGCTTTGGTAGTATGTGGGACACACTGATCCTCCCAGTTTTCCAGAAAAAAATCATATTTAACTGTCATGAACTTCAGAATTTTCATCAAATTCATCATCTTGTTGGTGTAGATGAAGGCATTGGGGTCATATATGAAGTCTCAAAACTGTCTAAAGCTGGAAGGATCTCGTATCTGGTGGCATGAAAGCCATGTTTTCTCTGCAACCGTTTGCTCGGCACCTGCTTATCACCTCTCTTGAAGCAACTGACCTGGGCCCTTCTTTATTGTCTAAAGCTGTCAATCACTGCCAAGACTAGAGAAATTATATCAAATCCAGGCCCTGATAGAGAAATTCCACCCTGGAGCGCTCTCCTTTGTGCAACTTGATAGACACCAAATAAAACAACACCATGGTGAAAACCTAACCCATTGTGTGATTGATTAGTTGCCCACGTCCCCATTAGCTGAAATTATTTCTCTCTTCCTTTTAAGCTTGAACTTTGATTTCTTAATAAAATTTACTGTCCTGAACACTTCACTTCATTGCAATTAGAAGCACAAATGAACATGAACTTTACTGTGGAACTCTGTAACTCCAGCTCTTACATTTGTGCTTAATCTACATACCAGACACATTTACTGCAAGCATTTATGTCTTCAGGATTATTGTAGCTAATAATGTATTTTCTGAATCTTTTAACAGTGTTGTAAGAATATGTACTGGATTGAAAGCCTATTCTGAGTGGTGCCTTTCTCACTCTCAAACTGGCATTCTAAGAAAGGGGTGTACTTTGACAAACGACATGTCGTTTTGTTTGTGAAGCTGCAGTGAAAGGATTATTTATGAACGTGTATTTCCTCCTCCATAGCATATAACCATGCCTTTCTGTTTTCCAGATTTATTGATGTATAATTAACAAATGAAAATTATATAAATTAAGTCATATATTGTGGTTTGATAATGTATGCATTGTGACATTAATTATGCACATTTACCGTAAGCATTTCAAGCTTCAGAATTACTTTGCCAAATGATCTTATTTCTGATTATTTTACCATTTTAATGGCAAATAGAGTTACAGACACAGGAACATCTATTTACCTCACATAATTTCCTCTCTCTCTCTCTCTCTCTCTCTCTCTCTCTCTCTCTCTCTCTCTCTCTGTGTGTGTGTGTGTGTGTGTGTGTGTGTGTATTGGTGTGAACATGTAAGATAGTGAATTTTGAGTATAGAAGCCTCTTGTCAAGTGTGATCCCAGAGCTTATTCAACTGTGTGACTCTAACGTCCAGTACTCTGAGCCAGCATGTCTCCCTAGCCTCTCACCCCAGGCCCTGCCAATGCTATCCACTACCCACTTTTCTATTTCTCCACTTATGTCAAAGCCCCGTGGCTCTGCAGAAGAAGAGCTTCATCTGTCCCTCATTGATAACTTGTCTTTACCAAAGAAAATGTTGTAACTCTAAGAGTGAATTCCTGATGCAGGCACTGTGTGATGCAGTGGTGTGAAGGCTGGAGTCTGGCCATCAGAAGCCCTTAGGGAAGGGGCGATTACAGGAGTTTAAGCTTCAACCCTGCTCTTAAACCTGATCGCTTGGTTTTGCTCTTTTTGAAATAGCTTTAATTCACCAAAACCATGTTTCGACAAATACTCATTCTAAGATTATTGGAATCTATTTCTTTTCTTAATGTTAAATTCACAAGCTGTACTTCCATGACATAATTATTTAGCAGTCACATAAAATGTGTATCTGGTCATTCTTAACTGGCCCATTTATACATGGGCCACATAAAATTTGCATTCTTACACCAGAGACTCATTTATTAATAGTAATAAATACACTGGGCTGCATGCCAAATGCACTTCAGAGGCTTGTAACCGGAGAATGGTCAGCAGGGATGTGAAATGGAGTGTGTGTGTATGTTTTAAATAACATTTTTTAAACACTCTTTCAAAAGGGGTTGGAAGTGAGTCAATTTTTTTCAACAAAGGAAAGAGGAAATTTTCAAGTGATGTATTAATAGATTTAGAAAGAATGTCTGTCTCTAAAAGTTTGTTCTCACCATGGAGTTTAGGGGGAGAGAAGGGAAAGTGAGCATTGGGCCTGTTCCTTTTCTTTTCTTTTTTTAAAGAGACTACTTATAATAACACCGAGAAGATTTCTATTAGATTTTCCATCCAAATGAACCTTAAGCATTTTCATGGCTGTGTTCCTTTCGAGCAGAGTTTTGCCCATGGGTCAGGAAGACAAAAGAAACCCGAAGCCTCAGGTGGAAGGCTAGACAGGGCAACAAATAAATGGCAATGGTTTTATGGATGTTGGTGAGAACTAACAGCACCTGATTTTGTGGCTCATCGAGGTGATGTGTGATTGACACTGCTCAGAACTCGATGGCTTTAACAGAAGCCACATGTGAGGGGGGACACAGGAACAGCCCGCCTGACTAGGGGACTGATGAGCTCCAGGCCTTTCTTTATTACGTTTCTTTTTAAGAATAGGGGTTACAGTCTAATGAATTGCTTTAAAGTAGATGAAAAAGTACTCAACAGAAGACAAGAAAAGAAAAAGCTCAAGGAATCCTTTTAAACAACAAAAGCCTTTCAACTCTTGATGGACTTCTCTGTTCTTTGAACAAACTTTGGTAAAGGCCTCACATTCATTACATCACCTTCAAAGATGACTGACAGTTGGGATCTGAGATGTATGTGCTATTCTTACATGAATATCTTACTTCTTATTCAGAAACATGTGGGCAGTTGGCCTTAGGTCAGCTTTTGCAAATGTCAAGCAAGAAATAATTTGCTCAGCACAGCCCTTTGTCTTCTGTGCCTCATGTTTAACCTCTGGATCCAGGCATTAACACTTTGTGTTATTAAATAGTAGCGAGGATGCGTGTTTGGGGGATCCAAGCAAGTCTTGAGATCTTCCCTGTCAATCAGAGCCTGGACTTGAGGGTTCCACATACCCAGAGCATGTGACCATCACATGCCTAACTTTAATTAATGTTTGAAATCTATTTAGAGATGTAACTGAATGAGTCTCTCTTGTTTTTCAATGTGTACAAAAATGGTAAGTATATAACTTTTATATAAATAAACTTTGATTGAAATAAGTATTTTTAAGCTGGGCAGTGGTGGCACATGCCTTTAATCTCAAAACTCAGGAGGCATAGGCAGGGGATCTCTGAGAGTTCCAGCCCAGCCTGGTCTAAAAAGCTACACAGGGAAACCCTGTCTAGAAAACAAAATAAGTATATCTAAAAGCCTCTTCATAGAAGCGGTAGGACATGCAAGATGCAAAGGGGATGGGCTATGTAAGGCCAGTCCTGCATCCCAGCTGTGCTTTTCTCAAGTATTAGCCCCTGCCTTCCTGTGCATTCCTTTACTCTTAACTGGAAGCCCTGTGGACATGAGGTTTGTAGTTTGAAAAGGGTCATCACCCCATTATGGCAATCTTGCATCTTGGAAAAATGGACTATAATCCATGGCTCCTCAAATACGAAGTACAGAAATCTTGTTTGATGTCCCTGGGATGTCTAAGACAAGGCAGAGGTGTCAGGTCTATATCCAGGAGATGCTTGGTCCAAAAGCTCAGGTAGAAGAGACGGGGTACTTCCCTGATAAATTCTTTTAGCAGCTAATCAGTGGGGAAGGTAATGAGCTGGGATATGCCGGCAAACTTCCTGGCTTCCCTCTCCATTTCTTCTATCCTTTAACTGACTGAATAGAGGAAAACTGAGAGCTGTACACTGGAGTGATGGATGGGCACTTCCAAGACAGCCAGTGATATAACTGTGAATATCCAAGAGTTATGAATTAGTGGATAGACTGCCACCATCCTTCTAGCATGAAATGTCCTCTCCTTCCCCTCCTCCCTACCTACTCTTAAGCCTGCACCTCTGCTCCTCTCCTCCTCTTCTCCCCTTCCTCCCCTCTCTCACTCCCTATCCCTCCTCCTGTCCCTTCTCCCTGCATCCAGGGAAATATATGATTTCTGTATGGTCCTTCTGTGGAAGCCCAGTTTCCATTCAGCTGTCAAAGAACTTCAGTGTATCTACCTCTACAGCCTTGTACAATTTGGTTTAGCTCCCATAACAATCAAACTGAACTGAATGGTTCTTCCAATTTATGTTTTCTAATGTCTTATGAACTTTAAAAGGATGTAAGTGTGAACCTGTGGAATACAGGATTCCCTGTCATGAGCAGAAATCATTTACTCAGCAAATCTCAAACTTACCAAGTCTAACAGCACTGGAAAGGTTTTGTGGTCCCACAAGTTCAATATTTCCATTAGTTCTAAGATAAAATTTGAGGTAGCTGTCTTCTTAGAATACTTCATAAATGTGAACTATAGAGGATGTATTAAATACTTCTAAATTATGAGTGTGACAAAATTTATTATACATTGGGAACTGATAAGATCAGATTTAATATCAACTAAACCCAATCTCTAGTTTGGATAAATATGCATTCCTTTTTTTTTTTTGAAACCTGTCATACTCAAAACACAAACCAACATACTTGCTCTATAAATCATTGAGTCAGTCCGGCCATTCTGTTTTAGAGTGGAAGGAAACTGTTACAAGGGCACCTATTCTGGAGCTGGTTGAACAATACTGAGACAGCAGAGTGAGGTCCAAAACAGAACAAGTTTAGAAAATATAGAAGATATTGGTATTCTGTAAGACACTAAAATGTAGCTGGTTTCCTGGTTGATTTTTGTCAACTTGATGCAAACATTGATATATCACAGAAATAGGAATTTTTAATTGAAAAAAAGTGTTTCCATCCAACTGGTCAGTAAGCAAGTCTGTGGAGGCATTTTACTTTTAATTGATGATTGATGTGGGAGGACCCAGATGACTGTGGGCAGTCCTACCCCTAGAGGATGGTTCCAGGTTATATAAGAAAGCAGACTGAACAAGCCATGGCAGAAAGTCAGTAAGCAACACCTGTCCATGGTCTCTGCTTCAGCTCCTGCCTCCAGGCTCCTTTTTGAGTTCCTGCCCTGATTTTCTCAGCGATGGAGTGCAACCCAAGAGTTGTAAGATGAAATGAATCCTTTCTTCCCCATGGTAGTTTATTAGAGCAATAGAAAAGTAACTAAGGCACTAAGCTTTCATCATGACATGGAAAATGGAGTTTCTATTAGTACTCATGCTTTGTCAAAATGTTAATTAAGCCTTGCTAATATTTCTTCTGAGTCAATCTTTGCAGATACACATAATCTCAATCTCTCTCTCTCTCTCTCTCTCTCTCTCTCTCTCTCACACACACACACACACACACACACACACACACACATACACACAATATTTGATGGAATCTATACATTGAAGATTTTGTTCATTGTTTTCTAACTGCTGAGGAGTTCACTTGGTTGCTATTTGGCCATGGAACACTTACTCCTGCAGTCAGTAGGGAGAACCTGCCTCATCAACTTCTCCTGTACCCAGAGACTTACAATTTTTCTTCAGATTTACTTGTGTTACATTATCAGACCACCCGTGTTACTACAAACCCCAGTATCTCATGTGGCAAATGACTCTGTGTTTCTAAACTCTCCATTTGCTGGGACTTCTGGAGGCACCGCAGCCATGAGCTTTATAGATTGCTTACTGAAAGGAGCCGGGAGTTATTGCTAGCCATCGGTAATTAGGTAGTTCCAAGGAAAATAATAAAACTCTTTTGTGCCTGGGAGATCAGAATGGCGCACAGTGACTCGTATTAGTCAGCTGAGTAATTATGTAATTACACAAGAAGGAAAAGAAGGCCCTTCAGATTGTTTTTCCTAAGAGGCACTTTTGGAAGAGTTCCAGCCCATCAGGTACTTATGTAATTAGGTCAGGGCACAATCCATAAGGAAAGGCTGGGGGAAATTCATTAAAAAAATGTTTATGTAAAAGACCCCAGTGGAAGAAGAGAGATAGTTCTTAAAGGGTTCGTGCAGACACCACACAGTGCTGGGAGCCACAGCACATACTGGAGCATGAAGCACACCACACAGTGTCAGATGCCATAGCACGTCCTAGTGAATGAGACATTGTGTAGACTACACACTGCACATACAGTGTGGAAGCCAGAGCACAAACTAGTGAACAAGACATTATTTAGACCCCACATACAGTGTCAGATGTCATAGCACTAGTGAACAAAGCATTGTGCAAACCCCTCATACGGTGTCGGAAGCCATAGCACATGCCAGTGAATGAGGCTTTGTATACACTCCACATAGAGCATTGGAAGCCATTGCACATTCCATTGAAAAAGGTCACTAATATGTGGTTATGTAAGGGCCAGTGCACTATTTGGGGTGATCACCATGCTCTATTTAGTTCATAGTAGTTAGGACCTCACAGTCACTCACTGTAGTGGCTTTTGGCTTTCCCTGCTATTGCAGAGAGAGGGAATTGAGAGTCTCAAAGCATTGGAACCCAGGTCTCCCATACTCTAGCCACACCGCTCCCCACTGCACCACACTCATCAATATTTAGTTTGAATGACAAATGACGCTATGCTTCTATAGACCAACATGACTTTTTATGATTTTATCTTTCCACTTCTTATAAATATTATCCAAATGGTGTCAAAGTGATTGACTTCGTGGCTCGGCCATCTCAGATCTGCTCTGGATTTACTACATGTTTGCTGTAAATTACATACCTTGAAGAATGCTGTGTATCCAATGCTGAACACCTCTGATAGGTAGACCATATTTCCCATAGCCATGGAGGCATGTGCGGCCATTTCGAAGGACTGTATAATGATGTCAGAGAATGTGTTTCATTATATAGATTTGCTTGTTCTAGTTCTTAAGAAATGGTTATGATAGTGCTGACATTTCCAAACAGTCCTTGTGAACTCTAATTCCTGCAATAGCAGACAACTACGTTTCTCCTGCCAAAGACATTAATGCTCAGATTCTTTACTCTATCTGATTGCTCTACTTCATCCAGCCATGCTTTTATAGTTTTAAAGGATTAGGGAAACATATTTCTGAAGAGAAAGGAGATAAGGCCACTGCAAATCTTGAGTTCATTAAAGATATATTTGTCCCTGGTACAGAAAACTTGAGCCATTCCTTTCGGATGACTTGGGAAGTCCACTGAGTCAGGCAAGGCTTGAATTTTGGAGCCCTTTATGGATGGCCATGGTAGAACTGAAGTCAACAAGACTTGCAGGTAGTTAGCAGGTATGAAAGAACTGCCTAAAGGTCCTTGGGGGCCCAGTCCCTTTGTCAAATCTGGGCACACCTTAGATTCATGAGACTTCATTTGATATTGTCAAAAATTTACCAAATTTGATTAAGGGTTCTAAGAAATTCAGTATTGAATTCAATAGAACATATGCATGGTGGATTGGCCAATTATCTAGGGTGGCACACCACTTTCATTTTCCTTTTGCCAACAGAGAGACTTTTCCTGAGAAATTCTAGAAGACTGTCAACCCAGATGTGGGGTTTATTAAGTACATACAAGACCCAGCACACTTTGTGTGACACTCTTTAGATGGCATATTGGAAAGACAGTGGAAGAATTGAACCTAAAAATCTCTTCTCACTCTCTCTCATGCTGTTGCTGTGAGCCTGGATCAGGATGGTGTATATTCACACAGTTGGGTGTAGCTGTTTCTGAGTGCTAAAGACACAAAGTACTTTCAATTGTCTTGAAATGGCCTATGTCTTGCACAGAATAAATCTCAGATGAGATGAGACCCATAGCCGGGTCAAATTAAACTTTACCTATTGGAATAGAGACACAGTTCAATGGCAGAGTGCTTGTCTAGCCTACATGATGCCATAATTTCAGTTCTTACTATGACCAGAAAAAACACTAAAACTTCTCAAAAAGATATTATTATTTTCAAAGGAAAATTGTGTCCTGTAACGCTAAAAGTGATTTAGTATACAGAGACATACTGCTTGTGTTTAAGTCACTTTGTGCATGAGGAACCACTTCAGAGAAGAGACTTTTTCAGGCTCGGAGTTAACAGTGCCCAGTGTTCCATGTTGGACAGGAAGCAGGGTAGGCAGGGACCAGGGTCTTCACTTATTTACCTACACCTGTCAGCATTCCCCACCTCCTAAAGGATCTACAGTGCCCCCCCCCCCCAAGAGCTCCACAACTTGGTAACCAAGCAGTCAGACATAAGCTGTGGAAATGCTTTGCATTCCAGCTGTAATAGCCTGTGTTCTGTTAAGAAGTTCAGCGGCTCCACTCTGCATCCTGGCACCAGCTTCCCACTCCACCAAGGCAATGTTGTCAACTTTTCATTGATGTCTTAGTCTTATGTCTAAGTTTTCTAAATGCTGTCTCATACATTTCAGCATTTCGTTTTAGATGTCATTTGCTGGCATGCAGCTCTAAAGCTTTTAGCTCTTCCTGATCACATTTGTGTGTTCATTCCCTTCCCTCCATTTGCCAGTATATTTCTGTTGTGATTCTCAGTCAATATTTTATATTTACATACATGATTGCTCACACATGAAGCTGCTGTATACTAGGAACCCATTTCTCAGGTACATCAGTTTGATTCTCACTAAACACTTCAATTTTATATACAGTTTAAGGTTTTCATTCTCTCCAATCTAAATTTTCTCTTACACTTTCCAACTATTAAAATTTCTTTGGCATCTTTCACTGTTGTTCTCCTTTCTGTCATGCTGTTTGACCTAGTAGACTTAGGCCTTTTTGGCTTCGGTAGAGGCAAAGTGTCTTCTTTGACATGCTGTATTTAACAGAGTAGAGTAAGGCTTTCTGTGTGGGGCTGCAGGAAGGAAGGGTCAGCTTCTAAGAAAGAATGAGAGCTTATAGAGAGAAAAAGCAGGTGTTGAGATAAAGCAGAATTTAAACTACTTGCCAAGGCTATTAATAAACAGATAAAGCACAGAGGAGTTATGGGGAGGTATAATTGTCATTGTAAGCATTCAATTTGTAAATGTGGGGGAAAGGGGATCTTTCTGGCTCTAAAATATGTCTTGACCTGTTGGTTTTGAAAAAAAAAAAGAACACTTGCTACAACTTTCAAAGAACTGTCTAAAAATGCTTTGTGTCTCAAAGTTTGGAGTTTAGCCTCTTCTGAGTCCTAAGTACATAAGTGTAGGAGGCAAGAACACTAGGTATTTGTGATAAATAATGAACCTTTGACTTAGTGGATATTTCATTGTTGATAGAACTTTGTTTCCACACTCACTAAGCCTACCAAAATGTCACATCATACTCTATAAATCTGGGCCCCAATTAACTATTCAAAGTGGTGCTGGGAACTGAGCCGGGAGCTCTGTGCTCTAACACTGAGTGGTATATCCAGTCCTCTAAACAAATTAAAAAGAAACTTAATGAGGTAGAAATATCAATTTGTGATTATATACATATGTGCACTGCGTTGTCACAGTGTACCCCACAAATCTGTGCAATTTCGTAAAGCTGTATGTTCACTTTAGTCAATATTGTTAAAGATGCTATTGTTAATTCATTGAGAACAGTGAAGAACCAGACAACGGATGCCTTGAAGAGGTGTAGTTCAGGATGAGTGTAAGGATTTCCAGGGCACCAGTCACATTTCCTTACTATGGATGCTTAAATTTTTACTTAGAAGTTGAGCTCTCAGGTGGATAAAACTGCTAGTGCAAGGCATGTGTGTGTATATAGAATGGGAGATGAGTTAGATTTCCCAAGCTTTTGTCCACGTGATCTCACAGAGCATGCAACCATCATTAAAACTGCATCTATCTATGGGACCATCCTTATCCTAGGCCTCTGGTCTTGGCAGAAGTGAGTGAGATCACCAGTGTTGGTCTCTTACAAGATAAAATATTGCTGTAGTGGGAAGGAGATGTGGAGATTATCCATCTTCTCTACAACCACTGCAAGGATTTATGATGAAGAATATGTGGAGCCCAGTGTACACACAGAGACACCACAGACTTGGTGTGGGTTATTAGGGTAGAATTACAATGTATGAAGTAAAACAGACTGCTACAGGTACTGAAGTCTACAACATGGAAGTTCAGGGAGAGTGAGAAGATGGATGCTGAAGTTATAGGGATAAATGGTGGAGGGAAACCTAAAGTGACTGTGAGCATAGAAAGATGGAGAATATGAGCTAAGAGATAGAAAAGCCATGGAACAGATATAAGAAGTGGTGGGGAAAACAACAGGTTACTGGTTCATGTTTGCATGCCTGCATTGATGGTGACTCCACTGAGAGCCAGTGGTCAAGAAAATGGCTCATCTATAGACATGGTCAGAGTAAGTTAACTATGGGCTAGAAGTAGGAGAATGAACAGGGGAGTGTTGACAGTATAGACCCAGACTAAATGAAGAACAGTGGGGCTGGAAGAGAGTCTACACATGGTTCAGTTCAATTGATGCCACCCCACCAAAAACAATTTAAAGGTTATCAACAAAGGATGGTAAAGTGATTTATTCATAGTCTGATAATTCTTATTCTACTGTCATTGGGCCCTGGCAGTAGCTATTTCTTGTTCTGTTGTATTGGACCTTAGTAGTAACTATAAAATCATTACCAAGCCTGTATAGTGAAGAAAGCCATGCAGTTGATGCTAACATTGAAACAAAAATAGCCCCTCCTCTGACGGGTGGTAAGAATTAAATGAGCTAGTACTTTCAAGTTGTGTAGGAAGTCTCTGAGATCCAATAAGCCCAGTGAAATCTCTGAAGCTCATAAGGCATTTTGTTTTACTTTACTTTTGGTTTTTGTATTCTCCACTAAATCATCAAATAAAAATAAAAACAGTTTCCCAGAAAGTGTTGACCAAAGTGAGAGCCTCCAACATCACTCCCATAGAACAACTTGCTAAGCATCCACAAGCTAGCAAGTGGGAAGCGGCTGAGATTTATTCCACAGGTGTCACCAGCTTCCCACACTAAACACCACTCCTTCTCATGCCGCATTCCTCATGTCAGAGACCTGGCTTACTGGAGATACTTAAGAATCCAGGCTAACAGAGGTCTCTAGTGTCTGAATCTATGATCTTCGAGGAGAAAAGAGGGGGGACTTCCACACCAGTTCATTGGCAAAGTTCATAATCAAACACTTCTCTAAAAGTGGACAATAGATGTGCAATTGTATCTTGTTTGGTAAGTAAGAGAGCACAAAATATGTGTGTATCAAAAAAAGAAAATCCAAATAGAAGCAATCCACATTCTTAACCAAAACACCAAACTATCTCCCAAATTCTATGATAAATTCAAGTTTTAGATGCAATAAGAAAATTTAGTAGCTTTTGCAAACAAGAATTTACTATAATGTGGAATATTAGTTGCTCTAGTAGATAACAAATGCTTTATTAGAGCATGTCCCATGTGCATGCTATGTTATTTTTTTAGTTTTTAATGATCTTAAAAATTATTGCATAACTGTAACAAATATGCAGAGGGCCTATGTCAGTAACATGCAGACTCCCTGATTTTCAGTCACTGTAAGCTCCTGTGAGTCCAGGTGAGTTGATTCTGTTGGTTTTCCTGTGGTGTCCTTAAACCCTCTGGCACTTACATTCCTTCTTCCACCTCTTCCACAGGATTCCCTGAGCTCTGCCTAATGCTTTGCTGTGGGTCTCTGCATCTGTTTTCATCAGTTGTTCAATGAATGGATGAAGCCTCTCTGATGACAGTTGGGCTAGGCAACAATCTGTGAGCATAGCAGAATATCATTAGGCATCATTTCATTGACATTTTTTTTGCCAGTCCTGCTTGGTTTATCCCAGGTATCTGGTCTATCAAGGCTCTGTGTCCTGGCTCCCTCTCGTGGCATGCATCTCAGGCTGGACCAGTCATTGGTTAGCCACTCCCAAAATTCCCTTTAACCCAGCATATCTTGTAGACAGAACAATTTGTGGCTGGGTTGGTATCCTAAACCCTCCACTGGAAGTCTTGCCTGGTTACAGGAGATGGCCACTTCAAACTACATATCACCTATTGTAGGAGTCTTACCAAGGGTCACCCTTGTAGATTCCTGGGAGTTTCCATTGCACTAGGTTTCTACATGACCATGAAATGCCCCCCTTTCTAGTCATCTCCTCCAGTATTCTCCCCCTCCATATCCCTATCTGATCCCTCCTGTTTCCATCCACATCTGTCCCCAGTCCACCTAGGAGCTTTCTCTTCATTTCCCCTTCCCAGGGATATACAAATGTACCCCCACCTTAAACCCTCCTTATTGCTTAGCTTCTCTGGGTCTTTGGTTTGTAGTATGGTTTTTCCTTTATAGCTAATATCCATTTATGAATGAGTACATACTATGTCTGTCTTTCTGGGTCTGGGTTACCACAGTCAGGATGATATTTTCTAGTTCCATTCATTTGCCTGAAAATTTCATGATGTCATTGTTTTTAATAGCTGAGTAATAACTATTTTTATTAAATATATACTTTTTTGTAAATGTACCACCTTTATTTTGTGTAAGCACACCACATTTTCTTTATCCATTATTCCAATGAGGAATATCTAGGCTGTTCTCAGTTTCTGGCTATTATGAATAAAGCTGCTATGAACAAAGTTGAGCAGGTATCCTTGAGTTATGGTAGAGCATCCTTTGGTTATATGCCAAAGAGTGATATAACTGATTCTTGAGGTAGATTATTTCTAAATTTTATAAGAAAGTTCCATATTGATTTCCAAAGTGGCTGTACTAGCTTACAGTCCCATCTGGCAATGGAAGAGTGTTCTCCTTGCTCCACATCCTCTCCAGCATGAGCTGTCACTTGTGTTATTGATCTTAGCTATTTTGACAGGTGTAAGATGGAATCTCAGAGTCATTTTGGTTTGCATTTTCCTGATAGCTAAGGATGATTAGCCATCAATAGATTATTGGCTATTTGAGATTCCTCTGTTGAGAATTCCGTTTAGATCTGTACTTTATTTTTTTAACTGGATTAATTGGTATTTTAATGTCTAGTTTCTTGAGTTCTTTATATATTTTGGAGATCAGCCCTCTGTCATATGTGGGGTTGGTGAAGATCTTTTCTTATTCTGTAGGTTGCCATTTTTGTACTATTGATGGTATCCTTTATTTAACTTATAGAAGCCTTTCAGTTTCATTTATGAATTGTCAGCCTGCACTATTGGTGTTCTGTTCAGGAACTTTTCTCCTGTGCCACTGCCTTCAAGGCTATTTCCCTCCCTCTTTCCTCTTCTATCAGGTTCAGTGTATCTGGATTTATGTGCTATGCTAAATCTTATTGAAAATTCAAATTTCTTTTTCCTATTATGTGACAACCCTACTGAAGGGTCTTAAAGATGTGAAATTCATTGAAAATGTCTTTATTCTATAAATAAACAATTACACAGAAGTAGAGAGAAACCAATTATGTTGTAAATGTAAGTGTTTTCCTGCAAGCTAGCCCCTCCTGGAAGAGCAGTGAAAGTGGTTGCAAAGTGATATATTCTTAATGTTTTCACAAAAACTGGCTTTAATAGATAGTGTCATTTTCTCCACCTACACACACACACACACACACACACACACACACACAAACACACACACACACACACTTGGATGCTTTATTGCTTATAGGAAAAGAGGACCCAACAAAACTCGCTCCCCCCCCACTTTGAATGTTCAAACAGTTATGAGCATAAACTCGATCCCTTCACTCACACTGAGATCTTGTTCTAGAGGAAACTTCTTGTCTCTGCTTTGTGTCAAACTCAACTACTTATCACTCTCACCCCCAAGCTTGCTGGGGAAAAGACTTAGTTTGTTTTGCTTGTGTTTGTCTCCTGTTTAATCCACAAGTAGTTTATTTTGTTTAGTGGGATCACAGTAAATGGTTTAAATTGAATTGAATCATATCTAATGGAATCCTTGGCAGCAGTCCTTAAACTCCAAACACAAAGCAGTATGCTGACATTCCTGGTAGCTCACTTAAAGAAAATCAGAAGACTGTAATCTATGGAGGGAAACAGTTACAACTCGATTAAACTGTCTTGCAAGCAGATAGAAGAAAAGGCCATATTCATCAACACTACCCCTGTGTTCTTTTGTTGGTGGACTGCTAATAGGTTAGTGGCTTGTGAGTCACTCCTTCCAATGCCAGAAAAAAAAGGTTTAAAGTTTCAGCAGAGAGTCTCCATCAAATAGGGAACTGAGCCAAGGCTTGAGTTTGTGGGTACAGCTGCTGTCAGTCACTGACCCAAGAATGTGACCCCCCAACATGGTTGCCCATGAAGCACTCTCTGTGTATCTCACAATGCTTCCTTTAGATTCTTTAGAAAAACAAACAAATAAACTAATGAAGTGTCAGGGACTTCCATGATCCTATTTATAGATGGTCAAGGGGCAGAACCTTCCCAAGCTGATGGGGGCTTGGGGTAGTCACAGTGGCATAGTTCTGGTACGACTCTAGTGCTATGCTCAATGGACAAACAGAAGCTTGGAGGGAGTGAAATGAGTGGGAAGAGCTGATGTACTCTGTATGGCTGAAGTGTGTCCTCTTAGACCCAAATGTTAATTAACTAACTCATGGTTCACGTTTTTATGAATGGAGACAAAGCTGTGTGTTAATGTGTGGCATGTAATACGTGCGAAACATAGGTAGATGGCTCTCAATTTATAACCTTGAGAATCTGGTTGTCTGTTACAGGACAGTCATCTGTGTACAGTCATAGAAACAGTATAAGGCAAAGCTTATGAGGGGCACAAAGGAATCACAGGATTCTTGGACCAGGGATGTTTGTACAGGGCCTGTGGAGATGATGATCTTTGGTGAGATTCAGCATCCCACTCTGTTCTCAGATGTTTAGGTAGCCAGCTGCTTCAAACAAAAGACACAATGTAAGCAAAGCAAGGATGCTCTGTATCTCCACAATGGGGAGGCACCTTAAAAATTGCCTGTCTCTGGAGAGAAGCAGGCAGAAGGAACCTGTGAAGTCAGACCACTGGGGATGCTGGAGAGGACAAAGCCACAGGGATGAGAATGTACACAGAAAGCTCTGACTGCAGAATAATTTTGCCCAAGGCCAACCTGCCCTGCTCAGGGAATCTGCAAAGAAAACCCACATTATTTATGTGCTTATGACCAGCAATATGTCGAAGGCCAAGAGGAGCTGAGAGTTATTGAGCTAGTTCAAAGCAATCTCGATTATTGAAAATGAATGAAATTGAATTCCACTTCCTACAGAGTCATTTATTGAGAGACAAAAGCAATTAATATTGAAAATAAAATAATTGTGAACCTCTGAACTACATTACCATGCATGCATAATGTACTGTCTCATCTGTCTTTAAATGCTTCACAGATTAGGCGCTGCAGCACTGGTCTCTAAAACACAGCCTCATCCACCGTTAGCATTTGTTTCTTCAACTTTTTCCAGAAACAGTGTGCCAAGAGTATAAAAGCATTGCTCAAACTTTAAAAGACATATCCAGGTTCAGATTTGGGAATTTGGTGTGTAAATGTACCCTGTCCACTGATAAATTTAGAAAAAGGAAGAAAAAAATAAGAAGCTGATGAGGTATTTCTGAGTTCACTGACAGAGGAAGAAATCTTTTTATTGTTCTCAATTTAGCATTGTCATGGAGAACTATAGAAGCACTTGATAAATGAGCCAGTTATTGGCAGGTACCATTGTATACCTGGTAATTGTACTGAAAGCTTTGAGAATTCAGCTGGCAATGCATTGACAGTCCCCAGCTTAAAATGGTTCAAACTACTGATTCTTCCCCTTTGAGGTAGGGTTAAAAAAAAAGTACACACACCTTGAATCCACACTTACGAATTTGGTCTTTTTTTTTTTTTTTTTTTTTGAGCTAGTGGTAGTCTTCCACAATGGTGAGTAGCAGCCAGTCCCACCTTTCAGACTCACAGCATAAACAACCATGCAGTGCTGCATTGACACCATGTTTGGGGTCGCAGAGAGTCAATAAATTACATGAGATACTCAGTGTGCCATTCTAAAGTAGACTCTGTGTTGGATGATTTTTCCCAGCTGTAAGGCTGGGTGGGTTTGGCAAAAGTGTGATGCTCAATGGGGTAGATCTTGTCTGTTTCCTGCCACTGCACACAGTGCCACACATGGTAATTTATAAAGAAAAGAGATTTGTTTCTCGGAGTTCTGGAAATTGGAAGATCAAGAGCGCGGCTATGGCATCTGGCATAAGTCCTATGCTGTGTTAGAGCATGGTGCAGCAGATGCATGACACTGGAGTGAGAGAATGACTCTCTGTGTGTGTGTGTGTGTGTGTGTGTGTGTGTGTGTGTGTGTGTGTGTGTGTGTGTGAGAGAGAGAGAGAGAGAGAGAGAGAGAGAGAGAGAGAGAGAGAGAGAGAGAGAGAGAGAGAATAAGCAGCTCCCAACCGAGAGGGTTTATTCCACAATGGCATGCACTCACTCTGCTCATGGTCCAGTCACCTCTACATGCAAAGACAATCACAGGAGCAAGGAACGGTCATGCGGGTTTTGGAGATGCACACACAGCAGAGCAGGTATACCGGATGCATTTTCACTTGACGGTGAGTTTGCATGGCCAGTCTCATTTGAGTTTAGGAACATTATAGGCATAAAAATGGTGCATATGCTGTAACGCACCCAAGTTCCAAGGGGAGCCGTTGTGGTTTGGGGGAACACTACAGTCTCCTGAGAACTTTGTTTCCAAGTACGCTTCTCGCTTTTGAAAACAAATTGTCTTATGTATGTGTCTGTCAGAGTATGATTTGCGATGAGGCTTAGGGAAAGCTGATGAGGAAAGTTGGAGTGGAGTGGGACCAAAAGGGGACAACAATATGGAAAGTAACTTTGCTTCCTCTTGCCTGGGATATCTGGAATCTGTCCACAGCACATTCTAGAGTTATTGGAAACAGAAGCAAAGACACTGGCATATTTATGCCTGTCTGTGATTATCTGGCAGCCTGGTGCTGGCCGTTGGGAAGGAAAGTGCATGGGAACTGCTCTGTCATGAGGTGGTAAGGATCTATCAACATATGGGCAGTAACCTCTTAGAATCTGCCAACACCATCTATGTTAGATATACTAAGATATCTTTCAATACTGTAGGAATAGAGTTTAAATCTACTAGCCTGGGGCAGCCATGAGAAGCTACTCATCATTAATATGGCCAACTCTTATTTATCTTCATCTTAAGCCTAGAATTCAGGGCTTCAAGGGGTGCAGAAACTGTCTTTCTGCTGCTAGCTGGGTGGGTAGAGAGGACTAACACAGGATGAGTATTTGAAACAGGAAAACAAGCCAGGAAAGGGGATTCCTTCTCTTCCGCCTCCAAAGGCCTGGCCGATAGTGTTCAGCAAGAGGCAGCAGGTTGTGCAGTGGGAGATTGTCTCAGAGAATCCAGAGAGAAATTCCCATCTGAGCATGATACTGTGCATCGTAGAAGAGGGCTGGCTCCCAGTTAGCCACAGTTAGCCCAGTAGCCTAGCAGTCTAAGTGACTAAATGCTCAGCCAGCCTCAATGCACACGATGATAGCTTAGGATATTGATAGACAATTTTCCAGAATACAGAAGGCAGCCATAACAGTTACTCGTAGTCTGTGATTCCATCTTCAATAGCAGCAACAGTTGAATATAATTAGTCATCACCTGAAAAGGCAAAATTCAAATATCTGAAGTAAGAAATTAATGGGTTTTAAGTTTCATACAATTGAGGAGTGGCTGGGGGAAGTCTGGGCATCCAGCTCCATCTTACATTGGAATGTGAATATCCTTTTGTCCAGTGGATCCACATCCATCATTTTGTCTTCATAGCCATCCATATTATCAGCTCATGGCATGTAGAGCCTGTGAATAAGTCTTTGCTATGAAAAATGGATCTACAGTGCAGGAGCAGTGGCATTGGCCCCTTGGACATGAAGGAGGGGATCCTTTAAATGAAAAGCAGAGAAGTTCTCAAGGGAGAACATGTGTGTTGTGTGCCGAGGTTCTTGATATTCACAGTAAGCTATTGCTGGTCCTCCCCTGCTGGAAGGATGTTATAAACCAGACTTCAATGGAGGCATGTGTGTGGGAAATACAGGGTGCAGGATCTGATAAAAATCTGGGTAATTGGGCATCCACACTGCAGGCTTTGGATGAATTCCTTGTAGACAAGGAAGACCACTGCATAATGGGGCAATAGTTTTTAACTCCACTGAATTCCTGATGTAGTGAGAAGCTAGTTGTCAGGGCTGACGGTTCAGTGTCTAGTCTTTCCAGAAGAGAAAGAAAAAATTAAGACTCTCCTGCGAGTGTGGCTGCCTTACCTAGCATACATGATATGGTGGGTACAGATCCCAGCAGTGCAGGAGGAAGGAAGGAAGGAAGGAAGGAAGGAAGGAAGGAAGGAAGGAAGGAAGGAAGGAAAGAAGGAAGGAAGGAAGGAGTCAAGACCCTGCTACAGAACAATAGGTTTTATAGGTTGCAAATTTGATTGCAGTGGAATTCAGCTTACAGGTATTTCAGTTTATCATATAGTGTATTGTGGGGGATGTGTTTTTATGTGTGGATAAAGAGAGTGTAACCCTTATTTTTCTTGAGAAATTCTGTAAGCATGTAGGAAGGATAGAATCCATTTAGTTGTTCAGCATAATATGACATTGTCTCTTAAAGACACGATGCTGTCTTGGTGCAGTCCCTCTGTTGCTTCTCCTCACACTCATTAGAGAAAAATCTCCTTAGTTACCAATCACCCACTAACTCCCTTGTGGATTAATTGAACACTGCACCAATCACTAGGCCTTAAAAATAACCCACCCTTCAGTATGTGGGCTCTCACTGCTAAGTCTTCCCCGGATGCTCTTGAATGTTTATGCTCCCCAGTAATTTTCCCATGCACCAGGGTATCTTTGGGCATCATCAGTAATCAGGCTGATGGTGGAAGGGCTTAGTTTGTAACCTTGAAGCATATGTGCTGAGTTTGAATTATCCCACTGTGTCATTTAAGCACTGTAAATGTTTCTGCCAGAACCATCCATGCTTGTTGCATTCCACAGCAATCAAGCTTCTGAGGGCAGTTATAAGTCAAATGTCTCACTTGTAGGAGCTTTGGAGCTTATCTCCATACTCTTTCTAACTCCATATGAGAGAAGAGTTAGGTCTCAGTATTACCCTTTTTAAAAATTGGAAAGCAAAATACTTAGCCTACAGACTGACCTTTCTAATCTCCTAGTAAAACACAAGGGAAAAAATGAAGTGAGTGTCAACTGGCTTGCCCCAGTGACAGAATTCTCCAGCCACATAGCAGCTTTCCACATGAGGCTCATTCAGTTTAGGAGACTTTGTATTGGGAAGATGCATTTGCTTAGGGAACCTGTGGAATGAGAGCAGCTTCAAAGGGAAAACAAGAAGGTCTTCTGTTCCAAGTTCTTGGCATTTAATTATATTTGTGCTTCCTTTATATTTCAAGCACACTGTGAGCTTTATTATTCATTATTACTTAGGGAAGTTTTATTCATATTTACTGGAGGAAGACTAGTCCAAATGTTCTTTTATATCTTCCATTGGATCATCATTTACATCATTTACTTAAAAAAAATGATTTCATGTTATTCCATGGGAAGTGTATTCCAAACTTGACTAATGGAGTTAAAGAGTTCTTAATAAAATTTAGTTATTTCTCATGTAAGAATGATGTATGCTGCTGTTTTAATGCAAGATTGCTGACATCATTAATTTGCATCTCAAACTTTTCTTGGCAGAAGACAAGGATACACTTACGAACAATTATATTCGATCCTACTTTTCTACATAAAACATTCTCCACTCTGACACTGTCAAAATCAAATTTAATCATGCAGTTCCACCTTGCTAAGGTTATAAAGACAATCTTTCTGCCCAACTCTCACCCAAATGTCACCGGGTTGCCATTTTGTTAATTATACTTGGAGTTCAGAGTTTTGACTATGGCTGATTCATCCAGTGTAATCATTAAAGGCAAGAAATTACTGCAGGTGGACAAGGTTACCATTCCTGAAACATCAAGGTGGGCAGCCTTGTTTTCCTAAATACCGGTGATGCTACTACACAGCATCAGCTTGTCAGATTCTGTCTGCTCTGAGCAGTTAGGTGGCTTTAGATCTCTCTGGGCTACAGGACCTGGCCTATCTAACTGCTTTTGATCTGGAGTGGAGCTGCAGGAGAGGAAACTGATCAAAATATATTGTATGAAAATTTATTTTTAAAATGTTTTTTAAAAAGTAAACACTTTTGTTACTTTACCTCTTGTCATCAAAAAAATATTGAGTGACATTTATGCCTCCCCAAAAAAATCTCCCTCCCCCGAATTACAGTCCCTGTAATCATGGGGCTTCAGGGGGCACACTAAAACCAAGCACATATTAATGTAATTATCATAACTAGTAAAACGGCCTGAAGAATTACAGACTCAGCATCCTAAGACAGAAAGAGAAACGCAAGGAGTGTAGATTACTTTCTTTTTATTCATTGTTACTAATTTTAATTTCTGTGTATACATAAACACTAGTGATAGGCTAATAGTAGGCCAAAATGGTTAGGTTTCAACAAGATGCTCTGTTATCTGAAATAGTGCCTACCATGTGAACCTGGTTATGTGAGTGAGGACTTCCTAAATACTTTAAAATCATTCCTATGCTCAGGATGGAGAGATGGCTTTGTGGTTGAAAGCACTGACTTTTTTTCCAGAGGACCCAGGTTTGGTTCCCAGCACCCACATGAAAATTCACAACTCTCTGTAGCTCCAATCCCAGGTGATCTGATACCCATTTCTGACCTCTGAAGGCACCAGGCATGCAAGCGGTACACAGACATATATGCAAGCAAAACACTGACACACAAAATTGAAAAATAAAAACAAATAAAATTATTTTCATGTTTATAATTTATATATTCTGGATGATTAAGTAATCAAAAAAATTGGATCAAAAAGACAGAAACAATGACCCATGGGTCTGCTGCCCAAAGCAGACCAGTAGCAGCATTTTGTCCCATAATCTCCCAGTCACTGACTACACATACATCCCAGGTATTTATACAACAGATAAAACCCTACATATTATTTGCACTCCTTTTCCATTTTTAGGATAAATATATCCCCCATGAACCTTTACATTTTTATAATATAATTTTAATATTTAATTACTCCGTAGCATCTCAATTGGCTTACTCCAAGCCACTCTTCATATGCACTTAATTTGTTTCCATTTTTTACTTTTATAAATACTGTGGGATTCTTGTCTCTTTCCTTACTTTAATTATTTCCTCAGGGCACACTCCTAAAAGTAGAATGACCTGGTTAAACTCCTGCAGCTTTGAATATATTATGAAAGAGATTCAACCCAAGTCCATGCTGCTGTGGACTTCCCCTGGCCGCAGACACATGCCATCCCTCCGTATCTCACTTTTACTAGGCACTTTTTTTATTTTTAGCCTTGTCAGTTTATCAGTAACAGAGTGAATAGGTCAAGGGCTCTGCAATATCTATCCTTTGTGAGGCTAGAATGCATATTTAATGATGCTTTAATATTCATAATGTTGCATTTAAAGTAAAACTAGAAACAAAATCAAATTTGGAGGAAATGGGAGCTTGTAGGAAATGTGTACTCTGAAGACAAACTTGAAAGTCATCCTGTTGAAAAATGAAATTCTACATATTACAGAAAAAGCAGATTGTGGCAACAGGAGAAAGAAGCAGGGAAAACAGAAAAGGTGAGAATTCTCTATAATCACTGATGAGAAATTCATTTTAAAGACAAATTTGGTAAGTGGGAGGGCAACTTTCTCTCTGTTTAAGATTTTATTTTTATGTATATATGTGTGTGACTGTGTGTGTGTGTGCATGGGAGTGCAGTGCCCATAGATGCCAGAGGAGGGTGTTTGATACCCTGAGCTGGAGTTACAAGCAACTGGGAACTGCTGGATGTGGGTGCTGGAAATCAAGCTCAATCTACTTCAAGAAGAGCAAGCACTCTTCATCACTGAGCCATCATTCCTGCCTGTACCCTGTTCACAGTGGAATAATACATCACAGCATCAACCACAAACAGCTTCCTCTGTGTCCAACAGTTAAAATTTAATGCCATAGACATTTGAAAGGTTGTGTCAAATACAGTAGCAGAAGTCAGGAATCAGAAGAAATTTGGTGAAACTGCCTAACCCCACCTCTAATTTTGGAGATGAACAGTGGACTAGAAAGGCCAGGATGTGCTCAGAGGTCCATGTCCAGTGAGTAACAAAATCAATGAATTTAAGCAGAAACATGTTTTTAAAAAACATAAAAGCCATCTAAAGTTGAACATCTCAAAGAATCCACAGTCTGCCACCTGCATTTTAAGTAAAAATACATAGGACCTGATATATTTAAATTTTCTAAACTTCCATTAAATGGCAGTGGGCTGCAATCTGGAATTCAAAGCTATGGTTATAACTGATTGATCCAACCTAACCTTTCAAAGTCATAAAACATTTTAATCAATTTATTTTATTCAATATGATAATAAATTATGGTAGAATAAAGAATTGGTGAAGATAAAGTAGAACACAAAAGTATAGAATATCTATATGCGGCTTTGTAAAAAGCTGTTCTATAAACTATGCTTTATAGAGAAAATACCCTCCATCGTTTCTCAGCGTACACATGGATGGGCTTGAATGAATGCCCACTTACCATTCTGGCAAAGTGGCAATGAATATTTTAGATTTGGGGGTCCTACAGTCTCCACTGTAGTCTTTCACTTCTGCTGTCAAAGGCATGAGGAGCTACAGAAAATGTGTAAACAAAAGGTGTTGGGGATACCAATAAAACTTTATACAAATTGACAGAGGCAATTGCTTGAAGATAGAAGGAAAGGGAGTTAATCTACAAATGATGACCTGGAGAAGGAGGCACAGTGGGTGGGGGTCCTCAGAAGGCTGAGTTTGAGCATCTTTCCTTAGTTATGGCCTATCATAAAGTAGAGATGACAATGCATGGTTATACAATTTAGCTGGGAGAATTATTTGAAGATTAAAGAAAATCACTTAGAACTTGTCCATTGGTAGATAGGAGCATCCTCCTCACCACTGGCATGGGGCAGGTGGATTTGAAGCATTTGGGTAAAGAAGAAATGGCTACACTCACGATGATCACAAGAAATTACAGAATTTTGTGACATTTCCTTTCAAAGCCATGTTTTAATCTGTGGTTTAAAGTTGGACCATTAGCTCAGAAGTGAGTGGTCCTGAGACTTGCTAAGAACACATCAGCATTCTGGGCATGGAACTTTTGCAATAGAGGAAGCACTATAGTTTAATTTGTAGTGATTTAAAAAGATAGAGACTTTTTTAGAAGGGAAATCTAATCATGGGGAAAATAAAATTTCATTTGTTCATCATTTCCTGCATTATTTTTTATTGGTGAGATAAGTACACACGAAGACTATCAAAGCAAAACAGTAAAGTGTACTGGAAGCAAATGAGGAATGAATGTAATGCTGTTTAGATATAAATTCCTGATAATACAATCATGCGTTTTGTTTTGTTTTGTTTGTAATCTTTGAATAAGCCTACTAACTCAGTCCACTGGTATTTTAAAACAGAATTTCTACAGCAGTTCCAAATAATTTTGTTTTTTTTTATTCACTTGGACTTTAATGTATTTTTTATGGCTGATTAACCTTGTTTCCTACTGAGGTTGGTGTAGTCATGAGTTCAGTTGACTCCTTTAAAGCTAGACATGGCCTGCCTCCTCCCATTGGCTCTGCTGTGGCTGGCTTCCTATGAATTCAGAGCTAGCCTCTTTATTCAGCCTTAAAGCCAGGATGACCTTGTTAATTCGGGGGTGTAGTTTAATATCAACATATTGATTCTTTAGATTTTGGGAGGCTGATCTTTTTATACTAGTCAAATATTACAAATAATGGCCATGACTTTAAACCTAGAGAAAAATGTTAAGTGATTCCAGTTAAGACTGAGCTATTTTATGAGAATAAGTAGATGGACATAGTTGAGACAACTTTGAAATTCAGTTTCTGCAAACTAATATCACATGAAACATTTAAATGGACCCTAGATAATAAAAACATGTTAGCATTAGGCTTTTGAATGGAAAACCAGGCCCATGGAACAGAATAGAGACTAGAAAGAATTTGAAATATGGGGATTTGATGTTAATACAAAATTAAAGTGGTATTTTTAAATTACTAGGGGAATAACAGTATAATCAACAACCAGTGAGGACACAAAAATATAAAATAACTTTATGGCAAAAGATAAACAAAAGTCCAAGCACATTTGTAAGTAAAATTGAAAACTGTATGTGCTGGCAGATCCACAAGATGCTCACAAATGATTCTGGGGAAATAAGCATATGCTGTGAAGTAGGTATTTTCAGAAAAATATGAGTGACCTGTAAACATAATGGAAGAGGATTCAGTAAAGTAGCAGTTAAACATACACAAAACTGAATTTCCCTTTCAACACTGTTTCCACATTGACAGTGAATGTGGCCCCATCACATCTGGCTGCAGGCAGCCAGGGGCAGGCTCTGTTCCCCTCTAGGTGGGAGTGTGTAGTGAAGTCACTTTCCTATGGTGAAAATGGCCAATATCCATTAAAATTTCAATTATAAGAATCATGAAACCATAGCCCTACTTCTGAGAAAATCTGTGAGATTGTTCAAAATCATATCTGTGTTCCAGAAATTCATTGTGCTTTCTCATAGAAAGCCCTGGAAGGCTGGATAAATGATGTCTCAGGATAACAAAACAATGCATGGTAAATCTCTGTCAGAGAGCACCAAGATGGATCCATGGTAGGTGAAAAATGCAAGCTTCAGGCAGAGCATAATCTGGTTTTTATTAAAAACAAAACAGTTTTAGTTATGCTTGTCTCCGGGTGTGGATTTGGAAATGGGAGTGGGCAGGCTATCCACTTTGTATGTATTATTGTAATGCATATTCTGAATTATGGGGGCTTTTTGCTTTGTTTTTCAAATAAAATATGTTAATATATAAACATAAAAATAGAGTGAAAGAGTAATGAAGATGAATATGAAAGTCTATTTTGCTTTTATGGTGTTTGACTGGAAAATTGCTTGGATATACAGCTTTAGGATGGGGCTTTTCACTAAAGTATACCTCATTGAGAAATTCCATCCTAGGCATAATCCAAGAAAAAGAAAGCACATGGCCACACAAACCCTGTAAACGTGTTTGTAGCAGTGCTGTTCTTGGCAGCAAGCAAGCAGAAGAGGCCTAGATGTCTAACTGCAGCATAATAGAAGCATGGGATTCCCAGGTGATGACATGGGATTCCCATGTGGGAAAGGCTGTTCAGCATGAGAGAAACACAACACCAGTGTACTCAGAAACGTGCATACACCTGGTGATGCCGTGCTAAGTCACAAAATCTCACATGTACAATAACTTTCATTGTTCTAAGAGTTTCAGATTCCGTTTCCGGGAAGTGTCTAGAGGGTGGTGACTTGCCACAGATAATAAGTTTGGGTTTCATTTTTGAAAAGAATGAATGTCTTATATCAGATTATAGTGATTATGTTCAGCTAGGTGAGTGTAGTGGAGATGCTGAGCTGAGCCCTTCATCAAGGAACACCATTCCCTGTGTGAGTTGTGTCCCCACAAAACTATTTCAACAGCATGCTTGCAGAGATAGGAAGGGAGAGACCTGGAATACATGTGTTTGGGGGGCTGGTGAACTGGCTCATAGGGTCAGGGGGTCAAGCATAAAGACCTGAGTTCCACATTTGAACCCACATGGTGGAAGAAGAGACCCTGAGTCCCACATGATGTCTCTGACCCCTCCATGGGCATAAACTAAAAATAAATGGCTAAATAAGTAAATGTAATATTTTAAACACATGCTTCAAGAGTCTATAAATGTCCCTACTTCTCAGATACCAACACGAGCCCTGTGTCACTTATGACACTTCTCAGATATTGACCTGGAGGCTAGGAGGACGAAAAATGGTCCCTGCTTGTGATGCTGTTACATGGAGTTGGGTATGCCCTTTTAAAAGGCTGTTTTCCCCACAAAGGGGACTTGATGACAGTGGCGTGACTTTGTTACCATTTTGTTCTCAAAAAGGCAGTGTTATGATGTCCTATCTCCAGTAGCACTCACTCCATGACAGAGTCCCACACCTTTACCAGGCTATGCTGCTGTTTTGTGTATGTATGTATACACACACACACAACACACACACACACACACACACACACACACATATACATATATATATGTGTATATATATTATATATATATATATATATATATATATATATATATCAGTTCTTTGAAAATTTCAGTGTATTTTGGCCATATTTCCTCTTTTCCTTATTTTTATGAAAAACTTTGTATCTGAAGTGAAGAAGCCTTACTACTTCTGGTAGTGTCATTCCCTATGCTTCTTAACTACCTTTTCTTAAGGTAACAAGCAATAAATAAGTTTAAAGGTCAAGCCAGCATAAGGATGCTAAACATATATGATAGAGGTTGCTTGCTGCCAAGCTAATGCTTGGAGGGGAATCTAAGAAGCTGAGGTCAAAGCAGCATCCTTAAGACAACAGCAGTCATGACTCACTGAGCTAATGGGTCCCTAAGGGCATCAGTGGACATGGAGGTTGGAATATTGCTGAGCATCACATGGTCTTGTTGTCAAGACTTGGCTACAAGACAGGAAGGGAATGCTATCCTTACTGCTCCCAGCCACAAAGAGGAGTGACAGACTGCCCAGGAACCTTGGAATAGCAGGGAATACCAGCCTATTTCTCACTTCAGTGAGTGAGTGACCATGATCTCTATGGCCAGGGGCACCAACAGAGCTCACCATGGGTCATGAAAAGAGAGGGGAGGTAGAAGCTTTGCCTGACTTTTCATAAATGCCAAAGCTAATTTTGATGAGTGCCTTGGTGCTTTAAGAATAACCAAGATTATAGCAAGCAGGCATCCTCTTTAGGATGCGAGAGCTGGAATTTTAGATTTCATTATTAGATTGCCAACTCAACAAAATCCTACTGTAATGGCAATGGATTTCCATTTTTTCTCCATTTCAGTTGAAATATTATCTCATAAATATACTTTGATACAAAAGAGATCTCTCAATTTTACGAGAGCTCTATTTTATTCTTAGGCCGACTTTATTCCCAAAATATCTTTTTGATGTACAGCTTCAATATTCTTGCCAATGTCCATGGCATCAGCAGTCAAAGGCAGCATTCTTTTAGACTTTTTTTTTCACATTCACTTGTAGGTTACCCAAAATAACAGACTCCACTTAGCATTTACTGAAACCTCAGAGTGTCAGTGAGTGAAGTTATTGTCTCTGTAGTTCATTTCTCTGATGGGGGTGGATACATGAAAGGAGGTGGCTTTCCCAGAGCTGTTGGAGGTGTAGCTGGGGAACAAAGACCAGAGGCAGACACCTCTACATGCTAGTGTCTTGTGCAGAAAGTGTTGTTTCTCAAATCATATTTTAGATGATGCTGCTAAGATCAGATTGCTAGAAAATGCAAGGACTGCTCCTTGCTAACCTACTAGACTTGTGGTGGTATTAGTGACAGCCCAGACCACACGGCATTGTGGGACAGCCATGCTAGCCTGAGAACTGTGTCACCACCTATGCTGTCAGATACAAGGGTGGGCTGTCACCACCAAGGCCTTTGCAAGTTGACAGTCAACTGCTGCCACAGGTGAGTTTGTTTATTTAGCTAGAATAGGTAAAGAACACTTGATTCTAATTTAACTTTTTTCTTTTCATTTCTCTAGTCATTCTTATATTGCTGGAAGACCTTTTACAAAATTATTACTCTAGGAATTAAAATCTCCTGCATAGTCTGAGGTCTTCTGGCCCATGGAGACTTCCTCTGTACATCAAACAGTGCTTCTGCGAAGCTTAACTCTGACACATTTGTATGAAAATCTGGTTCCTGGGTTGGAAACTACACTTTTCCTCTATAAAGTCCACCTGAAAAGAAGGATGAGGGCTTACAAGATGGTTCATCAGGTAGAAGTGTTTGAATCCAAGCCTGGTGATCTGGACTTAATCCCAGGAACCCACATAATGTAAGAAGAGAACCTTGACCTCTGAGCTTCACACACTCTCAATGCCATAAATATCCCCCATTGCATACACAGTAAGTAAAATGTTGTAAAAGTTGTAGTTGAATATATTTTGATACTTAGAGGATGTTGAACTAATGCAGCAAAGTCAGTTCTCTGTGTCTTCACATGTGCAACAGCGCCAGCTCTGTTTTGAACCACTTGTGTTATATGAACTCAATACCCAGAAGGGTTTTCAATAGATGTGTGTGACATCTCTGTTGTACACACTATCCTGTACTAACTCCAAGAAAAAGCAGGTAGAATGTGGTGCTTACAGTCCAGGCATGTTCAGAATGTATGCACCATGGCAGAGAGCCTTGAGGGAACGTATGTTCCCTCCCTAGCACATATCAAGCTAGGAGGCAATACCTACACTAACCTCTCTCACCTGAGCCATAGACATTACTGTGTCAGAGATTCCACACTAGAGCCAAGGCCTGGCAGCTGGCCACTGACTGCCTCTGAGGAGAAGGAAGCCATTTTATCTGCCATTCTCTGTGATCTTAACAATTTGATGGCCTTTGAGTTAGCTCTACCAAATCCTTTTTTTGACTCAATGAAGATAGAAATATTTTTAAATAAAATCGGCACCATTGTTTTCTATAATCCATTCACTAGAATATACATATCTCCCCCTCACCCACCAACTGTGAAGGAGAGAAAAACCAGACAATGCTAGCATACAGAATAAACAGATTTTTCCTAAATGACCCAAGCTTCTCTACATACTCTGATGCCTAAAAAGTCGTTGCTTTTTAATTTTAATGTGAGAAACATAATTTCCTTGTTGTTTTCCAAGACAGTCAGGGAATAAATTGCCTTTGATAAACTTGCTTTCAATGTCTCCAGTGCGATACTCAGTTTTCATTTTCATAAGACTGTTTACACTGATGGCTTCAATTAGTCGACTAAGATGTCAGTGTCTGGTCCTTGTCAAAGACTTCATACCAAGTTAGAATGCAAGACAGTACATGTTGCTATCAATTTATTATCTGTAAATAGTTTTCTGGTTTTAATACTTGAAAATCAGAAGTGACAGGCCATTTGAGTGAGTAATTTTTCTTTGCGCTATTCTTCCCTAAAAGTCAATTGGAAAAATAAAGTAATTTGAGCAACTATTTATTGAATTGGGGCAATACCATTCATTGAAAAAAATATGCTCTAACTCCAGACATTTCAACTTCTAGAATTCTTATTAGTAGATAATGCTCTCTTTATTACATGTCACTATTTTGACTGGAATCAGATTATACACTCAGAGACAGACAAACACACGAATGCACAAACATATTCTTTCATCCTTAAACACACACACACACACACACACACACACACACACACACACACACACACACCCTTGTGTCTCTTGTCCTATTAATACCTCAAGCAGATCTCAAAAGAATTTTAATTTTTAAAGCTTCCCAATTGCAAAAATAATTTATATATGACATAGAAAATTCTGATTATACAAAAAAATCATCTTTGTTATTTCTCATAAACACTTAGTTCCTCCACTTCTTGTACCCATACCCATGAACTCCACATACATAGAATGAAAGTAGTTTATAATTAGAGATGTATGCAGATCTTTTATTTGCCAGTTTTTCCTTAGCATTATTCTAACAGTTCTTCAGGCAGTCAATTTGCTGTATTGGAAATTTTAAGTCACAGGTGTTGCTTAAGAGTACAAGTAAATGCAGTTGCACTGGCTATATGCAAATGCTCTACCATCTGTAGGGGAGCTTGAACATCTACAGACTTTGGTGTCTACAGAGATCCAGGAACCAGTCCTTACGTACATAAAGAGACAGATGATGCTGTGTCTTTATTTCAGTCTCATAATCAGTAGATGCCCATCTGACAAGTCTCTTTAGTTGCTGAGCCTGGCTCACTCAGCTCTGTGCAGGGTTACCCAACACCCCTGCCTGAGAAGTGGGATGGACTGTCATTTCCCCCAGTTCCTCCTGTGAGCACACTCGGCACATGCCAGACACCGGGATAAACACTGAACATCCATGTGGGATCAGGAATGGCACGTGGGTCCTAACTGGGAAGCACAGATTTAAAACGTGCTCTGAAAGACTCATCTTGCTTGTGAAATGAGCATTGTTTTAGTGTTTGGTGTTTTAATGTTTCCTCCCCAAGTCCAGGAAAGAGAAGTGATCAAGGACCAAAGCTCTATGAAATCACAGTCAGCTGTTCATTACAGAAAGTGGGCTTGCAAAAGAAAATTGGAAAAAAAATACTTAGAGGAGTTGAAAAACTAGATAATGCAACTCACAAAAATCACAAGAATGAATCTTTATTCAACATAGATAAAGTGGTCCACTGGGTCAGATGCTGACAATGGCTGTTGCATAATGTGAAATTGGAAAGAAATGGATAGGTGTGGAGGTTGAAGCTGGCAACTTCTCTGTTTTATTCTGTTTAAATATGATTATTTATAGTTCTAATGCTGCCAATACTTCAAGTATGGCCATCTTATACACACTAGCTGCCTTCTCTTTGCTGTCCCCAGTCCAAATATAGCATCAATGCTATAAAAAGTGGTGAGAAAATATTTGATCTGACTTTTTCTTCCCCCACCTTGCTTTTCCTACTTCCCCACCACCATTTGGGTCTAGTCTACTACAGTTTCTTTCCTCTGCTGTTTCTGCCTTGATGAGACTATACTGCATCATCTCTGCATCTCTGCATCTTTCCATGTCACAGTTCTTTGGCTATGGACAAATTAACACCCCCTGTTCTAGGAAATTAAATGCATAAGAATTAAATTTCAGCTTTCATACAACACCCCTGTGCTCACCCAAAGAATGGCTCTTCCCTCTTCCCCTATTTAGCAACCACCCCTTTCTTTACTCCACTCTCTCCTCTCCCTGCTCCTCCCTAAGAAGTTCAGATGTTCTTTGAAATGGACAAAATATGTAGAATCTAAAGCTTATAGAAATAAGGTGAAGTCATGGCTCACCCCATCTTCTCCTGAAGATGATTTGTGAACAGAGATTTAAGGTGGTAGTACGTGGGGAACACCTGCTTAAATAGAAGGCTTAAATAATGCATCTTGTGGTTCTATCAACATCTTAATGACACCAAGAAGGATAGTAATTGGGGAATGCCTAGCTTAAATTATGCATCTTGGGGTTCTATTGACATCTTAGTGACACCAAGAACCAAACTAAGAGGTTAGGAAATGAGATGTAAGTTACTGCTTCTTCCCTCCCCTGATGACGTTTTGATCCACGGATGTCATAGACACTGGTAACTGGAAGGACTGAGCAGAACTGCCATGCCCTATGGTGCAGTCTCTGAGTGCTGTGCACCTGCCTGCTACAAGATGAATCTGATTCAGGAAAGATGCCCCATCCATAATGGTGGTGGCATCCATAATGGTGACTGCCTGTGCCTCCTGCAATGCTCAGGGGAGGAGCAGCTTATCATCAGGATGGCCAATTCGTTATGGTTAGTATCAGAAATGAGCCTATCAATCAGCCACATGAGCCCTTTAAAGGGACACCAGGGCCATAAACTTTATGAAAAAGGCTAGAGATTGCCTTCATCCCTAGAGCATATACACAATTTCCCTAACGCAGCAAGCACGGGGCAGGGAGAATCTGCACGCTCACCACGGCTTTGAGAAGCTGCAGTGTGGGAAAAGATTGTCAGACTGATCCTTGCTCCACGACCAAGTGAAGAAAGGGATAAAAATGAGGACAGAGACATGAAAAAGAAGAAGAAAGACAGCATGTGACTAGGGTCAAGTGGGAGAAAGGATACCAAAGTCCAGGGAGAGATGCCGGACTTTGCAAATGCTTGCCTGCTTGTTGAAAAAACCCATCGCAATTGGGGGGGGGGGTACTTTAAAATTCCCATTGATTTATTCACAGTATGCAAAAATGGGAGAAAATCTCATTTTCACAGGCTCTCCTTCCCATCACTCAGTCCACCAGTGACAGGGAGTAAACCTTTCTAAGGGCCTTCCCAGACAGTTTGACATTTTGTTGAATTAATTGGCATATATTGCCCCAAATTTATATGCTTCATCTTTTCACCCCCAAAAAAGGGATGGTTTCATATTGAATAGAGCTCTTAGGGTACCCAGGGAACTCTGGAAACTTCCCAGAGAAGCCTAACTTTCCAAGTGTACCTTGAAAATCCTGTCTCAAGACTACAGCTGCATCGTAAATCTCGAGGGGGTGTGCACTGGGATTCCTGGGAGCCTCCGTGTACACATACTCTCGTGGTGTGTCATTTGGCCTCACTTGAGAATGTCTAGAAGAGAGAGATGGGGGAAGTTCTATGAAAATGCCATCTTTCCTGGCGCTAAGGAGGTCTCCTTGGACCTTGTTACAGATCAGGGGTAGGGCCTACATAGGGGACGGCTTTGCAGGAAGCTTACATTCCCAGGGTTTGCTTTCTGGAAGGTTCTGTAGACTTCAGCTATTTCATCTGCAGAATGAGGTAAGGTAAACTCCACAGTCATGTTGCTCTAATGTAGGGCCGGTATGGACCGGTGATGTCTCCATTGCCTGTTGCTGCAGTTTAAGGAGGATCTTCGCACAGCTCCAGGTTCAGTGACAGAGCCTGTCTCAAAAGAGTATCATGCAGTAGTGATCTAAGAAAACATTCAAAACTTGTGTGCACATGCCTGTGTGGGGGGGGGGGCAGGGAGAAATGGGGAAGAAAAGGGAAAAAGAGAGAAAGGAAAGAAAGGCGTGAGAAAAAAAATTGTGAGAGACCTCAAAAATAAGACTATTCCAAAGTAACATGAAAGTTAGATTTTTTTTTTTTTAGCTCTACTTCTAGTTCTACAGTGCCCAGCCAGTAGCCAGATCACTCATGAATATTCAATGGATATTCTGGGGATGAACAAATGCCAGTAACTGGAAGATAGTTCACAGCTACAGCCTAAGTCACACCATACAAAACATTGTTACTCTTGAAAGCCACAAAACGCTTCTGCTAAATTAAATGTATGCTCACATCTTCCTACATTCCATTTGAGGCTTTGTAAAAACTAAGCCACACTGAAAGTCAAACCACATGGCTCCCCCTCCATTCCCAAACCAACCTTTAGCTGGCTTCTTAGCTAGCCTGAGAAATGGGCTAGCAGAGTGACTGCAGTAAATCACCCTTTTCCAAGCAACACAATCCGCTCAGCCTGTTTACACTGGTGACTGTGAGCCCCAGGCCATGCCTCTACTGCCAAGTTGAGGACCTCCGTGGTAAATACTTGATGTGATGTATAGGGACAAAGACATTTGTGTTACAAATTTGGGAAATTCAACTTGTGAGTTTAGCAACTTCAGCCTGTTATTTTTGAAAATTGCAAACAAGAACATTCTAGACAGCCAGTGGCATTTGTCACATAGGCACAAGAAGCAGTGAAGGCCCAGCTAGTAAATGAGAACCTATGGACAAGCAGGATAGCCAGACCATGTGGTGGGAGCCTTAAACAAAACAGAACAGGAAGGACAGTGCCGACTTGGAAGAAGTTTCTGGGTAGCAGAGGTGAGCATGCCAGATTAATATCTGGTGACACTCTGGGATTTCTGTCTACATTTTTAAAAGCGTTATGGATTGCAGAGGCAGAGAAGAGGGCAGACGCCATTTAGGACCTAATCTTGGGACCTCCCTATTGCTTCTGGAAGTCACAGATGGCTAAAAATGGCCACTATCTACTCAGGGGATTTTTAGCTTGATTAAAACCAACTTCCTGCCATTCAAGTAACAGTGTTTGTTTCTCCTAAGAGTATTCAAAGAACAGGATGATTAAGATACCAGCCCTCAGCCATAACCCCAAAGTCAAATACCTGAAGGAACCAGCCGTGTTACATCCACATCTGGAATGATTTGGGAGTGCTAAAGGGGACAGTGGAGACACAGTGAAGCAAAGGAAGTGGGCCTGTGGTAAAGGAGGCAATAGGGAGTGCTGCAGGAGTTTGCAGAGCCTGTGTGTCCAGAGAGCTGTGCTGGGACCCTCTTCCATGCCCTTGATGTGTGTGGAATGCAAACACAACACAGAAGGTCACTTTCTAAACTCTATCTTAAGATACTATAGTCACAAAGGTGCTCCAAGGGTGCCCCTCATTTCTGATCATTGAAGCCACTAGTAAGAAATTATGTGGTCACAAAAGTTGGACAAACACCAGGTTAAACATAAGTAATTGGTTTTCTTTATTACAAGGTATCCTAATTAGGGTTACTTCTGCGGTGATGGAACACTATGTCCAAAAGCAAGTTGAGGGGGGAAAGGTTTATTCGGCTTACACTTCTACATTGTAGTCCATCACTAAAAGAGGTCAGGGCAGGAACCTGGAAGGAGTTGCTGCAGAGACCTTGGAGGGGTGCTCCTTGCTAGCTTGTTCCCATGGCTTGCTCAACGTGCTTTCTAGGGATGGCATTACCCACAATGGTCTGGGCCCTCCTACATCAATATCACTAATTAAGAAAATACCCTACAGACTTGCCTACAGGCCAATTTTTGGAGGCATTGTCTCAGTTGAGGCTCCCTCCTTTGCAATGATCCCAGTTTGCATCAAGTTGACAAGAAAACTAGGCAGCGTCTGAGAACTTTGAATGTGTTCCTCATGAAGTGAGCTCTGAGAGAATGCTTGGAGCAGGAAGCATTGCCCAAACTTAGTTCACTACCTTGTCTGGCATTTGTGTGGATAATTCATGAAGCACTTCAGTAGTGTGCTTTGTGACAAGTGATACTCGTGTGGTTCCTAGAAGTGAAAATCCCAGGGGAACAAAGATGGCTCCATGAGGACAGCCTCATAGCAGCAGGGTATAGATCAGGAGGGGAAATAATGACTGTTGTTTTCAACAGCCACCATGTGAATTGGATTATCTTAGAGTGTTTTGATGTCTACATTTTAAATTGAGAGTGTGAGACTAGAGATGATAAAGCCAAGCCTTTACCATAAACTCATCTGTTCTCCAGTATATGAGGAAACCTCATTTCTCAGCCAGGCAGTATGCCAGCAGTTAAATACAACCCGGATAAAGCCATAGCTGATGCCAAGTCTAACCTAAACCCATGGATCAAATTAAAGTGTATATTTTCAATTCATTATTTAGCACAATGGAAAAATGTTAACATACAAAGGAATAGTATTTCCTTTCCCTAAGGGATTTTCTGAATTCCTTAGTTAGTCTTTGACCTCATGAGGTGGTCTTTAGTTACATGAGTGGCTACGAATAGCCCTTCTTCTCCACTATGTGGAAATCCAGGTTGATGGGCACACACTTGCTTCATACTGGAGAGCTGGCTAAAATATGCACTACTGCTCCTTCTTTTCCACTTTGTTCCTGTTGCTAATGTTTATTCTTTCTCAGTGTCATTCTCAATTACCTGAGGCTGGAGTCCCATGCCATATCTTCATTAATCACCTGTGACCCTTCCCACCTGAAATAAAAGTGTTCCTTTCCATAGTCCACTATGTGCTTGCCTGCAACTTGTTATGTCTGATATTACCTTCCTTTATCATGTAAAAATACTGATTAATCTGTATGTTCAGTATATATATGGGTCAGATGAGTACAGATCTGAGCTCTTGTAGTGGCCGATGGAGAGAAGAAAGACACTAAGAGAGTGTGATCCCTGCCAGTCTGACACAGAGACTTAGGATGGAGTTGAGTTTGTCTGTCCAAGCATTATTGACTATGGGCCTGATCTCCAGTGTAGCTAGCACTAACACACTAAGATTTCTGTGAACTCCATTTCTCTTTTGCTCCTCAGCCTTGGTTCCCTGTCCTCTTACTGGATGATACTTCAACAAAGGTTCTTTTTCCTGAAAATAATGTGTCAGGTTGGTTTTGAAAACTCCATTGACTCCCCTCTCTTTATTGTTCAAATTTCGATTCCATTTATAGGTAAAAATTCCTCTGATCTCAGCCACTGGGAGAAGGGAGTGCATCTAAGATGCAGATGTGGGGATCATCTGAGATGTCAGCAAGTGCCTTCCACTTGACAAGGAAATTGCAACTCAATTAGTAGGCATCTCTCTGCCTTCTGTCCTCTGCCTCACACTTTGTGGTTTTCCCAGCCAGGCTCCCCTACGCCCCATCTTCTTCAGTCATCCTTCAGTCTCTCTGTATCCTTTAACCAACATGCTAGTTAGGGTGGCATCCCACAGAAAGCTTTTCTAGGCAATAACTCATGGGTCTGTCAGGAAGTGCTAACGCAGCAGTGAGAAGGATGCAGGCTCTATAGCATGCTTCGACTCATAGCACCCTGCATGGCACTGCTTGGGCTGACCATTCCCTGCATGGTACTATTTGGGTGTGCACTTACTCAAGTAGATAGGGGAAAATATCTCCTCCAATTTATCTTGGCAATTACTAACTTACAGTTAGAGGAAAATATTTCATTAGGATTCAGATAATTGCTTCAATCCCTCTCATTGTGTATACAGTGTCTGTGCTAAGGTATAGAGATTATTTAGTCAGAGAATTAACCTCAAAAGCTAGAAGAGCAGATGAGTAGTGACTGAGAGGGAAACATTAAAATCTCAAACTCATATGCTTGTATGTTTCTCCATTTACTTGGGGGATTGACTTGTATTCTGTTAGTTTATCTTTTGTTAGCTGCATATAAATTTAGGGATGGTGTGTCTCCTAGTGAGCTTACTTTTCATCATAACCAACTCTTACTGTCTATGCTGAGACACTGGAGTCTGAAGTTGACTTTGCAGAGTCCTATCTTCACTCTCTTTCCTAAGATTTCTCTTCCAATGCACAATGTGGAAGTCCACTTTTGCTCTAAGCTCTGTCTATATTTAAAATGTAGAATATGCATGCAAAGTGAAAAAGTTTATCCTTCTAAATAGTATGGAAGCAGGGCTTGTTTTTTCCCATATCCTTTCAATGAAGTACTTCATCTCTTTGCATTTAATGTAACTACTTACATGACCGTTAGTGTGCACTGTCTGACCATGTGTGGCATTTTGTACACCTGTTCTTTGTGACCATGACTCTGCCTGTTTTACATCAATTGATTTATGTTTGCTTTTAGTCTTTTGATTCCTCCGCACCTTCATTAGCCAGTCTTTTCACATTGTTCTGTATGTTTGGGGGAGTCTATACGTCAGAACCTCACATTTTGGTTTATTTTTATTGACTATTGTCTCGTTATCTTTTGCAGCTTTGACAACTTTACAATGGTTTCTTCCTTTTTACCCCCACCTCTGCATCACTGCTTCAGTATCCTGTTGGCTGTTTTGTGAACTCCAGAGACCTTGTTTTATTTTTGTCTGTTAGCAAGTTAGGGACCAGAAAAGAATTGCTCACATTCATGCACATGCTTATGTTTTACATGGTTCTTTCCTTTCTTCTTACAGTAATATTTATCCTTAGCTCACAGAACTGTTTCTAATATAGACCTACTTTAATATTTATACATTGTAGTGTGAGTCTGAATATAAATATAAATCAAGTGTGCTAGTGCTCAAGTATTTACACATTTATTAATCTGGAATGTTTCTTGATTACCTTTTCTAGTAAGAAAAATTTGTTGGATGAAAATCCCTGACTTGGACATTGTTTTATCTTCTGTTTAACTTTCATCACTATGAAGATGTTTTTGCATTACTCCCCTGCCTGTGTCATTTCAGATAAAACACCATCACTTTTACCATTTTTTCCTTTTTACAATGTGTCTATTTCCTTCTAGCCACTGTCCAGAGCTTAATCTTCATCTTTGTGTTTAGCTTTAAGCATGATGTAATTATGGATAGTTTTTTTTTTAATTTTCATTGACATGCTTCAATTCACTAAATTCTTAAATATTAATAGTCAAAAAGTATTTGAAAATGGGGATATAGAGTGGTTCTGCTCCTTTGCACAATGGTTTCTTCTGCCTTGGTTTATCCACTCTTCTCTGTAGGCAGCAGGTACATCAGTGGAGACCAGCTTCATATTTCTACATTGGTTGCTGGGCTCCCCGCTCCTGTCTGTATACAGAATCCTCTTTTTCTTGGTATTTCTAATTCACTGTTGTTCTTACAATGGATTTTCTTTATTTCCTTATAGACAATGTCATAAAACTTTTATTACATTTCACTTATTTATTTTCAATGTGTGTATTTATGTCATGCTGCCCATATGAGATAAGAAGACAATGTGGGAGAGTTGGTTCTCTTCTTCCACCATGTGGATTACAGGATTGAACTCAGGTCATCAAGTTTGGTGGCAAGCTCTGTTAACCCTCTGAGAAATCTCAATGGCCAAACAAATAATGTTCAAATTGTAGAACATTTTAAGTTGGCTTTTCTATAGTTACATTTCTCTACTGGGATTGATCACTCGTTGTGTTCATCCATCATTTGCATTTTTGAAAATATTTATAATAACTTTCACATTCCTTGTTTGCTAATTCTACCAACTGTGCCATTCTCTTTCTATTTGGAACTATATCAAACAATTGCTTTTCCTGTTTTTATCTCATGATACTGACTGAGGAGAATTTCTGTAGCTTACATGTTGTTGTGGACTGGGTTGTATAATCATCTTTAAACACAGTCATATTTTGTTTTGGAAACCTATCAATTAATCAAGTAAATAGAAATGCAGTTGGGTTTTAAAAGCTTTATTGACCAAAACCTAAATTATTACTATTAGGCCGGAGTTGATATACATCTGATGTCAGAACTGATAAAGTCCCAAAAAGACAGTGCACATTGAACAAAATCTATTCATATTGGTAAAATAGAAATGTTGGTTGCACTGTCTTTGGGCACCTCCTTCCCTCTCCTAGCCACTGTACCTGTTTTCTGGAAGGCACCAGTGCCATCCCAGATGATTATCTAAGCATGTGGCTCAGAATTGCCTGACACTCCTGCATCCCCACTTGGCTTCCACACTGTGCCTCTCCCTCTTCTCTGCTCTCCCAGTCCTCAGATCTCCTCTACCTCAGCAACAATAGGTTCTGGCCTCCTGTTCCTTATGGAGACTTGTCAGCTTTCAAGAGTTCTTCCCTGCTTCAAAGCATGGCTGGAATGTTTCCCTGGAGAGGTCCTGCTTGCTTATGTGTTTCTTAGGTTCACAGCTTTTCTGCCCCCGGACTGGAAAGAGCTGCTTTATGTGAGTGGGCTTTTTGTTAATTTTTCAAATATATTTTACTTTTTACTGTTCAACAGCTGCATACATCACTTCATGTGTTTTGAACAGCCTCAAACTCATTTAGAACAGGAGGTTAAATTTGACACCTGTCACTCTGACATAGATAGATCCTGTAAATGTACAAAAAATTTTGTTATTCATGATACACTTGTGAAATGTTTGTTTTCATTATATATTTTCTGGTCATTTGCCTCATATACCAGAATTGTGTTAGCATCAATATTTACTTTATTCTTTACACATAATTAATTTTTCTATGTACAACAAACATTCTCAAATATTTTATGAGTAGAAATTTATTGGCATTTGGGAATGATTCTATAAAATTTGGTTTAGAAAGGGATAGGTCCTGGAGGGATCCATCAAAAATGAAAGGGGAGGTTGTTATTATTTCCCTGACTTTATATGGCTATTGTATTTGTCAGTTTTATATTCCATCTGTTTGGAGTTTTACAACAGTTTTACTAAATCCTTAGATTTTATTTCTAATTGTGGTGTGTGTGTTTTAACTTAAGATTTCAATGTAATTTTAGTCAACTTATTTAGAACATGTTTTTAAAATGAGCATTTACCAGTTTTCTTAGCCCCCAAGATGAACTGATTTGGACTCCAAAATGTCAGCATCGTAACACCCACTTCCAAATACACATGGCCGTCACCACCAAGGCAAAATCATTTACATGCTGTTGTTTTTACATGGAAATTTGAAGAAGAGTTAACCCGGCTCTAACCTGCATAAAATGCAGATTAGGAGGACCTATTATTTTGAGGATGGCATGTGAAATTTGTCATTCTGAAGGCACAGTATGGAGAGGTAGTGGCTATGCAATTGCTGAAGAGAGATGTAAATACTGGAGTGTGGATCAGTGGGATTTATCCTTTGGAAAGCACAGACAACACCTTGGAATCAGGAAAAACAGAGCAGAAACTCCAACAATTTAAGAAGGTAAATATAAGCTGAAAAAAAAAAAAAACAACAACGAGAAAAAAAAACAGTGGCTTTTTGTATGCCAGCTTGTTAGCACCATGACAAATACTTGGCAAATACTTGGAGTCAATTCATAAAGAGAATAGATTTGAGAGTAGATAGTAGTTATGAATTGTTATTTTTTCCCCAAGAATCTGCATTCAATTCCCAGCAAAACCACCTGTAACTCTAGTCCAGGGATCCAGTATCCCTCTTATAGGCTCACCTGCACTCATGGGCACACAGAGGTGCATATGTTCACGTAATTTTAAAATCAGGGTTGCAAGATGGGAACAGATGTAGAGATAGGTGACCATTGGATAGTACTGAATTTTTACTCCACAGGTGAGGTCGTTGTAGTTAAAACATCTGGTGTGGAGACCATGTTGTCTGGGTTCACAGCCAGACTCCATGGTGTCTTCCGTGTGTGCCTGCTGACCAGTAGAATATTGGACAAGCTATCTTTGCTGTGCATCTATTTCTTCTTCCATAAATGAAGATTATAATACTTGGTACTTTATAGAGTTTCAAAACTATTTTTCTGAAGAATAAGTGAGATGACAACTAAATTGACTTGAAGAATAATTGGTGCAGTGTAAGTATTCAGTAAGTGTTAACTAAAATAGGAATGGTTTGGGGGTCTATTTGGAGTCAGTGTTCCCTCTCTCAGGCTGATGGGTGGCGTATAGGCATGAGTAGCACTTGGTTTTGAAAGAGAAAGCCCCTGACAGACACAAACTTTGGTAAGAAAACCCTTGCACTCGCATACTTCGTGACTCTGCTGTGAACTGTGCTTCTGTGCTTCCTGATGGTGTTTTGATTTCCCATTTCTCTAGCATGCAAACACTGTAAAACAGGTGACATTATAGTTTTTGAGGCTGGGGTCAAACGGGAGAAAGGTGTGACTCTGAAGTCACAGTTGGCTCACTGGGAGAATGAGAAAGGTGGTGGCTTTGCTGCCATAGGAACTGAAAATGGTAAGAGTACAAGGGAGAAGACCTGAGGCAGGGGTCAGGTTCATGTGGACAGAAGTGTTGCCTGACTAAACTAAACTTTCTCATCTGGCTTCATCTTCTCTTTCCTGTTTTCTCTGTCAATCGTGGTCTGGCTTGATGCACCATGTCTAATTCTTCATAAATCAGGTGCAGTTTAGAGTGATATTGACAGTGGCTTTCCCAGCTCCATTGTTTTCCCTCAAGAGTGTTATTCCGTCTCCAAACAATCCAGTGTGAACACCCTTGTTTGCTGGCCACACTGGCCTTTGTGGGTGCTGAAAACTTTGATTTATAACTGTAGATAATTGATGGCTGTGGGGTAGAGACCATAGCTCTCACTCCTCCTCTTTTAATCTTGCTTTGCTTAGAGATCCAGGTCCCAGAACATTCTCAAGGGAATGGGCTGGGAATTTCCCATCTTCCCAATGGGAGGCCATTCATCATGGCCAGGAGTGTGTTTGTGAAAGCAAAGAACACAAAAGTCAGGCCACCTCCAGGCAACCAGGCAGAGAATGGTGTTAAGGCTAATGTATTCATTGTGACACCGCTAAGGAGAAGCTGTGCTGTTCCAGTGAATCAGATATGTTTGCTGCTTTCAAAAACAAATTTTTGCATTTGTGCTCCAAGTTATTAGTATTGAAAAGCAATGTCTAGAGTCCCTGCTAAGTCATTGCAAGCAAGTACTGGAAAGCTCTGTTTTGATGGCCTAAATCCCCTCTTTCTACTAATGGAAATGCAGATTTCCCCCATTGGCAGCTTTTTCACAATGTAGCTTGGCCTACCTGCCATCCCAGCATAGGAGCAGTTTCAATCCCTGCTCTCTTTTATTTCACTAGTTCATAAAGAGTCCTTGTGACTCTTTAAAGTGACCTCTCTTCCTTAACTTACAAAGGCTGACGGATGCTTAGTTGCTGCAGGTAATTATAGAGTCTTCTCTAGAGCTACAATGAAAATACAGTGAGCTGGGTTTTGCTGTTGTTTTTAGTTCATTGAGAAAAATGAAATTTTACTGTTTGTTTTTGTTTGCTTTTTAAAATTATTTAAAAATTATTTTTCAAGCTAGAGATAGCCTGTTCTTGTACGCACGCACGTGTGTGTGTGTGTGTGTGTGTGTGTGTGTGTGTGTGTGTGTGTGTGTGTGGCAAAGGAAGTGTAATGTCAAAACTAGAATAATACTTCATGGAAGTACAAAATTGAAGTATGGGGTGAATTTTAGGCTGTTTGTCTATACAAACTATTTTAGTAATTAAAAATTATTCCAGGGTAAATAGAAGAACAAAGGAAATTTAGAATTACAACACCGGGGGTCCCTAGATGGCTTCTGTTAAATGTATCTGAAGTGATGAGGGCCCTGCTGAGACGCTGCTTGGTCCCCATTCACTGCAGTTAATGAGTTAACAGCAGATACCACTGATGTGGCATTGCCATGCAGGATTTGTGGCTCCCTTTTTCATACACCTGTTGATGTAGGCATAATGTAAAGTTACTCATTGCACAGCAGTGAGGTTCAGTAACAGTGAGTTTTTCCTTGGGAGAGAAGCCCTAAAGGAGTTTGAATTGGCAGATGTTTTCTGCACAGATGACATAGAGGAGAGATGGAAACCATGTTCTTCCCAGATCTCACGCCCACTTAAATTAGAACCTTTTTAAATTGGGGGAAGATAGTTCTCAGATGCTGATGCTTTGTTCCTCAGAGTCCCCACTTGGGAACACACAATCAATGGTCCTTAACATTGACTTGGCTGGGAGGTAACTTCAACCCAAGTCCAGGGATGTAGACTCATAAGAAATAAATATTTATTTTCCAGGTGACGGAAAATAGAAAATAGAAATTAAAATCCATAGTTGATCTGATTGAAAGCACAAAGTAACACAGATGTGGAACAGCTTTGAAAATTAACAACCCACTTCTGTAAATTGGTAGTTCCTTTTCCTTCGGGAGCCAGTGACACTTTTGTACATTACAAAAATATTACATTCAAAATAAACCCACTTTTGGGCTGAAACTGTGACTCAGTGATAGTTGTGTCTGAATATATAGATACTCAGGGTGTCTGAAAATATAGTATGTGCAATGCTCTACTTTCCATCCCCAGCACTACAAAAAAATAAATAAAATTAGTCATGTCCATATGAGAACCAGGCGCCCTTACGGTTTTTATGGTTTTTTCCTTGGAAAAAAAGTAAATATTTGAGAAAATTCTACTGCAGGATATTCTTCAATCACTACATACTTAGAATATTTGTACTTCAACCTCACAGCCTTACATTTCAATACCAACGTTTAACTCATTTTTGTACAATGTTTTTTATTATAAGAAATATTTCACTGTAAACCTGCCATGCCCCCACCTTAAGAGAAACCCACAATTTCTTTGGCCACAGTCTCTGTGCTCCAAAAGCAACTAAGTCTGTAGAACAAAACATTGTTGTGGGCATTTTCACTGAACACCTTCTCTTGTCTGATGATGTCCTATAGAATGGTGTTCTCCTAAGGAGGGACACGAGTTGGTCATACTTTGGGGATAGTGCTCCCTGATATAGACAGTGAATTTCTTCTCACTGGATGAAAAAGAAAAAAGAAATAGAAAAGGAAAGGACTCGCTCCTAGGTATAGTGAAGGGGAATGTTTGTTGTAGCTATGTGGGAGAGGGTAGTCAGAGACAGGGACCTCTGGGAGAGTCAAGAGTGGGTATGACCAGACTGAACTGTGCCATGTGAGGAGAAGGGGAGTGGAAGGAAGAAAGGAGAGAGAAGGACCAGGTGCAGTAGTCAGGAGGCCGACAAGAGAGTTGGGGTAACCAAAATGGCTGAATTATATGAAGAAGAGCAGATGGGGGAGGGGCAGCCTAGACCCTGGGTTGCAGAGTTGAATGTGGAAGGCTGGTTCTGGAAGCCATTTCCTCTAACAGGTAGGGACTGAAGGATGCTGGGAGAACCTGATGGTCAGCATCCTCTCTGGTATGTTAAATAGGTGCTTCAACAATTTGTCCCAGCTTTGACACCTAACACTGACTTCTTATGTCCTGTTCAGATTTGGACAAAATAAAATGTTTATAGTACTGTGGAACAGGAAAAGGCATCCCACCCCAAACTCTAACTTCTAACCATTTAGGTTACAGATTTGGGTGCAGAACCACAAATCCCTCTGTAAGCAACTGCTGCGATTCTGCCTCAGCTGCCAGCCTTTCAGACTCCATGTTGCATGTGTGGGAAAGAGTTGGCTTCCTTCACGAAATGTATAAAGCACTCCATCATCTCAGAAATACTACATATGCGTTACTGAACTAAAATATGATGCCGATTAGCTGTGCTCCAGAAAAGCAAAGCTAGGTAGAAGAGCACAATGAACTGTCTCAGCATGGTGTGCAATTCTTTAATTGCAGATAGATTTTTCCCTCATGGTCTATGGCAGCAGCAGTGGCAACTTGGTCCTGGGGTCGGACTAAACATTTGTTCAGAAGAGCCTGCTGAAGGATCCTTGTGGAACAAGCAGTCAGTCAGTCCCTAAGGGAGATCACGTCCCTTGCAATGAAGAAAGAAGAGCTGGAAGGAGGGGTGTAGAGGGAGGGGAGTTGGGGAGAGAGAAAGAGGGAGAAGGAGGGAGGGAAGGAGGGAGCAAGGTTGAGAGTGGGGAGAGAGACTCAGTTGTAGAGAAGTGAGCCTGCACTGTGATGTCCTGGTGCTTTCTGAAGTTGAGGGAGTCACCATTTCCTCCCAAGGAGGATTCAGCTTGTGCCAGGAGTTGATGGGACAACAAAGTCTCTGTGACTGTCCTTTTTCTAAGCATGGGTGAGACAGTGAGACTGTGGCTGAGAGAGAGAGAGAGAGAGAGAGAGAGAGAGAGAGAGAGAGAGAGAGAGAGAGAGAGTACAGGGCTATGACATTTGCCATTTGGATATTTTTATCCTAGGAAATAGCAGCTTCCAAGAAAACTTTAAACTGGACATTTAGTTTTGCTTCATGCCTTCTGTGGATCCTACATCTGTCTCACTCGGGATAGATAGATATTTTATTGACTTCACAATTAGGTTTTAGTTTGTTTAGATGTTTTTTTTCCCCATTTACTCTCAGAGTGATCATAGACAACTAAAGATGACTGGAATATTTGTGGAGTGGGCACTAAAAGGCATTTGTCACAGCAAAACAGTTGGATCCATTTAAGAGCACTGTGGAAATTGAAATCTGAACATCTGTATAAAGACATGAAGTGTGCTGCCGGCACTCACGGATAAAGGTTGAGTTTGGGGTTTATTTCCTCTCTGCACTGCTCTGTAATCAGATTGTTTGGCTCTGCATATTTTGCAAGTTATTTCCAAATTGCTATATGTGAGTGCTGCAAGGTGGCTGAATCAAAAGAGGCTGGGAGACTTATTGTCGGGGCCTGAATGATGGTGTTGAAGCTGACTTCTTCACCCGAATTAAGAAACCAGTGCAGTGCAGTGCAGTGTTTTGTTTTTCTTTCTTTTTTATGGACTTGTGGTGTTTGAGTAATTGAATGGCATCTCTCTCAGAGCCGGGGAAGCCGGGAGGAGGGCTTTGCAGCCAGGCTGCAGGCATCTGCTGAGCAGGCACTTAGGCCTGAGGATACCAAGCCTGGATGCTGCTCTGAAAAGTTCATGGAACCTTCTCCATCTGTCAAGTGATGGGGGAAAGTGTCCAACCAAGAATAATAAACACTGTGGGGGTGTTTGGGTTTTGGAAAAGATGGCAGAGTCAATACTCCATACACCACTGTCTACACTCAGTTTCACTTGGACTCTCACTGTGCGTTGGTTTGTACAGGTTTCCTAGGTGCTTTTTAAATTATGTATTTGGGGGGTTGGGGTGTACATGTGAGTGTTGCAGCCACAGATGTCAAGATTAAAGGTGCTTGTGAGCTTCCTGCTGTAGGTGCTGGGAACTGAGCTCTGGTCCTATGCAAGAGCAAGAGCTCTAAACTACTGAGCCATCTTTCTAGTCCTTTATAAGACTTTCATAAATATAATGAAGCTCCATGCCCAGACAGTGCTTCCATTCTGGTGTCTATGAGGCTTCCCTGTGGCCCCATCTTATGCTGTGGCTGTCTGTGTCCTGAGGCAGCTTCCATTTGAATTCTCCTGATATCCTGAAGCAGCTTTGCTACCTTCTCTGCTGGGAGATCAGGTTGGAGTTGTTTCACAAATCACCCTGTGACACCGCAGTAGTTAGACCTCTATGATATTTGTCCATTCATACTAGAATGAGTCTGGGTTGGGACAGATTTTGCTCCTTTCTTTTAGTGTTATTATTGTTACCCCAAATTCACACTTGGACTAATAGCTGTCAGGATCTTCTAAAAAGGAAGGATGCACTATATAGGTCATCTCACAGGGTTACACAGATGAAGATGCAGGGACTCAAAGTCACCAGCATCCTGCTGGCCACACACTGTTATCAGAGCTCCCTCTGTTTCCTCATTATTTCCCGAGGAACCCTTGACTCTCTCTTTTCTCCCATGCTGCTTGTATGGGGTACAAGGGTATTTTGGACTACACTTCCTAATGTGTGTATGCAGGTCACCTGTGCTCATCTAGAATGTTATTAAATTCAGGTGTTGATACCTTATGTTCTTCCCATGGAAGGCTTTCATGCAGACAGAGGCTTCTGGAAGTAAGCATTCTAAAAGCTTTGCACATAATAAATTAGCAAAAAGCATTCTGAGGGCCAGTATGAAATTGATGTGTATGAAGTAGCCAGAATTATCGGTCAACAGGAGTGCTCAGAAAATAGGAATTCGTCTATGGCCCTACTACCCTGAACTTGCCTGATCCCATCTGATCTCAAAGCTAAGCAGGGTCGGGCCTGGTTGGTACTTGCATGGGAGGAAATAGGAATTCATAAAACTCAAGCAGTTTCTGATCTTGTCCAGGAGAAACAGGTCTATATTCAGAACAAAACCTCAGTGACAAGGTTGGTGTATGTCCCAAGCTCAGACAATGAGTGTCTGAAAAGCAGACTAGCTGGTGAGTGTGTTTTGTCAGATCTGTAGGAAAAGGTTGGGAAGTCAGCAGCTCTGAGGATAGTGCCTTCTTAAACATCCATACGGGGTTACCCCAACCCTCTAATACTTCCAGCCATCCAGGTACATCTTTACCTCAGTTTGCAGTTCTCCTGTGAAGGCCTTCTTTTTATCCTGGGCTGAGGTGGTTACAGGCTCATCAAGTGCCTTCAGCAAATAGCAACAGGGCTGTGAAGAACTTCCCCCAAGGCAGGAACTGCCTTCCTTCTTCTAGGCTCCTTTCCTCAAGGTCCTGTCTGTAGTCCTCCTGGCTCAAGCCTTGGCATTTCTCCCCTGAAGGATTGGCTGCTTGATATGCCTGGCTTCTAAATTTCAAATTTTTCTCTTCAGTTACTCATATCTTCCAGTAGACATGTGAGAGAAAGGCTTGGGCTGGTCACCCTTACTTGACAAACAAACAAACAAAAAGAGGTAGGAGTGGAGGGATTATCCTAAGGTCACAATTACAATTCCTTGTCCCATTTCTAGTCTCTTGTCTAACACATTTTCTTTCTAGTCAAGTCCTCACAACAGCTATGTGTGATTTCTATACTTGCCTCTGTATCGCCATTCAAGGATGTACTGGATGAATATGGATGCCCGGCTCCCTACCTCAGGCCTTCAGATTTATATAGCAAATGATACATTGGTTTGCTTGTCATTAACTGGTGTGCACATGCACCTGCTGTAATAGGACTGAGTTTCATGCTAACATTTTTGGACAAGCTATCCTGATGCTGTGACAACTTGACAAAAAGCAACACAGGAGAGGACTGATTTATTTGGCTTATAGTTCCAAGTTATCATCCATCATTGTGGGAAAGTCACAGAAAGAACTCTGTAGGCAGAGTTTCTTTGGGTCTTGACAACTGCTCCCAAATAACCACAAAGAGGCTTAATATTAGTTATAAATGTTTGGCTGATAGCTCAGGCTTGTCTCCTACACATTCTGCTTCCTCTGTGTGTGGCTTGACTCCACCCTCCTTCTTACCAACATTCTCTCTTCCTCCCCAAATCTTGCCTAGCCCTCTTGTCCAATCAGCTTTTTATTAACAATGGTAGCAATACTTATATACACTGTACAACGATTGTTCCATAGCATTGAACTCAAGTAGCTCGTTATGTTACATCCACAACCAAGAGCATAGAGAATAAATGCCTCCTTGCTTGATTACTGCTTACACTTAGCTAGCTTTCTTCATTGTTACACAGTTTGGAGCCAGCCTATGGAATGTTGCCACGCACAAGTGGCTGAGTCTTCCTACCTCAGTTAACTTGATTAAGAAAATCCCTGATTGGCATGCCCCAGTCCCACCCAACCTAGATAACTCCTCATTGAGACTCTTCCCCCAGTGATTTCAGGTTATGTCAGGTTGACAGTTAAAGTCAACCTACATGTATACTTTCACCCTTGTATTCATCCATCTTTCTCTTTCTCTCTCTTCTTATCCCATTATTTTTCTCTGTTCGGCACAGTTTTCTTCCACTTTTGTATCATCCATGATTTTGTTTCTATTATACAGTGTAGGATACATACATGGAAAAAAACATTTTTTTTCTGAATCAGCTTTAATTCACTTAATATGATGATCTCCAGTTGCATGCATTTTCCTACAAATTACACAATTTCTTTTTTATTGACAAATAAAATTCCATTGCATGGATATAGATATGGATATAATCAGATTTCCTGTGTCTATTCCTCTTGGAGAGCATCTAGAGGGTATGTTGGATTTTTGAGAGCTTACAGGGCAATTCTGATGAAACAACTTGGAAGCCTATATGTAACTTTTGAGGTAGTAGACTCAGGACTGCTTTACAGTGCCTCTCAACATCACCCGGGAGCTTGTTTCAAATGCAAATTCTTGGTTTCCTTAGCTGACTAAGAAAGCATATATTCTGGAGCTGGTGCCAGAAACCAGATTTCCAAGTGACTGTGATACAGCCAAGGCCCTGGCCACACATCCTCCCAATAGGTTTACGGTGTGGAACATGGTGACCAGCTGTCTGTTATTTTTCCATGAAGCCAGAGCTTGAGAGAAATCTATTTCAGCCCAAATGACGGTGCAAGCCATTTAGATCTTGTATGAAAAGATTGATTTCACAGAGGTGTAGATTGCCCAAGCAGGAAGAAAGAACTGAGGAGGATTTGGGAATTTGATTTGGAGGGGGTGAGGGCAGGTAACTGGAGTACTGAACTATCAGAAAGAAAACAGGCCAAAAGGAAAGGGGGGAGGCTGGCCTCTGGAGGAAATGGAGAATATGAAACTTCATCCTCTGACTGCCTTGAACCATTTCCAGTCCTTTCCTGGGATTTTTAATGAAGGGCAGTGTCTTCTGAAGCATCTTTGATTTCTGCTGCAGATGACAGTGTAGCTGTAATCACCCAAGCAGCTTTGCTACCCTGGGAACTTTCCAGAGCAGGAACTCCAGGCTGGGTCAGGACACAGTGGCTTCTCCTCTCCCCCATGCCCTGACTGGTCTGTTTAATTGTCATCATTTCCTGCAGCTACAATTGCTATTTTCAACATAATAAGTTTAAATGAGAGAATATTAACCAACTTCCCCAATGCCCTTTGTTGTATGATTGCTCGGGATGGCTGATCTTATATTTTTCAAGTGTCCCCTTAGGATGTCACCCAGTGGTTGTCTGGATTAGGGTTCATTGGACTTTATGGTGATTATTCTGAACACAGTGCTTATTCCAGGGCTATGGGATATTCAAAGGATGAATAGTCAATAAGTGCCTAAACAGAGAATGTGTGTGGACTGAGAATATGGGGAGGCAACATAAATGCTTGTGCCAAGATGGAGGCCATTGAGGGAGCTGTGGGGAAGCTGGTGGGGTGGGAGGTGGGAAAAACTGAAGATGACCCATTGTGCAAAGCCAATGTCTCCATATCCTTGTCATGGGTTATCAGTCACCAATTCCTAGGTGCTTCTTCACTCTTGCCAGCTGTCCCACTATACTTAAAATTTTATTGTTTTAATTTTATCTTTTTTTCCACCCAATAACTGTCCTCCTGCTTGGACTTTGGTCTTACTTGACTTTTACAGTTTCCATCACTTAGGGAAGAACCACCTGTGTCTAAATTTGTAGCGAAGATACTGAGGAAAGGGGGCAAAAAGAGGGAAGGGGGTAAAGCTAGCTGCTCTTCCCTGAGCCAGGGTGGGGATCTCAAGGTGAGTAATCTAGGTGTGCGTACCTGGGGATGGTGTGCAATGTGTGGGTCTAGGAAACACACTGGACAGAATGTGCAGGAGTGAGGGCAGCTGTGCACTAGTGGCTTTTGAGGCACATGGTAGCCATGAGGTGACGGACATGCTCTAAGACAGCAACTCTCTCTCTTCCTCTGGAGCTTTCTCAGTCAGCCTGTGCAGGTGAAAAGGGCATGCACATATGAATGCACAGATTTCCCCCACCAGAAACCTTGTTGTGTAAGCAGCTCTTTCTAGCTTTCGTTTATTTGCTTTTTGCAATTTGTCTAAAAGAGCACAAGAGATTTGGAAGATAGAGGAAGAGCAAACAACAATGGCAGTACAGGGAATGCTGCCCATTGTGTTTTCACACGTGGTCCACAAAGCACAGCCCTGTTGGAAGGAGATGTTTGGTGGCCTGGAATACAGTGTGCCATGAGTCATCACAGAGATGAGCTGTAGGACTACTTCAGCCATTAAAAGCAGGAGAACTGACAAAGAAGTGAAACAGGGGAATGAAGAGAACCATGAATTAAAACTAATCAGGTCAAATCAGGTCCATAGATAGTAAGAAAGAACATATCTGTAAACATTCAGAAGGTTATCTGAATGTTCTGATTAAATAGTGACATGGCTTAATCATGGTGGGGTCAACTTTAATAATATTGTGTATGGGAATAACTGAGATGGAAAACCACTTTCTAACTCTGTAACTGGCAAGTGACCTCATGCAGTTCCTTGCCACAGTGTACTGGTAGACAGAAAACAGAGCCCTGAGCCTTCTCTAGAGTCTAGAGTACAAACACATTCTGACACCAACTGAGCCCAGCTCCTCCCTGCTCCTGCCCTATTGGGCATACACATCCATGTCTCAGGTCACAGATTATGCCCCTCCAACAGATGTGATCTCTTCTCCCTTGAAGTTCCTGGAGCTCTGACCCCACTTTAGCTCATGATATTTGAGCATTACCATGTTCCAGCATTGGGCTATAATGGAAGCTAAAGGGCAGATCTCCACCTTACCATGCTCCCAGTCCTGTAGACTACCAGATATGGCATCAGGTGAGCTTTTCTCATTCAGCAAATCCATGTACACATCATACAGTTTCCAAGTGTGTCTGCAGACTCTCAGAGGAGTTCTCAGACCAGGACACATGAGGTATGAGTGATTTCAGGCAGGCAAAAGCAGACAGAAGAAATAAGGGTGGATATTTCAAGTAAGAGTTCTTCAGCCCACCTTCTCTATAAAGACTCCCACTTTTAAAAACAGTTTTGCATAGCATATTTTATTGGAAACCTATTAATAATTGATGTACTGAGTTCAGTAAATACAGTGTCCTCTTTCAGAGAAATACTTTTCTTTAAAATTTCTATGTATTTTTAATAAATTTATTTATTTATTGACATGCTGTCCACAGTTTTCCATCCCTCCTCTCCTCCAAGTTCCGTTGCCTCATTCCTCTCTGTTCCCACACCCAATCAATTCCTTCTCCTCAATTTCTGTTTAGAAAAGGGCAGGTCTCCTGTGAGTATTAACAAAACATGCTATATGAAGTTGCAGTAAGATTAAGTACCTCCCATGTATTAAGGCTGGGCAATGCAACTCAACATTTGGGGTAGGGTCCCAAAAACTTGTAAAAGAGTCAGAGACTCCCAATTTTCTGAGAAACTGCCATACTGTTTTCCAAAGTGGCTGTGTATGTTTTCACTCCCACCAGGAATAGAGGAGTGTTCCCCTTACTCCACATCCTTTCCATCTTAGCCATTCTGACTAGTGTAAGATAGTATCTCAGAGTCATTTTGATTTGCATTTCCCCAATGACTAATAAGGATGTTGAGCGATTCCTTAAATATCCTTTGGCCATTTCAGATTCTTCTATTGAGAATTCTCTGCTTAGATATGCACTCCATTTTTAAATTGGATTATTTGGTATTTTGATGCCTAGTTTCTTAACTTCTTTATATATTTTGGAAATTAGCATGATGCATTTATCTTCATGTTCACTATGTATCCTAACATAACTCAGTGAAATCAAGTAGTTTTCTCTATTTAATGTTTTTCATGACTCTATTATCTATATCAATTCATTATTTCTAAAAAAAATTAAGTAAAGTATGACAATTGCTGACAAAAAAAAGTCAGAGACAGCCCCTATTCCCACTGTTAGGAGTCCCATAAGACCAACTTACATAACTGAAGAGCCCCACTTTTACTCAGCTGCAACAGATCTCTTCATGCACATGAAATTACAATGAACAACTTGAGGTTAGACCCCTCTGCTGTTCTGTGTCTTCCTTCAGTGCTTGTGCTTTGCTGGTCTAGCTTCATTTAGCCCTGACTAGAGTCAGGATGAAGAGTCAGAGCTGTGCTGACCTGTGTCACATGGACCAAGAATCCCACCCAAACACCTTTCTAAGATCAGTTCCTTTTTGGTTTTTCAAGACAGGGTTTCTCTGTGTAGCTCTGGCTACCCTGGAACTCATTCTGTAGACCAGGGTAGCCTCAAGATCTCAACTCACAGAGATCTGCCTGCCTCTGCCTCAGAAGTGCTAAGATTAAAGGCCTATGTCACCACTTCCCATGACTCAGTTTCTTTATCCCAGATGATTATTAGGAAGAAGTGAGTCTAGATTGGGATTGGCAGACTAGCCAGTGTGCCAAATGCAGCCAGACCTTTGGTTTTGCAAATAAGGTTCTAAAGTCATAGCATGTTCACTCACATACAAGCTGTCTGTGGCTGAGTCTGGGTTACAATAGGAAAGGTGCATAGTTGACATAGCGGCAAATGGCCTATAAAGCCTGAAATATTTACTATCTTTTTCCAACAAAAGCATGCCAACCCAGATCTGAACATGTAGCACATTGCTATGATGTTGTCCATCCGAGTAACCCACACCTTCATGCCCCTTGTGTTATCTTCTTCAATACCACCCCCTACTAAACTCCAACTTAAGTGACAAATGTACTTTGTTGTATTAGATATATGGTAAACAAGTTTTAAAAGAATCATATAAGTTATTTAAGATAATACAGCTCTGCCATCTTAACCCCATGGCTAGGGGCTCAGGAAAGCAGAGTCCTTTCCCAGCCTCAGAGCTTGGAAAACCACACAGAATGACCTGGAAGGACAAAGGGATAGAGAAGCAATGACTGGAGATCATGAATAGAGGGAACAAAGCAAGCAGTTCCTCTCCTAGGCACTTGGCTTTAGAGAAAATTCATCTTCCTGCCTACCTAGGGAAAGCTGCCTACTGTTCCCACCTTCTTTGCTTTGTTAACCAAAGCCAAGTGTTTTGGTGCCTTGATGCCATGAGCCTGCCCTGGCCCCTGCAGGTTTTCTCCTTCAATAGTGGTAAAGGGGATAGCTGAATGCTTGGGCATGTTTTCAAAGAGCAAATAGTGATACAACAGAGCAGGAATGCTTAGAAGGAGGCATTTCATTTATAATGTCTCAGAAAAGAACAACTTACAGGGGGGAAAAAGTTCATCTGAGAAGTACGCAGATTAAGGTGCATATGTATCATTGAATCAAATTATATCTTCCTAGATAGCATTATACAATTAAGATTTTCCCATTACTGTCAATTTTCCTCTGACTGTTTCAGGAGTATTGTCAGGATAAAAAGAAAAGAACTTCATCCTGCAGTTGGTGATGCATTAATGCTTGCGTTCACTCAGCATTGAGGCTAGTGTGTTATGCAAGACTCCTGAAGGTCTGGGCCTTTGTGGTCCTGGATACACTCCTCCAGTGTTCAGGGTGCATAGATGAACACTGCATTTCAGAGCTTGACTTTCATCTACCTAATGAAAGCATTCCTTCTTTTGTGCATTCAGCCTTCTACTCCAAAGAGAAGGAAAGGCATGGGAAGGCTTCCATGACTCTACACTTTTCCTCAAGGGTTGCATCAGATGGTCTCTACTCAGTTTAACCTAAGAAGGAGGTGCAGGAGGAGTTGATTTGCAACCATTATTGCTCCTGATTTCAGCAAAAGTGTATACATACATACATCTAGATTATATGGAGAGCCTGAGGGACAAGAACATATGTTATTTTTGAACTCACAGATAAATGTAATTAATCAATTTCATTATTAAACCTTTAAGTTAGTTATATCACTACTAATTCTATCCATATAGTACTTTGCATTTTGATATATAGACAAAATTTATGTGTATTTTGAATTTTCAAAACTAGGCATAGAATTCCACCGACAACCAACATTCTTCAGGGGCAAACTTATATAAAAATAAGATTTTTCTTTCTTTTTTATTTTTTCCAACTTTTTTATTTGAATTAGAAACAGGATTGTTTTACATAACAATCCCAGTTCCCTTCTCCCACCCGTCTTCCCCTACCCCCCCCCAACTAAAACCTTATCTGTCACATATCTTTTCTGCTCCCCCTGGATGGTAAGGCCTTCCATAGGTTGTCATCAGAGTCTTTTGTATCCTTTGGGATAGGGTCTAGGCCTACCCCCATGTGTCTTGGCTCAGGAAGTATTCCTCTATATGGAATGGGCTCCCAAAGTCCACACCTATGCTAGGGAAAAATACTGGGCTTCTACAGGAGGTCCCATAGATTTCTGAGGTTTCCTCACAGAAACCCATGTTCCTGGGGTCTGGATCAGTCTCATGCTGGTATTCCAGCTATCAGACTGGGGAACAAGAGTTCCTGGATGTTCAGGTCAGCTGTTTCTGTGTGTTTCACCAACCTGGTCTGGACCTCTGTGCTCTTCACTGGTCCTTCTCTGCATCTGGGTTCCAGTTCAGATTGGTGATTAGTTATGGGTGTCTGCTTCTACTTCCTCCAGCTGCTGGATGAAGGCGTATAAGTCAGTCATCAATCTCATAATCAGGGGAGGGCATTTAAGGTAGCCTCTCCTCCGTTGCTGAGATAGTTAGCTGGTATCATCTTTGTATATCTCCAGACATTTCCCTACTGCCTGATTTCTCTGTAAACCAAAAATGTCTCCCTCTATTATGATATCTCCATTCTTGTTATCGTGTATTCTTCCCCTGATTCATACTTTGTGCTCCCTCATGTCCTCGGCATCCCTCTTTTTCTCCCCTTCTCATTCTCCTAGCTCCCTCCCTCCTCTTCCCGTGCTCCCAATTTGCTCAGCAGATCTTGAACCTTCTCCAGGGGACCATGTATGTCTCTCTTAGGGACCTCCTTGTTTATTAGCTTCTTTGGCAGTGTGGATTGTAGGCTGGTAATCCTTACTCTGTGTCTAAAATCTGCATATGTATGAGTACATATCATGTTTGTTTTTTTGAGATTGGGTTACCTCGCTCAGAATGGTTTCTTCTAGATCCATCCACTTTCCTGCAAATTTCAAGATTCCATTGTTTTTTTTCTGCTGAGTAGTACTCCATTGTGTAAATGTACCACATTTTCTCTATCCATTCTTTGGTTGAGGGGTATCTAGGCTGCTTCCAGTTTCTGGCTATTACAAATAGTGTTGCTATGAACATCGTTGAACATATGTCCTTGTTGTATGAATGTGCTTCTTTTGGGTATATGCCTAAGAGTGGAATTGCTGGATCTTGTGGTAGACTGATTCCCATTTTTTTTGAGGAGTCACCATACTGATTTCCAAAGTGGCTGTACAAGTTGGCACTCCCACCAGCAGTGGAGAAATGTTCCCCTTTCTCCACATCCTCTCCAACATGAACTATCATTGGTATTTTTGATTTTGGCCTCTCTGACAGGAGTAAGATGGTATCTCAGAGTTATTTTAATTTGCATTTCCCTGATGGCCAAGGATATTGAGCACTTTCTTATGTGTCTTTCAGCCATTTTAGATTCCTCTATTGAGAATTGTCTATTTAGCTCTGTACCCCACTTTTTAATTGGGTTGTTTGGTGTTTCTGACAGAGGGCTGATCACCAAAATATGCAAAGAACTCGAGAATCTAGTCCACCAAACACTAAAAGTAAGATTTTTTCAGACATGTATTTGATATTTGTTTTCTTTTCATAGACAGTCTTGCTATGTAGCCCAGGCCAGCTTCCAGCAATTGATCATCTTGCTTCAGCAGACTAATTCTTGGAATTGTAGACATGCACCACCTGCCAAGCCAAATTTTTTCTCAGAGTTTGAAACATAGTATGTACAGATGCCCTAAATAAGATGTCACCAACTCAGTTGGACAAACACTTCTTAAGTAAGCAGTTCAAACTTATATAAATTCCCCCACAAAATGGTCTAGGGAACAATGGAATATTATACATCAACATACATAAAGTACAGTTATGAAAAGCAATTTGAATGAATCACATGTACATAATTATGCATATTGTTTGATGCTGGTACCAATGAGTTTATATATGCATGCATGCATTTACACAGGCAGGCACACACACACACACAAGACTAATTTCCAGCGTTCAATATTAAGGTTGTATTTGCCCAAAGCAGAAGAGGTAATAGAAGCTCCAGGGAGCTTCTATTTGTTGCTCATATCCTATTTTTAAATATAAATTGTGGTCACATGTGTTTGCTAAAAAATATGGAGCTAGAAATGTACAAATTGTTTAATTAAAAAGTATAAAATATTTTAAAATTATTAATGGGCACTAAAGAAAAGCTCCATTTTTTTCTTTCAAAGGTAAAATATTTTTGTGAAATGGTTTTCAGTGTCAGAGAGCTTTCATGTTGGTTCCCCAAAGTTTACACTGAATACAAATAATCCCAGGTCCCCAGAGTCTCTGCACAGAGCCTGCACACTGGCCTTAATCCTCCTGCAGCACCTAATGAGCTCTAGGATGAGTCCAGGCTTCTGAGACCCACTGTAAAGTAGAGGAAGACAGTAAAAAGATAGTAAAACAAGTGCTTTGATAGCACTTTTTAAAAATTCATAACAGGTATAAAAAGAAGTGGCAGCTGTTTAGTGTATACATGTGCAAAAAAACTGGTAAGATTTGTGGCGACATAAAAGGCATCAGTCATACATTCTGCCGAGTAAGGCACGGCTTCTGATATAATAGTCTCTGCTCTTTCTTCGGCCTATATCTGGTGAATAATGGATCTGGTCATTTATAGGCCTCAGTGTATTTGCAGGGAGGGCTTGGAAGAACATGACCATCAAATTTCATCTCTCCTGCCATTTCCCCATAGGTAGATGGAGACTGCTCTTTTCGTCTGCTCCGTTGTTGGGCCACTTTGTCTTTGCCTAGGTGCTGGTCTGAGTCAACACACACCAAGTGCTAAGAACACTATTGTAAGACACATCAGATCTATTTTGCAGAGTTGGCACCTTTTTTACTGCACATTACTGATTGTTTTAGGGTGTATTTGTGTTACTTTTAATAATGTATGTATTTTTCTATGTGTGACAATGTTCACATGAGCACTGGTCCCCGAGGAGGCCAGAAGAGGGCATCAGGTTCCCTGGAGCTGGAGACACGGGCATTGTGAGCTTCCTGGTGTGGGTACTGGGAATGGATTTCAGGTTCTTTGGGGAGTAGGGTGGGCTCATAACTACTGAGCTACCTCATCTGCACCTTCATTACCAACTCCAGAAAGAAGGAAATGACAGCATGTATTTCCTAGATAATCTCACTGCACCCCAATGTTGATTACATAGTACTGTCTTACCACATAAATATGCCACCATTGCAAAATCTGCTGTTTATTCATTTAAGTAAAATTCCTGTTAGCTCAAGCACATCTATTAGATTCTTTCCAGAATGTTCATGTTTTGACAAACATGTTGTGAAATATCTCTGGAATTTTTTCACTGAGCTTAGGGAATGTAATTTAAATTTTGACAACAGAGTTGTCATTATGAGTACAATGATTGACTCCCTTTCAGGCTGGTAGGTGAACAGAACTATGACACTACCCAGGGGCCTTGGCTTGCATGTTTTCACATATGGCTTCATTCTCTTTTGTCTCTTCTTTTGTTGTCAAGCTCTCTGGTTTATCAGCAAATTTACTCACGTATTAATTTGTTCTTTGTTTTCAGACATTCTTCTTCTAGTCTAAATTGACTCTTAGGCCAGCTGGTTAGGCTCATGTGTGCTATGAACAGAATGTAGGTCTTGTCAAGCATACTTGGGTTGTGTTTAGATCACTTCCTACTATTTCGGTGAGAGCTTATTACATACCAGCTGCTATTCACTTGGTGTCAGTATAAATGGAAGTATGTGGGGCTCTGTGGGAGATTAATTCTGGAGTGAACACAAATACACTCTTACACAAAGAGGTTCAGTCATGAAAGAAGCCTATGTCTTACCTGCAAAAGGCCTAAACAGGGCTGAGTTCACCAGGTAGACATCCTCATAGCAGGAGATGTGCCCAGCTTACCCTATCGCCAGTGTGTGCCCTTCAGTTCCTGCAGTTATCATTGCTCACACATAGGAAAAAGAGAGAGAGAGAGAGAGAGAGAGAGAGAGAGAGAGAGAGAGAGAGAGAGATGACCATGGAAGGTCTATGAACCAGAGAATGGAGCCATTCCCATTCACAATCCTGTTGACTTGAACTTGGTCATATGGCAACCCCTAACTATGAAGGGTCTTTGGAAATACATCTAATTTAGTACCAGAAAGAAGAGGAAATAGACTGATGAACAGATTCTCAGTCTTTGATACAACATTTCCATTTAGAAGTCTTGGGAGCTTATTTTGGACAATTCTGATGCCCCTTCTATGATTTTTATTGTATTCAGATTGTGCAAAAATATTTAAATTTAATCTACATAAGTTCACTATAAAATATTTTAAAATCTTTATTTCTATCAATTTTAATTGTGTTGTGAGCATACACACATGTACATGTGAGTTCAGTTGCTTACAGAGGCCATAGGTTCTCTGCAGAGCAGTGTGAGCTCTGAACTATTGAGCCATCTCTTCATGCATTATAAGACAATAGTAAATTAAATTAATATTACCTATCACTTGAAAATTAGTCTTACTATATCTCAGTTGTATGTCTGTCTGGATGTCTTTATGTCATATTATCTTCTAGTAACCAAGCAGGTCACTCTGTAGGAAACTTATTCAATACTGAAACAGTAAACTCTAGATCTTACAGCTTGAACCTTGGAAACACTCAAGCCAAATATGTCCCCACAATGCCACACACCAGGGATAGCATCTTGAACAAGATGCATAGATTCCAGAAGCTAGCATTTTTTCAGAAAACAATGATAGTGATATCTCTTAGAGCAGGAAATTGGTGATATAACACACAAATCACTTGTTTCATTATTTGTCATATATAATGGCAGCTGGTATGATCCACTAATTGTGATGCTATATTTTTATAATAGTACACAATTATTTATGAAAATAAGCATCTTACTAATGTCATAATGTGATACTGTTTCTGTTAAGATTAAAGCTTTTAACCTTGGTGTTCTTTGATTTATACACTTGATAAAAAATTAATCTTCAATTGTCTGATGAACATAGACACAAAAATCTTTACAAAATATTCTGAAACAAAGTTCAAGAACATATCAAAAATAGTATAACAGGATCCTGATTTGCTTTTATTTCAAGAATCCAAGGATGCAAATCAGTAAGTATAATTGTTCATTAGTCAACTAAGTGTCAGAAATCACATGATCATCCCAGTAGATGTAGAAAATGCCTTCAACAAAGTTCTACAGCACTTCATGATAAAGGCCATGAAGAAATTAAAAGAAGAAACATGACTCAACATTGTAAAGGACATATATGAGAAATCTAAAGTCAACATAATATTAAATAGGAGATATCTCAGAGCCTTTTGTTTAAGTCCAAGAACAAGCATAATGATGATGCCTGTCATTTTATATAGTGACTAAGATATTAAATGGATAATAGAAGAGGGTCTCTGTGATTCCTTGCTTCATTTCTGGAGTAGAATAAAACATTCCAAGCATTGTCCTCATCATTTTTGGAAGACTCAGTGGCATTTGTAATTGGTGTTAGCAGGAATTATAGGAACTGTGTCTAAAAGATAATGGTACAGAAGTATAAAACACTAAAGCTAAAGGGCCTCCTGAAAACAGTCTACTTAGAAGTTGGATATGCTAGCTGTTAAGTATTGTTTCTCAACTGTGCCTTCAGTCTACCCTCTGCCTTGTGGTACTGAGCCTGGAACCAGCATTCACACTTACATCTATAGCGCTGCCAATAGGACAACAAGAAGATAAGTAGATACTAGGATGAGGTAAAAACTATCTGTTTTCCCTTTCTCTGAGTGCCATGTCAGCCATGCTTCCTCACACAGCCATCCGTAGCAGCCATGAATTCCAGGCCACCCCTTACTCTTAGGACTATTAGCCCCACTAAGTAAATACCTCTCCTCAGAGGTTGAGGCCTTAGACCCACAAAGTCCCTTCTTATAGAACCCCCATCATGTTACCCCACAAGATGAGTGACAGCTACATACTATAGTTATAACAGCTTGAAAGGCTTGTGTTTCTTCTTTTTTTCCAGTTTTCCAGGGTCTGGATAACTCTCCTGACACTGAGTCATGGGTGTCATACTGTCTGATTTGGCCCCTGGCAGATATGGAAGTTTATACTAGGACTGGGCCCACTCCAGAATGTGGGGTGTTATGTGTGTCTGTGTTTCTAAGTTGTCAGTTGACCATGTCTTAGGGAAACACTTGCTGGCACTAATATTTTGCTGATGATCTCTGTTTGCTGCTCTTGCTGTTGCTTATTATGATATGCATTCATTAGTCTTGGTCAACTAGACACAAACTGGAGTCATCCAAAAAGTGAGAACCACTGTTGCTGAGTGGCTTCCATTACATAGGCCTGTGAGCAAGTCTCTGTAGGCATTTTCTTCTTGAATGGTGATCATTGTGGGAAGGCCCAACCCACTATGGGCAGTGCCACACATGGACAGGTGGTCCTAGGGTGAATGACAAAGCAGACTGATCAAGCCACAAGGAGCAAGCCAGTAAGATGCATTTCTCCATGGCCTTTGCTTCAGTTTCTGTCTCTAGGTTCCTACCTTGAGTTCCTTCCTGCTTTGGCTTGCCTTGATGGTGGATTGGAACCTATAAATGTAACAAACATTTCCTTAACAAGTTGCTGTTGGTCACAGTATTTATTACAGCAAGAGAAACTAGCTAGGACATGGTATAAAACACCATCTGCTATATTCTTGTTACTAAGCATGTGTATGTATTACAGCACTAGATTATTGTTTTGTGTTTCTGAGGAACTTAAAAAAAAAGTTAACAACCCCATGAGATGGCAAAAATCACTGAAGCTCTCAGTGTCCAAATTTAGCTATTTTAATTGCATGTTTAATTCAGGTATTTTAGAAAATGCTTTATTTTAGGCAGAAAGTGATGGTGCACACCTTGAATCCCAGCACTCAAAAGGCAGAGGCAGGTGGATCTCTGTGAGTTCGAGGACAGCCTGGTCTATAGAGCTAGTTCCAGGATAGCCATAGCTACACACTATCTAAAAAAAACAACAATAAAAATGTTTTATTTTATGTATATGTGTGCATTTCTGGTACATTCAGAAGCCAGAAAAGGGTATTGGATGACCAGGAATTGGAGCTACACACGATTATGAGCTACCATATAAAGCTGGGAACTAAATGTGGGTCCTTGGCAAGAACAGAAAGTGTTCTTAACTACTTAGCCATCTCCCTGAAACCAAATTCAACTGTTTTAATACAATATTTTTTAATCTGCTTTATAGCTACCTTTCGGAAATGTTTTAAAGGTACCACTTTTTTCATTTTATGAAAAACTTGCTTTAAATATTAAGACTCTACCCAACAAGAACACAGGTGACACAGTAAAGGGGAACCATAGCCAATTCATTTGCATAGTTTAGTCTTGTAGATGTAGTCAGCCTCAGAAGTCTATAATTATGTCTTATTCTGGGAAAGAAGCAATTTTTGGCTTTTCCATTTTAAAAGATACTAAGTTTCAAAACCTTTGGAAGAAGGGGTATTTTGTGCATCATAGCTTAGTTTAAGCTGATCAAGCATTATTACTAAGAATCTGTTCTTAATTACTGTGCTCAAATTGAATAATCTTAGCGTTGCCCCAGGTATCAAAATATCTCACCCTCATTTCTCAGAGAAACAATGAGCTTCATTATGGGGAAGACGTGCAAGCCCTGTCTTGAAGTGTCGTTGACATAAACCGTGCAGCTTTCCAGTGTGCGCACAGTGCGTGCATCTCCTGAGTTGGACAGAAGAGAAAAGGGGGGGCGGGGAGAGGTTTCGAATGTCTTGGCACTCCTTTCAGCTCCCACAGTCTTCCCAAGGACTGTGCAGGATTATTTTCTTACCAGCTAAATCCACACAGGACCATGGAGTAAGGAAGTCCAGAATTCATTATCAAATTCATCTTGTTTGTTCAGATGCGAGGAATCATTCCTAATACTGTTTGGATTTCATTTACTAAGAGATATATTTACATAAATCTTTTCGAGGATAATTTACTGGCATCATCTGAGGAAGTGTTTCAGTTGTATTTGAGTCAAAATAATATTTAACTTCAGGGATGTTTTACCCACAGCCATTAAGCATCTAGCACTTTGACCCTGCTTTGCTCCGTTTTCTCGTTCAAACACCAGGAGCATGGTTGATCCCCACAGTGTGACTTGCTGGGCATGAGGGAATACTCTTGTCCAAACAGCCTGTAAAATGTTCGGTTACTTCTGAGATGCCAAGCTGCTGGTGACCATCCAAAAGGAGATGAATGGTTTTATCGTATTCACTGACATGTAAGTTCCCTGAGCCAAATTATCTCCACCTCCACCCATACTGATACGGCTTTTCCTTCCTTTCTTTTTTTTTTTAAATTCTTTAATTACTACTCATATTTACATATCCATCCCCCCATTCCCCCACCAACGCCCCAACCCATCTCCCAACTCCTCCCCAGGGATAGTGAAGCCCTCCATCAGGGATCTTCAAAATCTGTCATATTGTTTGGGGGAGGGCCTAGGCCCTCCTTGCTGTATGTGGGCTGCAATAATATCCCTACAGGGAATGGGCTCCCAAAGTCCATTTGTGCTCTAGAGAGAAAGACTGGCTCCACTGTTAGAGGTCCCATAGACTCCCTTGGCCTCCTAGCTGGCATACACATTCAGAGGGCTTGGTTCAGTCCAAAGCTGGTTCCCCAGCTTTATGACTAGGGTCTCCATACTCTCATTAGGTCAGGTTAACTGTTTCTTCAGGTTTCTGCAGCACCATCTTGGCTCCTTTGCTCATGCCTCCTCCCTCTCCACAACTGGATTCCAGAAGTGCTTAGCTGTGGGTGCCTGTTTCTGCTTTGAACAGCTACTGGATGAAGGGTCTAGGAATGGTAACCAAGGAAGACATCAATCCCCTTATATGAGAAGGGCATCAATGGCATCTTCTCCTCCACTGCCTGGATTCTTAGTTGGGGTCATCCCTGTGGATCCCCTAACATTTTCCCTGTGCCGGACCCCTCTCCATACCTGTACTGTCTCCCTCTATCAAGGCATCTCCTTTCTTTCCCTCCTCTATTCTTCCCCTGTGTTAGTCCTCTTGTTTTCCCCCCTCCCCTTCTTCCCTTCCCACCTCCTTCCAATCCCCAAAGTAAACCTAAATCTGGAGGTGAACTGAAGACAGACATCAACTGATGTGGTTTGCAGCACCTCGTGTACACCACCAATGTCTGGTGGACTATGAACTCAGGCAGAAGGGACAAGAAGCTTGTTCCTTTGCCAACAAACCTGCCACTGCACGGGGTTGGGGTGGGGGACAAGAAGCTGTTGAAGGGTTAATTCTGATAATTACTCTAAGTGAATGCTAAAACAAGCTTTTGTTGAAGTGAAAGAATGTTTGCATGTTGATCTGAGCTGTCCCTGCCCTGCAGGAACTGCAGCACCCAGGAGAGTGGCCCCTGCACCTCACCTGGGCAGCACAGCAGAGCAGGCCTTGTTAGTTTGCTTATTTGGGAAATAATATATCCTTCCAAATATAAGGCCTAAGAGAAAGTTTTTTGCCTCATGTTGTAGGAAGAGAATAACTTGGCATGTTTGTTCTGTGAATCTTCCTGATACTTGTCACCTGCCACTTAATTCTTTATCCAGTTCTCACCATCTTCACAGAGAGCCAGAGCTAACTACTCACTCCTCAACTACTCAGCCCTTGGTCAGAGTTCTATAGACTACCGTGGGATACTGGGAGAAAGATGGGATCTTGAATGAAAAAAGAGATGGGGAAATATAGTTCCCAAACATTCCCCAGCAACAGGGCATACCCAAAATTGGCAGAAAGAACCCCATGCAGAACTGGAAAGGTGGCTGAACTTATGGTGCCCTGACCACTGAAGATCCAGAACCCCCAAAAACATGTCAGGACAGTCAGGCTACCCTGTGCCACTAGGATGATGGCCATTATTCCTAGCATTAACCCTGAGAATGGAGAAATTCTTTTTTCCCCTCGCATTTTTTCTTTAAATTAGAAACAAACTTGTCTTACATGTCAACCCCAGTTCCCTCTCACTTCCCTCCTTCCCTGCCCACCACCAACCCCCTATCCCCTCCCCTTTCTGCTCCCAAGGGAGGGTGAGGCCTTCCATGGGGAAATCTTCAATGTCTGTCATTCATTTGGAGCCCTCCCCTGTGTGTCTAGGCTGAGAGAATATCCCTCTATGTGGAATGGGCTCCCAAAGCCCATTCATACGCTAGGGATAAATATTTATCCATTACCAGAGGCCCCATAGATTGCCCAGGCCTCCTCATTGACACCCACGATCAGGGGATCTGGAACAGTCCTATGCTGGTTTAACATGAGCTCCCCCTTGTTCAGGTCAGCTGTTTCTGTGCGTTTCTCCAGCTTAGTCTTGACCCCTTTGCTCATCACTCCTCCCTCTCTGCAACTGGATCCAGGAGTTCAGTTCAGTTCACCCACAGTTTAGCTGTGGGTGTCTCCCTAGTATGGTATATATGGTAGTCATCAATCTCATTATCAGAGAAGGGCATTTAAGGTAGCCTCTTGACTATTGCTTTTATTGTTAGTTGGTGTCATCCTTGTAGATCTCTGAACATTACCTTAGTGCCAGATTTCTCTTTAAACTTACAATGGCTCCCTATGTTATGGTATCTCTTTTCTTGTTCTATTCTTCCCCTAACTCAACCTTCCTGCTCCCTCATGTCCTCATCTCCCCTCTACTTCTCCCCTTTTCTTTCTCCTAACTCCCTTTCCCCTCCCCCCATATTCTCAATTTGCTCAGGAGATCCTGTCCCTTTCCCCTTCTCCAGGGGACCTATTAGGGTCCTCCCTGTTTGCTAGCTTTTCTGGCAGTGTGGATTGTAGCCTGGTAATCCTTTGCTCTATTTCTAAATTCCATATATGAGAGAATACATACCATGTTTGTCTTTTGTGACTGGGTTACCTCGCTCAGGATAGTTTCTTCTAGTTCAAGGATTGCGAAATTCTAAACCACCCACAAGGAGTATTTTGTCAACCCTAGTACCCACTTAACACTAGTTTGTTTCTTGGGAGTTAAAGTAGAAATAAGATTGCATTCTCTGAATTATTTGTAAGGAGGGATGGAGGCAAGGTAAGAAAATGGTGCCCACGAGAAATCTGTGTTCAAGTATTTTGTATTCCACCACCCTGTATAACTGAAAGGTGGAATGGGTGGGAGGAAGTTCTGTTCTTTAGCCCTCCTCCTCCCAGCATCCCAGTGTTAAGTCCAGTTTTTATTAATAAGGAAAGGTCATGTGCCAGTTGGGGCAGTAATAATGGCTTCCCTTGCAAGGGACTGAGAATTTTAACTGGTTGGATAATGCTTTAGAAACATTCATACGTTCGAATATAATTTTTAGCAGAAGAAATAATCCTTCCTAGTTAATTAATTAAATGGTGTGTGTGTGTGTGTGTGTGTGTGTGTGTGTGTGTGTGTGTGTGTGTTTGCCTGTGTGCATGAAAACCAGATGCCAACTTTGCTGTCTACCTGATTATTTAGATAGGTTTTCTCCCTGAACCTGGATTTCCCTCATTTATTTGGTGAGGATGGCCTGGCCAATGAGTTTAGGGGATCTTCCTTCCTCCACTCCTTCCTCACCCTAGCACCCCACTCCCACTCAGTGTTGAGGTTACAGACTCCTGCTAGCAGGCCCAGCTTTTATGTGGATGCTGAGTAACTGAACTCTTGTTTACATGCTTGCATAGCAAGTACTTCACATACAAAGCCATCTCCCTAGCTCCCAAAGTGACCTTCTCTTGTAGAAATTTTACTTTTTGCTCTAGAAGCATTCATTGTCTCTTACTGATTCTAAAGGAAATAAAACTCTACTAATCACATCCAGTTTGCTCTACCTAAAATCAGTGTCCAGCTTACAATTTACAGCACCTTGTAAGTGCTGTGGGAAGCAGTCACAGCAAAGCTGTCATTCTTTAAATGTGTGCATGTGGTATTTGATTCCAGTCAAATGAATGCTTATTTATCAGTACCACCAGAGAAGGGAAGATCAGATCTCTGATCACATTCTTCATAGAAAATCCAGAAAACTGTAGCAAGCACACTAGCCAATGAGTCTTTGCAGCTTAGAAGCAGTGTAGAGACTCTTGAGACCTGGCCCCACTGTTCTTTATGTCAGAGAGGATGATCTGTATTAAAGAAAAACATACCTACTAGAGACTTTGTGGGAAAGTGAGAGAAACTGCTGGGCTCTGAGGATAAAGAAGTTGTAAGAGTGCCTTAAACAATGTAAACAATTTGCTTATGCTTCCTGTTTGTTGGGTAAAGAGAAGTAATAAAAATCTATGTATACATCTAAAAGAGCTGTTTTAAGAAGTATAAAATTAAAATGGAGAATCAGAAAAAGCATTGCATCACCATGTAATTGACAGTACTTTCTGGGTTTTAGTAGAACATAAAAAGTAGTGTGCTTTACTGTTAATGACTTTTTAAAGTCTATAAAATGCAGTCATTAGAAAGAAATAGATAACTAGTTGAGTGTATGCACGAGTGAACGGTGGCTACTTAATTGAGCTGAACTTGTGTGTGGAAGTCAGCATTTCTCTTGTGCCTCGTAGTCTCTCATCCTACAGTTTTGAAGATAATATTCTGTTTTTTTTTCCCTTTAGAAAGAGCCCTGGGGATTCTTCCCCACATTGATAATTTCTAGATGTTGTTCCCTGCCCGTAGCAACCCAAATCTCACTATCTGTGTACTTGGTATCTCATTCGCTAAACTCTTGATATGCTGGCTCAGACTCATTTGACTGCAAGAAGCAGAATTTTGTATAGAAGAGCATAGAGTGCCTCTTAGAAGCTAGGGGGAGTTCAGTGAAGCCTGAGAAACAGTTCTCTGGTAGGTATAATTGTTTCTCCATTTGCAATGGGATGGATAGTTTCTAACTAGTAGTCTGCTTTAAAAGCAGTCTTCCTTAGATTAAAAGTGTGTGTGTGTGTGTGTGTGTGTGTGTGTGTGTGTGTGTGTGTGTGTGTGTGTGTGTGTTAAAAATGGCAATTGCACTCATTTGTTCTATGTTTTCTGAAAGCCAAAGCTTTCAGCTTGGTGAGACTCAACCATATCAAACAGGAATATCTCATTAGAATTTATGAAGAAGTGAAAGTTGAGCATCAGGAAATAATGAAATTGATGTCACTGCCCAGCTGATCCAACCTCTGTCTACCCTGCACTCTTACCACGCTAGAAGATGGTCTGTGATAGTGCCTTCCTTGCAATATGCACAGACAAAGTAACCTTCTTGTTTGCTGGCTTGTTTGTTTGTTTTTGAGATATGGCCTTACTATGGTAGCCCCTGGTTGGCCTGGAACTCCCTTTGTAGATCATACTGGTTTCAAACTCACAGAGTTCCACCTGCTTTTGCCCCTAGAATGCTGGGGTTAAAGGCATTCACCACAACGCTCATTGGGTAACTTCTTTTTTTAAGAAAAGAAAAGGTTGAAATGCTTGGTGTCATACTTGTGCTGTATTCCAGCATTGATTCAAGAGAAGAGGGAAGAGCTGCTATTGCTTTGCCACTTGATAGATAGACAACAAGTGAATTCCTTTAAATGAATCAGGATCCTTTGACAAGAAGATCTGTGAATATAAACTTTGTCTTATATTAGTAACTTATCCCAGGTGATGCAGGGCACCCTAAGAGAGAGCCAGACTAGTATGACTAGAGAACTGAAATGAATGACATGAGGATTTTTCCTTTCCCTGTATTAAAATGAAAATAGTAAAAGATGGAAAGATAGTACAGTAATGCAGTCACCTTTGCATGAAAATAAGAAAGAGCAACTTCACAGGTTGTTTCAACAATTCAGAGTCCTCTAACGCAATGTTTTCAGAAACCTCAATTGCCTTTCTTTGCTGTGGTTTGAAAGCTGACATACTTCGTTCATCAATTGGGCCAGTATTTAGTAAGTGTCCATAATATATCATGTATTGTATTATGCTTAACTTTATGCATAACTCAGGACATAAAGCTAAAGACATAATATATGCAGCTCCTTTCCTGTCCTGTGACAAGAAGTATAACTGTGAACAAATGCAGCAATCTGTGCTTCCCAAGTAATAAAGGTTACTGATGGCATGCTAGAGGAAACTGTACCAAATAATCCAAGGCCAGAAGATTCTGCCCCACTGGGAACATTTAAATTGAGGATTGAGTGAATAAATGTTAGTTGGAAATGTAGAGTATGTCCTATGCTAGGAGAACAAGATAAACAAATGTCTTAAGAAGGGTTTCTCTTTGACAGTACACTGGCTAGGTCCTGGAGTGATCATTCTAGATTTTCTAGGGTCTTGTATTGTCTGCTATAGAACTTGGACATTAAGGACAAAGGGAAGCCTTTCTAGGATATTATACATAACTGAGAGTCTCAGAACAGGTTGGGTATGGGATGATTAGACAGAGTGAGACCAAGCAAGTCATTGCAGTGGCCCAGGGAAAAAAATTCAGTAACTGGAGCTAGGCCAGTTGCAGTCAAAATTCAGATGTTTGATTTTGAAACAAAGTCACCTGTAGTCATAAGAAGCATCAAAGATATCTTTAGGGGTCTTAGGGGCAGTAAAGGGATTATTAGATAACCCTCAGGGAAAACATCAAAGATATTAGTTATTGACTTAGATCTTTATCTGTTCAGAAAATCTTACTTGAAATATGCTAGCAAAAATCTATTCACTGTAACAAAGGAAAATAAAATCAATAGATGGAAGAAATCAAAAGCTGTGCTTGAAGAGTGAGATGGGGTCAGGGATGGGAACAATCCAGCCTCCTCTGTAGGGAAGGCCATACCTCTGACACTGTGCTTCTCAGAAGTCCAAGATAGGAGGCAAACATGATTCATGGTGTTCATAAGTGAGATGAAACCAATTGCTTGGAGAGGCTTCATCCTGCCTGATATTGAGACCAAAGAGAAATTTCTCCAATAAGATTTTCTAGAAGGGATGTTGTCCAGTGTCAGGAACAACATCCTCATCATAAACACAGTGATAACCTCCCTCTGCTGCTTCCTGTCCCATCCCTCAGCAAGGACCGGAGCACTAAGCCAGACAACATTGACTGAAAATCGATTCTGTGAGAAAAAGAGAATGTTTTCATCAAATTTGACCTGAAGTCGTCCAGATTTGTCACTTTGCTGTCCTCTGCCTTTAATTCCAGGATGAAGGCAGAGGTCTTTTTTCATGTTTTGTATGTGTGCGTGGGTGTATACACATTCCTGGCATGTTTTAGAGTCCAAAACAAGAAAGACCAGCTGGCATGAGGAATATCCATCGCTTTAGGAGAGGACTCCTCCATAGGTATGCGCCTCTCAGGCAAGCTTTTCAAAGATTTTTCTGGATCAGTGAAGAGCTGGAGGATTTCTACATGGAAGCCAGCTGTTCGGTGTTGTCAGGACAGACTAAGCCTTGTGTCTTTCCGGCCAAGCTAGGGTGGAATTAAGCTTGTCTCATGGAAGCTGGAGTGTTTAACAGTGAGATATGTCTCAGTAGAAGAGTGCCTGACTTTGCTTAGCAATGAGCCATAGGAGTAGTCCCAGGCAACCTGAAGTACACCCTGGAAAGTAATTTGGGGTCCATTATAATACAGACAGATGGGAAATGGAGGTCCCGGAGTTCCCTGTTTTAAGACACAACTTTAATCTTTATTTCAGAAGAATTTTAAAGCAGCCATAACCAAATACCCACTTTGGTCATAAAAAATAAAAATCTCAATAAATAGAGTATCCAGAGAACACAGTCCTGTACAGTATCATCCCAGTATAGGCCGAAAAAATAGGATGCTGTTTTTTAAAGTTTCCATCAAATTTTCACCAACATCCCAGTTTGTTGGAGCCTAGGAACAGTAAATCTTTATTATCTTTTTAGCCCTGGGTAGTTCTGGAAAGCAGTTTTACTGTAGTGTGATAGCTCAGTCACTACACTGTCAACAGTACCTTTGGTTCAAACTTCCTAGGACAAGAGGCTTGCTGCTGCTCTGTGGTCTCATACTTGGAGCCTTTGAGTGATGTCAGAAGAAGTGGGAGTAGCCTTAAAGTTATGATTGCTAGGTTTGGATCACTACTTCTCTGTCTGAACTCAGTAGATTTCTCTTCAACCATGGATTTTTCCACTATAAAAAGAGTCTGACAATAGGTACATGCCCTCCCAGGGTTTGTTAGGAGGGTTAAGCACAATAGCATTGGAGAAATCTTAGGAAAGTCTTGACTGTAGAAAGTGGCTACTGTTGATCAACATAGCAGAATTTTGTGCCCCATCCATCTCACAAATGTTGTCTGTGAGACAGGTCAGGATGTAGGCCCAATGAAGGACTGTAACTTAGCCTCTGTGTAGTAATTTCAGATCCATGTTTAAATAGGTTTAAATAATAGTTCCCTCGACTCAACTTTGATAGCTAAAAAGTGAAGGCTAACAGATAACTGAAGCAAGAACTGCCCAGTAAGACAAGGTATATGGACAGTGAATGTGGCCCCTAAGAAGAATACTTCAGCACACCAGTCCTTTGCCTTCTGTCAAGACAGGTGTGGAAGATAGTGCACAGTGGGTTTGAGAACTATGGATTTGTTTGTCCTAATACTAGTTTGCAAAGAATAAGTACTGTATTATAGCAGTGTTGGATGTTTTACATTCGTTTTAATGTTCTGTGACTTAGCCATATTAGCTGTTCAAGACACACTGAACTAATGAACAGGATATTCAAATAATTTATACTTAGTGAATTTCTATTTCTTTCTTACAAGATTTATCTCTTGAATATTTAAGAATTATCATTTGATAAGGAGACGATGCTCTGACTGTAGGGGTATTCAAAGGCCACTGGGAACATTAACAAGCTGCTTGAAAGATGGTATCCCAGAGTTTGCTTGCTGCTTTCCTCCACATCCATCCTTGCCTATTTGAGTTTTCTCCTAAAAAGAAGAGGAGTGTGCTGCTGAGCTTAGGTTCCTTTCTTACCCAACATGATATTCCCTGCTGCTTTGAAGACTGTCCAAGAGTTTTGGTCCTGTATTAGTCAGGATGTTAGTTGTTGCAACTAAGAAATTCCTAGGACAGATAATATAGATGAGTTTCAGTGCCAGAAAGCATGCTGCCTTCCTTTCAGTGGCATTGTGGCTTTTTAAGCTGCTATTAAAGCAGTATCTGTGATTTTTAAAAAGCAAGCATTGCGTGAAAGTGAGGGCTGAATAGGACATGGTTGTATTGAGTTGTGTAACAATAAATCTTTCTGCCAGCTGCCCCAGACCTGCTGCCATGTGGGCACCCAGAATAACACACAGTCTTATATTGGGTACAACACTGCTACCCAATGACTAGGATTTCTTATCTGCTAGCTCAGTCTTAATTATCAACCACAACTATTAATCTATATATTTATAAAGATTATAAAAATATATAAAAATCTATATTTTATCTTATGGAGGATGCCAGCGGAATGTGTCCTGTCTTCCTGGGATCACATGGTGGCTTCACAGAGAAGAGAGGAGGAGGAAGAGAGCGATTTTTCTGCTTGTCCCTGCTTATATTCTGAGTCTGCCTGCTATGTCACTTCCTGCCTGGATCACAAGACTTCTCTTTACTACATTTCCCAGAATCCTCCTCAACTCCTATTCCCGTCTAACTTGCTTCTCTATTATCCAACAGTACTTTATTTATCAACAAATAAGGCAAACATATACACAGAAGGAACTCCCCCATCATCTCGTCTTTTCTGTCTAAATAAAAAGAAGGTTTTTAACATTAACATAGTAAAATATATAACAAGACAATTATCAAGTAAGAACAATAGTTACAACATTTAGTTCATTAACATTTGGCAAGATTTTAAAGAAAATATTCTATTTTCTATCCTATCTTTGTGAGTCTGAAGTTTTATATGTAACTTATCTTTTATAATAACTAAAGAAAATTATAACCATAATTATCTGTCTTCAACTCCATCAAAGACCACAGAAGGATAATATATAAACTCTAGATCTGACATAGACATCTCACTACCTGGACAGTCACCCAAAGTTCCTCTATAACGTTGGGGCATCCATCTTCAGCCTATAGGCCACAGTGTGTCTGGCAAACTTCTCCATGAAGCAGGGACCCTTCAGGACCGTCTTGTTTTGCAAGTTCAGCAGTCACTTTCCTGTGGGTCCTGCATGTCCACTTTATACAGCAACAAACAGTCCAGGCAAGAGCAGTTACTTGCCCAAATGGCTAATCTTGCCGTGTTGAAAGCAAACTCCATCTTGAGTTTCTTTGATGCCCATCCTCCTTTCTGATGTAATTGGTGTGCCAGGAGCAGTTGTGTCTCACTACCATGAAAAACCCTAAACCATTTAAATGTCATACATTCTGTAGGTCTTTAAAAGGTTTGAAGAATATCTATCCATCTCAAATACATCTCCATATATCTAGAAAACCTAACTAACCTAATTATAAGTTCTGATTATTATAGGTGACTATATAATCTGTATTTATATATTTCATTTTAAAAGATCTGTATAAACACAATACTAAACAAGAGGAGAAATTTACATATAACAAAATTACCTTAAATTTGTATCAATAAATGAAAATCCATACCAATACAAAGTATTCATTTCTATATCCTATTCCCCTTTTTTTTCTTTAAAAGGAGATTGACTGTGATTATTACCATTTATAACCAACACCATTTAAATGAAAACAAACATTTACAAACAATATTTGGGAATCTGGGCATCATTCATCCCAAACTGCTTCCTGCTGGTTGTGGGTGATGTCCATACAATGGGGATGATGATAAAACACAGAAACCTGGCTGTACTCTTCTATGACTGCATAATCTCAGCTGTATTGGATATAGGGTCAGTTGTGCCACTGCTTGAGAGGGTCTTGCTTGATCAAACCATATTAGTCCGGAAGGAATCCATAGCTTTCCATTTTCTGTGGAAAAACAAGCAAAAAACTCTTTTCCCAAGTAACCTATCCTTATATTTAAATTTGGAAGTCAAAGTATTTTTAAAATATGTAAGGTGGATTAATTTAGCACCTATAATCAAATGTATTTTAGCAGCTATAGCTCTTTCCTCTGCAATCAAACATTTAAAGACAACAATATAGCATATAGTATCCAGACTCTCTGTGTATTTTCCATCTTTACATGACTTTTTATTATTCTATTTCTTTTACTTCCTTTTTTTCCCCTGAGACAGTGTTTCTCTGTGGAAATCTGCCTGCCTTTGCTTCCTTCAGTAAATCCTACCAGCATGTGCCACCACTACCGGCTTCTTTCTTTCTTTCTTTCTTTCTTTCTTTCTTTCTTTCTTTCTTCCTTTCTTTCAATTACTTTATCCTATTTCTTTTCTTGCACAACCCTACGTATATTTTTAAACACACTGTAAACCTTGAGTGTTTTTCTTCATCTGAATCTGTTTTTACAGTAGATCTTTACCTTTTTCTGGCCACTCGGTCTTTTATCTGCTAAACAGCATTGCTAAAAGAGCCTTGTGGTTTTTGCCACTTATGCTGAGTCAGGAAGCCTCTCTTAAAGGAAACTGCTCCAGTCTCTGCTTGTCTCTAGCAAAACAGAGACCACCTGAGAAAATGCTGCTACCAAGAAGTTGTGCTTGTCTCTGTTCTTTTGCTTTTAAAATCCCTTTTTAAGCGTTTGTGAAGTTTTTATGTGGAAGTTTGTATTCCCACTTCTGACACCATTTTGTAATGATAAATCTTTCTGCCAGCTGTCCAAGACCTGCGGCCATGTGGGCACCCAGTATAACTATTATAATAACTATTATACTAGGTACAATGCTGCTGGCCAATGACTAGGATGTCTTATCTGCTAGCTCAGTCTTAATTATTAACCACAACTATTAATCTATATATTTATAAAGACTTGTCTTATGGAGGATGCAGGCAGAATGTGTCCTATCTTCCTGGGTCACATGGCAGCTCCACAGAGAAGAGAGGAGGAGGAAGAGTGTGATTTCCTGCTTGTCCCTGCTTATATTCTGAGTCTGCCTGCTATGTCACTTCCTGCCTGAATCACAAGACTTCTCTTTACTGATTTTTGCAGAATCCTCCTCGACTCCTAGTCCCATCTAACTTGCTTCCCTATTGGCCAACAGTACTTTTATTTATCAACCAATAAGACAAACATACACAGAAGGACCTCCCCCATCAGAGTGGTATGGCACTGAGAGGCTACTTGAATCTCACTGGTCTGTAATTACAGAAAGAGTAAAATAAAAACACCATCTCTCAACTTAAAACATGGATAAGACCTTCCATACCCCACTGCATTACTGGAATCACTAGATGCTTCTTGGGAAGGAGGTGTCATGATATAAAATGAAGAGTGTCATGGACTTACAGGTTGGGTGCTGCTGCTCTGGGTGTGTCCATGTGCAAGTAGAAACTGTCTAGTATGTGTTCATGAAACTCAGGAAAAGAAAGTATGAGAGAGTAAAGACAACCGTCTTGAAGGCAATGATTGGCACTTTCCCTTCACACAAGCTCTTTGTTATGCATTATTTACCATTACATTGGGACCCTTCCTACACAATTCCACCCACATGTTCACACATGCAAACTACACTTTTTTTTACTTTGGTAGCCTTTAATGCTTGTATCTTTATCTACTCAGTACTGTCATCTTTATTTTTTTTCTTTATTCCAACTCTCTCACATCCCAGGTCTAATGCTGATTTGGGTTTTGCTGTTGTCATGGTTAGTTGGTATGTTGTTGGTTGGTTGGGTGAGTGGTTGGTTAGTTGGTTGTTTGGTTGGGTTCTTGGTTCGTTTGTTGGAGAAAAGTTTCACTATGTATTCCAGACTGACTGCCAACTCCCAGCCCTTTTTCCTCAGCCTCCCAAATACTTTGATCACAAATATTCACTTCTAAACCTGGCTTGTTGATTTAATTTTGTGGCTGAATATTGACTTGAATCTATGAAAGAGACCCCGCTTCCTGTAGCTCTCTCTAGAATCTACAAAAATCAATATCAAGAATTTTCTTGTATTTTATTTGCCCAAATATTCTCAGTCATGAAACATGAGTACAATGAAATATCAAACACACCCTTTTGGTGGGGATAAGTTCTTCAAACTGTGTAATCAGTTGGAAGTTCTCTGCTAGGGAGGGATATGCATCTTGGTGGGACCTAAACATGAGCTGAACAAACATAATGATACTAGACAAGCTAACATGCACAGGGGAAAGTCTATGAGACCTTACCCTAAGCAAAGAACTGCAGGCAACTAAGGAATGAAGTGAGCAGGAAAAATAGTCTTTGCTAGGGAGGAGCACACTAACTGGTTATCCAATATCAAATGGTCAGACCTGAAAACAAACATACAAGTAACATTATACAGACTGAACAGGTTGTATTTATGTGTTTAGGAGTGTGTGTGTGTGTGTGTGTGTGTGTGTGTGTGTGTGTGTGTGTGTGTAAAAACAATTAATGAAAAAGAGGCCACAAATTAAAAAGAGAGCAAGTTGGGGTACATGGAAGGATTGGGATGGAGGAAAGAGAAGGGGAAATAATGTAATTGTATTATAATCTCAAAAAATAAAAGAAATAAAGAATTTTCCTATCTCAGTATGAACTCCTACTGATACTCAGGACAGCTGAGGGAGCATGCTGGAGTTGTGATCCTGTGGCTTTTCAAGTCTCTTCTGACCCCAGATCTGCAGTTTTTTAGCAATAAATGTGTGGAACACTAGAGAACACAAATAAATACAGTTAAACAGTTCATTAAGGCTTGAATGTCACAGAACTTGAATGTATCCCTTTTAAAATACACATTACGTACACACACACACACACACACAATCTTAGCTCCAAGAAAGATGTTAAAGATGTTTGTATGATATGTGGAAGATAAACTGCATTTTGATGTCCATAGTTAATACCATCATTCAGTTAGTGTCTCTGCTAATGTCAGTGTTTGTGACCAGGGCCTTCATTTCTCTATTTCCCAGACAGACTTTGATGATCTGCGTTATTTCTATAATGAAAAGGTCCACTTAAGAGAAAAGGTATTTATTTCATCCTGTATTAGGAATTTTATGGCAAGTATAAGAGAGTCCCTCTTCATACTCTTTAGAAGCCTAACAGACAATGGACAATTAGAGAATTCTCCCTCTTGGAAATAAAATTGTCTTAGAAGTTTGTTTTTTTCTTAAAATCCTTCCTCAATTATCTCTGCCATGCTCTCTGTGGATAATGCCTGTTAGCAATACCCTCCCCACAGCTATGCAGTATGTGCCCATGGCAGTGTTAGCTGACTTCTGCTGTCCTTGCCATGTCACACATACCCCTCCTTGTTGGCTTTCTGCACTTAATGGCAGTGTAGCATCATCCTGGGCACAGCTGACTCAATAAAACTGGGAAGCGAGGCCACAGGAACAAATCTTGTTCAAAATGCCACAATGAATCTTCATACTGTGTATGCCAGTTTAAAAATATTAATTAGAGTGGGGGAAGCCCATGCCTTTATGCCCAGCACTCAGGAGCAAAGAATGAGGAACTCTGTGAGTTCCAAGACAGCCAGAGCTTCACAGTGAACCTCTGTCTCAAAAACTAAACATACGATTAGTAAAATGTTCATGGGGATTTTTGCCTTAATTGCCTACACATTGAATTTTGTGTAGCATTTGGTCACTGATAAACATTTTTGAGACAGGGTATCTCTATGTAGTCATATAATACTGGATGTCCTGGAACTCACTATGTAGACCAGGCTGGCCTTGAACTGACAGAGATCTGACTCCTGAGTGCTGGGACTAAAGGCACATGCCACTATGTCTGGGATAGATAAAAGTTCTTGATTGAGATCATCTAGTTTACCAAGAAAAAAAGTCATAAAGTAATAAATCAGGAACATATTCTGTTATTACATAATTATTGATTAATCAGCTTAGATATAAAGAAATAAGCCTTGAAAAGTAGTGGCTTCCTAGGGAAAAATACACTGTGCACATGCACTTTTGTTAAGTCTCTGAGCAGATGAGTAGGATCACACAAAGAGTAGGTTTAATGGGGACATCCAAAAAGTGCACATCATAAAGTTGAGATAAGATTTTTGACACATGTGTTTTCTTCAGCAAGTGTTTGGTACTTGCTGGAGGCATCTCCACTCAGCAACTGTACTGATTGGAAAGCTAAGCAGATCAGCTCCATTCTCCTGAAGACAAGAAGGTGGGAACTCCAAAGGGGACATGCACAGCAAATGCACAGAGCACAATATAGAGGATTACATAGTGGAGTCAGAGATAGGTTGATAACCAGTAGTTTATTGGGGAAAATACTCATGCAAGGGAGCCAGTGACCAGGTTTGTACCTGAGCAGGATGGACCCAGAAATGCTTCCCAGTCAGCTCACTCAGGGGGAAAAGAGAGCCGCAAATGCACCCACCTCCTTCTTAAAGCCTTGTTATGTACCTCTAATCAGGGTTTCTCCCTACAGCACAGTGTTAAGTGCAAGAAGAAAGGGCTATTGCAGGCAATAGTAACAGGGATGATGACTAGGGCTTACTCTGATGGGCAGGAATTTCCTCAGCTGAGTACCACTGGCTTCAGATATTTAAAAACAAGGAAAAGGAGGACTCATTAAATTAAAACTCTACAGGTGAATGTTCCATCATAGTTGTGACTTTAATTTATTTCAGAAGTGATGGATGTGGAAATTTCTCAGTCAGCAACATCCATAGTTCAGTGTTCACAGACTCCAGAAAAACATATAGGTAGTACAGGTGTTCTATAAATGTCTGTTGACTTGAATTGAACACTGATTCCTTGTCTTTGATGAACAGCCCTTCAGTGGAAACCAATGTGGTAACCCCAGCAGGGCTGCTCTGGAAACAGCTTGGTTTGCTTCCTGCACCAGTGGTTTTGTGTTCATGTTTTAAGCCCATCTCCAGGAAAGCAAGCCAGATTTGGGGAAAATGCACTTCTCAGTGAGGTTCCCTTATATTCAAGTAATTCCTTGTATTCAAGCTCCACAAAATTTCTCCATTCACAATAAGTCCTTCGCCTATGGAAGAGGGTGATGAGCACACAGATATTTTAATTTTTGCTCCTCTGGGCAGTATGATTAACTGAAATCTGGCTTCTTTGTCTATTCTATTATTAACATATCATAAAATGTTCAGGCATCAACACAGAAATTGCTGTGACCTCTATTTATAATGGAAGTAAGTAACAATTCCTTTAAGCTATTACTAGAGAGCTGTGTTTCTCACAAGCCCCTGAAGCCTGCTCACCAGGTCCCTTCATGTTCCTGCTCGTGTGTGCAATGATGGAAATGGCAGGGAAGGGAAAAACCTGGAAAGACAGTGGTTTGAAGTGAACTAATGGAAGCTCAGCCTGGGGTTCTGTCTGGGGTGTTTTGATGTTCTTCCCATAAGGGATCTCTGTTTTTATGCCTGTTATACTAAGTGAGCATAGTAAGCATGCATGAGTCTTAAAACAGGTTGTGATCTCTAATCAAGAGAAAGTCTCTTGGCCCCTCTGCAGTTCAGAACACAGTGTACGCATGAGCAAAGCAGACGTTGCCTCACCTAGCAGCTGTTTCTGCCACAGGTCTGCAGAGCTGGCCTTAGGTAGTGACTCTGTAAGGGAGGCTGCATTACTGGTCCCTTTGTGTGCACAGACTAACTCTTTTCTTTGTTTGTTTGTTTGTTTTGTTTTGTTTTGATTTTATCATTATTATTTATTTGTGTACATGTATACATAGAGACAAACATACAAAAGCCAAAATGTTCATGTGGAGTTAGAAGCCAACTTGAGTTAGTCTATTCTCCATCCAGCATGTGGATCCTAGTGACTGAACTCAGGCAATTAGTCTCAGTGACTAATCAGGCTAGGTGGCAAGTGCTTTTACTGTGAGCCATGTCACTGCACCTATTAACAACTTTGTTAATTTTTTTTCTATTTTTTGAGATTATAATTAAATCATTTCCCTTTCCTCTCTGAAAACCCACCTATGTACTTTATTCCAAACTCTCTTTTAAATTTGTAACCTCTTCTTTAAAAAATTGTTATTTTTGTTGTGTGTATATGTGTGGTGTGTGTTGTATACAAATAAAACATGCTCAGTCCATCTACTGTTACTTGTATGTATGTGTTTTCAGGGCTGACCATTTGGTATTGGAAAACCAATTGTTATGTTCTTCCTTAGTAACCTGCAGTTATGGGAATGAGGCCTTGTGAACTTTCCTCCTCCATGTTACCAAGTCTGTTGGTATCGTCCTTGTTCACTTCATATTTAGGCAGCTAAGATGGTGAGGATTCATGGGTTCAGCTTTTCTGACATTCCTAGGAGATACAATCTCATAGCAAACTTCCTGTTCCACTGGACTTTACAATCTTTCTGTCACCTCTTACACAATGATCTCTAGCCTTAACTATGAGCAGGAGCTTTGTTGTAGATGAATTACTAGGGACTGGGTGGCACAACTCTATATTTGAATTAGTTGTGGTTTTCTTTTTTTAAGTAATTGTTTTTTTTTGGTTTTGCAAGACAGGGTTTCTCTGTGTAGCTTTGGAGCCTATCCTGGCACTCACACTGTAGGCCAGGCTGGCCTCAAACTCACAAAGATCTGCCTGCCTCTGCCTCCCGAGTGCTGGGATTAAAGGCATGTGCCACCAATGCCCGGCTTAAGTAATTTTTTAAATTAGAAACAAGCTTGTTATACATGTCAATCCCAGTTCCCTCTCCCGCCCCCTCCTCCACTGCCCCCACCAACCCCCTATCCCACCCCTTTCTGCTCTCCAAGGAGGATGAGGCCTTCCATGGGGGAATCTTCAAAGTCTGTCATTCATTTGGAGCAGGGCCCAGGCCCTCTCCTGTGTGTCTAGGCTGAGAGAGTATCCCTCTATGTGGAATGGGCTCCCAAAGTCCATTTGTGTACTAAAGATAAATAATTATCCACTACCAGAGGCCCCATAGATTAACCAGACCTCAAAAGTGACATCCTTGTTCAGGGGGCTTGGAACAGTCCTATGCTGATTTCCCAGCTATCAGTCTGCAGTCCATGGGCTTCCCCTTGTTCAGGCCAGCTGTTTCTGTGTGCTTCTCTAGCCTAATCTTGACCCCTTTGCTCATCACTCCTCCCTCTCTGCAACTGGATTCTAGGAGTTCAGCTTAGTGTTTAGCTGTGGGTATCTGCTTCTGCTTCCATCACTACTGGATAAAGGCTCTAGGATGACATATAAGGTAGTCATTAATCTTATTATCAGAGAAGGGCATTTAAGGTGGCCTCTTGACTATTGCTTAGATTGTTAGTTGGGGTCAACCTTGTAGATCTCTGGACATTTCCCTAGTGCCAGATTTCTCTTTAAACCTATAATAGCTCTCTATTACGATATCTCTTTTCTTGCTCTCCTCTATTCTTCCCCTGACTCGATCTTCTGGTTCTCTCATGTCTTCCTATCCTCTTCTCTTCTCTGACTCTTACTGCTTGTCTTTTGGAGAACTTGCCAGGGCCTTCCCTTGTCTTTAATGCAAGCATTGTTTTGTAAAGGTCAGTTGTAAAAGCAACTAAAGGGAAAAGCAGATTCTTCCGGGAGTGGTGATTTTACTACTTACTTGGTGGTGACAAAATACCTAAGAGAAGGTATGTCAAGGAGGAAGAATTTCTTTTGACCCATAGTGTGAGGCCATATGGCCCATTATGGAGGATGGCTGAAGGGCCTGGGTCCCTGGTGACAGGAGATGGGGAGGTAGGTAATTGCATCAAAGAGTTAGACTAGAAGTTGAGCCAGTCTATAATCACCAAATCAGGTCTCTATGACAGTATGTCCAACAGGACCCCATGATATTTCTTGTCATTTGCTGACTTAACCAATTTCTTGGCAAGTTCTGTCAGGCAGATCTTTGAATCCATTCTATTCTCTGTGGCTACAGCCACCAATTCTTCTCCCTGGTTCAAAGACTCCTTAACTCTTTTCTTGCCTCAGTTCTTATCCTAGAGCAGCCATAGATGATCTTTGCTGACGACAAATAAAACTGTAAAGACTGCTAAACAGTAGCTTCCTGGTTCTCAGAATAAAATCCAACTTTAATGTGGTCCTTTGCCTTCCCTCCATCTCCACTGGCTCCACCCTGCCCACTTGTCCCCTATCTGCTCATGGAATGGATCAGGCCCAACTCCAGCTTTTAGCTTTGCACTGCTGTTCTGCCCTGTGAAAAAGGCTTAGCATCCAGGTGCTTTCCCACCTGGGACACCAGGGAAAGACACTGTTGATATCAAAATACCTGTCTTCTCTCTATGCTGCCTTCCCACTTCACGTCTTCATCATCAGCCCTTCATTTCTGCTTCCTCACATATTTTCTGCCTCCCCAGTGCTATACTAGACAGAGGTGCAGGAAGGCTCAATGTCTGCTAAGGGGAAAGTGACAGGAGAAAATAGGGGGAGGCAGAGTAGCCCCTGCAGAGCTCAGTATGACCCATTGTCTTGTCTTCTGAGTGCTACTGCATATTATCCTTTTCTTATATCCTGGGTAAACAGAGGTAGAAATTGCTATGTATAATTTAAAGGTTTCATTTTTGACATTCTTTTTCTTTGTTGAATTTTACTAACACCATTAACTTTTATTTCAAGAAACTTATATGATGGTTTCTGTTTGTTTGGTTGGTTTTATTTTTTTTAACCCAGTTGGGGAAATTTACTTAGAAAAAGCTCTTAAAGAAGGTTTTGGGTGCCTGGCAGTGGTGGTGCATGCCTTTAATCCCAGTACTCAGGAGGCAGAGGCAGATGGATCTCTGTGAATTTGAGGCCAGCCTGGTCGATAGAGAAAGTTTCAGGACAGGCTCCAAAGCTACAGAGAAACCCTGTCTTGAAATAAATTTTTTTAAATTAATTTAAAAAAAAGGTTTTGGGTAGGCACTAATGATCTTGTTCAGATTTGACTCTAAGGCTGTTGTAGAGAAAGACAATGCTGTTGAGTACCTTCTGCAACCTGAGCTGGGCCTAGGCCTGACTTGCAGGTGCAGTGCTCTGATTGGATTGGGTATCTGATCCCTGGATTTAGCCTTCTTGACTCAATGTCTTACTGGCTGACTCCTGTGACCAACGAGTAGACATGACTACTCGTGTTGAGTACTACAAAGAACAGTCAATTTGGGATCCCCCAAGACATCTCTTTTCATTATCTGTCACATGGAAACAAGACTGTCTTGTGAGATTTTAAAATATCCCACATCAATGAACTGGAGGTATAGCTGAAGGGTAGAGTGCTTTGATGGGGGATGTCCTTCTGTACATATGTTTCTCTTATTGGTTGATGGATAAAACACTGTTTGGCCAATAGAGGCAGGAAGATAGGCGGGACTAGGAGATGAGGAGAATTCTGGGAAAGATAGGTAGGCAGAGACCTCGAGAGGATGCTATGTAGCCAAGGAAGGATTAGCAGGTCCAGACCCCAGCCAACAATTTTATAATTAATATAAGTCTCAATGTGCTTATTTGAGGCTGAGAAGGGAAGCAGGACCTGGCAGGACAAGAAACTCCAGAACAGTGCTTAGTTATAATGCAAAAGGTTTTAGATTCAGTAAAATAAATAGACAAATAAATAAACAAACATGTTATAGGGGCTGGAGCTATAGAGTTCAAAACCCTGGTTTAAATCCTCAGTACCACGAAAAATAAATAGTGTATTTCAGACTAATTACCTAGCAATATAATTATTGTGTTGTGTAATAGATGTCTTTATTCTTTATGTATGGCAACATAGAGGTTCTATGCTATTTTAGAATCAGGCTTCATTTTGCAGTCATGTAGTTGACAAATCATATATAAGTTATCTATGTGAGTCGTACCCAGAAGCACAAACTCAGAAGACATAATTTTACATGGAATATGTGAGGCAATTACTAGATTAAGATGTGCAAAGGGGAGTACTAGTTAAAGGGAGACTAGATGGGAAGATATTGGAAGAGAAGCTGGTGAATAGAAAATAGACATTAAGAATGTAGAGTGGGCTGAAAAGGTGGTTCAGTGGGTATAAACACTTCCAACACAAGTGCAATTCCTGGAGCTCACAATGGAAGGAGAGCACCAGTGCCCAAGGGCTGCCTTGGATCTTCACACTTTTACTATGTAATATTCATGCCTACACTGATCTCCCACATGCAAATAATTAATAATAATAATAGTAATAAAATCAAAATTAAAAGACATAGTAGCGTGATAAGGTGCAAAATATAATGGTCTAATGAGAAACAAATTTTCAATGCTTGCCTTATTCTAAAACCTCCAAGTTAGCATGTTGTATTTGTTAATTTTTTTCTCTGATCTTGGCACAAGGTATGTTTCTTGTTGCTATGTTCATTGTAAGGGACAAATTGCTAAAGCAGAGGACAAGTGCAGTGGGGACAGACTGTCATCCTACTCTGGTGACCATACTTCCTATTTATGAATATTTTTATTCCAAAATTTCCATCTTGCAATATTTTTGCAATAATGAATAATTTTGACCTCTGATATATCTACTAAATTATCAGTTGACTTACTATCTTTTACAGGGCTGGGAAATGATCCCAGGGCCTAACCAAGTGTTCTACCACTGAACTCTATCCCCAGCCCTTAAGTATTAGAGGTGGGTTTTGATTTTGCTTTTGTTTGTAGGAAAAAAAAGTGGTTTCAGATTTCCTAAGTATCCATCTATTTCAAATACTTGCAACAAAAATGCATGAAGCATAATTAGAGTTAGATTATATTGTTTCTATTTATATTAGAGTAACTAAGCTCAAAACCACACTGGGATAGATTCAGTGGCCCCAGTCTTGGCTTTTAAAAAGTATTCTTCACTAACCTTTTAACTTGTCCAAAACATAGACTACAAAAGAGTTCACTGTCTGTAAGCATGTAAATTAGATGACAGGCTGCTATCTCAGTTGGTATAGGATTTATGTTTTCTAGGAGAATGAATTAGTACTATGAATTAATAACAAATTTTAGCAAGATTTAAAAAAAGAAACAAATGTTATAAAGCCAAGGCTTGTTTGGCAGCTGGTTGGGTTTGCTCTTTTCCTGAATTATGTTGTCACTGTCTGCCAGTGAACAGGGAATAATACATCCTTGGGTGGTGCTCATCTACAGAATAAGGCCATGAGAGATTTCTTAGAAATGTTTTCTGCTGGTTAAAAAATAGACCGTGCATGTTTCAGCCTTCAAAGCTCCACTCAGCATGGCCTCTCCTTCACTGAGCTCTGTGGTGCCACCACTGAATCTTTGGAGCCAGCAAGTCAGTTTGGAGTGCTCAACAGGAAACTCCTGCTGGAGGTCCTGTCAAGCTTTGCTATTCTCCTGTGGGAAAGTCAGCAGAAATGCTCTTCCATCTGGGTTGGACTCTTGCCCAGGACAGGGCATGCCTGGCTGTGTGCAAGTAGGGGACCAGGTATCCCTGTAGCAGCACAGCCCATGAGTTTTTCTGTCTTGCCACATCCTCCCCTGGAGAACCTGCCCAACACTGGCAATCTTTGGAAACTCAAGTGAACTGAAAGCCATATGGTATACTCTTTATAGGATTCCCTCATCTCACCCTGGTTTGAATGTGCATTGCATTTGGTGACTAACTTTGATGAGAGGCTGAAGAATTTGCTGCTTCCCCAGAACTTTCTCAGCAAGAATGAGTATGTTCTGAGGCAAGATTAGCAATGCCCTGCCTTGTGTTTCCTCATCCTTGCCAGCCTCCCTGAATCACTTCTCTCAGCCTCACTGACCTAGGATACACCTTCCTTTATGCTCCAGTATAATTAGAACCATATATAAACACAAGGGAAGGATTCCTTTCCTGCTCAGATAGAGTGCCCATCGCATCACCTTCTTTAACCCTTTCGCAGGAAGCCCTCCCAGGCCAGAGGGCCTTAGTCTTGTCTCTTGTTCAGCTCCAGACACTGTGGTCCGAACATTTAAAACAGTGACCTGTCAGTCCTTCTTTCTGCTCTTACAAGCTATCAGCAAACCAGAAGAGGAAGTCAATGATGACAACAAGACATGCCCAGGAATTCAAAGCCAAAGTTATGCAAAGGTGCCTACTCACTAGGGACAAATGTGAGCAAAGCTCACAGGTTTAAAGCCAGAGGCAACAAGTCTCTGCTGCTTTGGTTCCTCCTAAAGCTGCTTTATTTAGCCCAGAGCTTCACTCGGAAACTGAAGTTCATCGGTGACTTGGCTCTCTGCAGATATTGCACTAAAAATAATGGACTTTGGAAAATAATCTTGGCAAGCCTTGTGTCCTTTAAACATTTCTGATCAGATGTAACATTTTATAGTCTCATTGTTTGTGAAACGCCTTTTCTGTACATTTCACCATGGCAGTGTTTATGTTGCATGTCTAATTAGCTTCAACATAGCAGATGAGTTGATTTAGCCCGTCTGGCATGCTGTGATTTTTTTTTCTAAGTTCCTCATCTGCTAAGAAAATATATTTGTCAGGGTTTTATATTTCAGAACTCAAAATTGTATGATGGATCCTATTCATTATAGGAATAATATTAAGGAGATGGAAGCATTTTCCAGACTGGCCAGGGAAGTGGAGGCAAGTAGCAAAATGCTTTGCAATTCTAATTTGAAAAGCAGTGCCAAGATCAATAACTCAACGCCCTCACATTCCCAATGTCTTCCTAAAATTAAGGGAAACAAAATGCCAAGCTAAGAAGTTTCTCACCTTTTCTTACATGACATATATTTAAGACAAATAAAGCCGAAGGAGACTGTGGGGTCTTAAAAAGAACAGGAAATCAAGTGGAAGCCTGAAAGAAAGTGAGGCTGGGGAGACAGTGGACTGGGGTCAAGAAAACTAAAACAGGGCTCTAAAGAGATAGTAAGTGACTGCCACAACCACTGTGTTTTGATGGCACTTGCCACATTGCACAATATTGATATGTAATTTTCAAAACCTAAGTGGAAAGGACTATGTGACATAAGGCCAGACTCCAGGAAGATTCAATCTTCTTTCAATATCTGCTTGAACCCACATAGTAGTTCCTGTCTGATCTAAGGTGTTAGTGTCCATGGCCAGAATGTCTTTGCTCATCAATTAATGACACTGATTACTGCTCCAGTTGTACACAGTTGTGTACTGGTATAGGATTTTGCCGCTTTGCATTTCAACAATACCATAACATTTCAACCTCTCAACCATGGAATTGGGAAGTATGTTTTAGACTCAGCATGACAATTAAGTAGAGAGCTTTCAGATGTTTTTATGATTTTCCCATCTAAACCCATGTAGTTGTGGTGGTATCAACACCAAGGAACTCTCCTATGTGACAGCATCATGCTCAGGAATACTTGCTGTACATTGCATCCAATCATCACCTAGATGCTATGAGGCTCATTGTCAAGTCCTCACTTAAAACAATGTGATAAAAATCAAGAGGATCTGTATACATTATTTGCAAACCCAAGGACTTATTCCTGCTTTCTGTGAATGATGTTTGAGCATATCTTATGGCACTATGTTAGGTATAGAAAAGCATCCCTGCAAGATACAGTATATGTTTGTATGCCAATAAGAAATCTGAAATGCTGGCAGGAAAATGGTACAGTGCTTTCTGATCACTTCATATGCTCTTTATCATAACAATATACACTCTTAACAGGATGCAGAAGGAAGAATGCAGGGCTAGTACATGGGCTCAGTGGCCCTACTTGTTGCCATGCTAAGAGGACACAACTTCTCAGTTGTTTTTCCTGTGACAATGCTGATTGCTGCCCTAAGATGCATCTGCTGTGACACCAAGAAAATGAATATGCTGTATGTCTGTGGAGGTTGTTCTGCTATTTCATCCAGGGCTTTTCTCAAGCCTCTAATCCCAACCATCAAGTGTTGAGCTACACACTGATACAATGTCAGCCCCACAATATCATTATATTTTAATTTACAATAAAGTAATTTTTTTAAAGCTTAGGGCTTTTGGAAGTAATTCCGTAAGTAAGATGCTTACTGGTCAAGCGTGAAAATCCCAGAACCCATGTAAAATGACCAGGAATGGTAGTGTGTGTGAAATCTTACTGCAACGAAGGTGCAGACAGGTAGACCCTAGGGGTTTGCTACCAGTTGCTTACCTGAGTCAGTGAACCACTGGCCAGGGAGGTACCTTGTCTGAAAAATTAAGGTGGGCTGCACCTGAGGAAAGACACCAAAGGTTTGCGCATGCTCTCTCTCTCTCTCTCTCTCTCTCTCTCTCTCTCTCTCTCTCTCATACATACTTACACACACATGCATGTACATATACATACACAATTTTCATACAATTTTATAAATATTTTTACACTTCTACAGCTACACATCACTACATTTTATATAAACCACACACACACAAATGCACACACACACACACACACACATACACACACACACACACACACACACACACACCCATACTCTGCCCAGGAGAAATATTGATCAGCACCGATGGAATAAAGCACTGTGGCATCAGGCAGAGGAGGAGAGAGGTAGAAGTGTGTATGCACATGGAGGAGGAAAAGGATGATGGAAGAGGAGTCTGTGTAACTCGAGGAGGAATGCAGGGCTACTGGAAATATTATTCATCCTGCACTAAAATATGGAAGGAAAATTACTATAAAATATCATGAGTGTGTTGACACAGCTGTGATGCTAATTAAATATTATAGTCCCCACTGAAGGAAAACAAAAACTGAGATTTCCTGAATAGCAGTTTTTGTTTAAAAAGAAAAAGGAGACATTACCCATGATGACTTGAAAGAGTATCCCCACCCTGTGGCACTTGTCAATCTAACTTTTAATATGTTCTGACTATTTGAAAAGCAGAGGAGTGAGGAACTAACCATGTGGCATTTTTTTAACCAAATCTTTCTGGTAACTAACGCTTGGCAAACTGTTGCCACTAAAGAGAAAGAGATATGATAACTAGTGAACGGCTTTTGGAGCCAGTGAAGGAATGTGAAGTGAAGATGGAGAGGGCTTGGAACAACTGGCAAGTTCTTATCTGGTCAGGAACTCCAAAGCTCGTACTGTAGTAGTCAGAAGCAGTGGGGACAGCCTCCACCTGGGCTCCATACCCAGTGGACAGAAGGGGTGGGGGCAGCCTCCACCTGGGCTCCATACCCAGTGGACAGAAGGGGTGGGGGCAGCCTCCACCTGGGCTCCATACCCAGTGGACAGAAGCTGTGGGGACAGCCTCCTCTGGGCTCCAGTCTGCAGCTGACAGCTGAGCCAGCTGAAGGCTTCAAGGCCAACACTGTTCTATGAAGACCAGATTCTGTTCCATGCTCCCACTATTGAAAACTTTAACAAGAATTTGAAACAGGCGTAACAAGGATCCTTTGGAGACCATTGTCTTTCTTTTCCCTTCCTTCCTTTTCCTTGCCATTTCCTCTCATTTTCTCTGCCTTCCCCACCTTCCTTTCCTTTCTTTCTTGTCTGAGTTTTATAGACCTGGAAACATGTTTTTCAAATCAACATGGAATAAACCACTGCCATGTTTGACTGTTGAGAGCTTTAATACTTTTCTATAACAGGAAAATCATATTTCATTTAATTTAGATTTAGAATACACAACTACCCTACTGAATAGTCAAGTTATAAAGAAGTCATCATAGTCCCCCTCCTCGTCTTCCTCCTCGTCAACCTCCCTCCCCTCCTCCTTCCATTTTTGGGGTAATTATAGAAATCACCTTACTTAATGGGGTATCTAGTTCTTAGAAAATGCAAATCTTCGTCTTTTCCATGGAAACTGGAAGTTTAGAGGAAAAGCCTCACAATGACACATAGGGCACCACACACACCACAAAGGATCTTCGGTGATGCTAGGTTGATGTTCTCACAGAGACAAGTTGAAACACTCTGAGACTCTCATTTGATCTGTGAGCAAAATTAGATAGCCTGAAACCCAGAAACAAGCAGATGTCAAGTGGGAAGATGGAGCTAAATGGAGGGAGACAAAAACATACATTTGAGAAGCAAGTGCTGTGAAATAAAACATAAAAAGTTGGCCATGAGGACAGAGCCACCCGAGTCACTCATAAAAAGGAAGCACAATTGAGGACACACTTAGAGAAGTGTGCCATGCCATAGCAGTGTGGCTAAAGATGAAATTAATTTGTCCAGAAAAAAATTGAAATTAGCTTTTTAAAAATGTCTTTAAAAAGTGAAGCACAGAGTCTTATTTTTTTTCTCATACTGAGAATTGAACCCAGAACCTTTCATACCTGCTGCAGAAGAACTGAGCTGGCTGACTTGCCTGCCCCACAGGCCATTGGATGCTTTCGAAAACAAATGTTTAGGGCTGGTGAGGTGCTTCAGCATGTAAACGAACTTACTATGAAGTCTGAAAACCTGAGGGCGATCCCTGGGACCAGCATGGTGGAAGGGGAGAACCAGCGCCTGCAATGTATCCTCTGACATCCACATACTTTGGTATGTGATACACACACACATACACACACACACACACACACACACACACACACACACACACACACACACACTTCTTTTTTTAGAAAATATTGAATCTTCTGTTTCAAGAGAAAAACACAAATCCTTGACAGACAAAGGTCATGACTATGAGCTTTATTAAAAGGTTGGATCAGCCTGGTCTACAGAGCCACTGTCAGGATAGGCTACAAAGCTACAAAGAGAAACCCTGTCTCGAAAAACAAAAACAAAACAAAACAAAACAAAAGGTTGGGTCAATGTTTGTGGAAGACAATTATTTGCAAGCTATATTGCATGATGATAGCAAAAGTTAGGACTAGGACAAATGTGGACAGGTCACTTTCCTGTCTTTTTTGATTATACTTACAAATAGGAGATATTTGTACAGAAATTCTTGTGGTAGTCCCCTTTCTGTGTGTTTAGGCTTTACTATGAAAGCCTTGGTTTTTATCTTAATTAAGCCATCTTTTTAAATGTATTTTTGTAAACATAAAATAATAGGCATGTTATATTATTTTGTTTTATACATGGTAGGATTTCCATCAGAAAGCTCAGCAATACTTGTACCATATCCTTCACTTAACTGATACACAGAGGTCAGACTTGGCTGTAGCTTCAGGGTAGAGAACTGGCCTACCATGCACAAGGGTCTGAGGTCTTCTCTTAGAACAAACAAAAACCAACCAAACAAACCTCAGCATACCAGCATGTGGTATTCTGGGAAGGAAGATCAAGCATCTCAGCTGGATTTGGCCTCACCTCAAGGCATTTCTATGAGGGTGTTTACAGAAAGGTTTAACTAAGGAGGGAAAACCCACCCTGAATGTGGGCAGTACCATTCCATGCACTGCGATCTCAGGCTGAATAAAAATGGAAAAGAGGATTAGATCGGCTGATGACCAGCATCCATCACTCTGTTTCATGACTGTTAGTGAAATGTGACCAGAGCTGCCTCATGACCTGTCACCATGCCTTCCCCCATCTGTGGTGTACTTTACCTTCAAACTGTTAGCCAATATAAACCTTCCCTTACTGAAGTTGGTTTTGTCAGGAATTATGTCATAGTTACAAGAAAAGTCAAACCATGTGACAGAACTAAACCTCAATACTGGTGCTTTTGGTGAGTGTTGGATAGAGAGAGGGATATGTGAGCACAGCAGTTCGTTTGATAGGAAGTACAGGGTCTTCTGTTTGAAGTGTTGGTCCACTGTTGTTAATGATATAATATACAAAGGAGATTTATAAGAAATACAAAGAGCCAATGAGTTGATTGGATCTTAATCCCTGAAGAAGACAGAGATGTGAAGCTAGGAGCAGCAGATGCATTTGAAGCAGTGTCTTCCCTCAGCTGGTCAGACTGTACTCACAGACGATGGTATAGTGATCTTGGGTCATTTCTCAGGCCAGTTAATGAGGCCAATTATTTGCCCCAAGTATTTCTCCTATTTCAAAAAATTTCTTATTGTGGCTAAGTTAGGCTTTAAAAAAGAATAACTTTATGCAGCCAAGTAAAACAGTCTCTAGGAACTTAAAATTCAAGGAATCTTTAAGGCAGTTTCAATGCTTATAATTTCTCATTTCTCACATAAGATGTAGCTTGGTATTACAGGATGTGTGTTCTGCTTATCAGTAAGACAAAACTTCAGTAAAGGGTATGATTTTTGGGTCCTTATTGTTAGATTTAAAATGCAGAAATGTTAGAATGCAGAAATACTACATTATGTGTGTTGTGGGTTTGATGTTTTTATAGTGATATTTTAAATGTTCCAAGGTAATTGTCTTGGTGGACTTTGAAGGAAGTTTGAAGGAGTTTGGGTTTCAATATAAAACCTTGCTTTCCATATGGGGGCTAAACTTTGAAGATTTTAGGTCTTCTAAATTCATCATTGTTGGATTTGAATGTGAATTTATGTTTACAGATGAAATTAATACCTTAGTGCAAGAGTCTCCAGACCTGTGAGTAACTCCTAGTTGCAGCTTTATTCATTATATTTAAATAACTGTGTAAAGGGAAGCCATGCCCACAGCCCCCCTTCTAATCCCCTGTTACCCATCGTCAGCCCCCAGCCCTGACTGGGAGGAGAAACTATGAAACTCTTCTTTTGAAAGACAGCCACTGGCTGCACAGGAGTAAAAGATACTCAAAGCATCCTCTTTACCTAAGATTGAACTGGAGATCTCATTCAAGGGACTGTGGGCAAGCCACAAGGAGATAAAAGACAAGCAGAACAAGTCATGGAGGCTCTGTTTTGACTTCAGATGATGTACCTTGGGGATACTGGGAATTCCAGTTATCAGGAAGCTGCAGGCTTTCTTTCAAGGCAATTCTCCAACATCTGGTTTGGCCCAAGAGTCAAGCAGTATTGGAAACTATTGGTTAATGCTCAAATTACAGCTGTGCAAAGATGAAAGTAGTTATATTCATGAAGAAATTACAGAAAGTGGGGGTTTTATTTCCTGCATGTAGGCTACAGTATATTCTTTAAAGCAGACAATAGATTAAGATATAAAAATAAATGACAAAGCAAAGCTTTGTTTGTTTATAGATGGAACACAATTATAGGAGACCACCCTTTCAATCTGCCTCTGGGATTGTTCTAAGGTGTAATACAGAACAGTGGTGTCCAACATGTGTGTAGTTGTCTTTACAGTCAGCATTCTAGCTAGTCATGTGAGTCTTAGTTCTTGACAAATCTGAGCATGAATTGTCATTAGAAAGCATTTTAGTTTCTAAGGGAAGAAAATGAGGTAGAGGCTAAAGATTGTTGCTTAGAGTTATTAGTATGCTGTCGAACATATTGTGCCTCCATAAAATGATTTTCCTAGTTGAGAATACATATAAACAAAATTAATTTCAACTTTAGCTTGCCTAAATTAATAGTTAGTAATATTTTGGTTTTTAAGGTGTGTTATTTATTTCATGATCCTACATAAATATGGTTATGTAATTTTTTCATTCATTTATTTATTTTTGTATGTGTATGTGGCATGAATGTGTAAGATAAAGGAGTGGGCTCACTCCAGGTCAGCATGCTGGATGTATGAGGATGCACTAACAAGCTCACTCCTGGTTCCTTTGGCTTGCTCCTTCTTAGTCTCAGATCTCTGTGATGCTTGAAAAAGTCCTTCACCTATCTGTACCAACAAAATTCACTTACTTCCTTGAGAAGCAGTGACTATGCATTTTGGGGTAGTCATTCACTTGAATCTTGTCAACAATTGTCTGACGTAGCTGCGAGTTTAGATTATGATAGGTAAACTCAGTGGTAAAAGAATTGAAAGGTTTTCATTCCTGGGGCATTAACTACAATGTTTCCCACATACTATACATCTACCTATAGATTAGAACTTTAAAAAGTAAATAACACAGACCAAGCATCGTTTCTCTTTAAATACTCATATGTGTGAGATGGGAAGAATAGGTACACATTTGCCACAGCACCGTCATGGGGGTCACAGGGCAACTTCAAGTGTTGGTCCTACTCTTCCATCTAGTTTGAGACAGAACTTCTTGTTTGTAGCTCTGGATGCCAGGGATAGCTGACCTGCAAGCTTCCTATCTCCCCACTGGGGCACAACGGGTATACAGACTCAAGTTGCCATATTTTCATGGCCATTGCTTTACCCATTGAGATATCTTGACAGTCTGGAATGTATTTTATTTTATTTTTTAAAACTGTTATTCCAGTAACTGAACCCTCTGGAATTCCTGTTAGGGCATCTTTTGGTTACTTTCTCATCAGTGGGACAGATTACCTGACAGAAACAGCTTATGGGAAGAGGGATTCATCTTGACTTGTGGTCAGGGGATACACACCTCCATGGAAGCATAGGTATAATGGCAAGAGAGGCTTGGTCTGGATTCAGAAGTGGATATCATCTTCTAAGGCCTGCACCTAGGGACTCGAGTGCACTGTCTAGCTAGACTCACTATCCCATGGTCCAAAAGCCTCCCAAAATAGACTACCAACCGGGGACATAAGGGCCTATGGAGACATTCCACATTTCAAATCACACACATAGGTAGAAAAGTTGAGTCATTTGAGTGGAACTAGGTAGAGTACCCACTGAGAACAGGTAGATCAACTCCAGCCTAGGAGTTCTTCACTTGTTTGGCTGTCCAAGAGTCTGCACTCTCTAGCCAATTCACAGCCCAGTCTCTCCAAGGTTATCACTTAGCAGCTGTTAGCACACTGAGGAAAACAGGAAGGAGTGGCTCCATGCTTGCCTGGCCATGCAAGATGAAGAACAAGGGGAAGTGAGATTTATTATACAAATTCTGGCTAAAAACCATTTGTCTGCACTTTCAGACAATTCTGAAACCTGTCTTCTAGTATTCAGTTAGGCTGTGATGTCATAGGAACTAGTGTGGTGGCTTGAAAGAGACATATCCCATGACCTAGAGCATTTGAATGCTTGGTCCCAGCTGCTGGCATTGTTTGGGGCATTAAGGAGCACTGGGAACAGGCTTTAAGAGTTTAAAGATTTACATCATCCCAATTTTGTGTTCTCTGCTTCCCATTTATGGTTTGAGATGGGAATACTCTTGGTTGCTCCAGTCACCATGCCTGCCTTCTGACATGCTTTCCCTACTGTGATGATGGCAGAACTCATCCCTCTAGAACCATTAGTACAAAATAGACCCTTCCTTCAGTTGCATTGGTCACGGTGTTTAATCACAGCAAGAGAGCAGTAACTAACATACCAGCTCTCACCTTCTTAGCGAGGTCCACCAGACCCGCTAGACCCCACTCGGAGTCTCTCCACATGTGCCCTACATGTGTGTAAGTGAGAACAGCCACCCTCTCCAGGAATTTCTACTTAATCCATGAGTACCTGAAACTCTTCACTGGTGTCTCTGGGCCTTTACCTTCCTTCTGTGATACCCTTGTTTCTGAGGTCCCAGGATCTCGGCAGACGTAAGACACTGTATAACTCAGTGACTTGTGTGTGTGTGTGTGTGTGTGTGTGTGTGTGTGTGTGTGTTCCAGACTAGACCAATGAATGCTGCCTTGGCCTTTGAAAATGTGTGACTTTAAGCATGTAGTATAACATTAGGTTCCTAGTTTCCTTTTCTGCATGAAGAAGTGCTGTGGTGATTATGTAAAGTAAAGCAGAGAGGGTGCTTGACACCAAGTCACTTTGCTTATTTCCTTTTCCAATAATACCCATAGTGGGATAAGAGTTGAGAGACTAGGTAGACTTTTTCTTTTAAGGATGTTTGCTTTCCTCTTCACCCAGACAGGGTCACTTGTCAATTACACTGGTTCACACATTCACCAAAAATGGTTGAGCAGAGATGTATGTAAGATTCCCTGCCTAAAGGCTTGTGTGTTCTTGCAGAGTAATATGAGTGCTGGGATACTAATTTTAACAAGAGAAGGCAAACATAGTGAATGAATAGCCTGAGGAGACAGGATTGCCATCCATAAAGTAAGGAGATGCCTGAACCTGTCCTAGAATTCTGAGTGACAGAGCAGTGTGAAGGAGATTGGAAAAAATGACTACAGTGTAATCCTAAAATAATGCCAGGACACCTGGCATGTGGTGCCCAGCATTTACTGGGTTTATCTGTGCTGACACTAACATCGGCAGACCTGCCTAAGCTTGCCCTTTGGTGAGTAATGCCATCAGCACCTTAAAATGCTCCTGTAATTTAAATCCCTTGTGTACATTATCCCTTGTATGACTAGTAATCCAGGGTGCAGCCTCCAGCCAGGAGGAGCCAGTGGCCAGGCTGTAGATAGTAAGGCTCTGGGGTCTAATGAATGATAAACGAAACCAGTACAGGAGTCTGGCAGGGCCATGGATGCCTAACCTGTGGAGTGCAGCTGGATTAGAGCTGTGTGGCTCTTGTCTTCACGTTGTGATAAGGTGGACTACATTGTCACCACAGACACTCCAGAGGTTCTGACAGACCCCTTCATGGACTTGTTATCTCAGCATAGAATTTATGTGCTTCAACTCCTTTATTGGTTCCCTGTAAAGCAAAATATTGACAATAAAATTGCTATTTTTGTCTTAGTAGCCACCACATGGTCCCTGTTCCTCTGTTTAATGGATCCATGTTCTTCCCTTCCAACCGCCTCACTGTTTCCTTGATAAAGAGCCATGAGTATCAGTGATTCCAGAATAATGTCTATAATCTTTACCAACAAACTGTCTATCCTGCTGACCTTGGGAAAAACTGGATACATATTGAATATATCAGGGAACAAATTAAGGATGTGAGGCTTATAACACCATATGTCTAGGGGCCTTGAGTGAGCCTCAGACTTAAGCTTATGTAGTTAGTTACATGGAACATTGCGAATTTCCAAAAAGACAAAGAAATTGTAGAGTTCAACTCTCGTCAGTTTTTGAAGCTTCCTGAAATGGTGAGATCCTTCCCAGTGTCATGTACAGTACATGCTAGGTATACAGGAGAAGGCAACTGGAGCCTCCCTTTGTTCTCAGCCTGTACCCACTTGCTACAGGATGGAAATTGCAGTGAGCCCGTATTTTTATACCTTGTCATAAAAGCCATATGCAAGGTATAGGGGTATGTTACGATAAATCTTTCTGCCAAAGCTGCCCACTGCCACGTGTGCGCTCTATGCCCGAGTTAGGGTCCAAATTAATACACAGAGAGACTTGTATTAGGTACAAAGCTGCTTGGCCAATGACTAGGATTCTCATTTGCTAGGTCAGTCTTAATTATCATAAATCTATATATGTTATAAGACTTATTTTATTGGACGCCTTATTGGCATCCCTCCTTGCCAGTGGCTCACTTCCCGCCGCTGGAGGAGGAAGGGGAAAAAGGGATGCTTCCTGTTTCTCCTTCTTTAAATATGAGTCTCCTTGCTATGTCACTTCCTGCCTGGATCACCACTTCTCTACTACATTTCCCAGAATCCTCTTTGACTCTTAGTCCTGTCTAACTTGCTGTTTCATTGGCCAAACAGAACTTTATTTAACAATCAATAAGATAAACATACACAGAAGTACTTTCCCCATCATCTCCCCTTTTCTGTCTAAATAAAAAGAAAGATAACTTATCTTTTATAATAACTGAAGAAAATTATAACCATAGCTATCTGTCTTCAACTCTATCAAAGACCACAGAAGGGGCAGATCCTAGATCAGACAGCCTGAACTCAGTTCCAGGTTGCCTCTTTTCAGCTCTGTAACTTGAAATGAACTTCTTAATGTCTCAGGTGGCCTGTTCCAGAAGGCAAAAAGGAACATATTCAAGAAGGTAGAAAGGGCATGGAGGAGGTTAGCATCTGATGACTGTTTATAAGATACTCTTTTCTAGCCTGCCTTGTCAATACACTGCTGTTTATGTGATATACACAATCATATGTTCCTTTAACATCTGTGAGATAGAGTTGCTTACAGACAAAAGAAATCTTAACTATTTTTTTTTTTGTGTGTGTGTGTGTGTGTGTTACTAAACCATAGCTCCCCCTGGTATAGCAGGTGCAATGGTTAAAACAAATTAACATGGAGATGCATTGTTGGAACCTGACCAAAAACATCCAGGAGGTCACTGTCTTGGCAAGTCTAATTGTGCACTCTACTTTGCACTTGAGGCAGTGCTTTATCCATCAATAGTAAGCAGCAGTTTTATCTGCCTAAGCTATCTACCATCTATCTGTCCGTCCGTCTATCTGTCTGTCTGTCTATCTATCATCTATCTAACCTATTCCCCTCTCATACAATACATCCCAACTTAAGTTTCCATCCCTCCACTCCTCCAAGTATCCTCCCTATGTTCCCTCTCCTCCAGATCCACCATTCCTCCATTTCCCTTTAGAAAAGAACAGGCTTCTCAGTGATATCTACCAAACACGGTATACCAAGATACAATAAGACTGGGCACAAAACTCATATCAAGGCTGAACAAGGTAACCCACTAGAAGGAAAAAGGTCCAAAGAGCAAGTGAAAGAATCAGAGACACTCCCAGTCCCATTGTTAGTAGTCCCACAAAACACCAAGCTAAGAACTGTAAAATATTTGCAGAGAACCTAAGGCAAACCCATGCAGGCTCCATGATGGCCACTTCTGTCGTTGTGAGCCCCTATGAGCCCTGCTTAGTTGATCCTGTCCGCTGTGTTCTCTTGGTGTCCTTGACCCCTCTGGTTCCCTGCTGAAGGAATCCTGTGAGCAGAAGTTTTTAAAGAAAATGTATGTGTCCACAAATACAGCAACTATTTTACAAAAATATTTTAGTATTGTTACAAAGTATAACCTTGGTATCTGTATTAGCTTTTCACCATCATGACTAATATCCCTGAGAGCCTAAGGCAATGGCTTCCCAGAGCTACAACTCTTTAACCAGTTCTTCATGCTGTAATGACCCCAATCACGAAATTATTTTCAGTGTTACTTATAACTGTAATTTTGCTATTATTATGAATCCTAATGCAATATCTGATATTTCTGGTTGTCTAACATAATCCCTGTGAATGGATCATTCAACCCCAAGTGGGTCATGACCCCACTGGTTGAGAATCATTGACTTAAGGACAAAAGTACTTACTTTGGCTCAGGGTTTTAGAGCTCAGTCTGTGTTTGTTTGGTCTCATGTGCTGCAACAGAGCATCATGGTGGCAGCTGAGATGAAGACACTTTTTCACCTCATGCTACAAGAAGCAAGAAATTATTTGAAGGGGTCAGTGACATGACCCCAGTGACCTCCTGCCTCTAATGAAGACCCACTTCTTAAAGCTTCCAAAACAGTGCCACCATCTGGAGACCAAGTGCTTACAGCATGTGATGATCTTGAAGAGCAGTCATGGGTTATGGAGCAGTGTACTTACTGAGCTCACAATGATCCTTTTAAGCAGAATTCCGATATATGAGCAAATTATTCTTTTCATTTTCAAAGGAGTGGGGAAGCTTGTTGCCATGATGACTAGAGATGATTAAAGAGTCCAACCCTCTGGTCCTTTTAGACCCCAGAAGGCCTGATTGCCATGTCGATTCTCTTTAAAAAGGACATGTAGACAGCTGTGTGCACCAGACAAAATAATTCACAAACAGCAGGCAGCTATCCATAGGGCTATCTTCTTTTTGTTCATAAGCAAGTTCTATGTGGTAGTGATAGGTGGAGCCCATCAACACAATATTTTTCCATTTACGGAAGTGGCTCCTTGGCTTTACGGCTCTGTATATAAATCCAGAACCCCTTGGACTGTATTGGACTGGAAAATCCATTTTGTGTTCTCTCTTTTATGGAGATACAGCTGGTCACACCGCCCATTTTGCCCCTTGGCTTCCAATTTGGCAGTAGAGAAATGCAGGTGCTGCATCTCAGGATCCAAGTGCCACATTTGGATGGAGGCAGGGAGGATGGAACCTTCTGGAAGTACTCAGAGTCACAGTATAGGAGAGTGTTTTTGTTCTACAGTTATTTGGTTTCAATGTTTTATTTTATCGTTATTTGTATTATCAGCCACCATGATGACATCTTTTTGGGACAGCAACAAGAGTACTTTGCACCTTACTGGCCTTGTTAAGACTTCTACTTTCCCTTTAATCATTATAAAAGGATGTGTTAGTGCCATGGCAGAGAGAAATTAAGGTTCACTTACCAAAAACAACAACAAAGGCCCTAAACATCTTACAATACTGTTCCTTTAAGAGCATCCTGGCTTTCTCCAGCTGCCTTCATCTTTCTGATACATAAGGGTACACCAAGTTGAATCTATAAACAGAACCCACTAATTAAGAGTAATTGCTTCGGAGATTGGTACAGACGATTCAGCATTGTATGCGTGTTCTTCTCAGATGTCCATTAGCTGCTAATAAGATCCTACAGCTGTGCCAGGCTGTTTCCTGTTTCCGTCTATTGTACCTTTATTGCTGTATATGGACCAATCGGATGGGTGGGACAATAAATGGATGTCCTTTCGCTCTCTGAAAATGGCTCAAAAGAATGTCTGTTTATTAGATTGCTTTCTCTGTGTGCTTTCATAATGCTATGTTAATAAAGGAAACATAACGCTGAAAGTTTGGGATTTGGGTTGCTTCTCTTCACTTGTGCCATTTGCTGGTTTATTGTCTAATTAAATCCCTCTTATAGATTTTTTAGAAGTATATAACGAAAGCATGCCTGGGCAACATGAGCAGACAGAAAACGACATTCTTTCTCACTCTTTCTCAAAAAGAAAAAGTTTCCATCTAGATGTTTTAAGTGCTTAAAAATTCAGCCTGAATATCATGTTGCTATATTTGACTGATTTACACTGGAGGCTTAGTAAAAAGCCTATGAATTATTCATTCCCAAGTGATTCTATAAGCCAGAATACCAGAAATCATATCCCGGTTGAAGTTTATAAAGTGAAATAGTTTAAATACTCTGTAGATATGTGGGTGTCAGTAGAGAAGGTTTTTTTTTCCCCTCTGATTTTGGTTTTAGTGCTTTTAACTTCTTTGTCTTCTTATTTTAGGAAAAGTCAGCTGAAGATTTTCTCCTTTTCTATAAGGAACATGCTTAACATGTTTAAATTGTTTAATAAATAAAACTCAGCAATCTATGGGGTAGTAGACCAGTATTTATCCCTGGCACACAAGTGGACTTTGGGAGCCCTTTCCACATGGAGGGATGCTCTCTCATGGGGGAGGGCCTAAGCCCTGCCTAGAATGATATGACAGACTTTGGAGATCCCCATGGAGGGCCTTGCCCTCCCTGGGGAGCAGAGGGGGAGTGGGGAGGTTGGTGGGAGATGGAGGAGGAGGGGAGTTTGAGGGAGCTGGGATTGGCAAGTGAAACAAGCTTGTTACTAATTTTAAAAAAATTTAAAGTTAAAAAAAATACTATAGATTAGTAATTTGTGCCTTTGGATTTTCCTCAGCTCCATAGAAGTTTCTGTCTTGCTGAAAGTAAAGGTCAGCTAAAGGGGGAATGGCCACTGCCTATCTTCTCTTTATCTATATAGAACGGAAAAACCTTAAAGTGAGGAAAAGAAAACTATAATTTATTACATATAGTTAATTAAATCCTCCCCTCGGGTAGGAAATAAGTTTGCTCTTCTGTGGAACTCTGTGTGTGTCTATGTGTCCATAATAGGTTATGTAGATTTACATATATACAATAATAAGCATGGCTGGTGTATTAAAGTTTTTTAACTTTTAAAAGACTCCACACAGTCTGTTTGAGAGCCCACAGATATGTCTTGGAAGCTAACCTTTTATGGAAGTAAATTAAAATCATTTAAAATGCTTCTTAGAGCAGTAACACTTTGACCTATGTGCTCATCAGCATCTATAAGCTAAACAGGGGGGGCCAATAGGCCACCAGCCTAATGATGCTTCTCTGGGAAGTCCAGGGACTCTGAGAGTATGTAGGATATAAGGATGGCAGGCTCTCTCCACATGTGGTTCTAAAGGAGCCGTTACAAACTGGGAAGAGGAGGAGTGAAATTCCTCGGGGAAAGGGTATAGACTGAGTCTTCATCGGCTGCGAAGAGTTATATATCATGGCATTCATAGAGTGTGTGACTGGTACAGCATTCATCATTCAAACTAACCAAGGTACAGAAGTATGTGTGTGGGGTGTGTGTGTGTGTGTGTGTGTGTGTGTGTGTGTGTGTGTGTGTGTGTATGTGTGTGTCTGTTTTCAGTATAGATGCATGTTGAACTGTGGACCTTCAACCAGAAAGCAAGAAAATGGTAATGGCACACATAGAAACACAGGCATAATACTTCCACACATGTAACAAGTAATTCCCAAATCAGCTTAGTCATCAAAGACTCACTAATGATCATCCGTCTGGCAAAAGTCCATCCTTAGTAAGTACATGCACAGATAATTTCTTCATTGAGTTATTGGCATACGGTCCTTTGGCTCAGGTCCACTTGTGTAACTGCTACTCCTGAAGGCCTGGTGAGAAGCTGGAATTGCAGAACAGCAAGGGTTATGAAGGCATTATTGAATATCTGTGAACCTCAGGCCAACACAAAACAGTAATATGAACATACTGTTGTGATTGTAGAGTATGAGTAACTTCTGGTTTCTTTTTGTGTGTGGTTCTTACTATGGTGTTAAGAACCTTCAGTTTGTATCTAATAGGCAGATTTCCTTCATCCCCACTGTGACCCAAGCACAGACTAAGCACTGAGAAAGGTGCAGTGAGAGACCTGGGAAGATTTTTTTGTCCTACTAAGAAAAGAAACACTTCAAAATGTGTTTGTAGGGTCTTGAAAAGGCGAGGTCAGTTGAAAGATGGAGGGAAGGAATATTCCTAATGGAAATGAAAATATTTACTTATGTTGAATCAACATCTTTAGAAGCAAATGTCAACTCTGAGCTAATTATTGTCAAAATTCTTTCTATTACCTTCCCCTTGGTGATCCATGGCAGAGGATTTGTTCAAAACAAAAGCTCAAATCACATGGTCCTTGGCTAAATTACCATGAGGAGGCAGCTGTTCAATAAGAGGATTGTGGTTTAATTCTGAAAATAGACAACTGTCACGGGGCAATCATGATTTGCCCAGTATCCCTGTCTTTTTCCCCCTAAATCATGGTAAGCAAAACACTCACCCAATGGAAGGCAGCATCAAATATTTCAGTGGTGAAAATTGTTATTTTAATGGGAAAAGTTAAAAATCAAATCAAAATTAATGTATAAACCTCAATAATGAAAAAAATAATCTCAGTAAGAGCCAGCTCTATACTGTCACCCACCCCTTGCTCTAATTTGAACTTTTACCCACCTTGCTCTAAAATCCCACTGCATTTGGCTCATTCCTCACCTCAAGTGGGTTCCATTGTGTATCCAATTCTTTGTTAGCCACAACATATTTGTTACTGATAGGTAACATTGCCTTTTGGATCTGGAGATTCTTCCAAAGGTGTCTGTGCTGGTTTTACTACTTCGAGGTGATTGGATTGTGCAAATGCTAACCTCACTGACTGATAAGTTCATAGATGAATGGACCTTTAGGAGGTGGAGGCTGGCTGGAGGAAGTGGGTGACAGGGGGGTCCTTTGGAGGTTATATGTTTTCCCTGGTCATGTTCCCATAATCCGACCATATTTTATCCTGCTCACTGGTCATCATGTGGTAATAGCCTTTGTTACACCATGTGTTCCCATCATGTTTCCCTGACCTATCACAGGCCCAGAAAAAAACAAGGCAACTGAGTCTGACCTGAAACTCTCAAGACCGCGAGCCATTCCTCCCGTAGACCTAATTTTCTTGGTGTTTCCTGGCTGAACCAATGAACACAGGGCCAGAGTGTCCTTTACATCAAATTGCTCACTTTCCTACTACTGTGTATTATACTTTCAGTACTTACTAAGTAAAATAACCAAGCAAATTGACTCATCTCCTGCTGATATTAACTATGCCGTCTAAATTTCACTCCTCTACAGAGGTGCACAGAATTGTTCTGGGAAGTCACAGGACATTAAAGCCTCTTGCATTTGGACTTCATCTTGTTAGGATTTTGTGTTTACTGTTTTTAACTGAAATTATTCTCTTCTGTAATCACAGATTTTTAAGAAGCCATATACATTGAACTACATAAGACTTCGGTATTCATTATCTCTCATAAACTCCACTCTCAACTATCTCACACTAACCCCATCCATCCCTGTTGCCCCCTCTCCTTCTTCTAGTTTCCAAAATCTGAGTCCTGGCTCTTGCCTCTCCTTCATCCCAGGTCCAACCCATCTACACCTCCTTAAGTCTTATCTTCTGATACATCACAGACAGGGACCAATGTCTCAGGACCTCAAAAGTGGCCCGCTGAATCAACTCCACTGTGGTTGCTCACCTGGTGTATGCCACCAACCTGTTCTCTGAATGGCTTCCAAGTGGCCATTTTGCTGTGAAGACCTAACAATAAAACTTTGATTCCAACTAGCTAGCATCTCACCAATGGGTTTGTGTAGTACACAGTCTGATCTTCATCATAATACGTACAGGTTCCTCTCTTTACCTCCTTTTTCCACATTCATCTCTTACTCTCTTGGGCTAGTGGTCTGCATTCTGCCTCAGTTCAGTTGTCACTGGCCAGACTTTCCTTGGCTCAAATTGTCACCCTCTGTGCTCTCCTAACACTGGGCAGCTATTTCTATCAGAGTATGAGTAAACCCTGACGAGCTCTCTTCCCCACAACACTCTGAGATACTTGAGAGGGAGAGGATAGCATGAGTGTGTCCTTCATTATTGTATCCCAGTGTTCAGTGAAGGACCTAACATAGCAAATATAAATAGAATTTGCATAGCTCACACTGTCATTAAATTGCAATATTCTTACTTGGCTGTTTAAATTCCCATCACTATTATCTTTGTCGTCTATGTATACTGGAAAGTTACCGGGACCCTACCCACCCTCCATAATCCTACACTGTATTTACATTGTGTTGCATGACTGTAGTTTGGGTCAAGTCACCATTGCCTTGCTCCATTATGGGCAAGGACTGGTTCTCCTGAGCTCCATTCCCTCACAGGTCTATCTCAGTACTTTGGTCATAGAAGGACTCAGAATTGAATTGGAACTGAACAGAATTGAATAAACTATCCATTTATGAAATAATTTGCTTTAGAGTTGCCAGAATTAAATGGCTGCTCCAGTGGCAATATAACTCTAACCCACTAATATCATTTGATCCACCAAGGAGCTAGCTAATTAAGTAGGTGGGTTAAACAGATAATCTGCTGGGGGAAGAATGTTTTAGCTGGAATAGACATAACTTTCTGTTAAATCATCATAATCTAAGATCTATAAATCCTTCGGTTTTCCACTCAAAACAATAACAGAATTCTTGGCTAGTGGTTGCTGATTGCTGGCATAGGAAGACCAGGCCACACACCTGTGTGCCAGATGTGCCTTGCAGCCATGGCTCCACCAGCTCTTCTGCAAAGTATGCCCCATGCTGACTCCATCCTATAGAAAAGGGGGTATTGGTCTCCAGCCTTTGGCAGGCTAGGTTCCCTGGTGCTCTCCTGTTTTCCTTAGCTTATAGGCCCCTTCATTGAATTTCAATGTCTGAGTGACCTTTGCCAGCACAGGAGGCCTTAGTCATTTGCTCATGGATGACTCTGCTTTATCTGCGTGTTTGATTTCTGCCTGGCTCTTTTCTGAGTTGTATGACTAGTGTGGGGCTGTCACAGCCTTCTCTAGCCAGATCAGCCACATCAGCATCAATCCTAGTTAATGGATGATCGGGTCCTGAGGATTTCCATGGGGTGCCTGAACAGTGTCATCTGATACTGAATGTGGCTTTAATGAGAATGAATGGGGCTCGATAACGGATGGATCTGCATTGATAGACACTGGGACGGGACACCTTTGTGGCCCTGCTTTGTCTCCATAAGAATGCCTCTGCAACTGAATCTGGGCCATTTCTATGCCACTGTGCTAAGAGCTGTGGAATCTCATTCATCTCCTCGGAGGCCTGCTCGCCCTGGAGGCCCATCTGTTTGAGTGGATGCAGGAAAATGTCATGGACATGTGGCCCGTTCACGCACATTGCCACTGAGAGCTTTCTGGTTATTAATTTCCCTGTTTTGTAATGACTCTGGTCACACATTCTGGTACCATTTGAAAAGAAGAGAAAAGACATTTAGAGTTGTCATTTATTTTTTATTGTAATTTTTAAAGTGCAATTTTAAAAAAATTTAAAGACAAATAAATAAGCATTATTTTATTGTATTTTTAATACAGAGTCTAATTGGAGACACTCTCACCCCCACAAGGGATTTTAAAATGCCTTGGACAGTATTTTTAAGTCCTTCTTAGCATAATATGCCCAAGGCTATGTTTTGGCCCAGAGGAATTTTGAGGCTGAGATTTTTTTTCCTCTTGGAAATAGTTGTTTAAGCAACAGAGAAAACATGTTAACTATAACAGGGCTAAAAGTGGTGCTGTCTCCGGCAGATTGCTAGTGTGACACAATAGTTAGGAATGTGACAGGCTTTCCACTTAAACCTCTGCCAACGATGGCAACACCAGCACTCTGTAGCTGGGTCCAGCTGCAGAACTGAATAACTACTCACGGGAAATAAGAGCGACTTCTTTATGTTTGTCACTTTCTAGGAAATTCCCTGGACGGATTTTTCAGTCAAGAAATCAGTCTTAAATGCAGAATGTGTATGGGAGTCAATAATAATTCATACAAATGGATGCATAATTCACACAACACAGGAAACAGTGGAGTATTTGTTAAAAATAAATGGGACTGCATTCTGTTCTGTTCCAGCTGTGAGAATATACTTGTTCATTCAATCAAATGTGCCTAATGCTATGAGGCTTTCTCATGGCCTCAACAGTATTAAGAAAGACTAGAGCTTCTCCAAACATGCCAACTCATTCTGTCTTTCTTGCATGCCTATGAGCTGACTGCACTTGAAATTGACTCAATGAAATTGAAACCTTACATTCTGCCCCTAAGTATAACTTTATTGTCTTCTCAAATAGACCCACCTGCTCATGGGTGTGACGTCACAGAGCACTGTGACTACACATTATAATCGACTGTGCCAGGACTTGTGTGGCAGGCTACTGTCTATCCATACTTCATCCATGCATCATGAGCTACAACTTTTCCAAAATGTGGTTATCAATACTTTGAAATAATGTAACATTTAATAAATAGTTTTTTTTATACCTACCCAAGCATGTAAACAAATAAGGAACATGAGGGTTCATGCGTTACCACCCAAACTTTCCTGATACCCTGTTGTGTTCCCTTACACCCTTCCCCCATCTACCTCTTGAAGACTGGCTGTCACCATTCTATCTGGAAGTTCACAACACTTCCTTACACCACACAGAAACCCAACCATAATTCGAATGCCATCAATGTTGAAATAGCAATCACTTAAAATATTCTTCTACAATATTTCCATGATTGGAATTCTATCACCGTTTCTTATAAAATCTTCATAACAAGCAAGGTCTCACAGTCTTACACCCACAGAAGCCAATACTATGACACCAGGTTTTTTTGTGTTTTTTTTTTTAAGTCCATTGCACAGTTCGATTGACAAGGACAGAAGCTGTGTGTGTGTGTGTGTGTGTGTGTGTGTGTTTGTGTGTGTGTGTGTGTGTGTGTGTGTGCGCATGCATGGGTGGGAGGATGTGCACATGAGTGTGTGCACACATATGTGTCTCTGTGCTTTCCATCCTCATAACTTGATTTGAGGTCCGGTTTGAGACTCATAGGAAAGGAGTGGAGAAACGTGATCGATTAGGGAAGCTGTAGAGTTCCTGTATTCAAAGACAAGTCATACAAAGGGGAGGGCCTTGGCCCTGGGTGAAATGATGTCACAGACTTTAATGGTCCCCCATGGAAGGCCTCACCCTCCCTGGGGAGCAGAAGGGAATGGGATGGGGTATTGTTGGGGGCCAAGGGAGGAGGGCAGGAAGAGGGAACTGGGATTGAAATGTAAAATAAGATTGTTTCTTATTTAAATAAAAAAAACTAGGGGGGAAAAAAGACAGGTCATGATGCAGCTTGACTTTGAACCCTAGCCCTGCAAAGAAAACCATGGGTCAACATGCCTCATGTCACAGTTTCCTTTTTTTCTGTCTTTCTCCCATGGATGAGGAGAGTTCTACAATGGCATGGAGATTTCAAGTTTGTAACTGCAGAAGTTTTCTCAGTATACCCGTTCTTGAAAAGTCTGTTCTAAATGGCACTGAAGTAGATTATGGGGTCTGCCCTGAAAAGTACCTAAAAGACAAGAGGATGAAAGTATGTGTTATTTGTGTGAGTGCATGTGGGTGGCCTTGTCTGAGTGTGTCTTTCTGAATTCTCATGTGCACTGGAGAGTTCCAAACAGCCTTTACACCTGGGCCTGTGTGCCACAGACTACACAGAAAATGTTCTCTTTAACTGCCTTTGTAGCCGGCATTCATTTATTTGGAAAACTTTCATTTCTCAATCTTTAGAATAGACTTACCCTAAAACATGTACTAAATACTTGTACTGTGTCTAGGTAGTGCATTGCCATATTTAATGAATATAAGCAATGAAAAATTTTAATTGTAATGAATATTATAAAATATTTTGGTGGGTGGGAAGATAGTTATGTTGGTCAAGTGCCTGCGTGCAAGCACGAGGACCTGGTGTCATATCATATCTCTAGTACTCATGTGAAAATGACAGACATGATAGCATGTGCCAGTAACCCCAGCAATGGAGGAAACAGAGACAGGTTAATCCTTGGATTTTGCTGCCTAGCCTGCCTAAATGGCTCTAGTTGGATAAGAGACTGTGCTCCAATGAATAAATGAATGAATAAATAAATAAATAAATAAATAAATAAATAAATAAATAAATAAATAAATAAATGGGAAGAATCCAGTACTAATCTATGGCCTGGGCTTTATGTTCACACATATGCATCTTTACCCACATACACAGGTACACATGTACACACATGCACACATACAAGGCTTGCATGCAAATTAATTCATTGTCTTATCCCTTTAATTTCCTTCTTTTGTTTTATTGGTCCAACTAGTGCTTCCAGCAAAACAATAAAAAGGAGTGGGATTAGCTGATAGCTGAGTTTCTTTCCTGATTTCAGTGGGATTCACTTCAAAGATTTCTCCATTTATATGGTATTGGCTAATTAGGTTGTGGTACATTCCCTCTAGTCCTATATTCTCTAGGATATTGTAAACACATGTTGGATTTTGCCAAAGGCCTTTTCTGAGATGCTCGTGTGATTTCTGTCTTTTAGTTTATGTACATGTCATATTATATTTATTGGATTGCAAATGCTGAACCATTCCTATCTTTCAGGGATGAAGTCAACTTGGTCATGATAGATTATCTTTTTAACACATGTCTATAATCTGTTTGCAAATATTTTATTGAACATTTTCTAGCCTATGTTCATCATGCCATATAGTCTTCTTCTTCTTCTTCTTCTTCTTCTTCTTCTTCTTCTTCTTCTTCTTCTTCTTCTTCTTCTTCTTCTTCTTCTTCTCCTTCTCCTTCTTTTCCTTCATTACCTGCTTTTGAAGTGATTACATTATAAAGATACTAGCTTCATAGAAGGAGCTTGGGAGTATACCTCCTGTTTTTAAGTGTTTAAACAGTTTAGGAAGGATTGGCTGCAGATTTTCTTTGAATGTCTGGCAGAATTTTGCTGTGAATCCATATGGCTATGGACTTTTTATTTACTTTTTAGCTGAAAGGCTTTTTATTGCTGTGTCAAACCTCCTTTGTCCTGGGTCCCATTAGGTTGTTGGCTTCTTGTTTTGATTTTGGTGGTCTGGCTGAATCTAGAAATTTACCATTTCTTTTGTTTTCCAGCTTAATGGAGAAGAAGCTTTCAAAGTCTTCTCATAACATGCTGAATTATCTTGGTATCTGTTGTAACATTTCCTGTTCCTTTCTGACTGTGTTAGTGTGGGACTCCCCTTGGTTAATTGGGCCAAAGCTCTGTCTGTCCTGTTCATCTTTTCAAAGAACTGCTCTTAAATTCCTTGCCACTTTGTTTTCTTTGTTTCTATTTCATTAATTTTTGCTCTGACTTTTATTATCCCTTGCTGTTGATGGATTTGGATGAATTTTGTTCTTGTTTTTTCAAAGTTATTAGTTGAATCATTAATCCATCTAATTGTGCTCATTTTGATTTCTTGTAGTTTTTTTTTTTTACTTTTTAAATGTGAATAAGTAGAGCTATACATTTCCTTCATAGGACTGCTTTCAATCTATCTCAGAGGTATTGTTTATTGTGTTTTCATTTTCATTTAATTACAAGAATTTTTATTTATTTCTTGATTTATTTTTTGACCCATTCATCATTCAGTAATGAGTTAATCTCTATAGCTCCATGAGTTTTATATTTATTGGAGATTTGTTTGCTGCCAATTTTAAGTTTTATTACATTATAGTAATAAAGATATGCAGAATTGTTTCAATCTTTTTGCATATGTAAAGGTTTGTTTTATATCTTAGGATGTTGCCTGTTTTATAGAGGCATCCATGTACAGCTGCAAATAATGTGTATTCATTGGTGTTTAAATGTAGTATTCTGTAGATATGTTAAAACCATTTGATGTATATTTTTATTTAATTCTATTACTTTTCTGTTTGTTCTTCATTCAAATGACTTATCTTTTGGAGAAAGTAGGATATTAAAATTAGCTACTGTTAATAGGTTGATAAATAGGTTAGGTTGATGTTAATATGTGTCATTAAATTCAGTAGTACATTTTTATGAAATTAGGAGCACAAGAATTCGGTGTATATATGTTTAGGATAGTAATGTATTCTTGGCTAACTCTTGTTTCCTTGATTAGAATAAAGTGTTGCTCTTTATCTTCTCTGATTAGTTTTAATTTGAAGTGTATTTTGTCAGATACTAGGCTAGTGGCACTGCTTGCATCCTGAACCCATTTGATTAGAGAACTTTTGTCCATCCTTTTACTCTAAGGCAATGACTATCTTGAAATCTAAGATGTATTTCTTGTGCATAACAGAAAAATGTGTTTTGTTTCTTGATCAGTTCAGCCAGCCTCAGTGTTTTGTTTGAAGAATTGAGGCTGTTAATATTTAGTTATTATTAAATTGTGTGTTAATTGCTGTCCCTGTGTTATTGACTTTTTATTGTTGTTGTTTGTGCTCTCAGTGATAGTTTGAGCTCTAGTAATTATGACTTCATATTTCATTTTGTAGCCTCTTGGCTGTGCTCATTTCTTCTTTAGCCCAAAATATTGCTTCCTGTATTTTCTGTTTATTAGGTTTATTGGATGTAATTTTTAAGCTGTTTATATCATGGGAAGTCTTTCTTTCTCCTTCAACTATGTCAGATAAGTTTTGCTGAGTATATTAATCTAGGTTGGATCTCATCATCTTTTAAGATTTAGAATGCATTGCTCTAAGTTCTTCTGGCTTTGGAAGTTTCCAAAATTAACTTGATGGGTTTTTTCTTTATATGTGACTTGTGTTTTTTTTTTCTTGCTTTTAATACACTTTCTTCATTCTGAATTCTTAATTTTGTAGCTATAATATTCTGTGGGGATTTCCTTTTCTGGTCTTGTTTCTTTTTGGTGTTCTGTGTGCTGCTTGTACGTGTGTGACTTTCCTTAATTTGGGGAAGTTTTCTCCTATGATCATATTGAAGATTTGGACTATGCCATTGACCTGGGATTCTTCTTTCCCATAAATGCATATAATTTGAAAGTTTGGTCTTTTTGCAATGTCACCCATGTGTACCTTTTCTATATTTTTTAATTGTTTTGATAGTCCTTTCCTATCTCATTTATTCTATACTATCTTCTAACTTCCACTTGACTCATTCAACTTGTAAGGCTTTCCTTTGACTTTCAGAGTTAGGTTTTTGAGTTTTTCAGTTCCCTGTTTATTTAAACTTGAGTTCTTTTCAACTTTTCTATATCTTAATTAAATTCCACTTTCAAATACTGGATTGTCTTCATTCTTTCCATCACTGTGTTTTCTTGGCATCACTCAAGCATTCATTCTCTTTAAAAACTTTCTCTTTGATTTCATTGAGCTGTTTCTTTGTGCCTTCTTTAAGCACCTTGATTTATTTTTTAAGTTTATGATTGTTCTTTTAAAAGTCTTATGTCCTGGAGTTCATCTTGGTACCTATCATTGGTAAACATTTCTACAGAACTGGTAGGTTTTGAAAGGAAGATGCTGGCTTGATCATGTTGTTTATATTTTTGTGATGAGATCTGTGTATGTGGCAATTGTTTGCTCTGTATCTGGTTTAGATAGAACAGGATAAGGCAGAAGAGAAGATGTGCAGGTTAGGTTGGGCACACAATGTGGAAATGGCTTGAGTTAGAAAAAATCAGGTGGGCACAGGGGACTGGACTAGTGTGTGGGTTTTATGCCCCGATCCAAGTCTGGAGTGTAGGGTAGATCTGGAAATTGAGGAGGGTACATGGAGGGAAGGATATAGTAGACTCACTAGGATATACCATTGAGAAGTATGTCCAAGATCTTGCTGACTGAAGAGGTTGGATGTGGTGTTTCAGGAGCTTGTGGGTTGAGGGGCAGATATGGAGACCCCAGTGGAAGCTTAGAGGTTGTTTTCCATTAGACCAGGGTTGACAGACTAGGCTGGCCACTGTGTGTGGGACCTGGGCTAGTTCTAAGAAGTTGGAGGAAATTGTTTAGAAGGGAAACCATACAAAAGTTAGACCCTCTGGAAGGATGTGCATGATCTGGCAGGGTGATAAGGTTGGATATGGCATGGTGGAGCCCCAGAATCAGTCTAGTTGTTTTCTTAAAGCTCACTCCAATGTTTTCTATGTGTAAAACCCCTGATGTGACCCTGTAAAGAGTAAAATGTACTGTTAAAAGACTGAGTCCTCACTGTGGCAAGATGAGGATTTATAGTCAGTTTGAGTCTTATTCACCTGAGATTTATATACATATATTATTATATTTGTTTATTTGTTTTTGCCTTCCATATAAAGAGTGTACCTTTAACACAGTGCTTCCTTCCTAAATTTTGTGCCTTGACACAGAGTTACTATTATTTTTGCCTTAAACATAGAGCACAATAGTAGATGACTACTATAGCCAGATTCTCTGCTCCATTTCTTCCCTCCCAGGCCCTCCCAAGCCCTGATAGGGAAGTTCTATTCTTTGGAACATAGCTGATTTGCAATTTATTTAAAATACATCTGTACTTCCATTTCACTTCCCAGAGTAAATATTTCCCCTCAAATTGTAAGCATGTTACAATCTTTAACTGCTAAATAAATATTCAATACTTGATACTTAAATTCACTGCTATGAGAAACTGATAATGACTCCCATTCTATTAATTTTCTTCTCATAAACTGAATATCAAAAGTTTATTTCCAAATTAAAAATAGATGTATAAGCATAATCAGTTAATTATAGCTGTGTCTGTCTATATTTTGCATATTAAGCTATAAGCAGCAAGTATTTGGGAACCTCAAGCTTGTCACCTTACCTAGATCCCTTCCAGGACTGTGTCCATCATGAATGGACATTTAGGAATCCCAGTCAATCCTGGATCAATAGTAATTTTTGCATGCAATGTGACATGCCATTCACATGGGAACACAGTCTGTGTTCCCAACCAACTGAAGATTGGGTGTCTTCTTCTAGAAGGGCCAAGTTAGCACTGAATGAGTAAGGCTTTTCTGAGGCCAAAGGCCTAAATGAAATGTGGATGATTGTTTTAAGAAAGGAAAACTAAACACTGGAGAGATGTTTCAATATCTCAGCATACTGCTCCTGAAGAGACCCCGAGTTCTCAATAGATCACAACCTCTTAGAAGTCCAGCTGCACGAGATCCAATGCCCTCCTCTGACCTGTGTTTGAATTTCCACCCACATGCACATATGCAGTACTTAAAAAGTAAAAGTAAATGATAAAAGCAAGAAAGGAAAATGCACAGGAATTGAACATTGAAGATGCAACAAAATTGGTTCTGGAATCAGGCTTGTCTCTCAAGTGACTCCTTTCCTCTCTGCTGTAACAGAAACCTTGGTTCTCTGTCCTATTTCCTCCTTATGTTCACACATGACTTCCTAGACTCTTGGCTTCTGCCAACTTATTATTCTTTAACTTTTTTCATTTCTATATCATCTATCATCTGCCTATCATCTACTTATTACCTATCACCTGTTTGTCTGTTTAGCTATCCATCCATCCATCCTTTCAAAGGAGGGTTCTTTTGATGTTTTTTTACATGTAAAAGCGGCACAGTGTAAATATCTATCTATCATCTGTCAATCATCTATGATCTATTTCTCATCAATAGCTAGCAAGATCCTAAAAGGCCATGGGTTTCCTATCTAGTATAGATCTATAGATCTAGTTTCCTATCTAGTCTAGAGACTCCATTGGGCAAACCCCTTCAAAGCCCCTCAGAAGCCACTTGAACAGCCACTGGTCACCTGCTCCATCTTGACAGCCAGCCTTGTCTCTGTGCAGCATTCTGCTGAGGTTGCTTAAAAGATTATACAGTAGCAGGTATGGAAACCATCTTGAAAGCAATTCCCTGTTGCTGTTTGTTATAAGGATACATTTATTCTGACTCATGCTTCATCTGTGGGAAAGCATCTCAGAGAACCCTGAACCCCAGTGCTTGTGAGCCTGCATGTGCAGTAACAGTGGGCTAAGTGCTGATGCCCTAAAACCCCTTGTTTACATTGCTGATCCCATAATTTATGGAAATAAAATCTGCGATTTTCATGCACCCTAATGTATGTGTAATTCTGTCTTCTTTTCTGAAAGTCCTGTTTTCACTTTGTGGTTAACAGATTGGATCTTGAGAAAATGGCCTAAAAAGGACTATAAAAGACATTCTTACTATGCATGAGGAAAAAAATCTTTAATATATCATATGACCTCTCCTGCTGCAGAAGAAGGCATTCATGTTTCTTTCTCTACTCACTTGGTGGTCTAAGGATAACCATGACTGCATCTCTTTGCTAAACAGCTCTCTTCAGTTTCCTTTGTTCCTAAATTGAATTGCAAAGGGATAAGATATACAACTTTTTGGCCAAATTTAATTCTCCCATTATGGCACTGTTTGGTTTGAGGTAAACATAATTTTATTCTCAATTTTTGTGATGAATATCCTAAATATAAGGCAGAATACAAGATCAACCAGGCAGGCAGAATGGAATTCAGTCACTCACCTGTTCTATTGGGAACAGCAGTAAAACTATTGAGAAGATTTGTGCTAAGCTTGGCATTTTTGCTTAAAAACAGGTATTTGCTCGAAACATTGGCAATACACTAAGTGGCATTACCTAGAACCAATGCATTAAATAAACACAGAGGGCTCAGCTCTGGTGCATCGGAAAGTAAGCATTGTGCATGTCTGTCTGTGGTCAGTCTAGCTGGGTTCTAAATCAGCCATAGAAAGGAAAGAAAAATGTCTGTTTTACATTTGAAATTTTATCTTTTTCAGTTCCCATTTATTTATTGTTATTGTTAGTCACACCACCCATGGAGCTGCTAAATTGCAGTTAGAGGGAATGAAGAGTGTTTTCTCTAAAAACCAGGTCTGTTTTGTTGTTTGGATTACATTTGAAAGAAGCACAATGTAAACATCTCTCACCAACTGGGTGGATGGGCAGGATCTAGTATCTCAAAGCAGGCTCTGCAAGGAGTCCTCTCTCTAGGCTGTACTCAAGTAAACACACACAGCAAGTGATGTATATTCAGTGTCATTTCAAGGGCATGACTAAGACAAGCCACATCTATTATCTACTGTCTATCATGTCTTTATCATCTACTAATCATCCCCTATTATCATCTGTCATCTATAGATCATATACCTATCATATTCATCTCTTATTAATTTATCATCTGTGATCAATGTATCTCTCTCTCTCTCTCTCTCTCTATATATATATATATATATATATATATACACATATTTATCTGCCTATATACCTATCTACCTACCTATTATCTATTTGTAGAAGGCATTTGACGTTTCCCATTGCAGACCCATGATAGCAGGTCAATTCTCCTCTTTATTCAATTCCAGATGAAACCAATACTTTCTCTCCTTTGCCACATAGGGTTAAGAATTCTGACATCTGTTGACCAAACCTGATTTTAATGGCTAGCATCTTGAGTGAAACTTTTCCTTATCATTACTGTTAAGTCACTTTATGTCCAAAGAATCCAAAGGATGTGGAATCTAGCCTAGAAATCATCTATCTAACCTAGGCTTTCCAAACTTCGATAACCACAGTTTGCCTTGTTTTTAATGTCATGAAATTCCAGAGAAATAACAGTGATGTATTTTTCCATATATGAAGCCCTAGCTAACAAGTCAATAAGAGGAAATAAGAACTAAAAGTCATGAAAGAACAAGAACACAGAGATGTTTATCACAGGCAAGAGAAGAAGGCAACAACCGTTTTGAAGCCAGGTGCACAGTGAAGCAAAAGACCGACTTCTCAGAAACAGACAGAGACACACACATTTGTATGCACAGAAATCCCATAGAGACACAAAACCAGAAGCCATCTGTACACAAAGAATCTGTAAGGAAAAAAGAAAAGAAAATGCCCAACAAAGCCTTACTAGATAAAGAACATCCACAAATGCTCACGAGTGTGTTTTTTATTGGCCATCTGCAGGGCATGGGGTCTGTCCTAAAGAGTGGTTTCTTTCCCAGTGAGATTCCACTGGAGAGAAAGTAAATTTTCAATTATGAGAAATACTCAGAGGCTAGGGATGGGGGCTTATGTCCACTCCCCCTCTAAGCTAGATCTCAGTTAGGAACAGACCTGTGCAGGCCCTGTGCATGCTGCCACAAGTATCTGTGAGTTCATATGTTCATCGGCCCTTCTCTGTGTAGAAGGCCTTGTTTCTTGGTGTCCTCCCACCTCCCACTGGCTCCTCTTTCTGCCTCCTCTTCGGCAGGGTTCCTTGAGTCTGAGGGGAGAGATTGATGGGAGTCATCCCATGTAGGACTGGGTGTCCAAGGTCTCTCACTCTCCAGCTGTAAGTCTGTGTATTTGTTCCCATCTACTACAGGAAAAGCTTCTCTGATGATAGCTGAATGAGACACTGACCTATGGATAACACAGAATGTTGTTGGGAGTCATTTTATTGCCAAGGCCCTTTAGCAGAACAGTAGCATTTTGTTTTCCCCTGGGTTCCTGACCTATCTAGTCTAAGGTTCTTGACCATCTATCTGTGCAGTATCAGGGATGGATTCCATCTCCTGGAGTGAGGTTTGTGCTACTATTGAACTAGTGCATTGTGCAGGCAGGTCACCATTGTAGATCAGAGTTTGTAGGTGGGGTGGTGTTTACCTTTCTCCTTTGGTAGCAAGCAGCATAGCTTCTAGTAGCATGAACACTAATCAGTGAGGAGTGAGGGCTCTATGCAGGCATGAGCTCAACTTCTCCATGTTCAATGAATTGGGTAGATGTCATCTTCAGAAATAGGACCTTGTCACCAATTTGAGGAGAGCAAGCAATAGCCTGGATTGTCTGGGGGTTCCCATGGGGCTCCTTTGTCTATCAATTTGTTTATATATAGCTAATTCCTGAAACTTGAGGCTTCATTTGGAGGTGAGATGTCCAGCTGGGGCTTTGTCTCCCCTATTACTTGGTAATTCTGTTTAAATTACCTTTATATATGTATATAGTTGAGGAAGCATCTACTGTATTAAGTTTTGATATGAGCCTTCAAATGACCTTCAGTTTTAGCTGTCCCTCCCTGCATTCCCTCCCTCATCCCCTCCTTCTTCTCTCCCCCTATCTATCTGATCCTCTTGTTACAGCACCCCCTCCAATCCATCCATAACTATCTTTCTATTTCCCCTTCCTGGGAAAATTCAATGCTACCCCCTAATCCTTTACTCTATACCAAACCTCAGTGGTTATATAGATTGTAGCCTGTTTGTCCAAGACTTAGCAGCTAATATCCACATTAAAGTGAATACATACCATATTTGTCTTTTGAGGTCTGAATTACCTCAGTCAGGATGATTTTTTTCTCTAGCTCCATCTGACTTTGCCAGTTTTAACAAATGTCCAGTGGACTGTTAAGACTATCAGCTCAGGGACATACTCTGAGACCCATTTGTCTAAAGGAGCTACTTGATTTTAAAACATCATGTGTAAATATTGTCTTCTAAGATGTAGTTTAAATGGTGGGAAGTCTAAAGTTGGAAGTGTACAAGCAACTTTAAGTAAAAATGAACATAAAACAAACCTGTGATGAGAGAATAGAAACAAGAGATGACTACTGTCATTTAAAACAATTCAGTGTAGCAAAAGTATTAGTAAGACTGGAAGAAACATACTACATTCGTTAATGTCTTAGTTGAGGCTTCTGTTGCTGTCATAAACACCATGACCATGAACAACTTAGGGAGAAGAGGGCTTATTCTAGCTTACATGACCCCATCACAGTTCATCATTCAAGGAAGACAATCAGCAACTGAAGCAGAGACCATGGAGTGGTGCTGCTTACTGCTTTCTCATATCCCCAGGACCACCTTCTTAGGGATGGCCCCATCCAAAATGGAATAGATTATCCCATTGATATTATCCCATATCAATCATGAATTAAGAAAAGTCCTACAGGATTGCCTATAGGCAATAGTCTTATGGAAACTTTTCCTCAGTTGTGATTCCAACTTCTTAGAAAATCCTAACTTGTGTCTAGTTGACAATAAAGTAGCCAGGAAATTTAATAAAAATAGGTCACAGACGCAGCATGAATGTTAGGATGGCAAAGCCTGCCACTCCATATGCGCATGCTGTCATATAGACTGGAGGTAAACCTGCTTCTTCCTCCCAGATGATTTATGGAAGGTAGACTGTAGTAGAACAGTTAAAATTTGGGAAAAAAAGACAACATTCTCTTCTTAGTTTTAAAAACTAGTTTTGAACTGTTGTTCAGTGACTATGTTTTAGCAAATAGTGTTTTCTGGGTGTCAGAGTTTGCATTTGTACTTAATCCCCCACGCCCGACCTTTTTTTCCTGGCTCTTTTGTGGATGTTAAAATTGATACCGCAGAAGCTCATGGGTGGTGGACTTGAGACCTCTCAGCCCATCTCATTTTTTCCCCTACTCATCCTGTTCATTTATGCTTTGCCTCAGGTGGGGAAGAAAAGAGCCCAAATGAGCCCAGACTGAAGTCAGGCATGAAGGGAAAGGGCGTGCTAATACCAGTGACCAGCTTTGTCTCCACAAGCCTGAAACAAAGGACATTTGCTTCCAGGAATCGCTTAATCAGTCACACATGTGGACAGGCTGGGACTTCCCACACAGTTCACCAACAAGCGAGACTTTTCCAACCAGAATCGCTTCCTTTGCCTCTTATTAGCATAAGTTATTCTGCTATTGGCACTGTTTTATTTGTTTATTTTTAAGATTTTAAGTGTGCTACCCAGGCAGACAAGAAGTTGGTGATCTTTAGGATATGAGAGCAAGGAGAAAGAGATTATTGTGGGGGAGCTACAGTCCCTGGTTGGTATATATATTTAAAAAAAAGACAGCTTTAAAAAAATCAAAGAATTGTGCCCTGCGGGGGCGAGTTTGCTAAACTGTCAGCTCTTGCAGTTAATGAGCTAGTTTGTCAGATGGAGAAAGAAAAGACCGTTGTAACAATGCTGAGCTTTGTCTGGGATTTCAAAATCAGATTGACAGGAAATGCAGCAAATACTAAGTGGCATTGTTTTATTTTCTAATTAATTTGCTACAAACTACAAAATAAGAGTATTAAATATGTGGAAAGGAGTATTCTTTTGAGAAAAGGAAACACCTAAAGCATTTACCTCTGCTGAAGTAATGTGCAGCCCACTCTTTTTGTGCAGCTTGAGATATCAAGAGACAGTAACATTTTGGGTGAGGCACTATTTTCGGGTTAATGTTCATAAACCGAATGGAAACTGCCTCCCTTTTAGAGTGCAGGGAATACTAAGACCCAAGGAACCTGGACTTCCCATGTGGACCATGTGGGCCAAGGATTGAAGGCAGGCTCCAGTGGATGGTGTCTGAGAAAGGACAGAAGCTAATGTCACACCCATACATGGATTCTTCCCTTTGTGGGTGGCAATTGGTGTGGCAGGCAACTTATTAGGTGTGCAAGCTCTGCTGGGGCAGAGGGAGCAGAGGAGGAGGCACTACTCAAACCAGTTTTAAGTCTGGCTCTGCCACAGATGTGTGCTGTGGGGGAAGATGTGTAAAGCCATGTGGACTCAGCAGCTTGTCCAGAAAATGGGACTGTCCTGCAGCCCTGTGAGATTTCACAGAGACTCAAAGCCATGGGCTTATGCCTCAGGCACCTGGCATGTGGTGAAGACACACAGGTTGTATTAGGACATCTTAGGGACCCTGAGTGATCAAGAAGCAGCACCAGAAACTGTTTCCCTTTGCCCACACCCCATCTTTCTCTTCAATTATCTGACCCGAATTTGAGTTATAATATTTTCTCCCCAAGACTGCTATAATGTATTCTGCTTCATCCACTGCCTGAAACTCATGGTCTTTTCAAGCAAGCTTGTTCTCAGAAGAACACTACTTAATGAGACAACATGTGTGTTTAAAGTGAACCTTCACCTGTTTGAAGTGAGCCTTCACCAAGTGTTTACTGTATATCAGACATTGTTCTTCTGTAGCAGGACCCCGTTTCATCTTCTGAATGATCCTCTGAAGCAAATTCTATAATTACCCATATTTCACACTTTTTAAAAAGCACAGTATTGAGAAGTGAGATAATTTCCAAGAAGTCCAGAGTCATGACTGAACCTGGGCATCTGGCTCTAGATTCATTCCTTCTCTGCACAACTCATCACTTTACCTTGAAGCTCCAGGGGTCTGAGTTCAGAGCTTATCAACCAGTGGACTTCAAAGTTTGAAAGCTCCAGCTGGATGTGGTTACCATGGCAAAGGTAACCATGTGAAGTATACAGTCAGTATCAAGAACTGAGGTGAGGCTTCTCCCATCTTCACTCTTAAGGAATCGTAGATAGAGAACTCACAGCATATGCTTTGTAGATGGTTCCATAACTTCCATCAAGGTTGTAAATCCTCCATGAGTACAGGAACCATATTACACATCACCACTGTCTACACTCATTCCTGACACATAACAGTTAGTTTAGACTGATGGATGAGTGAGTGGACAGACAGGCAGTGGTCCATCATTCACACTGAAGGAGGGGGGAAAGTAAAGAGTAATGAGTGTTGGAGTAATGGAGGGATAGAATGATGGATGGATAAATAAATGGATAGATTGAGTGAGGGAGGAATCAATAGATGCATAGATGGAGAAAAGAAAGGATGAATGAATAGAGATGAGTTAATGTATTGATAATTTATATTAAATAATACATGCTTAATAGATGAATACAACTTATAAAACATAGAAGATAGTATATACATATATTTTAAAATAGTTGCATGATGGATTTTTTCTATATACATGCATATGAATTTAGGAATACAACCTGTTGAGTCCATTCAGTGTTGATTGTATACATGTGTTTCTAAGGCTGACCATCTATTTAGTATTGGATAATTAGATAGCACATTCCTGGAGAAGACCAATTCTTGCTCTGAGCCATCATTAATTGTTGTAGCTCTTCAGCAAGGGGTAGAGCTTTGTGAGATTTCCCTAATCCCTATTGTCATGATAACTGGTATTTTCACTTTGCAGGTCTTGTTTGGGCAATCATAGTGTTGAGATTTCGCCTTTCTAGCTTCCCTGTTCTGTAATCTCACAACAGGCTTTCTAGTCCTCTTGTCCTCCCAGTCTGTGTGCCTCCCCCCGACACACATTGAAGGTTCCCTGAACCTTAGATGGAAGGGTTGTTGCAGGTGTGTTAGTTAGGGTTAGGTACAGTATGGCCAGTTGTTCTCTGCATTTTTGAACAGTTATGGATTTCTGTAATACTCTCTGTTTTCTGCAAAAAGAGGCTTCACTGATGGGGAATGACAGCTACTCTTATCTGTGGGTATAAGGATAGATATTTTCAATGTAGTTAGAAATGATATGGATGTAGGAAAATGGCAGTAGTAGGTTCTCCCCTGGGTAGCTGGCTGTGTTTACAGTTACATTTATGAATTCTGTCCCATCGAATGAGCCTTAAGTCCCATTATACAGCTGTTGGTTACCCCCAAGTTATAAATGCTGCTCGTGCACTTGGGAGAATATCTTGTCATGTTGATCATTGTGGTTTGTAGATGTCACATCTGGGTAAGAGTATTGATTGCTTTTCTCTCTTGACAGCTTGCATGGCCCTTTCTAGTACTGTGAGAGCTGGTCCTCTGTCTTGAAGCTTAAGTCCGCAAAATCTTGTGTTTGAAGTGTGTGGTGTCTTCAGCAGTTGGAACTTAGCTTAAAATTCTGGGTGACAATCAAAGGCAGTGGCAATTGTCTGTAATTTTTTTTTAATATCTTGACCTCTCCTGACTAACAACTCAAAAGAAGGTTTCTCATGCCTGGTGCTGGAGTTTTTGCTAGATAGTCTATGGCCCTTGGGGAAGCATTGTCACCCCCAGGTGGCATTACTTCATATGTAATTTAGATAAACATGGATTAATAGGACTTCCTGTGGCTTCTTAAAATATCCTTAGTGTTATTTACCTTGGTATTTTTCTTGTAGGTATATTAACAACAAGAAGCTGATCTAAAATGTCCCACTGGGTTCCTTAGCTCTCTTCACATTAAAATGGAGCTTTCTCCCTCAGTTGTATATTTTTGTTGGTGTGCCATTCCAAGTGGCCACAGTGCAAGCTTGGTGGCACATAGGCTAGACTGCATTACACAAGCAATTTCTCTAAAGAACAAGATTTTATTCATTCAGCAAATATTTATGGGATGCCTATTCTAAGAGTCTAAAGCATAGATGCAAACAAGACAAACACTTTGAGCACAGGGACAGGAAAATAAATGCTCCCCCATGCCCATAAAGTACCATAAGACAAGGAGAGTTGTACTACAGGGCATAGAGTTCAGAGTGGAATTTGTAATTTAATAGAGGAGGATCAATTATGATAAAATTATCTGTAGGTGTTTTAGCCTATACTATAGTGCTTCAATTTGAAAAAAAAAAAAATGATACCACAGAATAACAAATGTATGGAGCCAAGAAGGAATTTGGAGTTCTGAATTATTAGTATATTTTTACACAATAACTTGATAAAGTGATGAATACCTTCGATTTGTGATGCCTTGACTTATTTGCTTGTTTTCTTACAGGATTAACAGCCTGGGATCTGAAGGGGCTCGGTGCATCTGAACCCTAAGCTGAGCATCTGACCAGCATCAGCATCCTTCCTGTCATCCACAAAACAAAATGGGAGACCAAGAGAGCCTGCTGGGAGGAAGCCAGACCCGCAGGTGAACCCTCGTGCTTTGGCCAGGGCCTTGTTCAGCCTCACTTTGCCCACATCTGCCCCCTCCTGTGTGGTCGGACCTGTAGTGATGTGTGCCTGCCCTGGAGCACCTGTCCTTCACTGAAGCTTGAAGCATGAGCACCAGCAGCCACGCATGCCCAGTCCCGGCAGTGCGTGGACACATGACTCACTACCCAGCTGCACCCTACCCATTACTGTTCCCACCTGTCATTGGCGGACTCTCCCTGCCTCCACTCCACGGTCTCCATGGCCACCCACCTCCAAGTGGATGCAGCACTCCCTCACCAGCCAGTAAGTACTGAGGGCCTTTGCCCTGGTTTAATGGAAACAGTATTGCAGACAGGCTCACTTGGGTTTTGTAGGTTTCTCTCAGTCTAGAATTCTACCTGAAACTGTGTGGGAAGTAGTAAGTGCAGTGATGGTGAAATGTGATTTGCCCTGAAAGGTGAACTTTAGGATTTGGTGCGTGCAGCTGCGAAGCCACTTGCTCTGTTTTATAAAGTGCATAAAGCTGGTCTCAGATGAGGCTGAGATCCCAGCCGACACTGACTACCAGAACATGCACTTTGAAGTGAGCAATGAAACTGCCCCTGGTTCTCCTGATGCTGGAGTCTATCTTGTGTGGTTTTTCTCTTGGGTATTGTGTTACCGATGCTACCTGAGTCCTTAGTTCCCAGACCCATGCTGTCCACTCATGTCAGATGGTTTTCTGTGTCCCTGACAATTTTGGGTTCTATGCTGAGTTGCTTCTAACCCAAGATCATTTCTTAACTGGGCATAAAAAGTGCTATGAGAAAGGAAAGAGATTTTACAGAATTCTTCTGTAGAAAGTATTCATGTTACATGGTTTTAAACAGTTTGTCTGAAGTCAGAGCTACGACACCAATGAGCTTCTCTAAATTTGGGGAAGTCTGTTGTTATCTGTTGAAGGTGTGTTGGCTCCTCTGATGACAGACATTAGTGGTGTTTCTGCTCATTCTTCCTGCTAATAATCAGGTAGAGCTCAATGTAGCCTTCCCTCTTGATGCTTTATGTCTTGCTGCTCTTGAGCAAATCCTTCCAAATACTGGTTTAGCTGTAAAAAGTTTATCATTTGAAGAACTGCCCTAACTTTGTTTTGTATTGTGTTCACGGTGCTCAACTTTCCCTCCTATCTACTTCACACATGGTAGGGGGAGCTTGTTCTACCTAAGGAGTCCTTCAGCAGTTGGGATTTGGTGACAAGGATATGGATCACCACCACAGAAGGATCATGCCTGCTATATTCTGACTTGTTTCCATCTTGGAATGACCCAATTGTAATTCGTTCCTGATGGGGAAGTCCTTCTGTGTATATGGTTGTCTTATTGGTTGACAAATAAAGCAGTGTTGGCCAATAGGGAAGCAAAATAGGTGGGGCTAGGAGTTGAGGAGGATGCTGGGAAATGTAGTAAAGAGGGGAGTTGCCGTGTGATGCTGAAGAAGAGAGGACTCATGCCTCTGGCATCCTCGATAAGATAAGTCTTTATAAAATATATAGATTAATGGTTATGGTTGATACTTAAGAGAGAGCTAGCAAATAAGAAATCCTAGTCATTGGCCAGCAGCATTGTAACTAATATAAATCTGTGTGTTTTCTGGGGGCCCTAACATGGCAGCAGAACTCAGGCAGCTGGCAGAAAAAGTTATCGTTACACATTCCCCCATAGTTTAGGTTTCTGGCCTCAGCACAGGACCATGAAAGTCTTTGGAATACTTAACAAACATCTTTTAGCCGGACACACAGCACATCCTAGGAGGTTTCCGTTCTCACATTGAAAGTAAATTTCATTGTTGTGACAGAGAAACAGATTAGACTCTCATGGGCCCCCAAATTGATGGACAACAAATTGCAGCCACTTCAGGCTACTTTCGGTTCTGGTTTTGGGAAAAGTTTAGTGTATATATGTTACATGGAGGAGAGCAAGTGGTATTGTCCACTGATGTGCATCACTGGATAGGTATGCAAGTTCTGCATCATATTCCTCTCCATTTCCCCTGATATTTCTGGGCTGGAGTGTTCTAGAGAGTGGGTTTGGCTATGGTCAAATCCTGCTTACCTCCTGTTTTTATAAATAAAAATGTATTGACATGAAAAAAGGTCATGTTCACATATTGCCTAGAGTAGGTTTGGTGCTTACTAAGACTTTGTAGCCCACAAATCACCTAATATTGTTCTCCTTATGCAAAAGGTATACCGACTCTGTTGGGGAGACGTGACCTGGAAATATGAGTCAGGCCATCCCATATCTATCCTGGGCCTTTGCCTATGCTGTTCACTTTTCTAAGTCCCCTCAGTCTGTTGGTGGCTCCATCTCTGTCTCTGTATGAGCTGAGACATGCCATATCTGAGGCTCCTTTCACCTCCCACACTAATAACACACACAAGATGCTGTTGCTCTTTGCTGGAGGCACATTGGAACTGGGTTTTCTAGAACAAGCTTGAAGAGGTGCTGGCAGTTGCATAGGATTCAATCTTTGCAAGATAATCCTTTGAAGTTCAAGGGGGAAAAAAGGCTTAATAACTGGCAGGAGATTTCTTTGCTTTGATTTGTATTGTTTTGTTTTCAGAGGCCTTCAGGAAGGTACTGAATGATTGAGCCTTGAAAAGTAGCTGGAGTAAGGGCAGGTAAAGGAGGTTCAGGCTGGAATCTTCAAATCTGGCTTCCCTCTTGCCCCTAGCAGTGCCCTGTTTCTTTTTGTGTTTTTTTCTCCTCTTTTTTCTTAACTACAGTCAAATCAAGTGAAAGTTGCCAAGGTGAAGTTCATTAAGACATTTTTGTGTGTATGAGTGATTGCCTGCATGTGGAGAGAATTCTTTCCAAGCACTTGGGAGGCAGGGATATTGTGATCTCTGTGAGTTTGAGGCTAGTAGCCTGGTATAAATAGTGAGTCTCAGGCGCTACATAGTGTCTCACAGAGAGGTAGGGGTGGGGGGGGAAGAAAGGAGAGAGGGGAAGGTATTATAAAAATATGTGACTTAAATCCTAAAAGAAGAGTCAGATCATAAGAGGTACCTGCTAACTTTCCTCTGGCTAAAAAATAAGTATTAACTTTTGATTATGTCCTAAAATTAATTAAAGAGATATCCAAGTGCCTTGAATTCTCAGTGTGTAGCAATCCACATATTGGGTGTCAGAACAGCAAACATACAGCAGAATGGAGTGAACGGCAGGCGGCTGCTGCATGGTTGCTGGCACTGAATGATGGGACTTGCTGACGAATTGTCCCTGACACGCTGTTTACATCTGTGTCTGCTGCTCAGCCAGAAAGAATACATTCCCCTGCCCCAGAAATGAGACTCTTGTCAGCAGTGTGGGATTGTGGAGACTCCAGAATCTTCCATTCCAAAAGCGAGTAAGAACATCTTCATTCAGTAGCAGGCCCTGGCGTCCTGCTTCCTATCACACTCACACATGCCTCAAGCCTCCTACTCCAGAGCCTGAGCTATGCTGAATGTCAGACTGTGCTGAGCTGTCCTTGTTGTTGCACCTCAGTGTTCTCAGGTTGCTGGTACATGCTCATCACAGTACTTGGGAGGCTTGAGGCAGAAGGATTGAGAAATCAAGTCCAGCTTGATGTACATAGTAAGACCTTGATTTTTAGCAATGTCCTTGCCATTGTGTGTGTACATGTTGTTGTGTTGCATTCTGACAATTCTTAGAGCATGGAGCCATTTTAAATTCAGAATACAGGGAAGACGATAAAGGGAGCGCACACACACATAAAGAGGAAAATCACCATGCATTCAGCACCTCAGGGGCCAATCTGTGTCAGTCCCAGTATTTTTAATAGCGTACTGGCTTGGCTGTCAGATCATAAGTAGAAGTGCGGTTTTACAGACAAACACCATGAAGCTTAGGGAGGAGAGTCCAGAGTTTAACTGCTAGTTAGAGCTGGAGTCAAATTCCAGATCTTGGAGCAACAAAGTACATGCCTTTCCCAGTGTGTCAGGCGGTGAGGCCAGCCTAACCGTTGGATGGTCCTCTGCTACACACAGGCATCTCTTTCCATGCTGTGCCATGGGTCCCTTGGAGATGATAGATGTTAGGAGATTCTGAAACCTCTTTAGTTCCACAGAAGATTAGGGAATCAGTTAACAGGAGAGTTGGAGGAAACCCCTTGTGAAAGTACCAAAGCTTGGGGAGGAGGTAGCCTTCCAATGGGAGGAGAATTGTGGGCTGCCAGGCAATACTCACAAGCTGGATTCTAAGCTTGCTGTGAAAGTTGGACAGCTGTCTGTCTTGCTTTCTGTCCCTTCATGTCTGCTTGTTCTGTTTTATTGTGCCTATGTGTGCTCTTTTATATGGTGTTCAAGCTGGAAAATGTTGCTAAGCATTTTGGCTGAGTATCTTCCTTTTTTTCATTGCTTCTTTGTTTCTTTCTTTTTTTCAATAGTAGCAAGATGTATTTCTCTTTTGGAGGTTTTTAAATAAATTTTATTTAAATTAGAAACAATCTTATTTACCATACCAATCCCAGCTCCCTCTCCTTCCCATCCTCCTATGCCCCCCACCAACCACCCATCCCACAGCCCATCCACTCCCCAAGGAGGGTGAGGCCTTCTATAAGGGATCGTCAAAATCTGTCAAGTCATTTGGGGCAGGGCCTAGGCCTTCCCCAGTGTATCTAGGCTAAGAGAGTATACCTTCATGGGAAATGGGCTCCCAATGTCCGTTCTTGCACTAGGGATGCATCCTGGTTTCACTGCCAGAGGCCCCATAGACTGCCCAGTACTCCTAGCAGACACCCACGTTCAGGGGACCTGGTTGGGTCCTATGTTGACTTCCCAGCTGTCAGACTGAGGTCCATGAGTTCCCACTTGCTCAGTTCAGCTGTTTCTGTGGCATTTAAGGTAGTTGTCATTCTCATTATAGGGGAATGACATTTAAGGTAGCCTCTCCACTATTGCTTAGGTTCCTAGTTGGGGTCATTCTTGTGGATCTCTGTACAATTTCCTAGTACCAGATTTCTCTTTAAACCTATAGTGGCTCCCTCTATTGATGTGTCTCTTTTCTTGCTCTCCTCTATTCCTCTCCTCAATTTTCCTGTTCCCTTATGTTCTCCTCCCCCCTTTCTCTTCTTCCCTCCTCTTTCTCCTACCTCCATACCCCCTCCTTTCATGCTCTAAATTTGCTCAGGAGATCTTGTCCCTTTCTGCTTCACTGGGGAACCATGTATGTCTCTTTTATGGCCCTCCTTGTTTATTAGCTTCTCTGGAGGTGTGGATTGCAGGCTGGTAATCCTTTTCTCTATGTCTAATATCCATATATGGGTGAGTACATATCATGTTGTCTTTCTGTGACTGAGTTACCTCACTCAGGATGCTTCTAGTTCCATCCACTTGCCTGTGAATTTCAAGATTCCATTGTTTTTTCCCCACTGAGTAGTACTCCACTGTGTAAATGTACCACATTTTCTGTATCAATTCTTCAGTTGAGGGGCATCTAGGTTGCTTCCGAGTTCTGGCTATTGCACACAATGCTGCTATGAACATAGTTGAACAGACTCCTTGTTGTATGAATGTGCATCCTTTGGGTATATGCCTAAGAGTGGAATTGCTTCATCTTGAGGTAGAATGGTTCCAATTTTCCTGAGAAACTGCCATACTGATTTTCAAAGTGGCTGTACAAGTGTGCACTCCCACCAGCAATAGAGAATCATTCCCCTTTCTCCACATCGTCTACAGCATAAACTGGCTTGTTGGTGTTTTTGATTTTAGCCATTCTGACAGGTGTAAGATGATATCTCAGATTTGTTTTGATTTACATTTCCCTGATGGCTAAGGATGTTGAACAGTTTAAGTGCCTTTCAGCCATTTTAGATTCCTCTATTGAGAATTCTCTGTTTAGTTCTGTACCCCACTTTTTAATTGAATTATTTGATATTTTGGTGGCTAGCTTCTTAAGTTCATTGTATATTTTGGAGATCAGCTCTCTGTCTGATGTGGGGTTGGTGAATATCTTTTCCCATTCTGTGGGCTGGCGTTTTGTCTTGTTGACTGTGTCCTTTGCCTTACAGAAGCTTCTCAGTTTCAGTCCCATTTATTAATTGTCAATCTCAATGTCTGTGCTACTGGTGTTACTTTCAGGAAGTGGTCTCCTGTGCCAATTCGTTCAAGGGTACCTCCCACTTTCTCTGCTAAGAGGTTCAGTGTGGCTGGATTTATGTTGAGGTCTTTGATCCATTTGGACTTAAGTTTTATGCATGGCAATACATATGAATCTATCTGCAATCTTCTACAAGTCTGCATCCAGTTATGCCAGCACCATTTGTTGAAGATGCTTTCTTTTTTCCATTGTATAGTTTTAGCTTCTTTGTTAAAGATCAGGTGTTCATAGGCATGTGGGTTAATATCAGGATCTTCAATTCCATTGGTCTACCTATCTGTTTTTGTACCAATACTAAGCTGTTTTCATTACTATAGTTCTATAATAGAGCTATAATAGAGTCAGGGATGGTGATGCCTCCTGAAGTTCTTTAATTGTACAGGGTTGTTTTGGCTATCACGGGTCTTTTGTTTTTCCATATAAAGTTGAGTATTGTCCTTTCAGTGTCTGTGAAGAATTGTCCTGGAATTTTGACAGGGATTGCATTGAATCTGTAGATTGCTTTTGGTAAGATTGCCATTTTTACTATGTTGATCCCACCTATCCGAGAGCATGGGAGATCTTTCTATTTTCTGGTATCTTCTTTAATTTCTTTCTTTAATGATTCAAAATTCTTGTCATCCAGGTAAAGTGGGGCGCACATAATGCATACCTCAAAGAAGTCAGATGAACAGATGTTTTAATAGGAAAGTACTCACACAACCAGTCAGTCCCCTAAACCAGGCAAACCATGGAACAGAGAGAGTGCTGCCTGCGTGGGACCCTCATATTTAAGGTCTTGCTATGTCACTGACTATGCCATAATGTGTGTGGTCTGGTCACCTGTGCCAGCCCCTAAGAGGGTGTGGCTAACATTTCCCCTACATACAGGTCTTTCACATGTTTGGTTAGTGTTACCCCAAGATATTTTATGTTGTTTGTGGCTATTGTAAAGGGTGATGTTTCTATGATTTCTTTCTCAGCCCTTTTATTGTTTATATATAGTAGGGCTACTTTTTTTTTTTTTTGAGTTAATCTTATATCCTGTCCCTTTGCTGAAGGTGTTTATCAGCTGCAGGAGTTCCCTGGTAGAATTCTTTGGATCACTCTGAGTATCTTTGAAAATGTATGTTTTAGTTCCTTCTAATGAGAGTTCTTTCACCTTCTTTCTTGATTGGAAAGTGCTGTCCCCAGCCCTCCAGGAAGATAGGCACTTCTTAAAATTACCCATGACAAGACACAAAGGGCGGCTTAGATGAAGAGGAGCCTTGCCACCTAGCTTGTCTGAAAACAGTGTACGGTTGAGTTAGACTGCAAGTTTTTCACCAGTGTCCACTGGTACTTGTCCCAGAGTTTCTGATCCTGTCTGAAATACATGGACACAGATAGACTTAAACTCGCTTGTTGATTCAGCAGTCTGGTGCCCTTTGTCCTAGTCTTATTTTCTTTCTGCTGAGTCACATTTCCCCTGAATTTGCACAGTAGACACACACAAAAGGAATCAAGTCAGGTGTCTGGGGAGTGACATATCACTACACTTACATCGTGGCCCACATCCATGTGGCCTTCACAGTGTTAAACCTAATAAAAACAAGGTAAAAGAAACTTGTGAGGAACTTGTAGGCCAGTGGTAACCGTTTTGCCCATTTCATTTGGTTCAGTTGCTAACTGGGGCAGTCAAAAGCTTTACCTCCATATTTGGGAGAACACACTGTACTCCTTGACTTGAGGGAACCATTGACTTCCTGTGGACTGGAGCAGTGTGTGCATTCTGTAATATTTTGTTCCTTACAAGTAAACAGGTATTCAATACTGCAGTGTCTCTGCCCTCAAACTAAAATCATCTTGGTGTTTATTTCCCAGATCCTGGGTAGGATTGGCATGCGGTCCTTAACATTGTTCTGGTGAGGAGCTGGACTCCTGTTACAGCTTGAACTTTACCCCAAAAATGTCAAGAATTCTTCTGGGAAATAGACACCAAGATTTTTTAATGAATTAGAAACCAAAGGATTATTTTTCTATTTCACCTGCTTTGCTGGGGTTCATGTCCCAAAGAAGATGCCTGGAGTTAACAGCAGCAGGAGTGGGGAGGGGAGAGGGCAGAGCATGATCTGAGGGTAAATTGGGGTGGTTGCCAGTGATTGCATTGAAGAAGAATACACCTTTTACCTCAGTACTTACACAAAGGATTAAATGGTAGAAAGGAGGCATGTGAGCTGGGGTGTTGACTGAGATCACGGACTGAAGAAGCATTGATCTTGACAGAGTTAATAGGCACCAGTCATACGCTCATGGAAGGGCCACAAGTTTCTCTTGCCTTTTTAGCAAGCAGGAACTTTATTCAAGCCACTAAGGAAATGGGACTTGTCTAAATGCATGACCTTGGGAAAGGACCTTCTTGAGGAATCAGCTATTCCATGACAGAATATTGTATTTTTATGTGGCTTGGTTTATCCAAAGGGCTAAATCTTAAAAGTGAGTAAAGATGAAGCTAGACAAATATTACTGTGAACCTGAGTAGATCTTAGTCATTTAGAAATCTTGATTATCAAATATACCTCATTGATCAAGCATATGTTATTTATATAAATTTTCTAGCAGCTTAGGGTTAACTTGTATGGGAGTAGGTGGAGTTATCACACTAGGTGGAGTTATCATACTATATGGTTCCATAGTGGCAGGATTTTTTCCAAAGAATTATTTAGTTTAAAGAGGCTGCCATTTAATATATCTCCATTCTTCAAAGCCTGAACAAAATTTCCCAGAGGAAAAGGCATAAGGCACTCCCATAACACATAGTGAGAATTTTTTAAAAAATTAAAATAAAATCATGCTGGAGAATTGTGATCCGAAAAGTAGAAATGCTGGAACTTTGTCAAGCAGCAACGGATGCCATGTGGTCCACTCCAATCAAATTAACTATATTGCTTCAAGGACAGCCCAGCTGTAGATGCAGTTTCATAAGTAGAAGTAATCATCTTCAGGGTGATTAGCAGGTTTTCTGCTCCATGCCCCCCCTCACTGATACAGTAAGCCAGATCATACAGAATTGAAAAGTATATTGAGCCTAGCAACTCTTGGGTGGTTTCACTTGTCCCAAAGATCACGGCCAGAAAAGTTGTATATTTGAACTAAGGCAGGCAAATTTTATAGATTGTAGGCAAGAGGTGATGACATACCCACTACAAGCTGGGTTTGTGTCCAAGTATGGTTGAAAGCTGAGCACTTAGGTGGGGACTTACGCGGCTGGCAGCATCAGGGGAGAAAGTTGAAAGTCACCAAGAATTCAAAGGTGTGGATTTTGTGCCTTTTCTTTGTTCAGAGACTCTTTAAGTGGGTTCGATTTGGAGAGAGAGTGATGGGAATGGGGCTTCCAGGACCCTGCAGGGGCAAGCTGAAGGCTCTAATGGAATGGTAATGATGTAAACAAGGGTAGATCTCAGGTGTCCCAACCAGTGGTTTTTCCTGGGGAGGCATGTTGGAAAGAACAGACACAAATAAACAGCAGGGATGAGGATGAGAGGGAGATGTTTGGGAGTTCATGTTACAATTATTTTACATGAAGACATTCTGATTACATTTTTCAGTTGTATTAGATAGGCATTTAAAAACAACACTTTGACCCAAGAAAACAGGGCCTGTGAAAGGTTAGATTAACACACGACTCCAAAGTGGCTGAGTTTTGAGACATCCATTGTATGCAAATATTCTGCCTCTGTCAGTTCTTCTATCTTTGGCAACTGGGGATTTTAGGTGGACCATATTCAGGTGGCCCTTGGAGGTGGAAGAGGATGAGAACAGGTACCGATCTAGGATGCCTTGGACATCTCGTAGAAACTCCACTTACGATCTACTCCTGAATTGAGATAGCCATGGGCTCTCTTTGGCTCTTTCTCTGCATTGATTCTATTAAACACTGGGATGATTCTTCATAATGCATTATGTGCTGTGGCACAGCAGGATAGAGATAACTATCAGTAGTGCATGCAATAGCTCAAAATAGGTAGAGAGAGGATTTGGAATGTATCACCATTTGACAACAATAACAGTAACAATAACAAAAGTTTAATGTGATGTGACTGTGCTGATTCCCTCCATGGGTTGATCATTGCACAATATATACACAAGTCAAAACATCATGATGTAAATCATAAAAAGTGCAAATATTATGTGCTAATTAAAAAACAAAATTTAAAAAATAAAATGCAAAGAGAGGGCAAAACAGCAGGTAAATGAAGATAAAGGGAGAGGAAATGAGTCTAATTCTGCCTGAATTTGGGCTCCAGTGGTGACCTCCAAGGACATGAAGCTACCCAAACCCAGCAGGATACTCCCACCAGCTCTCTTGCTGCTCTTTTATTTAAATTTGGACAGGATAGTTCATACTAAATATTTATTTATTTGGTGTACTACATATCACACCCCCGTCCATCCACAGGAAAGTAGAAGAAAGCAGACTCAGGCAGCCAAGCTTCCTGAGGTTGTCCAGTCATCAGAGTTGGAAATGTTTTCATCTCACACTCTTGCTCTAATCAAGGCCAGGCTTGTCTTCATAGCTCCATGTTTGATGTGGATAATACAAACATATTTACTTATATTTGTATTGTTTTTGTAGAAAAAGTCTCACTATGCAGCCAAAGCTACATAGTGCCCTAGGGTGCTGGAATTAATGAAACCTCAACTGAGAAAATGTCTCCATAAGCTCAACTGTAGAAAAGCCTATAGGGAATTTTCTTAATTAGTGATTGATATGGGAGTGTCCAGCCCATTGTGGGTGGTACTATCCCAAGACTGGTGGTTCTAGCTTCTATAGGGAAACAGTGTGAGCAAGACATGTGGAGCAAGCCAGTAAGCAGCACCCCTCTTTGTCCTCTGCATCAGATCCTGCCTCCAGATTTCTGTCCTGACTTCCTTCCACTAAGATGTAGAAGTGTAAGCCAAATAGACCCATCCTTCCCCAACTTTCTTTTGGATTTAATTTTAGCAATAGTAATCCTAACTAGGGTACTGATCCTTGACATTGAACTAACCAAGTTAGTTACTCTCTTTTCATCCACTTTTGTTGCAGTCAGGACATTATATTGACTTCTTTGAAATCATACATGTAGGTGTTGTTGGCTATACTGTTTTTAGTTTGGAATATTAGCATAGTGTATGTTACCTGTCACTTTTATTTTGAAACAGTAGTATTTACCATGTTAGAAAAAGAAAAACTAAGTGAAAATCTTGAGGAAAGATGGAATGAATGAATACATGTCTGAATCACTGAAAAATAATAGTGTCAATGTACCTGGGAAGCAGACACTATAGCTTTGGAAGGAAGAGGAAGCAGGTGGTAAGTGGAATGGACATGATAAACCTCCTAGCATCAAAGCCAGTGGCTCCAGCAAGCAGGAAGCAAGCAGTGAGGTCTGTAAGGGTAAGCACTCACACCCAAAGAGAAAGTGTTCTAAGTTACTATTTTAGACACAGTGCTCGTTACAAGGAGTCATTCAGCTCTTCTTCCAAGTTTCAATGTGTAGCCAGTGACCACTGAGAAGGGGCAGTCATTGCCCCATGCTGGTTTAGCACATATATTAACAGGAATTTACACCAGGTACTTGTTATCTCTGTTGGAGTTTTCTATGTCTATCAGAGTAGTTGGTTCTCACCTGTGAGTGTCATGTTGGATTCTACCTCCAGTGAGAAACCTCAAAAGAATGCTAAGATTATCACAGATTAAGCCAGAGAGTGCTGGTGCATGCCTTTGATTCTAGCACCCGGGAGGCAGAGGCAGGCAGATCTCTGCATTCGAGGCCAGTCAGATCTACAGAGTAAGTTCCAGGACAACAGGACAAGCTCCAAAGATACATAGAGAAACCCTGTCTGGAAAAATAACAACAACAACAACAACAGCAACAAAAAGATTACCATGGATTAAATTGTGTTTCTCAGGAAGATGTGGCTGTCCTAACCTCCAGTTCCTTTGAACATGCCTTATATGGAAATAGAATCTAAGCAGATGATCAAAGTGGGACATGCTTACTGGAATGGGTGCCGATGGCTGTGTCTGCATGCAGGACAAGTTTGACACAGATCTAGTAGTGACACTGTGCAGACTAGAGCTATGTTGTCATGGTCAAAGAACACTCAAGACCTCTGGCCACTTCTAGAGCTACTGAGAGGTGAGGCAGGCTATCCATAGAAGCTGCTCTCTGTATTTTGAGATGGCAGCTCTCAGAAGAAAGTCTGAGAATTGTAACTTCTGCCACTGAGAAAGGAAAAGCTGCTTGTTCTTTATCATTTCCTACTGAAATATATCCATTTGGTTTCTCGCAGTTTCATCATGTTAGTGATATTTCCTGTGTCCTCTTTAGCTGGTGAGCAGTCTTTAGGGAATGTGGTCTTTTCCCCTTAGCTGTAGAGCTAATGTCTCTTGATTAGGCAGGCTCAAGGCTGTGGTCATGTCTCATTGCCTGCTTTAATAAGACTTTCTCTCTTTCCTGCTCACATTCTTTTTGTCTTACCATTGGACAGAAACTTAAATCACCCTTCTTGGCCCCACCAATGTTCTATAAAATATTTACATTACTCTTGATTTTAAAGCCTCCCTCCAGAAGTTCGAATAGGTTCTCATGGATTCCATACGGTACTGAAAATCCCCAGTAGCATCTTGCACATTCCAAATTCACATTCCCGTCTGAGTCTCGGGGATTATTGGAGCACTGATCTCACCACTATAATATTATTCAGTTTTGGTTTTTTTGAATATCATTCAATCAGGCATCCCTGACAGTCCTGTACCAGGATTTGTAAGCTAACTGTATACTTGACTTTGTCTAGCATCCTCATGTTTGGAATTCTCAGTAGTAACCTCTCTTCCCTGAAACAGACAAATTTAATAATGCTTTTGTCTAGCTCTTGACCTTATCCTTTGCCCTTCATTCTTAGATACAATTTTGTTGTGTAATTGATTCTATATACTTGTACATCCTGCCTTGTACGTCTATACCTGTTACTTCTCTGCATTTGGAAAACCTGTTTCACTTCTGTTATCACCCTCCTCCTTCTCTTTCTTCTCCTCCTTGTTCTCTTCCTTTTCTTCTTTTTATTCTTTCTCCCCCCTCCTTCTCTACCTAATCATTCCATATCCTTAAACTTACTTGAAACTTCTGAGCCTAGCATCTGGGAATATAGCTCAGGAATAGCATGTATGAAGCCCTAGTTTAATCCCCTGAATTGAGAGCCTCACTGAACCTTTCCCTGTTTAATCTTACCCTCTCTGGTGTGCCTTTTGTACAGTAATATAAATCAAGCTTAATATTAATAAAGTCTGAAGTATAGATAGTATAGGTATTTTCTTCAGTGCACCCCTGAAATCATTTTTTAAAGGCAGTAAAGTGTGCAGCAGAACTGACCATTTGTTAATTTAGTGATGAGATTTTTTCCCAAATGCTCAAGACACATGTAAATTCTCAGTCTAAAATAAAGAGTGTGAGTTTGTTTGAAAGACAAGGACAGTGGTTATCTTCCCAGTGACCACATTGGCAGCAGGGAATCCCAGATCTTGCTGCATCTAGGACCTTCCAGTCTAGTTCTGAGTGTTCATTTGGAAAGGGCGGCTGTGTTGAACCAATAGTGTATTTATGTGAATCATAAGAAGCTTGAAGATGAGCAAGAAGGGGGCTGGCCTCTCTGGGTACAGTCCATGAACTTGAATACCATCTTCCCACTTTCCACACTTCCCCTCCCCTGTAAACCTAGTTAGATGGTGGAGTCCTAAAAGACAAGGTAAGAGTTTTCTCAACTGATAACATGAACTACTTTTGATACTGCCACAACCACAGAAACTCACGAAATATCCACCCACATTCTTCCCTGTGCTCTATTTCACAGTTTGCCACTTCCAACCAAGCCTTTTCACGTCACAGGACAGTCACCCATAGCTTACTTCCCAAAAGGAAAGGTTTCTAAATCTATATGAATGTTCTTATAAGCCTTTAAATCTACATTGGGCATAAAGTCTAACAGCAAATTCTTTTAGATTACAGAATTACCCAGGGTGTGGTCTTATACTAGTCTACTAGAGAAGACCCACTTTCATAAGTAAACATAACATTCTTTGTAACTTTCTTTTTGTCACAAAGAGTCTGTATCCAAGAAAGACACATGCATTTAATATGTCTATGTTCAGAGCCAGAGAACTGGGTCAGAGGCCATGCTTTTCCCACTTGGGGACTGCAAGACTCACAGCTCAATTATCTCTCTTATTGTTTAAATGACTTTGGTAATATCTGTAATGATGGATGTTTCTCGGGCATTATGCCTTTGCTTCTGTGACTACCAAGCTATGCTCATGTTAACTGCTTAATGACTATGAAGTCAACCAATCCAAAAATAAGACACCTAAAGGGAAAAAGTTAAATTTGACATTTCACACCAGCAAGTGGCACTTGAATGATAACCATATAATGAAAAGACCATGCTGCTCAGCATATCTGTTTTTGTGACGATATTCCACAGGGTATGAATTTGTGTGAGTCCTGATAGGGCACTCTGAAACTCAATGTGATCCACTCAGTCTGATTCTGTTCCAGCTACTTTTTTCCAGGGAATCTGAGACTAAAGAAAAATTACTAACCCAAATGTGCATATACCACCCTTGATCTTGTTAGCATAACTAAGCCTAGATAGACAAATGGATTTAAGTGTAAATGTATTAAATGCATTTCATATGCAAAATGCATATTTGCAACAAATATGTATTTTGGAATATATATATATATATATATATATATATATATATATATGCCACTAAGAAGAAGACTAAGGTTTGATACTGATACTAAGAATCACAGAACTCCAGCTGAAAATATAACTGACAAAACCAGACAATGTAACCATGTATGGAGAATGCAGCTCCTATAAAGAGTAGACTGTGTTCTTCACGTCATAAGAGAAGGCTGCTACCTCAACATTAGCTATACTTTAGCAATCAAGGAAAGGTCCATTAAGGTGATCCTGTAAGAGCTGTTTATATCCACTAAAGCTGCCAGTATCGAGTGTTAGACGGATGACAGGCATGTACTCTCACTGTGATGAAGAATCTTTATCTGTATAATAACTTGAAATACTTTAGCTTCTAGGTTTGATTACGTGAGACCAAGGAACCTAGCTTGTAGGTAGAATCCTAAAAACATCCTGTACATGGGCATCAGGTCTCATGGTTAGAAACACTTGCAGTAGGTGCACTCAAAGTGTAAACCTAGAAACCATCCAAGTACCAACAAGGAGATAAGGGCAAAATAGTTGCATATTCAGCAAATTGAATTATTTGCTAGTGAAAATGAAATTGTACTTTAGAGTTGAGATCCAGTGTTGGTGAGAAGGCCCAGTGTGTAAAGGCACTCACCAACAAGCCTAACGACCGGAGTGTGAACCCCAGCATCCACGTGATAAGAGAAAGGAAAGAATACCAACCCTCTCAAGTTACCTCCTTACCTCCACACTTGCAAGTTCATTCCTCAAATCAACAAAATCTACTTTTAAAAATGAATGCAATGGTAAATAATGATCAGGTACCCTGATGCTCCATATACAATGCTAATCTTACTATAAATTGTTGAGTAATGATTTCACAACCATTATTAGGTTGGTGGCTGTGTCACTTATAAGAAAAGATGGGCTAACAATAGGGAGGCATGCAAGTTTACTTCATATATTTTAATGTGGCATTGGTACCTTCAGAAAATGAAGACTCAGAGAACATGGCAGCCTGTGGGCTCCTTTCAACTTTGTTATTTGGGTGAAGTTTAGTGCAAGGTACAGCTGAACAGCACCCTACTCAACAGAGACCATGATGGCATAAAGTCGGAGTGTGGGCACTTAGCAAGGCTTGTCTACTTAGATCCCTCTCTTTGTCCTTGTGTCCCAGATAAGGACAACACTCTCCCTCAGGCTTATGAGGCCCCTCCCCAGTGAGGACCCATGACTTGCAACAAGATGAGCACAAGAGAATGGATATCCTGTCTGCTGAATATTTGATAACAACTTGGGGGATTAATTAAAATTGAATTCCATTGAACTAATTCAGTTATGTTTGCTGAAATGAATCTCCTACCTGTCAGAATTCTAGTTAGCTGAGAGTTTGGGGATGCCAAACAGACTCTATTTTCAAGGAACCTACCTTTCCTAAGGACTTTTGAAGACTAATTTTAATCTGAGGCAGAATTTAAGGAAACATTTTTGAGGAGAAAGTTATTCTATCAGCTTCTCTGAACATTGCTCCAGCCTGATGTTCATGCTCACCTGTGGCTTTGTCCTTCTCTGTTTTAGTGTTATTGGCACTGTCTGAATCTTCTTAGCTATCACATCCATGGGAAGCTACACACATGAGCTCACTCATGCTAGCCATGGCAGATACATGATAAGATTTCTTGAATTTATTTTATCAGATATCATATTTTTTGGAAAAAGATTTTATGAGCATTTACAAAATAATTACATGCACAGCTCTTTGAATTGTAAGGAAATTCATATAAATGACAAAAATATGAGGGAAAGCCATTTGAGACCACTGTACTAAACTGTGCCTGATGATGTAGTTGCCCTTCACTTAGGAGTCCATCTGGAGAAGAAGGTCCCAACAAGGCCTAGGAAAGGTTTGTGAACAGAAGTCAGCAGACCTGCAGCACAGTACAGTTCCCAGGCTCACTCTATCTTTAGGACCTAAAACACACATTGTGCATCAGAGCTTTAGATAACCTGTCTCATAGTAGGCAAAGTGCAGTCTTTACTGCTCAGTGAAAACAAAGTCCTAGGGCACCAGGTATACAGTCCTCAAATGCTCTGAGATAATTTTAAAAATAAGTGTTAATGTGTCAAGACAACTGGTACCCACAGACCTCAGGTAATTCTCCCTAAAAATCACTTTCTTTAGCCAAAGGTTTGGAAAAACACAGAGACCATGGACTTGAGACTCTATTCCTGAGAATTAAAGGCAAAACCTCCTCTTGGGAGCAGGGTCCAGGCAGGGCATGGAAAAGGCTGAGGGTGAAGTGTCTGTGGAAAATGATAGTATGTAGAATGAAGACCCTCCTTCATGGAGGGGCTGCTTCCATGGACAGAAACACGTGGACTCTAGTGTTGCAGTGTTCCTGCCCGGTTCTGCAGCTGCCTCAGAGTCCCCAAATAACACACAGAGACTCTATTAGTTACAATGCTGTTGGCCCTTATCTAGGGCTTCTTATTGGATATCTCTGTCTTAAGTATTAACCCATAACTACTAATATATGTATTTCTACAAGGTCTTATCTTACCGTGAACGCCAGACTCATGTCTCATGTGTCCTCTCCTCCAGAGATCACATGGCAACTTCCTAGTACATTTCCCAGAACCCTCCTCTCCTAGTCCAGCCTATCTTGCTTCCCTATTGACCAGCGGTATTTTATTCATCAACCAATAAGAGATACATATTTACAGAATGACATCTCCTATCACGCTAGCATTTTTGTGAGTCTGGTACAATCGCTTCAAACTTTATTGCTCTTCATGATCCTCTCCATGCATGCAGCCCACACAATACTCAACAGACCATTCCAGGAAAAGCTGGGTGTCTAGATGATGCCTCATCCCTGGGGCTATAAGGGTGCTGATGTACTGTAAGTGTATCAATCTCTGGGATGATATCACAACAGAGTAATGATCTGTGGGAAGCAAGAAGGTATTATAGTTCACCCAACTCAATAGCCAGTGTTGGTTCAAACTCCAGGAGTCTAACCCTAAGTGGTTTATTTTAGGCATATTCAAACATAGCACAGTTTTGTGGAAACTTCTTTGGTCAATTAACTTTATGTCACAATAAAGCTTAAGGCATGACAACATCAAAATTCCTTGTAAAGCACACATGGGTTTCTATTGATGGACTACACATAACACCTTTCTCAAATATAGGTTCTCAATATTGACAAGCTTATGATAAGTATCTGGTGTGGTCTCTGCCACACAAATAGCACAAAAGATCACCACATCCACTCCTAGCCTTCTGGTAGACAACAGGTTATGCATCCCTTTTTTTTGAAGGGACAACATTGTACATTTAACATTCCTGGTTCCCCTTAGTACTTATCTGTGAGCACAAGGACCTCTGTGCCCCTCACAAGGCACCCTACCTCAGAGCCAGCCAAGTGCAACTTCCACCACTCAATGAGAGCAGAGCCCTGATGTGCCATTCAGTGTTTCAGTACCCAGACCCTCTGAGCTTAGTTCAGTTTAGTGGGTAGGTTTAGAACTGAGGGAAGGACATGTATCTAGACTCTTTCCTTGGATCTGCCTTAGAGAGGAAGAGGCTTGTTGCTATAGCTTCTTGACCTGTCAGGTCCTGCCACCACTCTCAGCCCCAAAGAAACACATGGACGCTATATTAATTACAAAACTGTTGGTCGATGGCTAGGGCTTCTTGTTGGTTAGCTCTGTCTTAAATATTAATCCATTTCTATTAATCTATATTTGTCCACACAGTCTTATCTTACCCAAGAAGGTCCGGACCTGCTACTCTTTTGTGTAGCAAAATTGCAACTGTCCTTGGCAAGCTCTATTTGCCTACCCTTCCCAGAATTCTCCTCATTATAGTCCTGTCTATCTTCCTACCTCATTGGCTAGACAGTGTTTTATTCATCAACCAATAAGAGAAACATATATACAGAAGAACATCCCACATCATTGGCACACTGGCTATTTCTGTCTGAGACCAGAACTGTCAAGTTTTCTCATAGTAAGCTTCAACTACTCAACTTAGGAAAGCTTTCCCTTAGCAGGAAAATGGGCCATTCCCTGAGATCACTTCCTGTCTGTGAATGATGGCAGTTACCTGCATTCAGATGACAGACAGCAAGCCCTTTAAAATTCATCTCCTGGGTCACTTGTTTCCTTCTCTGCTCTTGGACACTTCTGTCCCTGTTGCTCAGGGTGAGCTTGTATCATTGACAGTTCTTCATAGTAGCCATTCCTGATGAGTCCCATGAGACCTGGAATCTGTGATAATGTCAGAAGTGCCATCTAAAACCATCATCCTAGGAAAGAGAGATGGCCCAGGAGTTAAGAACACATACTGCTCTTACAGGGACCCAGGCTCAGCACTCATATCAGGGGGTTCATAACCACCTGCCACTCTAGCTCCAGCCCTGGTCTCCACTCACTAACACACTGACAGTTGTACATACTCACAACTCACACATACATACACACACACACACACACACACACACACACTCATCCACACACAATTAAAAATAAAATCTTTTGTAAAATTATCTGGGGCTGAGGCTGTAGCTCAGTTGTTAGAACTCTTGCTTAGCAAGCTGGAGGCCCTGGGTTTGATCCCCAGCACAGCACAAACCAGCATACACCTGTAACTCCAGCTCTCAGGAAGTGGAAGAAGGGAGGAGTAGAAGTTCAAGGTGATCATCAGATACATAGGGAATATCAAACCCTGACTCAAAAAACAGCAGTAGTTAATCCTTTCCAAAAAAAAAAAAATGTGTGAGAAATTGAGTTGGGCTGACTCCCCCAATTAACAGACTAGCACACAGGGACTTATATTGGAGACTCCACCCAGTTTCTTCTTTTTATTATCAAAGAAATCTATAAACAACAGTTACTGGGAGTTTCTGAGGCAGTTCCAGAACTGGTGGGGTTTTTGTGTCATTCTCCTCTGTGGAAAGGACTTTTAGGCTAATGAAATGGCAGGATTGGAAGCTTCCAAAAGCCCAAACGGACATGGTTTTCATTTTGTCTCTGTCACGCACTCCATCAGTGCTCAGGAGTGCTCTTTTGCTGTGGGAAAAGCCTCCTCCCATCCTTGGCCACATCATGGAGAGTTTACATCTCAAAGAATTCTGTTAGTGCATTCAGTGTTGTAGTCATCGCTTCTGTGGTCACTGGGGATGAGGACACATTCTCACCCCTTCTCCAGGATGTTCTCTCTGATTTTGATAAGTGAAAGAAATAATCCAAGAAAGAATGTGTGTGGCTCATCAGTGTGCATGGGAACAAATGGGCACACTCCTTCTGAACCTCTCTGCCAGACGTGGTAACTTAACCTGCATGGGCAAGTCCCTAACTCCATTCATCTTGAACATACAAGCAACTAAAAGAACACACCCTGGCCCAAGAGTTTTGTGCTTCCAACTTACAGCCCCTCCATGTAGCCTAGATACTTATGACCTATATGACAAGGCATGCATTGACTTAAGAAAAAGAATGTCTTGGGGAAAATTTTCCCTAAGTCATCTCTGACTACACAGGAAGGACCCATGAGACTTCTCACCTGCAGCTTTTTCCTCGTGTACAGCAGATAAAGGAGGTAGCCCCCTGCCCCAGAGCATCTGTAGAGAAAAAGTGAGAGTTGCTAACTGCCCAGACCCACTGTAACACTTGAAGGATTTACTTAAACAGCTTGGCAAATGTTTAACAAGGACTGTGTGCTTATGTGCTCACAATCCAGAAATTTCCATGAGGCTGTGTGTCTGGGACTTACAGGATATGAAGGTAGAATCCACCTAATGTCTTTGTAAATACCAGAACAGGAAGAAGAAGAAAGTGTTTTGATGTGTAAGTATGGCTAAATAGCCTGTCAGGGTTAAGTAATGTATAAGTCAGTAGAGTACTGTAACCCCTTGGGGCCTCTCATAAACTAATTACTCTTCCACCTTCCTGCTGCCCTTCTGGAGCGATCAGATTGGTAAACCTCAATGTAATTGTATTTAAACCATCATGGGTCATTTTGTAGGACTAACTATGCTTTGGGGGACTGGGTCCACAGTAAAGATAGTTGGATGCTGGCCACAGCTGAGATGGTTTTCTCGTGTTTAGTATTGAATGGAAAGTAGTGTGCATTGAATGGAAAAAGCTCACCCATTCCAAGATTAATGCGTCAGAATGGAAATTTTAGATGGAAATTCATCTGAAACAAACTCCAGAACCTTCAGCTCTATCTTGTACTTCACTTGTGTCCTGCTCTCAGTCTGTATGAAGATATTATTTCATAGTGTTACATTCACAAGGAAAAGTCATTTGTTTGCACAGCCCTTTGCCACTTTGGATGTAGCTGAGGTTATGACTTCCTCCATCCCATAATATTCCCTTATGCATCACTCCAGGATATGTTTCTGTTCTGTGCTGTGTCTGTATTGGTCATATTGTTTTGTCTTTAATTCTCTGCCTTAAGTCTCTGACATTTTCCTTGCAGTGAGGTCTTCATGGGAGCCTATATCTTCCCTGTAACCAGCCCTGCTGTCTTCATCTAATTTCCTGTTTTCCCCAGTTTATTTTGTGTTCTGGGAATCCTAAACTCCTTCCCTAGGGCACCTTTTCTCTCCTCTTGAAGTGTGTTCTCCATAACCACACTGTGAGCATCTGCACACCAGGCTGTTCTCCTTAACTGTGAGTGGTTCAGGCTACTTGCCTTAGCTATGAGTGGTTCAGGCTGTTCTGCTTAGCTGTGAATGGCTCACACTGTTAACTAATAGCCTGGTTTTGTCTTATTTTTAAAGTTATTTCCAGTGGGTGGGAAGGTTAACTGTGGGAGGCTTTACCGCTCATGGGTTTTGCTTCTATATTGAATTAAGCCAGGGTGGATATGACCTTCAAATATCTGAAAAGAAGGTGAATATCCACCATGCTACAAAGGAGGAAAATGACTAAAAATAAGATACCTTTAAGTAATGAAATAGCCGGGACGCCAGCATCAACTTCACATACCTGAAGCAAGGACCAAAACTTTTTACAGTCTTCTGTTCTGTGTGGTTATGTCATAGGTGATTGTCCATATTCTGGTCTTTCTCCTATGGTAGGGACCCCCACCAGGGGAACTGCCCTCATGGGTATTTGGAAGTGTGTGGGGTTCACGTTGCTATGGTAATGCAGGGATGGTGCTGAGGATCAACAAGCACAAATGAGGGTGTTAGACATCTGCACCAACACAGGTGGTTGTGCTCCACATGTCTGTACACCCCTCTGAGGAACATAGGGCTTTAGATCTGCTCCTCCCCATGACTGAGCAGGTGACCGGCCTGGTGTCCAGGAGAGAGTGCAAACCCTGCAGAGGAACCTCTGGGCCCCTGGGTTGCACCTGTTGCTGAACAGATCCAAACCTCCATAAGCCTTCCCCTTCAAAGAAAGCCTTGGACTCAGTCTGGCCTCTGGCCATTGGAAGCGACAGGTGAGCTGTGAACTTACATTTCACCCATCAACCAAACATGCAGCTTTGCATTCTAGCCACGAGTCTCAGAATTTCACTATAGGCTCCATAGACCAGCTCTATGGAGACCTAATTTTCTCAGTCTGGAACCTTCCTTTGTCACTGACCATAGCCTTTGTTACATATCCTCTTCCTAACTAAAGGAAAGCCCATTCTCCAGGAACAAAAGGCAGCTTCTCTTAAGTATGCCAGTGCTTTCAACATTACAATAGAGAAAATCTTTCAAAGTGATTAAAAGAAAATCTGTTTGTCACACACACACACACACACACACACACAGAGAGAGAGAGAGAGAGAGAGAGAGAGAGAGAGAGAGAGAGAGAGAGAGAGAGAGAGAGACCCAGACACTGATATTGAGGTTTAAGCTTCAAGCTGAAGATCAGAGAAATAAAGCAGCCGAGCCAGGAGATCTTGCATCTATCCAGCTGAAATGGCAATCCTGTCTCCACAAATCCTGAGGCAAAGGCTCTGAATTCCTGTTTCCTCCTCCTCCTATTCCTTTTTCTGCCCAGCCATATCCTCTTGTCTCTACCTCCCTAGTGCTGGGATAAAGGCATGTGACCCCAGGTGCTGAGGTCACCTTTGTAGGAGCTTTTTCTCTTAGGACTGGATCAATTTCATGTAGTCAGTGTGGCCTTGAACTAACAGAGATCCTTCTACCTCTTAATCCTGAGTCCTGGGATTAAAGGTGTGTGCCAACAATACTCAGCTACTGTAACTAACTAATGTAGCTACATTGTTATTTTGATCTCCGGTGGCTTTAACAAGTCATAAACAATATGTCACCATATCTGTTTCTGGGAGTAAAGACGTATGAGCCAAGTTCCTAAAGAGTTCTCCATCACCTCTCAGCGTGCTCACCTCTCCCACCTTGGCCCTCCCTATGCTTTTCATTGTTTTTATGTCTCAGCTTGGTTGGTACTTCCTGTCAGCTTCTCATTCAAAGCCACTAATTTGTCATTAAAAAGTGGAAATTAAAAAAACAAATTATTGTTGCTCAATTTATTATTTGATTGTTTCTCTTGCCTTTTCTACTACTCTGGGGCATGTTCTCTGAGACTAGCTGATGTAGTTGATGTTACGGGAACAGACCTACAGTTTGCGTTGTAACTTTTCTTCCAGCTGTGTGTGCAGATTATTGCATTCAGTAAGATCAGATGGCAAGGGCAAAGGACAGAAGAGGTAACTGTTCAAAGATGGGTGAATGTACTTACACTCCACTCACAACACGCATACACATTACACACCTCCCCTCAGCTTCGGGGGCAGGGGGCATGAAGCATTGTGAATGATCTGTAATATCACCATCTACTAAAACATATACCTGGCTACGCGATTTAAATGAAAACACGTCCGCATTAAAATTAGACTGGCATTAAGTCACAAAGGCTGAACCCTAGAAGCCACCTAGGTGGCCAGGAACTAAGAAATACATGTATGTGTCATCGTGGATAAACGTGATAGATCAACATAAAACTGAGGCAGTAACATTTGTGAAATCATGGTTGAATCTGTGTAAATTCAATTAAACTGATTGACAGGGAGCCCTAGGGATCCTGGTCTCTTGCCCCCCTTCAGCATTCTGGCCCCTGTATAGGTGCCGGACACTGAACTACACATTCTCCTCTCCCTAGCTCTTGGTTTTTTTTTTTTTTTTTTTTTTTTGAAGCAATGTCTCAATGTATGTCTAACTCTGTCCTCAAGTTTACACATCGTTTGTATCCCATTCTGGGAGCTGGGATTCTAGGTCTACACCAGTGTAGTTGCTGGGATTTCATTTGTATATGGAATCTATAAAATGGCTGAAGGCAGAGTACAGAGCGATCACTAGTGGGAAAGGGAAAAAAGTGGGAAGAAATGGCATTCACTGGCAGCAGGGTGGGCAGGCAGGCTGGATGTCATATGCTGCAGAAAACTAGTCACCTGCTGTGGGGTGGGGTGGGGTTGCCCTGGCCCTGCCCGTTCACACAGAAGGCAATCAGGGGGATGGCAGGGGGCTTCTTGATGGTCCACACAATCACTTCACAGTGTACATGCAGTTGGCACCCAAAGGCATGTGACAGAGAGTGACCCGGTGATGTGCCAGGTGTCTAAGACGGGAAGAAGGAGAGTCACCAGGTGATATGTCAGGTGTCTAAGATAGGCAGAAGGAATAGAACATGGTCAAATGGGGGTCTTGGACCACAGGGTCCCTGCTTCCTGGCCAGGTAAGTCTCCAGTCCCATTGCCTAACAAAAGTTAGAAACCTACTGCTGCCTGTGGGGCCAGCCACTGTCACCCATCAGGGATTCTCCTCCCAGTGGGGTGACACCTGGAACTTCAATTGTCACCTGGTGCTCCTCTGACATGACCACCTTTTCTGGTCCCCAACCTATATGTTTAGAACACCCCTAACTCAGGGAGTAACAAAACACAAATTTTATTAATTTCAACATTTATTTTTAGATATAGCTGTGGACCCCAGTGTGAAGTTCTGGTGGTCACTGCTGTCTGGGCTCCTTTGAATTTTAGCCAATACTTCCTTCTTCTCCTGGAACTCCTCAGCAAAGCATACGTGCTAAAGTGTGATATCAAAAGAAAATACAGTAATTCATACTACAGGATAAGGTTATATAGCTTGCTTTCTTCTACCTCCTATGAATATTTTATTTTGACTGAGACAGAAGTTGAAGCAAGAAGTCTTAAATGTATCTGAAAAGTGTGTTTGGAGCACAGGCCAGTGACTAAGCAGCAGAGGCTATTTCCTGATACAACTGTCTTCATAACACCATTGAAACTACATCACAAAAATTGATACCTACCCTTTCTGCAGCCTTCAGATGAAAACAGCTCTTCCTGTTACCCTGTACATGTTTTTTATTTGGTGCTTGCTATTTCCAAGTCACCTTAGAACTACACCTGTAGGGCCTTGTGTACTTGGTTTCCAACACTAATTTTTAAAGTGTTGGTTATAGGTATTCATGGTCTACTGCAGGTTGTTTTTCCTGTTGGTCTGTCAGGGTTTTTTTTTGTTTTTTGTTTTTTTTTTTTGTGGCAGGAGTAGCTCCCACCTGTCTCTACTCTTCTGGTAAGCACACCAACTTTTGCTTATCATCCTCCTCTTTATTTCTCCTTGGTTTTTGCTTGTTTATTTGTTTTGTGGTTTTGTTTTGTTTTGGGTTTTTCAAGACAGAGTTTCTCTGTGTAACGTTGGCTATCCTAGAGCTATCTCTGTAGACAAGGCTGACCTTAAATTCAGAGGTTTGCTTGTCTCTGCCTCCTGAATGCTGGAATTAAAGGCCTGTGCCACCACCACCCAGATTCTTGGTTTTGTTTTTGTTTTTACTGGATGCATGCTTGGTTGGTGCTTTTAGACAGGGTCTCATCATGTAGCCCAGGCTGGTTTTGAGTGAGATACTCCTGCTTTAGCCTCTCCCCACCCAGCTCAGAGTCCTCGTGTGCCCAAGGTGTGCATGTGCAGGTTCCAGGAGATTCCAGGTGTGTACCATCCCTTCCAGCTTACATTCTGCTTCCAAAACTATGTTTTTAAGAGACCATGTGTGAGCTGCACTATATGATATTTGTCTTTCGGTGCTGGGCTTATCTCATATAGCAATATTCTAGAGTCCATCTGTGGTGTTACAAATGGTAGGATCCTGCTTTGTTATAGCTGAAGGACATCCTTTGTCTTCTGCTTATTCTTCTTTAACCTGTTGGTAGACAGGTAGGTAGATTCTGCATCTTGACTCTTGGGAAGAGTCAGTGGTGCAGCACAGGCATCTTTGGGGTGTGCTGTCTCCATTGCCTTGGGCAGACACTCAGTAGTGGTATTACCAACTCACAGCATGGCTCTACTTTAGTGTCCTGATGAATTCCCAGTGTTCAGCAGTGGAAGATGTGATTTACACACCTACTGATGTGTCGTCCCTGCTCTCCACAGCCTCATCAGCATTGGCTATCTTCAGTTTTTGTGGTGACAGCCACTCTGACTGGAGTCAGGTTGCAACTCACTGTGGTCTGCTTTGCATTCTCCTGACGATTAATGATGCTGAGTCCCTTGTCACAGACCAGCTGGTCATCTGTGGGTCTTCTTTTGAGAGTTGGGCTTCTCTCCTTTTGCTCAGTTTTAATTTGCTTTATTTGGAGCGATTTTTCTATCCAACATTTTGGATTCATATATCCTTTTTATTTGACTGACTGTCAAATACCTGTTAGGACATTTGGCTGGTAGAATTGGGTATTAGCATATGCGCATCACAAATTCATCTTTTAAAGTGTGTTATATGGTACTTTTCATTAGCAACAAGTTAATGTCATAGCAGATTTGGGGGATCTACTTTAGCAGTAAGTACCATTTTGCAAACCTTACCTCCCACATGCTACATGGTCTCTTCACTCTGTAGTCTGTCTTTCCCTTCTAAAACTCTTAGTTTTGTCTCATTTTGCCTTTGTTACAGTGTGTGTGTGTCTGTGTGTGTCTGTTTTAAGGTCTTCATTCAGGCTGTGTCCTGAAGTATTCCCTCGTTCTTTTCTAAGAGGCTCAGACTCACATGTCTTACATTAAGTCTTTACTCCACTATACTGGCTTTTGCATGTGGGAGATGTAAAGGGCTCATTTAGTTTTTGTGCATGTAAACATACGGCTTTCCTAGCATCACCTACCACAGGACCTGTACTTCCCAGTGTGCCATTGGCTTCTCTGTTGAAGTCAAGCTCCTAGCTGGGTATGGTCTTATCCCTGAGCTCCATTCAATCCACATGCATTTACTTTGTACTTTGTGGGATCCTGTTCATAGTAGTTACTGAGAATACATAGCAGCAACTGAGGTAGTAGAGTTCAAAGTGAAAGCCATGGAGCACTAGTTAAATAAAGAAGACACAAATAATTGGAAAGATGTTTGTATCGGAATCACAAAAGACCCAGTATAGCCAAAGCCATCTAGGAGCTGGAACCACTGCACTGTGGGATGTCACAGTGAGGCAATGCAATATGTCTTAATATGATTCAAACCATAGAAGGAACCTATAGATTTGGCCTGGTAACCCTCAACATGATATTCAAATTCTGAATTTATTGCAGAAACCCATTCAAATTTTATTCATATTACAACACTCCCATCTTTATTGGATTTTAAAGAATTTTGTTATCATCTTATGAAGCCCAGTGAGTTTAAAATGCTTTTTATTAAATAAGGGTGTATTGAAATTTTAACTCAATTCAAATCAATGGATTATATCTTACTGCTGACATGTTGGAAATTATAGCTTCATTCCCAGGAATAAAAGTATTAAGTCTAAATTAAAGTTATATGCATAACTTTATAGATCTACTCACAGATTAGAAGGAAAACCGTAGTGTTTTGATAACACATTGTTAGTGATGAACTATGAAAATGTAAAGATTCTCAGCAGGGTACCCAGAGCTGAGTGTGTGTCTGCAGTCTATGGAAACTATTGAGATCCAGTGTTCTGACCCTGTCAGATCAGTTACTTAGTTACTAAGCAAAGGCCAATAGGGCTGGTGGACCAGTTTTGTGGGTCTAGTTCCTTTGTTCTTCTGTGAGTCTCAAGTCATTTAACAACTCTCCACTGTGGCCAATATTCCTTATACAATAAGACTATCAAAGGAACAACTGAGAAACATTTTGGAAATTCCCTGCTTTGGTGGCTGGGAGAGCATTTCAGCAAATTACCTGCCTCCTAAGTGAGACATTTTTAACCTTTGCTACATTCTGTCCTACAAGGAGAGGCAAGGTATATCCCAGGCTAGGAAGGAGAAATAAGGTATCCAGGCCACAACAGATAATTCCTTAGTTTGAGTTCCCTAGGACACACACTGAGAGTCTAGAGTGGAGGTGTGCATGTGAGGATATGGGAGAAGTTACAGCTGGGGAGTGTGGAAGTGAGACAGGAAGGAGACACTGGAGAGGTGTGCGGCTGCCGTGTGGACACCTGGTGCCTGATTCTACAGGAGCAAGCAGAGGTCCTGCGTGGATGAGTGCTAAGAAACGACAACTGGCTATCAGTGGGTCACAGAAGCTCACAATTGCTGCCCTTTTGACAGTCAGAGAAGCAGGGTCCCTAGATCAAAGATGGACACAGTGGGAACATTTGTAAAGATAGACAGCAGATCCCTGCCCTGGAACTGTTAGAGAAGCTGTATGTACTCTCCACTCTCTTGCATTCATCACCCAGGTGTACACAGGGCATGGAGTTTGTGACTCAGTTTCCATTTGAGTGAACCCTCCCTGGGGGGTCTCCTTGCCCAGTATAAAGCCTGTCTGGAATTAAATGGCTAACCTCCTTTATTTGTTAAGTTGACATTTATAAGGTGTCTTTGCATGAACTTTTCATTTTTATAGTTGGTCTACTGCTCATTTGTATTTCTCTTAACTCTTTCAGCATATCTTTACCATTCAGATTTAAAAAAAAAAAAACAGATACATCACTACCCATGTGCAGGAGGCACCTCTAGCTGAGATATGGATTTGAACTGGAGATGATGTGGAGATGACATGCCACTCTGTTCTACTGGACTGTCCAGTGGCCTTTATCCCATGACATTCTGGAACTTCAATAAGGACAATCTGGTCCTCTCCCTCATGATATAGGGCCATTGCCTACATCTTATCAATTTCTTCTCTCTTACCTCTTAAGCTGGCCCTATGCTGTGGAGATGAGATTTTAGATCAGGTGGATAATTTCCCAAATCTTCAGGTTCAGCCAAAAATAACAGAATTTGATATTAGCTAGCAAGGATGGGGAGGAAGGCTGAGAGTCGCCTCTTCCTTATGCCTGGACCATGTTTGCTACTTCTCTTTTTTTCCCAAGAGATTATTTTTATTAGTTCAAATTAGAAACAAGGCTGCTTCACATGCTTCTCCTTCTACCTCCCCTCCCCCCCCAACCCCACACCAGTCGCCCACCTCATCTCCTCTGCTCCTCAGGGAGGGTAAGGCCCTCCATGGGGGTTCCCCAAAAGTTGGGTCTCTCATCCTGGGCAGGGCTTAGGCCCTGCCCCATGTATCCAGGCTGAGAGAGCATCCTTCCATGTGGGATGGGCTCCCAAAGCTCATGTGTGTTACTTCTAAAGGTAAGGGTCCTGAGACTGCCTCTACCTCTCCCAGTGCAGCAGCTGTGTGTCAGGCACACAGAATAATATCATCTAATGGGACCATCTTGACCCAGGTCATTACACCACAGAATCTGGCTCTCTGCCTGCTCAGGGAATGAGAACGCCCTGGAATACAGCCATGCCATGTGCCCCTGGGTCTAAGGCTGTTTCCTCATTGAGGTCAGAAGTTGCAGACAGTTTTATTTGACCCTGGAAGCCCGATGTAACTGGCCTTTTACAGATACAAATAAACAACAAAACCACTTGCTGTTTTTTTCTGGACACCCATCAGAGAAAGATCCTGTAGCATGACTTTTAACCATGGAGAAGAACTCTTCTAATACAGGTTATGGGTAACTATGTGACTTTGGGTAAAGGGCCTTTCTGTGCCTTAGTTTCCCTATCTTGTTACCATAGAGACAATGCCTGTTTCATGCCACTATAAAGATCTATTTGGAAAAGAGCTCCAAGGAATGGAGCATATGGTTCCTCATCAGTCTATTTATTTTTATTGATCCTGAGATTGTGATCCTGCAATCAAGACCCATAATATGACACTTGACTGTATTTCAGAGTCATGGGAACATGAACACAGGACAGAGTAGGATTCTCAGCATTGTTTGTAATAGCCAGAACTTAGAAGCAACCTAGATGCCCCTCAACTGAAGAATGGATAGAGAAAATGTGGTACATTTACACAATGGAATACTACTCAGCAGAAAAAAACAAGAGAATGCCTATCAGGAAGGGAGGGTGTTAAAGGCTTGGTGTGAGTCTTCTGCAAAGGCATTGCAAGGTAAAATTGTGCTTCACTGTGTACCTTCACAGTGCCTTGGTGACAGTGGCAAGTGCACTCTGCAGTGTTGCTAAAGCATCATGGTTTGCTGGTAGTTTAATAACAATGATCAGTAACACAGTAAAAAATGTATTAACTTCCTCATACCATGAGAATGCCATGAGCTCATCGACTTAAATGAAATTTAAATGGAAATTTAAACCTAAGTGTTCTCATTTCAGTGAGAGGTTGGTAAACATTTGCCATGAAGAGTCAGATAATGACTGTTTGGGCTGGGTCTCCTGGTTTTTCCCCCGCCTTCCTTCACTCTTGCTGCTGAAGTGGAAAGGTGGCCTCAGAAAACATGTAAATGAATGAGTGTCTGAGTGTAGCTGTGTCCAACAAAACTTTTTTATCAGAATAGGTGCCTGAATACCAAGATTGCCTAGTGTAAGCCTGGCAGTTTGAGTTTGGTCCCTAGAACCCACATAAATGTGGAAGAAGAGAACAATTCAAAAGCTGTCCTCTGACCTCCACATGAGTGCCATGATATCCATGCCCCTACCAGCTTCAATAACAGTAAATAAATAAATGAAAAAATTTTAAAAAACAAAAGGAAATGGGAGTAGGCACGTGGCTAGGTCTGACCCAAAACTCATAATTTGTAGGGTCCCGGTTTAAATGACTACAAATAGTGCTTTCTTTTTCTTCTCTTTCCATAACTCTTCCATCTACTCTATAAAACCTTCTTTCCCACTTAAAATATTCCTTCTTGCCAAGATCATGAGGGCTCTATGAAGGAAACAGAAAGAGTTTGCTATGTTAACTTTTTAATTTGTTCATTTTGGTTGCAAGGGGCAGTGAGTATTGCCATTTTTGTGTTGGAATGACTGTGTCAACCAATATTAGACAAGCATACCCATTAATAAATTAATGTTTAAAAAATACCTAAATCTCTTAGAGTCCTTCTTGTTTCCTAGTTTCTTTGGTGAAGAGGATTGTAGGCTGGTAATGCTTTGCTCTATGTGTAAAATTCATATATGAGTGAGTACATACCATGCTTGTCTTTTTGTGACTGGGTTACCTCAATCAGGATGGTTTCTTCTAGTTCCATCCATTTGCCTGCAAATTTCAAGATTCCATTGTTTTTTCTGCTGAGTAGTACTCCATTGTGTAAATGTACCACATTTTCTCTATTCATTCTTCAGTTGAGGGGCATCTAGGTTGCTTCTAAGTTCTGGCTATTACAAACAATGATGCTATGAACATGGTTGAACATATGTCCTTGTTGTATAAACGTGCATTATTTGGGTATATACCCAAGAGAGGAATGGCTGGATCTTGAGGTAAAGTGATTACCATTTTTCTGAGCAACCACCATACTGATTTCCAAAGTGGCTGTACAAGTTTGCACTCCCACCAGCAATGGAGGAGTGTTCCTTTTTCTCCACATCCTCTCCAACATAGATTGTCATTGGTGTTTTTGATTTTAGCCATTCTGGCCGGTGTAAGATAGTATCTAAGGGTTGTTTTGAGTTGCATTTCTCTGATGGCCAAGGATTTTGAGCACTTTCTTAAGTGTCTTTCAGCCATTTCAGATTCCTCTGTTGAGAATTCTCTATTTAGTTCTGCACCCCACTTTTTAATTTCATTGTTTGGTGTTTTGGTGGCTAGCTTCTTGAGTTCATTGTATATTTTGGAAATCAGCCCTCTGTCAGATGTGGGGTTGGTGAAGATCTTTTTCCATTCTGTGGGCTGCCTTTTTGTCTTAGTGACTGTATCCTTTGCCTTACAGAAGCTTCTCAGTTTCAGGAGGTCCCATTTATTAATTGCAGAACTCAATGTCTGTGCTACTGGTGTAATGTTCAGGAAGCGGTCTCCTGTGCCAATTTGTTCAAGTGTATCTCCCACTTTCTCTTCTAGAAGATTTAGTGTGGCTGGATTTATGTTGAGATCTTTGATCCATTTGCATTTAAGTTTCGTGCATTGTGACAGATATGGATCTATCTGCAATCTTCTGAATGTCTGAATCCAGTTGTGCCAGCACCATTCATTGAAGATGCTTTTTTTCCCATTGTATAGATTTAGCATCTTTGTCAAATGCATAGACCCCAGAGAATGGGAAGTGGCAGGAACTCCTAAGCTAATTGGGAACATGAGGGTAGGGGAGAGGGAGCTGCCAGAATGAGAGGAGGAGAAGAAGAGGTGAGAGGAGGAAATGGAGGAGCAGAAATGTTGAATTGGGGGAAGAATAGAGGAGAACAGGATGAGATATACCATATCAGAGGGAGCCATCAAAGGTCTGAGGAGAGATCTGGCATGAGGGAGATTTCCAGATATCTATAAGGATGACACGAACTGACAATCTAGGCAATGGTGGAGAGGATAACCTAAATGCCCGTCCATAATAACGAGACTGAGAGACTGATGACTACTTTTATGCCATCCTAGAGCCCGAATCCAGTGGCTGATGGAAGCAGAGGCAGACATCCACAGATATACACTGAACTGAATTCTGAAACCTCGTTGCAGAGAGGGAGGAATGAAGATCAAAGGGGTCAGGACCAGGCTGGTGAAACCCACAGAAACAGCTGGCCTGAACAAGGGGGAGCACATGGACCCCAGACTGCTGTCTGGGAGGCCAGAACAAGACTGATCCAGACCCCTGAACATGGATGTCAATGAGGAGGCCTCTGCACTCTAGGGAGCCCCTGGTAGTGGATCAGTATTTTTCCCTGGTGTAAGAAGGGACTTTGAGAGCCCATCCCACCTGAAGGGATGTACTCTTGCCCTGGACACATGGGGAAGGGCCCAGGCCTGGCCCAGGATGATGTGGTGGACTTTGGGGAGTCCCCGTCAAGGGCCCTACCCTGCCTGGGGAGTGGAGGGTGAATGGGGTAGGGGACGGGTAGGGGTTGGAAGGAAGGGTTGGGGGGAGGGGAGGAAGAGCGAGGAGGAATTGACATGTGAAGCAAGCTTGTTCCTAATTTGAAGTAAGAAAAAAATAAGAAAAAGATACCTAAATCTCAACTCTTGTGTTATTATTCTAGAAAACTTAGAAAAAAATAAGCTTAGTGCAGAAATAAATTGAACAGCATCAACTATTCATGGGCATTTACAGCTCTAGCCATGTGTTACATCACATAGGAGAAAACCCAGCCTGTTAAATGGAGACCGAGTGCTGTCCTGAGTCTTGTGTGCCTGAGTCTTCACATCCCCTGTCAGATTATACCAGATACTGGTGCTACAGCCATGAATGTGCCAATTGTTTTATTTCCCACACTTGGTTGTGAACATGAAAGAAAATAAATTGATGTCTCAAGACTACTAGCTGGCAGTCCATTTCCCCTTGAACTGAAAGACAAAAACGCTTTGACTAGGAAAACTCAGAGTAAGTCTGTGTAGAGTGAGAAGGCAAATATGCTAGGTTACTTCCTTGGAAACCTGAACTAGACCCTAGGAAGAAGCTAAGGGCATTGCTGAATGTCCAGATGCCTGACATTGTCCTTGACTCACACATGAACCTGTCTATGGGCCCCAGAATTCATAAGGTCTTCATTTAAATACCAACCTGTTTTTTAATATGCTCACAAGACCTTTTAACTTAATTGATGCTTCAAATATACAGAGTATAATAAATAGCATATGGTATATATTATATATCACTATACTGGCAAGAGCCAACTGAATGGAATCATCTGTATATCCAGTCCCTGGGTCACTGTCCCTGCCCTTTCTTCAATGTCCCTGTGAGTCTCCAGTCTGATCCTTTGGAATCTGACTTTCTTAGACCATTAACCTTTGTGGGGTCCTCCATACTGTCATAGGATCTCTGGCTTGCTCTTTGTTCTTGTCCTGGAGCATCCTGTGTACAAATACGTTTTTTTTTTATTTTCAGTGTAGGGATGTTATCAAAAGACTGTCATGGGCAGCTTAGTATTGGTCTTGAGGCAATCATGTGTCCAAACATACATGTTCATGATCATATCAGATGTCACCTAGCAATGAAATTGAGAATCATGTGGTATATGTAAGCTTTAGAGATTTCCATTCATTTCTTGAGCCAACCACAGTAGTTCTAAACAAGCAATCTGGAGGCATGTCTGAGAAGGGAAGCCTACCTACCAAGAGTATAGCCATGAGAGCCAAAACAAAATTAATGCCAGGTCCACAAGGCATGGCCATACTATGGCCCAGCCGCAATGACTGGTGGAAACTATGATAACATTGGGTCACCAAAAATGTTAGTCCTTAGTCATTCCATTTATAGTGACAAGGAGGAAGAGGAGGAGCTGTTAGAGTCTGGACCCTCAGCGGCAGTAGAAAAGTCATTTCTGTGGACTCTTCATTTTCCAGCATGGTCACCTCTCCACTCTGAATTACAGTGATGGGTTTGTAGAAAGTTTCATGTTTCATGTTCACTAGTCACAGTATAGAAACACGCTCAAAAACTGAGTAGTTAAGAAGACAGAAGAACCAACTTACCAAATGTAGAAAATTCTCAAGAAGGGCTAGAAAGCTGAAAATTCTAATTCCAGTCAGGTGGATGTTTTAGCCATTGGGGGTTAGGTTGGGTGAGAGGCTTGAGTTCTCCTAGCCAAGCTGAGTTTGGAAGTTTAGTCTGCTCCTAGAGGTCTGTGTCACCTCCCACTTCAGCCAGCCTTCCTTCTAGCTTTCCTGCCATTTTAGCTGGCAGTTATTAGTGAAAGCCAATAAGAGCTGTCCTAGAGAGAGTGACTGGAGATGACACCAACATTCAAGGCAGATGAGGCGTGGTAGACCTTCCTGTCAGTGAGAAGCTTGCTGATGTTAACAGTGAGTTCTTAGAATAAGTGTCGCTGTGTGTGTACACAGGGAGACCATATCAGGAGTAGCTGGCAATAATAGCTTCTTTATTTCATTTACAGTAGTATATAAGCAGGTGTGAATTTGAATACAAATACCTGAAATATGAGTTTATATGCATGAGTCTTTCATATACCTCATATTGAATTCATGTGACTACAGAATCAGTTTCCCTGATGAAAGAATCCATTTGAGGAAAGTCTTGAGAAATTGCCCAAAAGATGGTATACCTGGGACAGAGCTAAGACAGAGCTGGCCTGGCCTATGTAGCTCCCAAGGAGATGCTGGACTTAAGAGTTCCCAAGTGTCTTTGTATACATTGTGATTCTTCACAGCAAGCCTTGGTGACAGCCATTCCAGATACAAAACAGGCTGCATTCCATATAAGCAACAACAGTAGATCTCTGAGTTTGACCTTCACACATGGCTGCTCAAGCTCCTTCACACATCACTCCTCAGGCAAGGTAGAACCCCACAGGCTGTTTTGTGGCACCTGGAACCACACTAGCAGAAATGACTAGGTAAGGAAAGAATGGTGGCAATTGGTAGAAACACACACACACACACACACACACACACACACACACACACACACACCTCTTAAATGGGGCCACAGATTTTGTCCAAGTCAATAAAGGCCTCAGTTAGGCTAGCCATCTATGGTTCATCCATCTCATCTGGGATTTCTACCCAGAATTACCAGGGCCAGGTTTTGGGGTTCCATTTGTTTCTATTAGTTGGGACTGATGCCTAGATATCAATATGCTGGAAACCTCTCCCAGATGGTTCTGCAGCAAACCTGGAGAGCAAGAGTGAGATAGATGTCTCTGTGATGCCTTCTGGCACATGGCTTATCCATAGGGACCAGAGTGGGAGAGCACTTGCGTGTGTGTACAGAAGAGCCCCAGCACACAGTGGTCTGTTATTATCCAGGTAGATATCACCAAGGCAGGAGGGCTGTGGGCTTGGAACACTGGGGACGGTCAACCTTCAGGAGAAAGATCCAGGGAGCCCTTGTGGCTCCATCAGAGACAGTACATGTTAGTGACCAGGGGACATTTCACTCTATGGTAGAGACTTGGAATGAAAGAGAGGTGTTGTTACACTATCCAAGGCAGGAATAATAAAAAAAAGGCCCCTGTGCTTTAGAGGAAGCAAGAGGACTGTATTCTGGAGTGTTCTACAAGGGAAGGGCTTGTGATGTAGACAGTGGTATCCTCGTCAGGCACAGCGCCACAAGCCTCACTTTCCACCACCTGCCATTGAAAAGCAAGATTGTTAGCTGTAGGCTAGCCTGGCTATGCAGTAAAGCCCCGAGTCAAGAAAAAGGAGACAAAGCTGGGAAAGCAGGTATATTTTGGCGTCAGCCTCTAGCCTTTGTTTAGCCAAAAGTGAATGTGGTCCTTTATTATGACAGGAGCATAGGACATTCATCTTAAATAAGCCAGGTTTTAGACAGAATTCTCCCATAAAGTACACTTCGAATCAGGAGACAGGCCTGACTCATTCAGGACCCTGAACTTAGAGATGTTGTATGAGCAGGGAAAGGGGTCAGCTGCATACATGCTGCCATTAACCTACATGTAAAAGACCATACCCACCACTCATGGTATGGTATGAGCAGCTATGCTCTCCACATGCTGAGAAGCCCTCCTGTCCCCCAAACCCGGCCTCCCCAAACAAGAAACCACTGTCTTGATGCTTGTGGTAATCAGTTTTACATGCTTCTGTGCCCTTTAAATCCCAAGTCTATTTGCGTATAAACATACACACGTATCCATGCATATGTACGTATTGTTACTGCACTTGGCATTCCTGCTTTTAGTAACCCCACTCACCTCTTTAATCTGTCACTTAGCCATTCTTTTTATCCCCTGTAGTTTGTCTGTGCAGGAAACCGGGTCATGTCTATAACATTTCTCCACTGAGCTGTTGCCTGACATGTTCCTACCATGCAGTGCCCACCTGCTCTGGCCTCTGTGTTTCCTATCACTTGGTATTTGGACTAAGACACCTAGTCTCAATTAGATTTGGTCATCTGCAGATGGTGGCACCTACTCTCTGGCTGTCTTCCTGTGTGTCCCAGAAGCAGCCCCTGGTGCCTGCTGCTCACCTCCTTTATCTGTTAGGAGAGTGATGCTGTTCTTGTTTGATCATTCCTTCTTTGTTCATTTCTTGAAGTATTTCTACACGTGGGAATTCACCTCACACAGAGGTACGGTTTATAGAAGAAAGCAAGGTACATGGTTGACTGTTTCACCTTATAGTGATTTGGAATAAACCCCCAATCCTCTGCCTATCACCAAGGTTTCTTTCATTTTTGTGTCACAAGCAACTCAGCAGATACTTCATTTGCCTCTGTCTGTCATGGCTGCTGTGATCTGTCGTCTCTAAGGGAAATGGTGTCATGCCTGCAAAATGACTGCTATGATGTTTGTTTAACTCCTGCCCTAGGATAATGGAGAGGACAAAAGGAAGCCTAGAGTGTCTACCCTGTCCTTCTGGTCAATGAAGCCTCCTGGCTAAAGGAGTCTGGTGGCAGAGTAGAGAGAACTCCGGCTTCAGTCACTGACAAAAAAAGTGGGCTGGAGCGTTTCCTGTTAGTTATGGGCTGTGTGACTTTCTGTCTCACCCTCAGCCTCCCTGAGACACCCTTTCACTCACTACAAAAGTAAGGCTCATCACTTAGTCCTAGCTCCATTCGAGGTGTGAGCTGAGAATGCACATACAGCAGCCAACACTGCCTGAATCCTTCCCACCTTGACTCTGCTTGTGAATCCCTATGTCTCTGTTGTGTCCTGGAAGCTGCAAGCTCTCTGTGGCTAGCCATGGGGTAATGGTATCATTTGTCAGCACTGGCTGGATTCTGGAAGCCCAGTCAAGCACACAGTTAATATGCTCAGAGACAGAAACACAAGCCCTTCCATGCTTACAGCTCTTACTTCTCCTCTCTTTCTCACCTGCTTTCATCTGCAGAAGTTTAGTTGTTATCATTCAATAAAGGTTTGCTGTTTGCTGTTATTGTTGTAGCCTCTGATGGCAGTGGGTGTTTCCTTTGTAAAAATACAACCTGTTACTCTGGCATTTATAGAGGGAGACCTCAGCCACAGACGGTGTCTGGTTTGAAGGACTCTAGTGCTGGATGTGGCTGTCCTGGTACCCATTCAGCACTCTGTGACAGAGCATCAGCCTTGCACTGAACTCAACATGATACCCATCCACCACGTGAGTCTTTCCTTGTCTAAGTTGTTTCTTTTCACCTTCGAGGACATGCCTTGGTAAAATACCAAGTTGTGCTGGGACATTGCCAACTACTGAAAGGAAAACTACCCCTCTTGCTGGTAAAGTTGTAGCTGAAAGTAGATGTGGCCAGGTAGATTTCAGCCAGCTTCCCACTCTGCAAGATTTTCATTTATCCACAAACAAGAGAGGATTTGGGACTTCCTTCAGTAATGATTTTATCAGCTACCAGTAATGATTTTATCAGTGTTACTATAGCATATGCTTAAGGAAATTAGTTGGTAAAGAGCAAAGGGCTATTTCCTTCCTTCCTTCCTTCCTTCCTTCCTTCCTTCCTTCCTTCCTTCCTTCCTTCCAGTTGTTAGATTTATTTCTTTAATGTGTGGGTATGGGGAACATGGTGTGTGGGTGCACAGTGTACATGTGCACAAAGTCAGAGCACAGCTTGTAGAACTTGATTTTCTCCCTCCACCACGTGGGTCCCAGTGATGGGATTCAGGCTGTCAGGCTTGATGCCAAGGGCTTTTTGAGTTGTTTCACAGGCCTTGTGTGTCTTTAGATACAATCTCACCATATAGCCCAGGCAGGCCTTGAACTCATGGTTCTCAGTCTTGATTATCCTACTGAGTATATGGGGTTTCTAGAATGTACCACCACACTCAGATATAATAAAGATTTTAGCTCAGTTTGAGTCTTAAGACCTGAATCAAATAGTCCTAGTACCTTAAGCCTTTGCTGGCATTATGGTGCAAGCTTCTGTCACAAACTAGGAGGGACAGGAGAAGAAGGCAATAGGAGAGGGATAAGCTGAGGTTCTGCTCCACTGTTTGAGGTCACACCACCATAACCTGAGGTCCACCTCTTAAAGGCCCTCAACTGACATCCTGAGCCAAGCCTTCAACACACGGGTCTCTGGGAGCTGTTCCACATATTCTGACCATGATAGTGGCCCTGTCATTGGCTGGCCTTTCCCAAGAGTGATGACAGTCATTATCCAGAGCCTAGTGCTGTAGAGCTGGACTGTCTATGCAAAGCATATGAATACACGAGACACTCCATTCATGCTCTAATATTAAAAAAAATCTGGGGTTCACAGAAGTCATAGCATCTTACTGTGGCCAGAACCATGACTAACACTCAGCACACTTTACTACTGCTTTAGGGTCTTTGTGTGACCATAGCCAGGCCTCCTCTTCTCTCAGAGCAGAGTACATCCTGCCCCTTCCAGAGCTTGTCCTCACTGGTGATCTGGCTACAGGCCTCTGCCCATCAGAAGTAGGTCCTATGCACACCACTTGATCATCTCCCCTTCTGGCTCTATTATTACGGGTTAAATATGAAGTTTCTCACCTAAAGTTCCATGTGTGAGGCTTGGGCCCCCAAACAACATTCTGATGAAAATCTCTGGGGCAGTCTGTGAGACTGTGTGGCCACAGACTGACTCTATGGACCACTCCTTTGGTGGACTCATCATGTGAGGCCACTGTTGGGATGGAGGGGAAGCTGGAAGATGGGGCCTAGTTGGAAGAAGTAGTCAGTGGTAGCAGTGTAGTGTTCCTTTCCTTGGTTTCTTTGCTGCCTGGCTGCCATGAACTAGGCTGCTTTGTACCACAAGCTCCCTGCCATTATGGTCTGAGTCACCATGGCCGGGAGCAACAGAGCCACATCATCACGGACTGAAGCCTCTGAAGCTGAGAGTCTAAGTGTAAGTTCCTGTCCTGTGCATTGTTTTTCTCCTGTGTTTGGTCACAGGGATGAAAACTGAATACGTGTGTGTGTGTGTGTGTGTGTGTGTGTGTGTGTGTGTGTGTGTGTGTGTGTAAACTAAAGCATCAAAATGCACAGAAGAGGGGGAGGCAAGGAGGGAACTGGGAGCAAACTGTTTAACATTCTGTGTTCTTCTTGAGGCCGAGTCAGTCAGGGTTCTCCATGATGCTTTCCTGGACCAATAAAGTACAGCGCCTCAGGCATCTCATGGTGCCAAAGCAAGGACTGGCTGACTGGCAAGGCTGTCCGACCCTAGTTGCATTTAGTCACATGTGTCCCAGGGCTTGGTGCTACCTCCCTACTCCCCACACACGTTTTATCAGAACATTAAGTCATTCATTTTCAAAAATGCTATTACCTGGACAAGTGTGTTAGATGAAGACCTCTGGGAGTCTGTCAGAAGTGTCAGAGGCCTACATTCCTGGTGGCTTCAGAACTCATTTCCTGTCTGACCCACAGCTCCTCAGGGGCGCCCTGGCTCACAGAATTCTGTGTCAACACATGATCTGATGAGAGAACAGAAGTAGCCATGTAGCATGCAAGCTCATGTAGCCAGCCATGTAGCAGGCATGTTCAGAGAAAAACAGCTAGAGAAGCAGGTGAGCTAGAGTCTAGCATTTCCTGAAGACAGCTGTTGTGTAGGGTGCTGACTGTCTTAAAGGCTGTATGTGTGTCCTTTGCATAGCAAAGGTTTGTGGAGTTTCCTGAGGCACTGTCCTGTGATGAGCAGCTACAGCTTCCTCTTCACTAACGCCTGAGGCAACAGCAGCTCACTAGGGCACTGTCTTAGCTGCTGTAACTTTAAATGCTATCAAGTTCCTGGAGGTCATTTGATTAGTACTGTAGGTTTGGGGGGTGCTTGTTGCTGTTGTTGAGAGAGCACTATGAAAGAGGAAGAACTCTCTAATCTGAGGGTCATGAGTCCCACATTCCAGAGCTAAGTGAGTGAGCCATGTACTCCCTTGGGGATGGGCAAGCTGTCTAGTGGTAGAGATAGCCACTCATCTAATTGGGTCAGGACAGGGGTCAAGTGGGAAGAACAAATAGCATTTGCAAAGCCAATCACTTGCAGAAAGCCATCCCTTTTTAAGCTCCTATCCAGCAAAAAACTGAACAGCTCTGCATAGCTACTCTGGTTAAGTTCTAATTGTGACCCACTTCCAGAAATAACGAAATTGCTTCTGTTACAGCAAATAGAAGAGAAACAGTCAGTCAGTATGTGCTTGATCAGGGGCCAGGAAAATGAAACCAGAGAAGTCAGGAGGGGCTACCAGCATGAAATTGAAACTCCCTGAGCTTCCTAGCTGTAAAGGCAAAAGGCACTGTTTTCCTAGTCTAAGAGACTCTTTGGCCCTGTGCTGTGTTTGTTTGTAGCTAAGTGCTCTGAGATGTGCTTCATTAATCATGGCCAAACATTTGTTAACAAAACCAGCATGTCTGGGCTAGTTCCCTTCCTACCACAAAGTAGACAACTAATAAATAATGATTATTATTATCAGAATTGTAGTAAACAATGCTCGTCTTCTTCCTTACCATCATGCTCTTGCTTTCTTACATTGTTATCAGACTTCAAAATTCTGCACAGGACAGAGATGTTGGTGGGTTTACTGCTAAGCCTAGTCCATGTGAAAGCAACTTGTCATTGCAGGTGTGACTTGTATAATAGTGTCACAATTAAAGTGACACCTTGCCTCCTCTCCTCAGCTCACTAGAACCAGATGAGGGTCTAGGACAACTTGACAGTGGAACCCACACTGTGGAAATGCCTTTAATTTACCATGGTAGAATTCAAGTGGCTCCAGGGTGTCTCACTTTTCATTGGCATACAGTTTCTTGGGGAACATTTTCAAGCCAATGAATAGGAAGAATAAATCAAATTTTGACCAGTGCCTAAATCGTGGAGCTAAAGAACATATTGAAGTAACTGTTAATGAAGCCTGTGAATAAGCAGGGCTAGCATGTGCCTGAGTTATGCTGAAGACAGCTTGCCTTTCTTGGGAGTCTAAAGGTAGTGGGCTTACACTCTGGTGCAGTTTCCAGGTGATACATTGCCAGTATGACCTGCTTTCCTAATGATGCATCAGCAGGCAGGCATTCTATTAACAGGGTAACAGGTAATGATGAGAGGACCCTGGGCAGTGGTGAGGGGTCTGCAGCCCAGGGCCAAGGACCCTGAAGATCTGAATCCCTGCCTTCCTCCTTGCTGTAGGATGTTGGGCTATTTTAAATTCATTCAAACTAGTGATGATCTCCCAACTCCCTGACTTTCCCTGATGATCCCTGGTGATCCCTGACTCATCATTGTTTGAGGATACCCTACTTTTACCCACAAGCAACTATATCAGTGCTTTGTTCCTGAGGATGTGTTTTTGAAATGTCAGCTGGAAAGACACGTGGGTAGTTAAGAGCACTGGCTGCCCTAGCAGGGGATTCAGGCCAGTTCTTAGCACTGACATGGTGGCTCACAACCTTCTAGACCTCCACTTCCAGGGGACCAGATACACTCTTCTGTCTCTGTGGGGACTAGGCACACACATGGTGGATACATAAATGCAGACAAAACAGTCATGCACATAAGATAAAAGTAATTTAAAGTTCAGTTTATGGCTGTCATTGTCAAAATACCTGTGGGTTCCTATATGCTCCCTAACTGTTGTCATGTGAATAAGGAATAATGCCCGGCTTGTTAAACACTTTTATACAGTGAAACTTTTTCAGTGAAAAGAATATGGGGTGAAGCCAGGCATTGGTGGCACACACCTTTAATCCCAGCCCTCGGGAGGCAGAGGCAGGCAGATCTCTGTGAGTTGAGACCAGCCTGGTCTACAAGAGCTAGTTCCAGGACAGCCTCCAAAGCCACAGAGAAACCCTGTCTCAGAAAAAAAAAAAAAAGAATATGGGGTGAGTGATACTAGAAGTCAAGGTGGATATAGCTGATGCAGTTGAGTATTGTGTTTGTCTCTGAACTCCCTGGAAGCAAAACCATAAAAGATGATATACTGAAAGGATACATACTTGCACACAGAACATTTTCTTGCACACAGAACATTAAGAGATTAATAGAACTTGCTTGTAGTAATGCTGACAGTAGGTTTCATGACCAGCCACAACCTCTACACTGACCAGTCCTCTTGTAACCCACCCTTTTCAGGTTCCAAACCCTCAGTATCATTCAATCCATTATCTTGTGATGTTTTGGTAGAATACCCTACACGCAGACACTCATATGTCATTTTCTTTCTTGACTCCATTTATGCATTGCATTTGTGCAGAGCCATTGTGGAGTGGGATTTCATCAAGACTTAATCTCATGAGGAAAAAATTAAAGGAAATGAAGTATAGAGGCTAGAAGGAATCCCATATGACCTTGATGAGAAAGGTCTCTAGAGGTGGCAATTTGTATTCTTGCTTGTCTTCTGTCCCCATCAATGTGTTGAATGCTTGATAATAACTGGTGTCAAGCAGAGCTAGGTTTCCCATGGCTCTAGTTGCTGTTATAGCTGCAGGGCCCACCTGCTGCCTCATGTTTTAGGTGCTTAACTAAGAGCTGAGTAGAAACATTGGCAGATGTTCCCTTACAGTGTCCTCACAGGTAGACCAAGCAGAGCCTTCAAATAAGAAGCTATGATGGGAAGGCAGGCTGGAGAGATGACACATTGTTTTCACCCCACAAGCCTGAATACCATCCCTGCACTCGCAGTAAAAAGAAAGAACCAAGCCTGGAGAAGTTGTTCTCTGACCTCCACAAAGTATGTGTCAAGTATGCATTCCCACACCCATCATAAAAGCAGCCCCCCCCCCACACACACAAAGTACTGTGTGTCATGCATGCATTCCTACACACATCATAGTAACAGCCCTCACATACACAAGTAAAACAGTTTAAAAATCAAGAAAAAATGACTCACCAAATTTCACCTGTCATCTCAGTAGTGTGATATCAGAGACCTTGGGAAATGGACTTGGAGTTCTGTGTTAATTTCAGACTCTTCCACACTTATTTTTAGCTCTGGGAGGGGTGTACCTTTGAAGCCTTCAATCCAGTGCATTTTATCCCAATGCTGGAAGTTTGGGATAATCAAGTCTGCACATTTATGATATACTGTCCTTTCATCTGCCTTAAGAGGGTTTCCAAATATTTAGTGATTTTCTGAATTATGCATGCTCTTCAGCTCTTTTTTAAACATATCAGAGTGCAGCCAAGGAACGTACACTTGGAAACAGAGCACATAGTGTCAACACTTTATGAAGAAGTTTAGTCTAATGACCTCATTCTAATGGAGGATGAAGGAAAGCTGCTGAGAATGAGAAACCCCAGGTCATGCAGCGTGTGCCTGCAAATTTTTATGTCATTGTAGTTAATTGTTAAAGTCCAGAATCCCAATAAACAAGCACTTTGCAGATGTGGACTGACTGACACAAGTGAACTCTCCTTTAGTACCCCTTCAGATCTCATTGGTGAGGGCATTGAGAAGGGGGCTCCCCATCATGCTGAATGAAATTTTATGATACATCAAGAAAAACAAAGTTGTCCCCAAAAACAAGCTCTGAAGGTTGAATGAGACACCAGACCAAGATCAGAAAAACAGATACACAAAAAAATCCCAAGTTCCATACTGGAAGCAAACTGAGGCTCAGTGCTTCAGACAACCAGGAAATGTTGAAATCTGTCAGTTACCCATATACTGCAACTGGCCTCAGATGGCTTGTTCTCTACAAAGTCTGTGAGTTATCCAAAGATTAGCCTGCAAATAGTAAGGAAGTTCCACCTAAAATCTCAATGCATTTATTTTGCTGTTGTTAAATACTGTATCTATGGAACTCAAGGTCTGGATTCTGTAGCTAAAATGTCTTCCAGTGCAGGCCTGTGCTTTTTCCACTCTGACAATAATTCAGTTAGTCACTGAATTATGTGATTTCAGTCACCTATCAAGGTGACCAACCAGACTGTAGTCATCTTTTGTCATTGCTGGAAGTTTTGGTTCCCGTAAGCCAGCCATTGGCCAGCTGTTGGTTCCTAGCTTCTAATGAAGAGCCTGCCAGGCATGTCTGTACATGATGTCCCTGGATTAAGGGGGAGCACAAATGTTTTGGCATGGGAGGAAGTGAGAACACTTACAGAGGAAGGCACTTGTGGACTAGGCCTGTGTGGGCAGAGAAGACTGAAGCAATTCTTCCATTGCCCAGAAAATATAAGGAGAGTAGTGAGCAGAGGCCTCCTGGCTCCATTCTAGGAGGAAGTAGAAACTGTGTGAGGAGAGGGATGAGCAGGGGCTGCCTGGCTCCATTCTACAAGGAAGTAGAAAGAAACTCTGTGAGGAGAGTGACATTCGGGGGGGCCTCCTGGATATAAATGTTTTCAAGACCAGACATGGTGATGTATGTCAGTAACTCCTATATTTGTAGGACTGGGACAGTAAGACCATGAATTCAAAGCTAGACTGGGCTATATAGGGAAGCCCTAACTGACTAAATGAATAACTAATAAATAACTAAATGATGAGTGATTGGCACTCTGGTTATACATAACTACATGAAATTACTTTGAACATCAAATAGAGGAACCTAGCATCATCAAAAGACCCCCATACTTTCTGGAATCTTGACACACTGTACTAGAATGAAAAATTAAGTTCTTATAAAATAGGATATTGATAGAATAGAATACTATGGTAAGAAAAAATTAAAAATTAGATGAACAGAACCACATGGTGGTGGCACATGCCTTTAATCCCAGCACACAGGAGGCAGAAGCAGGTGGATCTCTGTTAATTAGAGGTCAGGCTGGTCTATAAAGTGACTTCAGGGACAGCCAGAACTACACAGAGAAACCCCGTCTTGAAAAAAATTAGAGGAACAGGATTGTGTGACATGATGTTGAAAGAAATCAAGAGCATGGCATGTAACATGTCAGTGTTACTGGGTGGTAGCCAGCATGCTGAGATGCAGGCTAACATACATGCTCACATGCATGCTCAGGTGCAGGCTCACATGTGTACATGTGATTGAAGGAGCAATGTCAGTATCCACATGTCGGATTAGTAGGTTCTTTTGATTTGTTTCATTTAGATGATATCCTTGACTAGGCCTCTCAAAGAGAGCAGTGTTTAAGTAACCTGATAATTCCCCCAGCACTCAGGGTTGGTTCATCATTTTCCACCTATGCATTTATAGCGACTAAAATCAGAAAGTCAGTATATGTTAAAAAGAAGTGTACTGCTTATTTTTCTTTGCTATGACAAAACATTCCAAAAAGCCACTAAGGAAAGAGGGAGGGGTGTGTTTTAGCTCTCAGCTAAACAGGGGTGGCAGTCCATCATGAGGGCCAGAGCGCTCTGCCTTCCAGCAGTTCGTGGTCTTGTGGTATCGACAGTAGAAGTGGGCAGTCAGATAGCTCCATCCTGTTCCCCTTTTCATTCAGTCTGAGACCCCAGTTCCATGGGATGGGGTCTTCTCTCCCTGATTAAGCCTTGCTGGACACTCCCTCACAAAGGTGTCTCGCCAAGTTGCACCAAGTTGCCAATGAAGACAAATCATCACAGGTGGTATGAAAACATTCATGGCTGGTGAGAGATGCACTGCTCTTGCAGAAGACTTGAGTTTTCTTCCCAGCACCTGTGTTAGATGCCTTCCATCTGCTTTTCCAACCCCAGCTCCTGGAACCCTTTTCTGACCTCTGTGGGCACCTGCACATTGTGGCATACTTTCACATAGACATACACTAAGATTATGGATATGAAAATATGTGTTTATATACAATTTTTAAAAAACCACTTCCGAGCTGGGAAGTGGTGGCGCACACCTCTAATCCCAGCACTCGAGAGGCAGAAGTAGGCGGATCTCTGTGAGTTCAAACCAGCCTGGTCTACAAGAGCTAGTTCCAGGACAGCCCCAAAGCCACAGAGAAACCCTGTCTCGAAAAACAAAACAAAACAAAACAAAAAACAAAAACAAAAACAAAACAAAACAACAACAACAAAACACTTCTGAGTCAGCAGGAGTTTAAATGTTTATAGATAATTGGGTTGATCACAATCTCCCTCTTTGGGCAAGCTACCTGTGTGAGAATTGTTTTCCCAGGTAGGCAAAGGAAAGGGTGAGTTTGCATTGTGATTTACTCCCAGACTTATGAATATTGCATTTCTCCTGTAAACTTGGATAATCAGTTGAATTACAAATGTCTTAAGTTAGACTTCATGTTTACTCTGTAAAATGAGGCTGTCCTCTAGCACAGCAGAGTTTATTTTAGTAGGTATTACCAGAGCCCTTATTAAACAAACCGTGGGGCTGGATCATGATTACTGTAAAACAGCAGTGAACTCGCTCTGACTTCAGCATAATTTAGTTTTACCCCTAAATAGCTCTCTGGTGATATTTCTTTTAGGGGAACTGAAGCTCTAGCAGTGGTGTCCTTTGCTAGAGTTCTTCCCAGCTGCTTTGCGGTGACTGAGTTTTTGTGGGGAGCTCCTTCCACATTTGCTTATTTCCCTCTAGTGAAGCCTGCAGCTCTGTCAGGCTGACATCTTCTTTTGTCTACACCACCTCCATGGCCAGCAGCAGCTGCAGAGGAGTGTGAGCTGATTTTCTGCACAGCTCATTTCCAGCACCTCAGCTGTTGTCTGAAGCCTAGCGGAGCAAAGTCAAATAGTGTCTCTCTTCACTCTTCTGGAAAGTTCTCTGTCAGGCTTCTCTGAGAACCAAGCACAAGGAGACACACTAGAATCTTGCCAAGACAGAGCGGGTATAAGAGGGCTGTATGTGTGGACCTTGGAGCTACCAGTCATTGGTGATGACACCTCTAGAAGCCTTAGCTCTCTGGTCATGCTTATGACTCAGTGGGACTCTGAGAGTTCCTGGGTGAGCCTGTTTACTTATTATTTGTTTTCTGTCTTTGTTTTGTTTTCTGTTTGTTCTGTTTTGAGACAGGAGCTCACCATACCATCCTGCATGGCCTGGAATTCCCTGTGTAGACTAGGATGGCCTTGAACTCATAGAGATCTACCCGCATCTGTTTCTTAAGTGATGGGATTAAAGACATGTGCCACTATACCCAGGTTACATTTTTTAAAGTTTTCTTTGTTTTGCATTTGTGAAAGTGTTGCCAGGGCACTGACTTGTGATCCTCCTGCCTCAGGCATCTACGTGTTGGGATTTTAGGTATGCTCCACTGTATTGAGTTATGTTTTAGACTTACATGCCAGACACTGATGAGTGTATACTCTATAGAGATATTATTTAAGAGATTCACATCCTATGGGAACAAAGGCATGGATCTGGCATTCATATGGTGGTCTTGTGGACTCCCGACGAGACAAACAAGTCTGCTGACATGATGTTAATCCTTTGAAGAAATTGGAGAGAATTAAGTTAAAACTGATATTTTGTTTTGAGTTAAATAAAGGTGATGTTTCCAGAAAAGTATATTATGCAGTAGATAAATCATCCACTGCATGTTTTGGAAGATATTTTATGTTAATTATTAAAACAAAGTTTTATAGTGTTTGTAACTGTGAAGAGGTCTCTTTCTCTAAGTTCCTACTTAGGATCGTCTACATTTGGACTTCCCCAGCTGCATCTTATGCTCTGAATGAAGTCGCTCTCCCCACTGAAACACCATTGACAACCCGCTGTGGACAGCGGGGACCCTGGCTGCCTACCTCTCCCATTATAACCACCTCAGAATCAGGGGCACCCAGAGCACTTTCTCTGTGCCAGAATCTCCAGTCTGACTGTTAAGGCCCTGCAATGCTTAGGAACAACTTACCTCTCAAATCATCCTTGGATGATGTAGCTTCCCTTCTCTGAGTGGGGTCTTCTTTATTGGCCCCCTTGTGGCCTGGCATCCAGAGTTTTCCAATAATTCACATTTTTATAATGCTGTTTTTCTTCTTAAAAAAAAAAAAAAACAGGACTTCTGGCTGTATGTACACATTTTGTCTTCCTTTAAACTGCTTCTACACTTGGGAGGGAGTGATGCTCTGGGCAAACCAGGCTGGCCTTGTTTGCATGTCTTGTAGGTGATTTGATACTTTCTGTCTCCTTAAATTCTTCCGCCATTCCTGAAGTCCAGAAAATTCACTAAAGTATGTCATCCTACAGTATTCTGTAACATTTTTTCTTATGAAAAACCACTTTGCCATGTGGATCTGCAAATGCAGATTTTCTTTTCATGGGGATCTTTGTTCTGACATGCCTTTTTTTAGTGCTGTTTTGGGTTTGGGTTCAGCTTGCTGTTGGTAGGGTCCTCTAGTCTTTGTTGTCATTTTCCCTAGCACTGGTTGTTTTCTCACAGGTCTCCTCCTCCTCATTGCCTTTCTTCTGGCAGGATCTCTTCTGCTTCCAGCTGTCTCTAACATCTTTTGCTGATGTCATCACCATGACTTTCTCTTATGTCTTTCCTGAGCCTGGCTAGAGTACCATGCACTCTGTAGTCATCTCCCTTTAGCTCCTGTGGTGCTTTCTATACCCACCGAGTCCTTCTCCTCTCCATTCTTGAGAGTATGGAGAATTTGTCTTTTGGGCTCCTGATATGTGCAGATTCTTTTTAGGTTTCCTCTTGACGTTTAGGGTGGGGCCCAGGGCAGTGGCTTTCCACCTCTTCCCTAGTATGAGCTGTACTCTGTGGTGGGCACATGCCTAAAACCTCTCCTTTGCAGAAACAAATCCCTGGGGCTGGGGCTAGTTTGAATGACCGATTCCTCTCAAGCTGCAGGCTGAGAGGAATTCCCTTTCATTTCTTTTCTGTCCACTAACACTGTCCAAAGTCACCTTCCAGGTCAGCAGGAGCCAGAGCTGAAATCTGAAAGGCTGCTTTTGTTACTTGTGTCCTATGCACAGACACCCTCACTTTCTGATAGATGGACAATCTCCTAAGTCTTTCATAACATGCTAAGTCACCTTCCTAAAGACCTGTCTAGCCTAGCAGAGTCTGGAAGAATGAGCCAGCCTGTATTTTAACCTTGATGTAGAGCAGATGCTAGTGTTTTGGACCAGCCATCTTTATATGCAATGGTTTGAATTATCCCCTTGTTTAGTTCTAGATAATGTTTTCTAACTATTTTGTTCCTTTTATTCATTTCTCTAAATTTCAGGAAAGAAATGTATGTATTTTATTTAATCACCTCTTATTGTGTGAATTTCATCAGATATCTAGAAAGTCTACAGAAATGCCTAAATTGGAGTTGATACATCCTAGGCCTTTCAAGATTTTCTCAAGTTGGTGGTAACACATTCAGATTTTCCATAAACCAGCCACCGTTTTCCCACTGATACCATCCCCTGGTGGTTCACATCCATATACAACTAACCTTTCTATTCCAAAACCTCGGCTGTTCCACAGGTACAGTTGTTAGCAAACATTAAATACTGCTTTTTTAGTGTAATAAAATTCTGTGTTTTCAACAAATGCCATCATTGTTCTTTCTCTTCCTCCTTTCTTTAAAAAAACAATGGTTTATTTATACTTTATACACAGAATATATTTTGATCATATTATCTCACCTTGCCCAACTCCTCCCAGGTCCTCCCTACCTCCCTACTCTTTTCCTTTCTTTTTATTTTTTCCTTTTGGAAAGCTGCAGTAGCCCTCCCAGCTGCAATGGCTAGAAGGCATTAAATTGAGCATCCAAGATTAATTCCCTGGCAGGTCAAGAGGAGAGCAGCGTGTAGCCCATCCTACCTTCGTGTCCCTTCATAATGGCTTCAGCACAGTGTGAAAAGGAAAACAGTTGTGACAGGGGCTGTAATGGATGAGCTGGGTGGACAGGTCCCCCTGAAGTTCATCCTTTCTGTAGTGTGCTCAGCAGTGAAGGGGAAGGTAGCTTTTGAGGGCCTCACAGACCTGTGGAATAAAGCCTCTTTCTGGAGTGTGGAAGGATCCTAAGTAAATACACTATGAATGATGGTGCCAGTGATGCCAGAGAAGTAAAAATAAATGAAGTGTGCTTAGTAAAGTTTGAGCAGAGGAACACCTGCTGTTAGAGCCCTGTCTGTCCTCTCCATGCCTCCCATTGTTCACAGACAGGGACAAGCCATTCCAATACAAGCAGCTTTAATATCTAATAATTATTTGGAGACTATAATATCATAATTATCAAAGATAGAAAATTAACATTTTCCCCCACAGAACAATATATCTCAATTTTTTCCTATATTGAAAGCTTACAGACTCACATTTGATTTAGTACTCAAGCTGTCTTTCCCATTTTATGGAATTCTAAATTAAAATGGGACGTTTTACTGTTCTGGCACAAATCCCCAAATTTCAGAGATACAGACAGACAAGAAAAAAGGAATGCAGCGTCCTGTTTGCCCACATAAGTTGTACTCAACCTTGAAATAAACTGCCCCAAAGAAAATTAGCATGCACAGGTTTTTATTCCTTGGTGGTCAGTAATGATGAATCTGTCTATGTATATTTAATGTTTATGAGTAGCGACTACAAGGAGGGGCACAGACCTTTATGATAGAGTGTCCCACATAACCTCTTTCCAGCCCTTCCCACAAAGCCCTACTTTTCTCTCCCTAGTCTCGAGAGATCGCTTCTGTAGGATATTTACTTTTCCCAATGAGTAAGAAAACACAGCACTTTTCTTTCTGTGCTGGAATCTGTCTGAATGACAAGTTTCCATTCTTTCTGGGCTGAATAATATTCCATTAGTAGATTTCTGATTTTCTATTAACAAGTACTTAGGTTGACTCCATCTCACAGTTACTGTGAATGGAGCTACACCAAACAGGTATACCTCGGATGTAGTGATTTGATTGGCTGTCAGATGTACAGTTGTAGTACTGCTGTGTAATTGATAGTTCTAGTTTGGGGTGTTCAGAAGCATCTCCCCGCTTCCCTCCACAGTGGTTCTACTCATTTATTTTTTCGGCCACAGTGTGCTTCTTTGAAACCTTGCCTAATTTCATTAATATCATCTTCTTTATGTCAACCAATCTAACTGGGGAGATTATTCCACACGTTCTTTTGGTTTTCATTTCTCTAATTAGTGGTACTGGGCATTTTATATTTTATAGCCATTTAAATCTGCCTGTCTATTTATTTAATGTACATGTGTATTTTGTCTGCACATATTATCTCTATGAACCACATGCATGCCTGGTCCCCATAGAGAGTAGAAGAGGGTATTAGATCTCATGGGATTGCAGCTATAGACAGTTGTGACCCACCCTGTGTGTAATGGGAATTAAACCTGGGTCCTCTGCTCTAAACTGCTCAGCCATTTCTCCTGACCTAGTCATATTTCCTCCAGGAATATGTATTGATATCATTTGCCCATTTTTGCCTTGTATTACCTTGGATAACTCCTATCTTAATATGATATTATTATTATTATTCAATTTTTCTGCATTTAGTTTGCTGTTATATTTGAAGGTTTAGAGTATATTCATAAATGATATTCAACTATAGTGCTCATACATATTCAAACAGGTTGTTATTAAATTTCTTGAGTTTCCTTTGTTTTCTGGATACTACTGTATTGCCAGATGAATAATCTAAGACCATTCTCCACCCCAGCTCTGTGATCATTGTCTCTCACGTGCTGTAGAACCTTCACAGGTGATGTCCTCTATTGTGCTAATTTTTATTTTTGCTCTCTGTGCAGTTGGGGAAATTCTAGCCAAAACAAAAGAAAAAAAACTTTTCCTAAACCAATGTCTTAAATGTCTCCCATATATTTTCTTGTGTTAATTTCATAATTACGTTTAGATATTTGATCCAGTTTTGAGTTTTTCTTTATAAATGATGAGACATATGGGTCTAGTATCACTCTTCTACATATGAATATTCAGTTTCCCAAGCACCATTTATTGAAGAGCTTGTTTTCTCTAAGTATGTTTTGAAGACTTTGATTTAAAAAAAATCAACTGCTTGTACACATGCACGAGAGAGAGAGAGAGAGAGAGAGAGAGAGAGAGAGAGAGAGAGAGAGTTTGCTTAATTTCTATACCCTCTATTTTCTTCCAATAGTTTTTATTCAGTATCATGCTATTTGGCCTACTGTGGCTTTGCAGTATACTTTTAAAGTAAAATATTTGCTTCTAGGCTTTTTCCTCATCATCTTTCTCTCTCTCCTTCTATACTCCTGCTTCATTGTGCTTTTTCTTTACTAAATCCTTCCCTAAGAATAGAATTCCTTTAATAGAATTCCATGGACATTCTGCAGGCAGCTGCAGCCTGGGTATGTGAAAGTCCAATAGAAATACCCTCACCCCCACCACATTTCAGAAAAACTGTTCCTTTTATTATGAGTAAATTTTTTGGTTTTAACTTGTGCAGAATCTCTAATGGAGTTGCTCTACTTTAGTCTGTACTATAAGTTCTCAACATCATAATAACAGAAAAAGTTTACTGAGAAAAATAATCTTATTGAGGTTCAAATTAACATGGTTATATTAGTCAGGGTTCTATCTCTCTCTCTCTCTCTCTCTCTCTATATATATATATATATATATATATATATATATACATAATTTATTAGAATGACTTACAGACTGCAGTCCAGCTAATCCAATAATGGCTAGCTACAAATGGAAAGTTTAAGAATCCAGTAGTTTCTTAGTCCATGAGGCTGGATGTCTCAACTGGTCTTCCATAGATGCTAGAATCTTGAAGAAGTAGTCTTCAACACCAATGAAGGAACGTATGTTCTGACAAGGTAGAGGCAAACAGGCAAAGATCAAAAGCTTCCTTGTTCTATGACCTTATATAGACATCTAGAAGAAGGTATGCCCCATATTAAATGTGTCTCTTTTCTCCTCAAGATCTAAATTAAAGACCTGTGATTAGCTTTAAGATCCAGATCAAAGGTGTGTGTCTTCCTATTCTAAAGTCCAGACTAGAAGTGCATGAACTTACTTCAAACCATGCAGAAATTTCTCCTGGCTGTGCCCTCTATTTCTGAATTGTAGTTCATTTCAAATGTAGTCAAGTTGACAACCACAAACAGTCATCACAGCGGTAGTAGATAAATAATGAGGGATCCTCTGAGTTGAGATTGAATACAGAACTACAACAAAATCTCATTCCTTTCCTCACAAAAGCAGAGTGGAGATTGTCCCAGAGTTCTGGCAAAAAGGGAGGTGCTCATTTTTCATTGCAGTTGAATTTCAGTAGTCACCTTCTGCTGTCATTGTGACACTGCTTCTGATGCTCAAATCATAGACTAAACTCCTCACAGCTGTAATGAGCAAGGCAACCACTCATATGTTCAGCCATGCTTCTATTAATTGCCACAGCCTCTGGGTGATGTGGCAATGGGCATATGAATAGAGCAATATGAAAACTCACATATGTACACACAGAGACTCACACATGCACAGGACAACAGACTTTGTATGAAAACCCTTCTTTGATGGTTGTTTGGGTTTGTTTAATACACTAGATGTAAATTGAAAGGTTTAATACTTCTCCACATAGTACCTTTATCTGTGAAGCAATGCCAAACATTACCCCAGTACGAGTAAGTATTAGAAACTTTCTACATCTATTTTCTGATGTAGATTTTGATGTTGGTTTTTTAAAAATCAATTCAGGAGTCATAGATAGGAAAGACAAGACTGATTGCCCTCAGTAGGAATATCAGAAGATCAGAGGAGAACTCTTCCTGGTGTGTGACTATTTGATCACTTTAATGTCAGCAGAAGGAAAGATGTGGTAGCCTTAGAATTGTGTTGATTATTATTTATCTGGGAGGTCGTGCATCATTTTTATAGTGAATATGTTTCAGTAATATTGCATTCTTCATAAAAAAGTCCTAGCATAGCACTGCTCTGATGACTACCTACCTTACTGGATCACTTCTGTTTCACCACCAACTCTTGTTGTTCCATAGTATTGTTTTCCCCCATATCTATAGGTTCATCCATGATTCCTCATCTATAGATTCAGGTAACCCCAAGCAAAAATAGTAAGGGAAAGAGGTATTATGTGGGTCTATATATACTATAGAGTCTGGCTGGTGATTATTTACTCTAAACTGAATACATAGACAGTTCTCTGTGTTATTCTGTAAATAATACAATATAAAATCTAAGTATCTACATTGTGTTGGGTCATACAAGTAATCCAGAAGTGATTTAAAGACAACTGGAAGAGGTGTGAAAGCGTGTCCTGTGATGGGTAATGTCAACTTGATAAAAGCTAGAATCACCTAGGAAACAAGCTTCTTGGCATGCCTATGAGGGATGATTTAGTTTAGGTTAATTGAGGTAAGAAGCCCTACTCCATGTGGGTGTACCATCCCATGGATTAGGATCCAGAACTAAATAACTAGGAGAACGAGAGTGAATCATGAATATATCACATTTCTCTCTGCTTCCTGACTGCAGATGCAGTGTGAACAGCTACCATGATCCCCTGACTTCTGTGAAATGATGGGCTACACCTTTGAACTATGAGCCAAAATATAACCATCTTTCCTTAATTTGATTTTGTCACAACAAGTCAAGGAACTAATACATATGTAGAGCCGTTGTATTTTATACAGGGCTTAAGGATCTATAGATTATGTTTTAGAAGGTAAAGCTTAGAACCAGGCACACAAAAATATTGAGGGAGACTGTATATTTTGTTTTATAGCTAAATAATATTCCATTTGTATAAACATAGTATAATTCTTTTGTTCATTCACACCTTAGTAGCTGGATACTTGATTGTATTTACTTTGGCTATCTTAAGTAGTTCTGCAGTATTTATGTAACTTCTATGAATGTACTTTTAAAATTCTTTCAGTAGTATACTTATGAAAAGAATTGTTCATTCGTGTGGCAGTTCTGTGCTTCACATTTTGAAAGATATTCATACATTTCCAAAACAACTACATACTTTCACATTCTTGTTGGCAATACACCCGGCCCTGATGTCTCTGTAGCATTTCAGCTACATTCATTATTGTCCATGTCTGTGACTATGTCTATCATAGTGACATCTTGGTGTGATTTTAATTTGTACTTCCAAAATGACTAGTGATCTTGGTCCTTTCTTCATGTACGTTTTGCTATTTGTGTATCTGCTTGGGAGAAATGTCCTTTCAAATATTGATATATTTTTCACCGGGTTTGTTTACCCTCTTGCTGAATTATGAGAGTTCTTTGTGCATTATGAATTAAGCTCTCTTACCAGATAGAGTCATTCCTAGGTATGTGGTGAAAGCTGCTTCTGGGATTGACACCCTGCAGATTTCACAGTTCACAGATGCCTGATTCTGTATGTGAAATGATGGTGTTTGCACATAAGCTTTGCAAATCCTCCTGCATAATTGAATTCATCTCTCCATTATTTACAATGCCTAACACAGTGCAAATGCTGTGTAAATAGTATACTTTATTTTTATGCAATAATAACCAACAGAAGTATGTTTGTGTTCAGTACTAATGCAATCATCATAGACCTAACTGAAAAGTACATAGTGCAGCTGCACAGATAATACAACTTCACAGGCCTTTATACAACTGCATAGGAGATAGTAAAACTACATGGGATATTATACAACTGCACAGGAAATAGTAAAACTACATAGGCTATAACACAATCTCAAATTATATAATAAACTACATAGGATATGATAGAACCTCATAGGCTATAATACAACTGCACAGGATGCTATATAACTGCATAAGACATTTTACACAATGATATAGCATATAATACAACTGCATAGGACACAGTGCAACTCTCCATATAGCTGTGTAGAATACCCAACAGCTGCATAGGCTATAATACAATTTCATGAGATACAGTACAACTAAACAGGATATAGTACAACTGCATGGGGTATTGTACAACAGCATAGGGTATCATACAACTTCATAGGTTATGGCACACCTATAAATTATGTTGTACCCCTGCATAGGCTATAGAACAATAGCGTAGAGTATAGTATAACAGCATAGAGTATGGTACAACTCTATGGTATATTATATAAAATTGACTTAATCCAAGATATGAAACCCTGGCTGTGAAGGTAAAATGAATGTGATTTGCAAATTTGGGATTTAGAAGAAATGTTTTAACTGTCTTTATCTTCTTTCCTCCAAGATCTACCTGCACTTCCCATATCTACCAAATTTTATGTCTTCTTTGTGTTTGAAGTCTATTAAGTCCCATTGGTTCTGTCCACAGACCCCTGGATATGTGGCCTTCACTGGAATGTGGTCAACCCACCAGGAGTCACACCCTTAAAGAAAACTGGCTCTCTCGCTTCCAGCAGCTGTCAATTACCAATAGCTCTTAGCTAGGGTAGGGAGACTTTGTGCCCATCTTCCCTCTTCATACTGTAAAATTTACTGGATTGAAGCAAAGGTATCGTGCATTCAGTCTCAACTACTGTGAATTCCTGTGTGCAAATGCACTGTGGTGTCCAGAAAACACCATTCCTTATAACCACTCATGGCCTTTAAATCTTAGAATACCCTCATTTGCAACAACCCCTGAGGCTTGGGGAGGGTAAATGTGTCATACAGATGTTCTATTTAGGGCTAAACATTTCTCATTCTCCTATTCTCTACACTTAACCAGTTTTGAGTTTCTGTGTTACTTACCATCTACTCTAAAAAGAAGTTTCTTTGATGAAGACTGAATGATGCACTAACTTAGGAGAATAATAGTAGTAGATTGTCCCCTAGGGCATATAACCTGTCTAGTCACAGGTTCTTAGCCAAAGAAAGGATGCCAGGTATGGGTTTCAAACCGTACAATGGGCCTTAAATCTAATCAGAAAGTGGTTGGATACTCCAATGATGTCCATTCACTAGTGGGTATGTCATTATTGTAGTTCACAGTATTAACAATTTGGCAAGACTGGTGATTTTGTTTTTCTTCTGGCAGCATGTGTAGCATGTGGTGGTTTGAATAGGTCTGACCTCCATAGACTCATGTATTTAAATGTTTGGCCATAGGAAGTGGTGCTATTAGGAGGAGTGGCCTTGTTGGAGGAAGAGTGTTACTGTGGAGGCAGGCTTTGAGGTTTTATATACTCAAGCTATACCCAGTGTGGGACACAGTCTCCTGCTGATGTAGAATTCTCAGCTCCTTCTCCAGCACCATGTCTGCCTGAACACTGCCATGTCCTGCCATTATGATAATGGACTAAAGCTATGAAACTACCAGCTAACTCCAATAAAATGTTTTCCTTTATAAGAGTTTCCATGGTCATGGTGTCTCTTCACAGCAATAGAAACCCTAACTAAGACATAGTATCTCCCAGCACTATGAAAGTTGCAAATAGGAGTGTAGTTTCAAGTTCAGTAGAAGCTTGATTTCTCCATGTTCTATAACTCAAATATGTGGTTTCTTCAGCAATAGGTTCTCAATGTCTGTAACCAGGAACATTGAAAATAATCTGTAATCATTAGGGTATATGAAACCTCACTGGCCAACAATCCAAAAGGTAATGAATGCATTATATTTTATTTGTTATCCTGTGGAATGTAGTAGAAGCATTTCTATCCCAATATGCTAACACAATCTAAACTATATGTGGATATGTATATATTTTAGGAAGCTTCTACAGTAGTAGGTTTCCATATAATCTTTTTGAAATGTCTTTAGTGTTAGTTATGCTCCCTGTATTTCTTTCTTTACCCTGATGTACTATCCCTTAATTCATTTAACCCACCCCCATTAGCCATATATATTACTGTATTCTACTTCCCCTCCCTAGAAATTCCCCCATGTTTCCTTACTAATTTCCTGTTTACTGTGGGTATTCAAAATGGGATGCACATATTTGAAAACTCAAAGACTCACAAACGAAAAAATGCAATTTGGTCTTTCTGTGTCTGGGCTACGTTATTAAGAATGATGGTTTCCTGTTTCCTTCATTTACCTTCAAATTGCACAATTTCATTTTTCTTAAAAACTGAGTGATAGTGAATTGTGTTAATGTACCGCACTTTAATTGTCCATTCATCAGTTTGTGCATATCTAGGCTGCTTCCATTTCTAGCCATTGTGAATAGAGTAGCAATGAACATAAATAAGCAAGTGTCTCTGCAGTAAGATGTAGGGTCATGTGGGTACATCGTCAAAAGTGATATAGTTGGGTCATGTGGTAGATCTATTTCTAGCATTCGAAAGAACCTCCACAATTACCCCCATAGTAACTATGCCAGTTTTCGTACCCAGTAGTAGTGAAATGCACCTCTTTCTGCATATCCATGTCAGTCTTTATTTCTATTTGATTTTTTTGTTCTTGGTTTTTTTTTGTTTGTTTGTTCGCTTGCTTTTAGCTATTCTGACCAAGGTAAGATGAAATCACAAAATAATTTTAATTTATTTTCCCTGATAGATGGCTAGGGATATTGAACATTTTTTAAAAATGATTTTTAGCCATCTGTATTTATTTGTTAGAGAAAATTCTGCTTAGTTCTATTCCCCCTTTTAATTGTACTATTGTTTTCTTGATGCTTAGGAACTATGGAATAACCCTTTTTATGATGTGAATATATGTTGCTCTCATTGGTTGATAATAAAAGCAGTTTGACCAGTAGCCAGGCAGAATAAGGTTAAGTGCAGCAATCAAACTGAGAACTCAGTTGAGGAGGAATGGAGTCTGGGAGAAGTCAGTGAGCCTTCAGACCAGCAAGATGTACTAGACCATAGGTAAAGCCACAAGCTATATAGGAGTATATAGAGTAATAGAAATGGGCTAATTTAAAACTAGGAGCTAGTTACTAATAAGCCTAAGCTATAGGCCAAATAGTTTGTAGTTAATATTAAGTCTCTGAATGATTATTTAGAAGTGGCTGCAGGACTGAATGGGTCAGAAAGAGCTTCTTAGGTTTTTTATTTTAATTAGAAAGAAGATTATTTTACATATTAATCCCAGGTCCCTCTCCCTCCCCTCCTCCTCTGCCCCCCCAAATAATACCCTACCTATCCCATACCCTATCTGTGCCCCAGGGAGGGTGAGGCCTTCCATAGGGGGGGTCTTAAGTTTCTGTCATATCCTTTGGAATAGGGTCTAAGCCAACCCCCTTGTGTCTCGGCTCAGGGAGTATCCCTCCATGTGGGATGGGCTCCCAGAGTCCATTCCTATGCTAGGGATAAGTACTCATCCACTACAAGGGGCCCCATAGATTTCCAAGGTCTCCTCACTGACACCCACATTCAGGGGGTCTGAATAAGTCCCATGCTGGTTTCCTAGCTATCAGTCTGGGGACCAAGTGCTCTCCCTTGTTCAGGTCAGCTGATTCTGTGGGTTTCACCAGGCTGGTATGGACCCCTATGCTCATCAGTCCTCCTTCTCTGCAACTGGATTTCAGCTCAGTTCATGGTTTAGCTATGGGTGTCTGCCTCTACTTCCACCAGCTGCTGGATGAAGGCTATATGATGGCTATACAATGAATTAGTCATCAATCTCATTATCAAAAGAGGGCATTTAAAGTAGCCTCTCTGTTGCTTATATTGTTAGTTGGTGTCAATCTTTGTAACTCTCCAGACATTTCCCTAGGGCCAGATTTCTCTTTAAACCTATAATGTCTCCCTCTATTATATTATCTCTTATCTTGCTCTCTTCTTTAATTCTTTGTCTATTATAGATACTAACCCTTTGCCAAATATATAGCTGGTAAAGATTGTTTCTAATCTGTAGTCTGCCTCTTCACTCAAATATTGGAAGTTTTTTTTGTTTGTTTCATGAGGTCTTGTTTATTAAATTTTGGTCTTATTGTCTGAGCTATTAGAGCCCTGTATAGAGAGTCTTTTTTTTTTTCTGTGCCAGTGTGTGTAAGTATATTCCTTACTTTCTCTTTCTCCTCTATCAAATTCAGGGGTTCAGATCTGATGTTGAGCTCTCTGATCCATTTGTAGTTGAGTTTTGTGCAGGGTGAGAGATATGGATCAAGCTTCACTCTTTTACAGGTAGCTATCCAGTTGGACCAGCATCCTTTGGTTGAATGTGCTGTCTTTTAGCCAATGTGTGTTATTGGCCTTTTTTAAATTAAAAATCAGGTGTCAGTAGGAGTGTAGGTTTATTTATAAATCTCCATTGCTTTTCCATTGCTCAAAGAGTCTGTTTTCATGCCAGTAATAAGCTGGTTTAATTACTGTTGCTCTCTAGTATAACTTCAAATCTATGACAGCGATACCACTAATTCTTTTATTATTCAGGATTGTTTTGATTATTCTGGGTCTTTTGTGGTTCCAAATGAAATTTAAGCTTATTTTTTCAATTTCTGTAAAGTACTGCTTTGGAATTTTCATTGAGATAGCATTGAATTTATAATTTCTTTTGGTGGGATGGCTACTTTCATAATATTAATCCTACCATAATATGACCATGGTAAGTCTTTCAGTCTTCTGGTATCTTCCTTGTTTATTTTTCTGTGTCTTAATGTTTTAATTATACAAGTATTTTACTTCCTTAATTACTTTTATTCCAATATTTTGAGGCTTTTGTGAATGCAATTATTTCCTTGGTTTCTTTCTTGGTATATCTATCATTTGTATATAGAAAGGATACTAATTTTTGTATGTTAAATTTTTATTCTGATGATTTGATAAATGTGTTTATTGCCTGTAAGAAGTTTCTGGTGGAGTCTTTAGGACCTTTTACAGATGGAATTATATCATCTGCAAACAAAGATCCTTTGACTTCTTCCTTTCCAATCTGTATTCTCTTTTTCTCTTTCACTTGCCTCATTACTTTAGCTAACATTACCAGTACTATGTTAAATAGGTATGAGGAAAGTGAGCATCTTCGTCTTGCTCCTCACTTTAGAGGAAATGTTTTTAGTTTTTCTCTGTTTAACAAGATGTTAACTTTTTTGTGTGTTGAAACGTGTCCCCTGTACTACCAGACTAAGTCTTCCATCTTGATGATTTGGGAATACACTTAAATGTTTGTTGTTGAATTTCATCAAAGGACTTTTCTAAAACTAATGAGTGTGGTTTCTTTATGTACTGGCATATAGACATCCCTGCATCTATGGGAGAAAGCCAAATTGATCATGTTGGATACTTTTACTAATGTATTTGGTTTGCAAGTATTTCGTTGAAAATAGTTTCAGTCACGTTCATCAAAGATATTGGCCTAAAACTTTCTCTTTTTGTTAGATCTTTTTCTGTTTTTTATATAAAGGTTATAATGACTTAAGAAAAAGAATTTGGAAGTGTCCTTCAATATTCTATGCTTTTTGTTCTTCTTTGATAGTCTAATAGAATTCTGCAGTGAATCCATCTGTTCCTGGGCCTTTTTAGGTTGGGAGATTTTAATTACTGCTTCTATCTCATTGAATGTCATATGAAATAGCTAATTTCATCTTGATTTAGTTTAGGTAGGCCATATTTATCTAGAAATTCATCCATTTCTTTGTTTTTCCAATTTAGAGGAATGTAGATATTTTAAATATGACCTTATACTTCTCTGAATTATCTGAGTGTCTGTTGTAATGTCTCCCTTTTTTTGCCTAAATTTTAAAATTTGGATCCTCTCCTTGTGTCTTTTTGATAATTTGGCTAATTATTTGTTATATTTTAACAGATAGTTTTCATGGGCACAATAGTTTGGGTTGACAGTTGCAGTCATTTCCTGACTTGGAGGTTCCTTCTGGCTTTAAAGTTTTCTGTTGAGTAACCAGATATTAGTCTAATAGGTCTGCATTTATAAGTGACTTGACCTTTCTACATTGCAGTTTTCAAAGCCCCTTCTTTGTTCTGTGCTTTTAATGATTTAACTAAAATATGTCATGGAGAATTCCTTTTCTGTTCTATTTATCACAGAACAGGCATCACTTTCTCTATGTTTAGGATTTGTATTTTCTTTGATTTTAGTGAATCTGCTTTCTTTTTCTTCTTCTCCTCATTCTATGTCCATAATTTGAAGTTAGGTCTTTTAATAGGGTCCCCAAACTTCCCCATGTTCCATTCAATTATTTTTTTTAATTTCTTGTTGACCTTTACTTAGTGATCCAATTCTTTTATGTGGTCTTCCATCCCTGCCTCTGTGTTTTAGACATGGGCTATTACGTTTTGGTAAGGCTTTCCTTGAGATTTTTAGTGAGTTCACTGAGTTTCTCATTTCCAGCATTTTTTCAGTAAGTAAGTAAAATTCAGTAAGAATTTTGTTTAAAATCTCAAAATGCATTTCATTGACTTTTTTTTCTGAGTTATTTGACTATGTTTATAATCATTATTTTGAAAGTTCTATGTCATTTTCTACTAGGTGCCATTACTATGGGGTTTGCATTTCTGGGAAGTGACATGTTATTTTGGATTGTTGTGTTGTTTTTATTTCTGTGTTGAAATCTGTTCATCTGGAGTTAGTTTTTTGTTTTGTTTTGTTTTTCTTCCTTTTTTGTTCAAGCCACCTTTCTTATTTGAACAGATATGTTTATACTGTTCATGGTGGAGCTAATTCATAAACAGATTGGGATATCTGACATGGCCCGGCTTGTCTCAGTCCCAAACCACAGAAGCCACAAGGTCCAGCCTGAGTGGGGGAGCAAGGACTTGTAGGTTCCTAGCAACCCAATGGTGATAAAGACCAGACACAGGCATCTTGTCATCTTTGGAGAGCTCTCAGTTCCATGTTGCAAACTGGAGTCTCCCATTTATTCCAGCATTTTTCTCAACTGCTTTCTGTTTTTTTCTTCCATTTTTTATTTGAATTAGAAACAAGATTGTTTTACATGTCAATCCCTGTTCCCTCTCCCTCCCCTCCTCCTCTCCCACCCCCTAACTAAAAACATATATATATGTGGTTTTATATATATTTATATATATATATGTAAATATATATATATATATATATATATATATGTAAATATATATATATCATACACTTTCTGCTCACCAGGGAGGGTGAGGCTTTCCATAGGGGGTCTTCAGAGTATGTCATATCCTTTGGGATACAGCCTAGCCCCACCCCCATGTGTCTTGGCTCAGGGAGTATCCCTCTATGTGGGATGGGCTCCCAAAGTCCACACCTATGCTAGGGATAAGTACTGATCTACTGCAGGAGGCCCCATGGATTTCCAAGGTCTCCTCACTAATACCCACATTCGTGGAGTCTGGATCAGTCCCATGCTGGTTTCCCAGCTATCAGTCTGGGGACCAAGAGCTCTCCCTTGCTCAGGTCAGCTGTTTCTGTGGGTTTCACCAGCTTGGTCTGGACCCCTTTGCTCTTCACTCGTCCTTCTCTGCAGCTGGATTCCAGTTCAGTTCAGTGATTAGTTGTGGGTGTCTGCTTCTACTTCCACCACCTGCAGGATGAAGACTATAGGATGGCGTATAAGTCAGTCTCATTATCAGGGGAGGGCATTTAAGGTAGCCTCTCCTGTGTTGCTTAGATTGTTAGCCTCAACTGCTTTCTAACCATTCCCATGTGATAGCAGAGACCATTCCTCTCACTAGACCCTATCAGCATCTACCTCTAAAACAGTCTCTCCTCAAGTAGACCTCAACCTCCGCCCTGGTACAGGCCTATTCAAATGCTTAGGTCTGTGAAGATGCAAAAATAGATGTTCTCCACTGAGGCTATGCCATTCAGGGGCAAATCAGCTAACATCTGCAATACAATGGATACTAGAGTTCCCAGATACTGGAACCTGAGGTCTGGTCCCTGAGAAATTCTCTACTAGAATATTATCGGCTCCTGACAGATATCAATTTTCTGTTTGCCTAGTATTTTGCTACACAGTCTCTATCCATGGCTTCTGTTCTCTACTACAGTTTGATGTCATCAGCAGTTTGACCAAGGAGCCTGAGACAAGTTTACCCAGACAGTCTTGAATCTCAGATAGGGCAACTTAAGGGTCCTATTAAGGCAGCTGTTAGGGTCCTGGGTCACTTGTGATGGCTGGAGGGTTCCTGGTGGGGATCAGACCAGAATCTAGAAAGTCTTAGAGGAAGATAGGCAGGATTAAGGAAATAGGTATCCCTGACAAACAGCTGTGGGACTTGGGTAACACTGATAGAATGAAGGAAGCAGAGCAGGAGAGTACTAGTAGCCTGCCTGTCTTTGGTACTTTGTGTCGTAGCTAGAGTGCCCATTATCCATCTGAGCTAAAATTTGGACAATCCCTGAGGGAGGGGAACAGGACTATTTTTACTTTCTGATGATGTTATTTCAAACACAAAAACATTACAGATTTGATAAAAATCCAGTTGACTTTTATTTTTAGCGCCATTGCCTAATCTATAGCCACAAAAATTACCTCTATTTTCTCCTGACATTTTTTTCTAATACATACTTTTATTTTTCAGATTCTGATTATCTGGAATTAATTTTTTCATATGATGTGAAATTTTATTCTCTTGTATGTGAGTATCTGCTTGCCTCTGCGTACTGAAAACATGATAAAGGCACTTTAAATGGATTTCTGTGTCTTATCAGAGTCAATAAAACATAAAGCAAGTGCTGATTTCCCTGCATGTCTTTTATCCAAGACTGCTTCTTTGGCTCTTTATGGGTCTTTATAGTTCTACATGAATTTTAGTATTATCTTGCTAATTTATGCAACAAAAAAGCAGCCAGGATTTTGAAAAGAGTTATACTGAATCTATCATTTGAAAGTTATTGTCATCTTGTGTTAATATTCCAGTCTTGCATTGTGGAGTTATCTTTCAGTTCTTGTTGAGATGTCCTTAAATATCATCTTTACAGAACTATTTGGGTTTATCATGTTTAAGTTTTATATTTATTTTGTTAAGTTTATCCCAAAGTGAATGGTGTTTTCTTTTGTAATCTGGGTTGTTTTGTTTTTTAAAATTCATTTAAGAATTATCTTTGTCAAGTTGTAGGATACAACTGATTTGCATGTACTGATCTTCTATTTGGCAGCCCTGCTGAACTCCCTAGTTATACCTGGTAATTCTCTTGGGTCCCAGAGAGAGAGGAGGGGGAATGGGAGGGAAGATGGAAGAGGGAAGGCAAGGGTAGAGTAGAGATCCCATCCCTCTTTTCCAAGAGAACAATCATATCTTGTCTAATTGATAGAAGCCCTGGATCTCCTCTCTAGCTGAGCAGCTTTCATTTGGCCTTTTCTCAGTTACTACACTCCATGTAGTAAAGCCAGATGAGCAATCTCCATGAATGGGTGAGCAATATGCACTCTCTCCCTCTCTGTACTAATGTGTCTGCCTGCTACAATGTGCCTAAGCCAAGCAGAGCTCTCTCTGTACTTAGTATTCCAGAGTCCAGAGGGCAAGCAACAGCAAAAGGTGAGAAGTTCTGTGATCCCATCCACCTCATTCCTAATGTTCCTTCTGGACTTCCTAGCATCAATACCACTGGTGCTGTAAGTGGGGACACTCTGATCCGCTTCTGGGTTTTCTATTCATCATCAGGACCTAGCAGAAGTGCGACCTCTTCCCTTGGCTTGTCTTAGTAGTTCCCACAGCCATCACTGCTGAGGATGCCAGCAGCATGGTGGCTCAAAACCATTTGTTACTCCAGATCCAGGGTATCTGAGTCCTTCTTGTGGCCTTCAGGAGCACCAGGATCAAGGGTTCTAAACTAGTCTTTAATTACTTATTGTCATCGTGTGTTAGTCTCATTTTTGAATGAAGTATGCTATGTTCATCATTGTTTGAAATCAACTGATACAGACTTCTAAGAGCCAATCAGTAATGCCTGTTGCACAATGTGCTCTCAGGATACACTAATCTCCTGGTAATACTCCGACTAACCTAAAGAGATTGACCAAGTGGTCACATCTGCTGACCCTGTTGTAGTTTAATTCACCATTTGAGGAATTACCACTTATTTCTGTGCCCAGGAAGGAGGACAAGGCTAGTTAGTCTTCTCAGACAAAATTCCCACCACCCTCCTGCACACTATCGTAAAGACAAATACAAATTGTCTTTAAAGGTTAGGCCATGGGTACTTGGTTGGTTTTCAGACTACAGAGTGAGTACTTAGCAAATCCATGCATCTGAGCAATAAGCAATAACTGAAGATCAGAGAGCACCCTGCAGCCTGGGTGCTTAGTCTGGGTAATATGGAGGTTACAGAACATAGTACATCTGAGCAGTGTGCAGCACTAGGGATCAGAGGGTGCTCTGTGTGGAAAACAGCACACCTCACACAGTGAGCATCACTATGAATTCTTCATAGGGCTCAGTTATTGTCTTCTACATGTCATTTTTGTTCATCTCCTCCTCTGCCTTCCCTCAGAAAGGGTACAATTACAAATTCACAAAACAATTGAACTTGGAGTTTGAAGCAGTGTTTCACCCTTGGCAACCAGAATCTTTAATTGTTATACAGCTTGTGAGTAAAAATAAAAGCCAGCCCCTTATCTGATGAGCACAATTTAGTGCTTTCCGTGCAGGGCTCTCAAATACAATGTGGATGAAAAGACCCCAGAAGCCTTGATTCTGGATTCAGACTTTACATCATAGTAAAATGGCTTAAGCAAAACAGTAATATTTGCTTACTGCTGAGATGCTAAAATACAAGACTAGACCTGTTCTTCCTAGTTATAAAACTTCTGAAAAAAAATGAGAAGTGCTTACTTTAATAGCTTTGCCATTACCAAGTAAAATGTTTGTGAATGCATTCATTAACTTACCTTTATCATGAAAATAAATCTGTATGGTTTGTTTCACATATGTATAACTAAGTCTTCAGTTAGTTTTCTTAATGGTGAATGAAATTTTTATAAAATTGATTTATTTGCAACCAATTCTGTCTAGATGATATAAAATGTCTCCATGTTTCTCAGAAATTTTAGGTGGAAATGGTGTCACATGCTGAAAAAAAAAAAACTCTCTAATAGCCTTAATTTCTTCCAGTGTGTGTCAGTTTGAACACCAGGTTGTGTGGTTACTGTTCAGAATTATTCATGAGTTGTGCACCTGCCATTTCATGGTGATAGAAGCAAAATAAGCAATGCTGGAAAATTCCTTTGTGTCATCAAGAAACATTCAGAGATGGTGCAGTGACTAAGCGCACATGCTGCTCTTGCAGAGGATCTGAGTTCAGATCCCAGACATGCCAGGTGGCCCACAGCCACGTATTACTCCAGTTCCAAGGATCTGACATACCCTTCTGGCTTCTGCAGGGACTCACACATACGTGGAATGCATGTCCACACAGAGATATAAATAAAAATAAATAATAAATGAAAAAAATTATCCAGTCTGAATGGGAGAGATGGCTTATAGACACACAGGCATCTGTGGATCGCTTTCACCCTGTCTCCTGTTGCTCCCTCCATCCAGATAGTCCATTTAAACTCTGCTCTTCCACCTTGTGACAATAATCCCTTGGGATATTGGAAAAGCTATTAAGGGAATTTGTATAGCCAAGAAGTAAAATTTAATGAACCAAGAAGTTGATCAAAGAGGGAGATCCCTTCCAGGATGTCCTTGTTATTTTCAAGTTCATGTGGAATAAACAGTAAGTACACTGTGCTAGAAGGCACTTGTAGTCAACATAGAATGATGGTTTCTGAAACAATTAAGGTAGAAATGATAGCAAAAAAATTACAGACACACTTAGAGGGGAACCATAAATAAAGATTTTGTCACATGATGAATAGCACAGGACACACATAGAAAAATTAAGCCTACTTAGCTCCAAACTACATATTCTTGTGAAACTATGCACCAAAATGGAAGATGTCAAATATGGAAAAATAAGAGTATCCAGAAGGGAAGACAAAGGCTGGCCCAAACGACGTGGTTTTGAGGGGTCTCCAGTGGTAGTCTGTAGAGCTGTCTCAGCCTTTTCTCGTAAAACATCATCATGAAGGGCTTGGAAGAGGGCTTTGGTTCAGGCTCGACATGCTTGCCCAGCACATCGTAAAACTAGCAGACGATTCTAAAAGTTCTTGACGGCCTGGAAAAAAAGGGCCAAATTTTACCAAGGGAAATGTAAACTGATTAATATAAAACTATGTGCTCATATTAAAAAAAAAATCTGCCCCTAAATGGAATAGGGAATGATGTTAGCAGCAGTATGCATGGAGGTCAGCTGCAAGTTCAGTGTGACTCAGGGCTGTGGCATGTCTGCCTGGTAACTGAATTTGATGCTGAATGCAGATCAAAGGTCATGCTAGGGAATGACACTTGAAGTCATGTCCTGCATTCTGGATACCACGTTTAGGAGAAATGTTGACCACGCCTCTAAGCAGTGTATCCAGCTCAGAGGGGTGAATCCACATGGAAAAGGAGTTGCAAACTGTCTCACAGAGGAACTCAGAAAGAGGCCACTGAGCTCAAACAAGATTCTGAAGCTTCTGAAAGGAGTGGTCTCAGAAAATTATTAGTGACTTCTTTCTGTCTAGGAAGTAGAATCATCCCAGGGGGTCTGAGCTGATGGAAAGTTTAAACACAGGGCTCATATTCTTCTCTCACATGCTGTAGTTGGCCCAAGTCTACTGCTTCCCAGGCTCTGCATGCCCCTATCTTATAGCCCTCCCAGACCAGACCCCCTCACATTCTCCACTAATATTCTCAGACCACTTACGCCTTCCCAATGCTACAAACCCCTTTCTGCACCCTAGTCCTTGACAATACTGTTACTCCCACTCTAGTTCTGAGTGTCTCCATGGCAGCACTGATCAAATATTTGCTCCTAAAGCTGATGGGGTTGCTCAGCATCGGCATCCCCATAGCACTCTCCTCCAACTTAGCAACAGTATCCACCTGTTTGCCCTGTGATGATCCATCTGTGTACCAGTCTCTTTTCAGTTGGAACACCAAGGATTCCTCATTACTGCCTCACTGGGCTGTTAGGCAGAGCCTCCACACTCAGACAGAACGAGTGACTGCAGGTTGAAGAACACCTGGCAGGCCTGTGAAAAAAGGTTGAAAGCAGAAGGTTAAACCCTAGGATGGAGAACTCCCAATGGCCCCAAGCTTACTAATCCAATGCTTTCTCCCGTTTCTGAATAGGGCTCCCCCTGGAGAATTCCAAAACCACTTAAATAAATGATGACATCATTGCAATGAGTAGCTGGTCAGGTTGGAGTGACCCTGTTGGATATTGTCTCTTCTGTGATGTTTACACATTGTTTTGTAGTCACGGTTGTGTGGTGAAGTAGGCAGAACACATGAAAATCTAGGGCAACTTTCATCCCAAGGGAAGGCTCAGGTTATGAGATGACTCTGGTGACCTGATCCAACAAGAGTTTAAGAATAATCAGTACCTATACGACCTACACAAGGGCTGGAGAGATGGCTCAGAAGTTAAGAGTACCAGCTGGCTCTTCCAGAGGTCCTGAGTTCAATTCCCAGCAGCCACATGGTAGCTCACAACCATCCGTTATGAGATCTGCTGCCCTCTTCTGGTGTGCAGATGTACATGGAAGAAGAATGTTGTATACATAATAAATAAATAAAATCTTTAAAAAAAAAAATACCTACACAAGATGGGGAGGGACTCGCAGAGTCCTACCCCTACTGAGGAGGAGCTATCAATTGATGGTAACTGGGGGTGGGGGACAAAGACAGGTGGTTTCTGCTTTTCTTCAGCAATATGGGTCTACCCTCCAGTAGGTTATCCCACACCCAGGCACATAATGGCAGAACTAAATAGATACAGTGGGTACGACAGGGAGAGACAGAGACGGGGGAGGGAAGGAGAGAGGGAGGGAGGGAACATAAAGTCGAGGGAAATGGTAGAAAAGTGGTAGGGAAGGATAGGAAAGTAATTGAAGGGGAGGGAATGGAGCTTGGACTTGATCAAAACATATTATATGAATGTATAAACATTAAATAAAATAGTTTTTAAAATAACCAGCACACAAACTAGCCAGTACACTGAAAGTGCGTGTGCAGTTCTCACCAGCAGAGAACCAGTCTTGAGGGGACATTTGTGTGACATAGTGTTGTGCATCTTGGGGTGTTGTACATCCTGGGGTGGGGGAGCCCCACAGGCTTCCATGGACAAGGAACGTAGCGAATGTGATCATGTTTCTGTTCCATAAACATGCCAGCAACTGTACTGCCTCAAATGACAAGAGTGAGTGCTGCTCCCAAGCAACACCAAACCACTGCAGTAAGGAGCTGGGAGTGAGTAGAGATCCCTGGTGGAGGGAGGACTAACCCACCCACGATGAGCACTCCCTTTCTATATATGGAGTTTCTGCCAACAGCAGCTCTTACAATAGCCTCCCATCAGGCCTTGTGTTTGGAGAGCCATATAAGGGAGCTCCTCTTCCACAGTGAGATATAGTGGAATCTGTCATAGATACTGTGGAAGTCTCCTACACTCCTCCATGCTTCCTGTGTCCAAAGCAAACTTATAAGCTGCATGTTGCAGGCCAGCACTCCCTTATGAAGGACAGACACTCCCAAGTGACAGCCAGGCCCAGCACTGCCCCAAGTACTATATTGACTCATTGCACACTACATTTACTCAAACCTAGGCTTGAGCCAGTAAGGTTTGAGGCTTGTTGGCCATGGGAGCTACCATGCTTTGAATGGTTTATATGTATCCAAATAAATGCTGCTAAGGCAGTTTCTGCATAAAACCACTTTGCTATGTGCATGAGCCAGAGACATCTCCACTGTTTGTGGAAACAGGGCTCCCTCTATCACTGCTCTCTAGCTAAGGCCAGATAGCAGAACCCCATTTCTGGGCCACATCAGGAGGCTATTGTGTCTCAGATACCCACGGGTGGTATCATCCATATGGAGCCAGACTGTCCCCTCCTCCCCTCCTCTGTTTGTTTTTTGGAGCACTTTCCCCCCTTACTCCTTCCCCCATAGTGTGAGTTCATGTGTGGCTGGTTTTCTTGGGCATAAGGCCCAAGCCAGCTTCAGCTTTGTTTGTTGTTTGTACTGACTGCTCTGAGATCAGCCTCTGACACTCTGTGGTCAGCCTTCCCTGGAACAGGAGCCCCTACTGAGCTCCTCTCCTCCCAGATGGAGACAGTGTCCACTTTGCTCACAGAAGAGAAAGCAGAGCACCCAGCCTCATGCTCTAGGAACCACTGTGTTCTGTCTTAACCCAATAAAGAACTTCTAATTAAGAGAACTTTCTGGATTTTTGTTAGCCAACTATAGAAACAGAAGTGAAGCATGTCAGCTGATCAAGATTCCTTCACATGTTATGGTAGTAAACTAAAAGGTTAAACCTCAAAGGGCCAAACAGAATCTCTCCCAATCCAGGAGAAATGAGTGCCCACTAGACTTTCATTTCGGGAACCCCAGGGTCATATCCCGGGAAGAAAACAACTAAGCAAGGTTTTTTCAAAAAATTTAAATAATATAATACAGTATGTTGTAACTTTGTCTTATTGCTATTGTTATTAATCTTTCATTGTACCAAGTTTTGCAAACATCAACCTACTCCCATCCCAGTTGTAGACTTAAGCTACCTGCGGAGGGAAGGGAACCCTGTGCAGAGGGTCACCTGCAACCTCTGGTAGAGCATAGTCATGCTCCCACTGACTGATTATGATGTGCACAGCAGCTAAGTTCTTCTAGCCTGTGTGAAGGCCTGCACTGGTGCTGGCTGGCCATGGGAAAGCTGATTGCTTGCCGGCCCCCACCAGGTTTATCTGCCTGAGTGGAGTGATGGTGGAATCTCTACATTGGCTCTCATAGGCATCTTTTCCCAGAGATACCTCACATGCCACTATCCCTCCAAGTCATGACTTTATCCACATGTTCTGCACACTGCACAGTGAAGCCATCATAACCAATTAGTCTACCTCAGAAAGTATCTTCTTATGCCTGTTAGCTCATCTTCTCAGCCTGGGTTCCCCGAGCATCTGAATGCATAGATGAAGATCTCCCAGGGGCAAAGAACATGGTCCTCACCTTAGTCAACCACTCCCCTCTTCCACTGTACATTTTGTTAGACGGAATCCTCATCTCACTAACAACCTAGACTAGATAGCAGAGAATTGCCTTCCCCTCACATCTATTAGCTGGTTTTTGTCATGCTTGTTGCTGACTCCCACTGTCCTAAGCCACCTTTACCATCATCTCCGGTCACGCTACTTGCTTGAACTCCTTTTCTTTTACCAGCCTTATCAAGTTCACCCCCCCACCATTCTTTCCTAGTAAAGTTTTCTAAGTGCCAAGCAGTCTGCTTCCCTCAGGATTCAAACTCCCCTAGAGATGTCTCGGTTTTCTAGACTAAAGAAAACTTTATATTGTAACAGAACGTGGTCAGTTAACTTCATCTTTTACCTCTCCATTCCTTAGCCTCCAGTCACTAGACCAGTGAACAGGACACTTTTTCATCCAACTGGATTTTTCCTGGAGCACCCCTGAGCAATCATAATCTCAGATACATGCCTGTCAAGTATCTTCAGCATCATACTCCCTCCTTTCCATGTACAAGTTGAGCTCTGTTCTGTTTTGGTTTTCTGTAAATTTAATATCTGAAAAGTTATTTATTTTAGTTTTCTATCTCCGAAAGTTAACTTGACAGTCCCTTTCTGTCACCTTCAAATGAAGTGCTGATCATCGACTCAATCACATCTCCTCACTGTGACTTAATCTTCTGTTCTCTAACTTCATATTTTGGACACATCCTGAGTCCAGGATGACCTTCCTATTTTGAGGCCAGCTGGTCAGAACTTGAATGCCTCCCTGATATGCAGTAGGAAAATTTTCCTAATTCTGGGGCCTAAGACATGTATATGTTTGGGCAGCTGTTTACCTACTTTAAATGTCCCCCTCTGTGTTCATGTAAAACCCTGTCTGTGCCTGCTGCTATCATTCCATGTGCATGTGTGCTGGTCAGTTGACCTGCCTCTTCTTTAACTTCATGAAGATCTCATCATCCTTAATCCCCATTTGAAGAGAAAATTGTCCCTAAGTAAGCATTTAAATAATCTGGATTATCTCAATAACTAGTGGTACCCTAGCATCTCCATAAGAACAAATTCAGAGGAGGGATTAGCTAGCAATCTGTAATTCGTTTTAATGACTGTAATTTGTGAGCATTTTCCTTCAATGTCTACAGAGGACTTCATTATTTTCTCTGTTGCTGCAGCCAGCATTTAATGTCTCCTGTCAGGCATTGTTCAAAGGCCTTTTCATGTAGGAATTTATTTAATTTTATAACAAATTTCTGAGACAAGTATAATTATCACTGGCTACTTCATGAATATGGAAACTGAGGCAGCTGAGATTGAAAAGCCTGCCCAATGTCAGACAGCTTTGTCTACAGGAACTCTGAGTTAACCATGGACATGGACACACTGCCAAAACAAACAGTCCCTCTGCCAACTACACAAATGGGGGGTCATTGTAGTTAATTTCAAATTTTATTTGTTTCTCATGAAACTCAATAGCCTTTAGCTACACGGGTTTAAGAGGAGAACTCAGTGAATTAGCTGGCTCCATCTGAGATTTTTCAAAGAGCTAACTTCTAAGACACATAGGCTGTGGGCTTCAAGCATAGAAATGAGCCTGTGTATTATCTTTCAAAGCCACCTTGGTCTTTGGGAAAATCCTTGGGTCTAATGGTGAATCATCCCATGATCGCTCTGTCAGTTTGATGAGAGTCAGTCTCAGGGGAAGGCCATCGTGCCAGGGAGGAGAGATGGCAGGAAGAAGAGCTTTAAATCTGTGGTTGCTTGCAGTTTTTGCCTTTGATGCTGTCTCTGGGGGCCCGGAGATCGCCTCCTCTCAGTCAACAATTCTATGTCTCCTCCACAGTTCTGAAGGGGGAGAGCCCTTTAAGGCATTTTGTACTGACAAGCCCATTTCTCTCAGGGCCCTAGAATGTAATAGAAGCCATCAAGGGCAAGGGATATTAGGCTGTTCTCTGCAATGGCAGCAGAATTCATAAGTTTTTCAAAGGCTTCCTCCTTCTATCCGCAACTCAGTTATGGGTATGGCAAAGGACTAATATGTGTCTGTGGCTAGTCAGTGCCTGGGTGTTTAGAGGGTGGTACTGCTTATCCCCAAACAACTTTGTTTACAAAGGTGGTGGTGTTTTTCCAGAGCCCATGCTAAACTTTAACCTAGGGAAGTGAGGGAGAGGCCTGAAGGATTGGAAGCTTATATGAACACCCTCATTTACCCTCAGCCTGGAGGTAAGAGGGGAAGGGTTTCTACTAGATAGACACTGAGGGAAAGACCCACCACACTCCCTCAATCCAGGAGGTTGGTGACTGGATATATTGCAAAGAGTAGCAGTGCTGAGAGGGTGGGTTTCCCCATTTTCTATTGTTGGCAACTTTACATACCCTGAATGAGTTAGCTGAATTAGTTTTCTATGATTAACTTAAAATTGCTTTGAAGCCAAATTTAACCTGATTTTACTTCATTTTCTTTCAGTGTGATCCAATGCAAATGTCCTTTTAGCTTTTTAAAACTTGGAAACAAATATACTTATTTGAAACTGTAGAAGCAGCATTAATAGAAACTACTGTTGGTCCATGCTCCACCCACAAAAACAGAATTAACACAAGGTTCTGTCTTCCAGACTTTTCTGTAGGCATGTGTCAATGTACATTCTTCCACAAACTGCAAGCCCTGAGAACACACTTCTCTGTGATGTTTTAGGCATTGGTCTTCTTTCCCCCAATCCAGGTTACATTGACAGTGTCCTCAAGCATAGACGTAGAGCTAGTGTCTTTGCACAAAAGCCCTGAGAGACCCTTGTCTCTCCCAGCATATGAGGACATGATGACAAGATTTGCTGTGCACCAGCAAGCAAGTTCACACCAAACTTGCCAGCACTTTGACTTTGAATGGTGCAGCCTATAAATGCATTAGAGGTTAACTTCTGTTTCTAAGCCACTACTTTTGGCACTTGAGACTAGCAGCCCAAGTGGACTGAGAGACTTTTCAGTAGTTCTATAGAGTTGCACAGCGACAATGGGGTTCTCTCAGGTTGCGTTTGGTTTTCCTCTCCTTGGGAGAAGGGCAAAAGAAATCACCTAATTATTTTCATGGAGTGGATACATAAAAATACGAGTGTACTTTGTAGATATGAAGATATCCACAACTTAATGAAGCAATAAATGTTTGCCCTCCAAAAGACTCATCAAATCCCAGAATTCTCACACCTTCTGTTTCCCCCTTTTCCTATAACAAATATTCACAAGCTTGCTGACTTAAAAACATACATTTTTAAAATTGTTTTAGTGTGTGGGGGGGGGGGATGTGAGCACCCACTTCCTATTGCACATGTGTAGAGATCAGAGAACAGTTTCGGCTGTCTGTCCTTCCCTTTTTCCTTGTTTGAGACAAGATCTCTAGTTCTCCACTATATACACCAGACTACATGGCCATGATCTTCTGGGATGGGTTACAAATGTGTGCTGCTATGCCTGGCTCTGTGTGGTTTCTAGGAATCGGAACAGAGGTCTAGCATTGGAAAGGATGAGATAGGAGGACTGTGGGTTCTGAGTCTATCTGAGTTCATAATGAACTCCAGGCCAAGGCCAGCCTGGAGTATACAGACTTCCTGTGCAGAGGGCTGGTAGAGCTGTTAGGACACAGTGGAGATGTGTCATAACTCAGGAAGGTCAACAGTTCTGTTCATTGTTTACTCTTACAGAGAGCAGTGGCCACCAATGGAAGTGTCTTCAGTGCCATCTCCACTGTCCTTCCTGTCACCATCATTCCCCAGTCTTATGCACTACATACTCTGTTCCTTGGTCTTTCTACATGTAAACAAACTCCTTCACCCTTCCACCTGCCTCTCAGGTCTGCCTCCACTTCATCAGCTCTGATTCAGTATTTCCCCAATTTTTATACAATGTTGAGCTTAACAGTGGTATTGAAGGTTGAAATCTCAGTCTAGACCCTTCCTGTTTCAACTTGCTGGAGGTTGTTTTTATTTTGTAGCAAATGCAACAGGCGCCTTTTGGAAATAAATTTGTTAATATTGAGGTATTTTCCTTCAATGGAGTCATTTAGTTTGTCCAAACTGGGTAGGAGTTAATTCTGTGTGAGCTGCAGGGTAAATAGTTACTCCTATTTTGGCTAAATGTATAATAAAATCCATAACACTATGTATAATAATGGCATAGAATTAAGAGCTCATCTTTTCCAGTATTTACAGGTTGTAACATCCTGAAATGATTATAGAAACATAATATAGAAAATTGGCAATATATACATATAATGATGAAATGAAGATATTGTCATGATCTTGATAGTTTTAGGTCTATGTCAAATGCTTTGAGAACAGTTTTATGTGTGCACATGCATGTGCATGTGTAACTTTAGTCATTATGTCAGATTCCTTGGAACATATATTTAACAATAATTTTTAATAGAATTCTAGTTGACTCAAAGATTTAAAACACTTGTGTTTATATACTGTGAATCCCCCTTCATCATCTTTTAACAAGTCTAAGCAGGATTTTCAATCACTTTCTCTACTGGAGAGACTTTGAAGAGTGAGTAGCTCTGCCGTGGAAGGACAGGTTGTTGTACAGACAAGATGAGCTCACTGCACAGAGTGCACACTGAGGACAAAGGCACCTCTGTCCACTCCAGAATAAGGAGGCTTTACACACGTGATTGCGTTTATTTGTAGCGCCTGTGTTTCACAGTCCACAAGCAGATAGAAAAAAATAACTACAGAGCACCGCCAAAGCCAAGCTAATTTCTTCCAGGGTGCTTCCTCCTGTGAGATCTAAGATGGAGTAACCCAAATACTGATCAGGAGGTGAATGGATAAACAAGCTGTGCTGTACATGAATGATAGAATGTTAAATATTATGCGCAGTCTTAAGGAGAAATAAAATACATGCTGTAGTATGGCTGCATCTTGAAGACATTCAGGGAATTAGGCCAGACTCAGAAAGACAAGCCGATGATCCAGGTAACGGGAATCACCTGGAACATCAGGCTCCTAGAGAGGTGATTGGTGGTCATGGGTCTGTAAGGGGGAGAATGAAAGTGATGGTAATGTTTAAGATGAACTGCTATGACAGTTGTATGACACAGTGGATATTCTTAATGCCACTGCTTGCATATCTAAAAGTGGCTAAGAAGATAAATCTTATATAATGTATATTTTACACAATCCTAATAAGATACACATTTTCAGAATCTTGTCATGTTTGAGACGAAAGGAATGTATACAGATTAGTTCAGATCCACTACAGATCTAGCAAAGAAGGCTTGTGTACAGAATTTACTGGGAAGAGAGTCGCCGTGTCAGCCCATGCTGAAATGAGCACCTGGGAAATCCTCTCAGCTCACACAAAGCACACATCTTCTCTCCGAGCTGTTCTCCTGAAGTCACGTCCCTTGTACTCCTGTCATGTAGGTGAGAGATGAAGCAATGTGGGTTGTCAGTAGTCCTTCTGGTACTGGGTCCTTGACTGTAGCCCTTGGGCCCTCCCTGTGCTGCTGTTTCCACACTCTGCCTGATCTACTTTCAACCTGTACATGTATCATTTCCCCACCTTTTCATGAACACGCATGATGGTGGTAGTATTGGCAACGAGACTGAGACTACCAGCTCAGCTTTTAAAACAAGAATGAGGTGGGTTCAGGGAGTGCGTTCACCGAGAAGGATGGAATGTGCCTTAAGTTGTTGTTTTCTCCATTTCTGTTAGTGTAGCTCAAGCACATTGTGGAGTCTTTAAGAATGAGATAAAATAGCAGGAGGGAACTGGCAGCATATTTCTATTTCCCTGAGCTAAGGATGATTTTGTTTCAATATGGAAAATAAAGTGCTAACCAACAATAACTAACTATTGGAATGAGTGTCTTGTAGAATAAGCTTACCAGCATTCCAAGAATCTCATCGAAAATGCTGGGCCCACTGCAGAGGAACTGTTCCTTCCACTGGAAGATGTGAGCAGAAAGGTTCTGCAGGTTCCTTTCTGAGATCCTCTGTGATTGGGAAATTTGTGCTGTTTGTGGTTCTGAGAGAAAAAGTTGGCACTGGCATTCAGTAAGCTAGCTTTCTTTTGAAAAAGTTTCAGTGGAAAGACGGTTGTGAGTGGCTGTGACCACTCCACGGTTCCTGTGTGTACTGTCCTATCTTTCTGAAAACACTTAAGACATGAATAACAAGTAAAATTTAAATACTCATTTCTATCTCCAAACTCTATGTATATCTATATCCCTATCTGCTGAGATCTTTCTTACATTATCCAATATAGTAGTAACTAACTACATATGACTATGATTAAAATGAAATCAAATGTAAAATTTGGTTGTTTGGCTGGTTGGTCTTACATACATTAGAGTACTCAGGAGACACATGCAGCTTGTAGAAACCATACTAAAAGGTGCAGTGTAAAAATCTCCATCAAGAGCAGGGAATTCTCTACCTGTTATTATTGTAGGCCTTCCAAAGCTGAACACATTTGCTTTAAAAACATTCATTGTGAGCCCTCTACCATGGTGGTCATGTGGCAGTGGTGTGGGAGAACCCAGATTATACCAACAAAGCTGTCACCTTTTGAACAGGGCTAGGATAGTCCATAGTCTCCTCCAGGAGCATCAGTGAAGAGACTGGCACTTCATTGATGTCTGCACTTTGATTTGAGCTCTGTATTATCTACAGCAGCATTCGATGAGTAAGCCTGGACACAGCCATCGCCTCAGGTAGGTGATGCAGGTCAGGAAGCAGGAAGCACAGTGAGGGCTGGGGAAATTTTTTTAAAGCCTGTCCCTAGTGGACCACTGCTGTCAGGGAGACCCCTACACTTCCTAAACATTCCACAACACCCCTCCCAAAAAAATTATTACAACCAACAAGGATCCTGGCATTCAAAACATGAACCTGTAGGCACCATGTCAAATTCAACCCATACTGGCACACTTAAACCATCTAGAAAGCTTCTAATTTTACAGAAACTTGGGATCCATCCCCAGACACCTTGAATCTGTGGTTTTGTATGCATCAAAGATCTTTAGAAACACGGCAATCTCAACCTGGCCTGCAGTGAGGGTGAAAACCAACACTCTAGGGCCTGTTCTTGTCCCTGTTTTTCTCTCCTCAGGGTCTGAGCACTTGGGTCAGCCACAGGCATCCAGGGGTGACTGAGCTCTGTGGAGGGAGGCAGACACTGCTGTCTTAGTTCAGTCATCTTACTGACTAGTGGGGTGTCTGTGAGTAAGCCACTCCCTCTCCTAAACCACTTAATAAGTGAGAGTGCTGGTTGTCTATGGCCCTCAAATTCTCCCAGTCTGAAACAGCAGTTTCTGTGTGATCTGAGAAAATAGAAATCTTTCTTCCCAAATGGTGGAAGAAAAGTCTTTTATCTCTTCACAACATAATTTGTTCCTTTGAACTTTGTATTCCTTGAACAGTCCTGAACCAACACTAACCAGAACTATGCTTGTTTAGAAACACACTGGTTGGCAGTTTCATACCTAGACACCAGCTTATTTAGGAACATCCATGTGTACATCCTGCCCTCTCAGCTACTGTGCATAGTAGACTTTTTTTTTCTTTCATTCAAACTTTCCCAGGTGGTTTTTTTTTTTTTTTTTTTTTTTTTTTTGTGTGTGTGTAGTCACTTCAGTAGTTTCTAAAAGTGATCTGTGAAGTCAAATAATGGGCACTGTAGTGACAGTGACATTCACCATTCTAATCTGATAATGACTTGAGCTTCTTCCTCCTGTCTTTCACATTTAGAGCCCGCCTCTTGCTTCCCCTAATGGGCCCATGCTTCACAGTGTTTTTAGAGGTGAAGTCCACCGGCTTGGCCCATCAGAGATAGTGATTGGATAGTGCCCTTCAAGGTGACAGTGTTTGTGACAGCAGGCAGAGGGGCAAGTGTGCTCACTGTCGAAGATAAGAAATGTGCTATCATTTGGTTTGTGGGTTTCATCACTGAAACTGCTTATGGCTTCAAATTGCCCATGAATCACCCTGTAAGTGCCTTAGAATAGGAAAACACTTGCCAGCCAGCACTTGACTCCAGTGTTACAGATATTTCACACCCTCCATGTCTGCCAGGCTCTGCTTTTAACCCATCATCAAGCATCTAAGCCTCTTGCTTCAAAAAATGTTTTCGCGGCTCCAAAAAGTCAGCTTCAGCCTCTGAGCATGGTGCCAAGGTCTTAGGAGCTCATCTGTTAACCTTACTGGCCTTCCACCATAGTACAGCCAACTGAACTGAGACCCTGGTATGCTACCCACCTTGGGCCTGACTTTCACAGCCTCTTTGGTCCTGGAAACCCTCCAGTCCAGGAATGCTCAAAAACATATACACAGAGACATACATCCAGGGACATCAATGCCCAATAAACATATACCCAGGATATTGATACCCAGTAAATGTATACCTGGTGGTATACATCTGGGGACATTGATGACCAGTAAATATATTCTCAAAGACATATATCTGGGGACACACACGGTCAATAAATATAAGCCTGGAGACCTATCCAGACAAGCGAAATGTGAAGTTTTCTAGCGCCACAATAGGAGGAAAATTTTTAAGCAGATGAAATAATTCCAACAGTAGGTAGTCATCCTTCACTTCCCACACAGGATGGGATCTAAATGTCTCCAAAGACATCAAGACCTGTGCATAGTCCAGTCTCTTACATTAAGCAGCTCAGTGTTCCCACAAACCTATGCTAGTTCCCACACCCTCCACCTCACTAGTAGGTTACTTACCCCCAATGCAACCTGTGTGCTATCAAAAGTTTTTGCGCTATATAGTTTAGGAGAAAAGGACAAGGAGAAAGCAAATACAATTTGGTTACACATGTGGGAATCTCCAAATATTTTCTACCTGTGGCTGGTTGGTTTGCAGAGATGTGGAGAGCTAATTCAGCATTTTCCAGCATCATCATCACCAATGGAAAGTCCACTATAGTTATTCTTTAAAAATATCGAAAATTCAATGTACATTTTGTGCTATGTCTCCATCTGGACAGGAGCATGTCAAGAGCACCACATCAGGTGAGACCCATGGATTCAGGCAAGAGAGGGGATGCATGTCTAGCAACTTCTGTACCAGCCTGATCCCAACTCTTCCTATAAGACATGGACTGTTAGCTCCCCCACCGCCACCATAAAGGAAGCTGTCTCTAACCTTTGCTCCTAGCACCACTACTCAGTGGCTGTCAGCATTAGAACTACCTGAAGATTTGTTTTTTAAGCTCAAATGTCAGGCTTTGCTCCAGAGCAGTTAGATATGCACCTCCCTCAGACCCAGGATTTAATGTTCAGGGCATCTGTGTGTGCAGATCTCCTTGAACCAGGACTTTGGCCCATTCTAAACTGAGACATTTTCTAACCCAGCAAATGTGTATTAGCTGGGAGCTCTGGGTGGAGCAGAAGCAGAATACAGATATGTGGATGGTGGTTATCTGCACTATCAGGGGCACTGAGATAAGCAGGACCCAGGATGGAGGAGCAGCTCATTTAGAAGAGAATCAGAAAGGTCTATCCTACCCAGGACTGCTAAGAAGTGGGGAACCTGAGGGGCAGTCTGTATTCATCGCTCTATCAATGCTGTGGGCAAGCAGCTCTTACAGCCTGTGATTTTCAGCCACAGAGTTGTTTCCTTTTGGTTCCTGGACTCTGTGGGCTTTGCAGAGCACAGAGGGAACAGCTGGACTTAGCCCAGGTTTGTGGCTGGCCTCTGGGTTGCACTGCATGCCTCTTTACTCTGGGACCTGCAGATGCCTCTTGTCATGTTCTTACGATAGCAGAAGTATGAGACATAAAAGAAAACACACAGAAACTCAGGCCAGGCACCTTTACATTAACTATTTCTATGGTTAATGTTGTATTAGCCAATCAAGTCTCCTGCCTGAGTCCAACAGCAGAGTGGAGAAGCCCCTGGGAATCACTGAAGGGCAGAAGAACTGAAGGAGCCTGTTAGCCATTCTGAGCTGGTCAACCTTCCTGTGGAAGCTTGACACTGTGGGATTTAAAAAAAAAATTCTCAGAGCTCTCTTGGTCCTGTGTCTATGTGTGTGTCTACTGTGCATCTTCTCAGTCCCAGTGAATATCACTCTGTGCTCACAAGCTCTCCACACTCACCCCTGAGAACCCGTTCTCATGAGCTCTCCACACTCACCCCTGAGAACTTAGTCCTAACTTATTCACCTCTAATTTTTTAATTCCCTGTTTTTAGTACTTAACCCACTACCCCAACCTTCTAGAAGCTAACCCTATATGTTGTCATCACAGAAGCTACCTTTGCTTGGCTTCTTTCATCATAGGCCACACTTAGGTAGACATTTTCAATATTCACTCTATTTCCTAAATGCCCTATGTGGGCAGTGGCAAGGCCCATCTTCTTTACAAATGAATCTGCAAGTCCAGTCTTGTTGACCTGCATATCACAAACCCGTTATAAAGTTTGGCGCAATTGAAATTTCCTGGAAAGGATAGCAAAGTTAAAGGCACGTGTTAGATTTTATATGAAGCCAGGCATCCCTTGATTATATGTCCCTATTAAAGACTCAGTTTCCCCCTCTGTAAAGTACAGTTTAGGGTATGATGTTTCCCATCCTGGCTTTATGAGTGGACTGGTATAGAAGTCTTAAGACCTAGTCACATCATAAAGTCCTAAAAAACAATAGGCTGGATCTGCAGGACAGGAATGCAAGAGATTAAACTGGAGTAAAACATAAGCAAAGGGATCTCACTGGAAAGGAAATTTCATTTCCACTCACCATTGTTTTTCTTTCTCTCAGCAACTAGGAGGCTAGTCGAAGTCATTATTGAGTTTCCGTGCTGCTCAAAGAGAGCTGGGAGAAGGAAGAACATTTAAAAGCTGAAGGAAGCACAAAGCTAGCCCAAGCTCTGTTCCCAGTCACCAGAAGGCAGCAGCAGGTGCCATGATTGTCAGCAGGGGTTGTGCATTAAGACCACATTGTGTCTGCTCACTGCTCTATCCTATGGAATCAAGAACACTCAACAGTAGATAGAGTATATTTTGGCTGCAGCTGGCAACGCAGTCATTTCATAAGCTAGAGACATATGCCCCACATCCTACCCTGGGTGTCTTTTCCAGATGGGTTATGACCTGGAAAAAGTCCTGTAGGCAAGGAGAGCAGGAGCATGAATGTACACACACGGGAATTAATATTCTGATAACTGAAGGTAGTGGGAAGCAGGTAAAGGGTGCCTCTGTTCAAAATGAGCAATGATGGTAACAGAGCCAGATGCGCACCTCAGGAGAGAGGCTGGAGGAGCTGGTAAAGTCGCTTTCACAGAGTACACAGGGCTTCACTTCTAGGCAGGAATACAGAGGAAAAACTGCAGGCAGGTGGCAAGGGCTCAGCTTAGTGCACCATGGAGGCCAGTGGGGAGGGCAGGCAGTGGTAGTCTCCAAGCTGTCACTTCGGAAGTGGTGTCTCAGACCCTCTCAGCCCTGCAAAATCATTCAATTTGCTCAGAGACCACCAGGGTCATTAATAAGATGCTTCTCATCTGAGAAGGGGTTAATGTCTAGAATATATAAGGAACTCAAAAACTACTTAGCCAAAGACAATGAAATCAAAACCAAATAACTCATAGGCAGTAGACCTGACAGTTCAAAAGAAGTCAAACAGCCAGTGATCTTACAGGAAAGTTCCAATCACTCAGCATCAAAACAGAGAGATCCTCTTTCCCTCAGTGAGGACAGCCACTTTTGATAAATAAAAAATAAAAAAGAGATCACTGCTGGGGAGGGTGTAGAGAGAAGGGCACACGAGTGCACTGTTGGTGGGATTGTAAATTAGAATGACTGTGGAAATCAGTGTAGAGGTTCCTCAACAAACACTGAGAATGCACCACACATTATCCATCTGTCTCTCTAGCTAGGGATATCCTAAGGAAACAGGGTCAGTGTGTGAAGAGACATCTGCTTTTCTAGGTTCAGAGCTACACTCTCCAACCACAGCAAGCGAGGCATGGAAACAACCGAAGTGACCATCCACGCATGAATAGTTCAGGAAGTTCAGCACATGACCGTGATGGAACATTTCCACCAAAGAAAAGAATGAAGACTTGTTGTTTGCAAGAACACGGATGGATCTGGAGATTATCACTGTGCCAGTGACATAAGCCAGGCACAGAAAGACAAGTATCATGTGATCTCATCATATGTGAGACAGAGGAAAGCTCATCTCATAGATGGTGAGAGTGAAATGTAGTTACTGGTTAGCTAAGAGTGGGGAAGGGAGAGCTGAGGAAAGTTAAAACAATAGGAACAGAGGAAAAAAAGAAATTCTGGTGTGTAACTGCACAGACTGTTTTCAAAGGCTAGGAGAAAGTGTTGGGAATATTTTCACTGAAAAGGAATGGTAACTATTTGAAGAGACAAATAAGTTTACTCTTATTTGAGTATTGCACAAGATTCATGTATTAAAGCATTGTGATGGCATCATTAATGTGTATAATCTCTTTTGTAATGTATCAGCTTAAAAATTAAAAAGCAAGCTACTCAGTTATAGAAGTTGTGGATAATACACACATAATCCACTGTGGATCAGAATGAAGATGAATCTCCCCAGCAGGTATTCATTCAAAGCTCAGAGAATTGTGACTCCCAGAGAACAAACTGTAAAGTGCATGGGCCTCGGGTACCCTTGATGTACCTGAGTGAGATGAACAAGGCTCATGGGCACAGAGTTTCTACAAAGACTGCCAGTCTCCCAGTTTATTTTAGTGCCACTCTATTCCTAGTATTTTTATTTAGACTGTCATTACTAGGTGTTCCCCCGCATTCATATTGTGGGAACTCAAATTCCCAGTTGCAACAGGGTTAAAAGGTAGAAGCTGTAACAGTGAAGATTATGAGGAAAAAGCCTCACTATGGCTCAATACTATTATCAGCATTGTACTGTGTAAAAGCCAGCTCAGGCCCCTCTTCTCCATCCTACACACATGTGTTTTCCCATGTTCCATGCTGTTCTAAAGTATGGCACAGAGAGGAGACCCTCACCAGATGCAACCCTTCATCTTGACTTCCCAATTCCAAAATTGTAGTGGCCTTTTCTAGATTAGCCTGTTTGGGCTGTATAAAAGACAATGGTCATTGGTGGTTGGATTATTGTTTTAACCACAGAGCAAAATATACATTGACTGTCCTATGTCTTGTATTTTTATCATCATTGTCAGTTTTATCACATCTAGTTACTAATTGCAGGAAGTACACACACACTATGGTGAGTGTATGGAGGTCAGAGGACAATTTGCAGGAGTTAGCTCTCTCCTTCCACCTTGTGGAGTGGTGTGAATGGGTGGCCATTCAGTCAGATGACAATGAAGGAAGAATGCTGACTGTCCAGGCAGGACCTGACTCAGGCAGACCCAGGAGCTCAGAAGATAGGTAGATTAGTGGGGAGCCTGAAGCACTGGTGTACAGGGCTCTGTTTCCTGCAGTTCTTCTTGGTTTGGTGCTTGCTCTTTTCAGTTCCTCCAAGCTTCACAACATAGCAGTTGAACTCTTAAAAATCATTACTGCCTTGGGGAGATGCACTCATGGTCTCTTATTCTCACACAGTGTTCACAGCAGCAGTGAGTATATTCAGGGGTCTATCACCTCAAGATCCTGTCCATAGCATCCTCAGGGGTCCCCCAACATGAGGCTGAGAATGGAGGGTTCACCTTGCCATTTTACTTAAAGCAGAAAGGTGGGCTTCCTAAGTCATTAAACCAACAGTGAAACATGTTTCAATTTCCTTCTGAGGGCCATGTAACAAAAAGACACATGTCGCCTCCACCTCCCCTTTGACACTTTGCCCTATGTGCATTTTCTCTTCTGTGTAACCCTGGGTCTTGAGCACAGTGGGAGATCAGTGTACTTAATGTGGCATGTGCTGAGTTATAGATTCAGATGTGTGTGCCTAGGAAAGGGTCTCTTGATTGAGAGAAGCAGGAAAGTACCCTCTGGCTTATATAAAAGGATGTAGAAAGCAGGTGAGTTAGGTCACTTTGGTCTGAAAGAAGAGGATGCGAAGGTTAAGGCCCCTGCAACAAAAGATGTCAAGCTGGGCATTGGTGATGCATGCCTTTAATCCCAGCACTCAGGAGGCAGAGGCAGGTGGATCTCTGTGAGTTCGAGGCCAGCCTGGTCTACGGAGAGAGTTCCAGGACAGGTTCCAAAGCAATACAGAGAAACCCTGTCTTGAAAACAAAACAAAAAAGATGTCAATAAGATAAACACATGCAGATCATTTAGAATGAGATTTATGGACACAGTCTCTTCATAATATGGAGAGAGTAAAGCGGCAGCAGGTAGCAGGTATTTTTTCGAACTCTGAGGAAAAAGTGAATAGTTGTGAAATAGGATGGGGTATGATCTAATGGTGGTAGCCCCAGGCAGCTGAATGAAGCCTGCTTGTTCCAATTCTCAGAGTTCCTGTGTCTTCAGGAAGAAAGATGCTCTTTTCCTCCTGTATAGTCAGAAAACTCTTCACAGTGACTGTGACCTGCTTCAGAGGGAAAGCCTGGGAGAAGGAAGAGCCAAAATCCCTGCTTCTGCCATTTTCGAAAAGGCTAGGCTGCCAGAGTTTGCATTTCCTTCCTGTCAAGAATCCTCCTCATGAAGACCAGGGTTATCTTCATTTAGTGGATAGATATTGAGAAATAGCAGAACCCAAAAGCTGGGAGACTCAAAGGTCCCTGAGGTCACATCAGGTAATAAGAGTTATTCGAGGTGGGGTCCAGGTACTTCAACTTTTGCAGTTTATTGTGGTTTGTTTTTGGTTTTGTTTTTACATTTTTTAAACATCCATTTCCTTTATGACAGTTATTTCTTGACCTTATTCTCCTGTGTAGTCCATTTTACACTTTTTGTGTGCTTGCCTGATCATTAAGGGGCATGTGCAAAGCCATGATGCTGGTAGTTGGAGTGTTTCTCAATTCTATCCCACCCTGAGACTGTGTGTGTGTGTGTGTGTGTGTGTGTGTGTGTGTGTGTGTGTGTGTGTGTGTGTAAGGGTGTGAGTGTGTGTTTAGGAGAGAGCAGCATCTAGCAAGGTCACAGAGGGAAAGAGGATCATTTACCAGCTAGAGACAAACTTGTTTACTCTTAAATATACATTTTCCTCAGAGTCAGCAAAAGCCAGCCCATTGTGCCCATGAAACTGTGTTAGCATTTATAGTACAAATGAGAAAAATGAATTCTAGCTCAAGCATATCGTTAGAGGGACTATAAATCCACCCTCTTGACTATAGAATGCTGGCGGCCACTGTGCTGCTTGTGAAGATGTCTGTTGCACTGGAACGTTAAGGCAAGTGAGAAATCTGGGGATGGAGCCAATAGTGACATTTAGTCTCAGAGAATCACCTCCCGTGGGGAATCCTGTGGATCCTGACTCACCTTGTGGGCACTTTTTCCACAACGAAGTTTGGCTTATGGTGGGTTAATAATTAGATAGTTCTTGTGTATAGTTCAAGTGAAGGCCACTAGCTATGACTTCACTTTGGCTGGGGTTTCCCTGTAATCCATTTAGCAAATTAAAGAGATTACTCTGATTGGTGCCATTATCTCCTATTCTCTTGCGGGTGAACCACTTAACCTGTGCTTAATTGAAAGAGATAGAGAGGGTACAGTAACAAATACAATCAAAAAGAAGGGGCAATAGGATCCACGGGCCAAACAAATGATCGGTGCTGAGCTAACAATAGCAGATTAGAGGTGAGATCAATTAATTAGAAGCTATTGTAGGCGTTGGGTGGTTGCCAAGGTTTCTAATAGCCAAGCCTTAGTGCCAGATCTGTTTAGGGGGATTTTAATGGCTGGGAGTTGATGCAGTTATTTCAATAATTACTTACTTTTATAATTACTTCATTAGAATACTAAATGTATTACTTCAACAAGGAGGATCTTTATCCCCCACACTTTTAACCATGTTTGAAGGCCACATCCTCCCACAGAGCCATCTCCTGTTTGTAAGAGGCAGTGGTCAAGAAATGGCTGTACTCAATTTCTGTTGATAATCATGTGTTAATCACCTGTTCAGAAAGACTCTGGGTGTTTAGAAGCCAGAATGTAAAGAGGAACTCTATCTGGGGTAGATAGAAACACAAAAGAGAATTCCAGTACAGTTCTACAATTTTGCATGGGACCCAGTTTAAGAGGGAAAGAGAGATCATTCTAGTTATTTAAAATATAGAGAGACTCTAAGGAATGGGCTCAAATAAGCTAGCTCATGTACCAGGTTTGTATTGTGGTCTTACTGCCAGGGAACCCTCAGCTAGTCCAAGCTTCATAACTGTCTCCTACTGACAGAGGCCTAGTTCGGTCCCCTGGAGTCTCCTCAGTTGTAGGTCTGGAGTTCATGAGTTTCCAAGAAGTTGGTTCAGCTTTCTCTGTAGATTTTTCCATCATGATCTTAACCTGGCTTGCTCATATATTCCCTCCTCCCTCTCTTCAGCTGGATTCCTTAGGGTAGAATGCCATGCTCAGTATCAGTAGGACCACAATACTATCCTGGTATTTCTGTTAGCTTTTTGGTAACCACTCCCCATGGTGGGATGCCAAGCTCAGTCTTAGTACATGGGAGAGAGACCTGGCCCTGCCCCAACCTATTATGCCAGACTATGTTGACTCCTCATGGGAGCCCTTACCCATGAGGAAGAGTAGACTGGAGGTGGTCTAGGGGAGAGATGAGGGGGTAGCAGGAGGCTAGGAGGGGCTGGAGGAGGAGTGGGGGAGAACTGTGGTTGGAATGTAAAATAAATCAAAAAATTTTAAATTGAAAAATAAATTACAAAAATATAGAGAGACTCAACATAGAGAATTTGGTACCAGGTCTGGTGGTCCATGACCTGCTTGCAGGCTCTTTCCTGGTCTTTGCATTCCTCACTACCAGGGAACTCTTTTTCTGGAACTGTTCCTCTGTCTGCAGTATTGCAACGCCCTCCCTTGGACTCTATGTGACCAACCACCTTTTCCTTTCTACCCATTTCCTATTTATATTTGTGACTCTCATGTCTAGCTTTGTTTGATTGGTTGGCTGTGGTACTAAGGATCAAACCAGGGCCTTTCAAGGCCTGAACAAGCTCTGTGCTGTCCCAATGCTGACCTGCACCCTCAGTCACTTCTAGCAGTTTTACTACCCCTTGTAAAAATTTTGCTTTTCCCTTTCTGGTAGTACTTTAGTTTTAAAATGCAAAATACTCACTTGATATGGGCCTTGCTTATTCCCTCACACAGTAACATGGGAGCTCTGGTTTGGGATCTGGCTTTGTTCCCTTATGAATCCCAAAGGCCTAAACTAATGTCTGGGACATTGATGGCTCTTGGCAAGTATTCACTTTGTGAGGTTGATGCTGACAAAATGTGGGTGAGAAGAAGCCAGCATGTCCTTGAACTTGGGGTTCCATGACACTTCCATAATTGGGAAATACTTGCTGGCATCCTCACAGAGACGGCTTGATAGTGCAGCTACACATACCTGTGGGAACTTCTTCCTCAGCCTTGGCGATTCCAGGAAGACTTCTGTCTGGTTGGGAAGAACAATCTGGCAGAAACAGTGTTTACATTTTCAACTTCTCTGAAGTGTGTGAGGCTGAAGTAGAGGTTGGCGAAGCCCATCTACCCCCAGAAGATTGGACTTGACAAGAAGGAGAATGTCACATCATTCTCAAAGGTCCAACCTGCCACTCAGATAGTTACTGGTGTCACTTTAGGCTTCCTGTGTAAGTCATCTAGCCGTGCTTCCTGCTTGCTTCACTCTGTGTCATGCCTCAGGCCTGTCTATACTACAGTACTATAAAAAGCCAGACACAGGCAAAAGGTCTTTAGGAAGGCTTTCCGTCTGTGAGTATCAAAGTAATGACCTCAACTCTCAGGAGTCCCAGACAAGAAAGCATCACTGAACTTAAGGAACCATCAGAGCTCTGAGCAGAGCAACTCAGCATGGGCTATCATTCCCAAGCTATAAAGCTTAAAGAACATGAATTGGCTTCCTTTAATATTTTGAGTCTGACTCCAAATGGAAATTCTTTGGTTTTTCTGTATGTCAATACAGCCAAGAATAAGCACTCCACTTGAGGTGGACTTTCTGAAGTAAAGTGATAGTTTGATATGTGAGAGTTTGGCCTGTGCTGAGGGTGGGCTCTGAAATACTCTGCTGAGGAAATGGTGTGACTTGAAAAGGCTGGGTTGGCAAAGTGACATTGGGAAAAAAGAGAAGCCTGGTAAAACTCCAAGGCCTGCAGGGAAGAACCATTGCTTGCTTGCATTAACAAGAGATGTGGATGGAAACATAAGTAGAGACAGAATGTGAGAGCTAGTAGGACCTGTGACAGTAGGATGTCACTCAAGGGCAGTAGTTGACTACAGTGTAGAGGATCAGGTAGAGGGGAATTTGGGCTACCCTAGTCATCGTAGTAAGAAGCTGGAGGGCTGAAGAGAGGGTAGCATTTTAAGAGGTTCTGTTAGGTGACATGTCAGGCTAGATAAGGGATGGGAGTCTGTATGACTATCTCCTCCTCACAAATGAAGCCTCCAGGGTTAGAGGGGTATTTACTGGATGGACCTGAATGACACAGCCAAAGGAAAATGCCAGATTACAGAAACTATGCTCTACGTTAGACAGTTAACATGAAATTGGCTTTTTCTTTCCTCATTCCACCAGTGTGACTACCAACAGACCACTGACACACAAACACTCTTTACAGAAATCTCTGTTGCTCCCTGTGGCCTCAGTCTAAAGGCCTGCCACCATATACTACCATGAAGGGCTTTCTGGATATCTTTATGATTGTTGCCTCCCCTTCTCCCCAAATTGATTTAGCATTTGTGTGTGCCCAACACACACATTGGAATGTTGTAATGGTACCTATGAGCTAGAAAGATCTAAAACTCCCAGCAGCCTAGGGAGGTTGGCATCTGCAATTTCACAGGAGTAGATTGAAGCTCAAAGAGATCAACTCCACAGCAGCGAGTGCCCCTCACTTCACTACTTTTCTCAAGCCGTATTTTTACTTTCATGCATTTGTTTTATAAGAATTCACACAATACTCATGATGTTCTCACTCTGTTAAGGGAAAATCAGAGAAGTGCTATGATGCATCGCAGAGAGAGCTTCCTCCTAACTGTAATTAGATGCAACTAGAGAGGCAGTTTGTTTCTTGCTGTGTTACTTGGAGCTGTCATTTGTGTTTGTGAGCCTATACACTAACTCAAATCCCTCCAGACATGGAGGTCTCCTTTGTAGGGCATCTTAAGGAATGTTAACCCGTGGTGCTGTTTATCTATATTCATGGGTATCCATCCTTCCAGAAGAAATGCATTTACCCTCCTTTCTCCATCCATAGTTCTGTCCCCAGATGACTTAGTGTCTTCCATAGCCAAATCACATCTTTTCCTGTATTTCCACTCATGAGGAAAAAAAGCTAAACTTTTGGAATAAACAGTTTTGTCCCTCAAGCCAGAGCTGAGGTCCTTATGAGGGCAGCAGGAAGAGCACACCTCATAACTGCTCCCATCCTTTGAACCTGGCCCACAGAGAAAGGACATCCTATATCCCCCTTTCTTCTGGTTAAGCAGCCTTCCCCAGCACCCAGAATCACTGGCAAATTCCAACTTATTTTGTATGCATTTCAAAGAATTCAAAGGATCTTCTTTGTCTAATGATGAAATGCATGAAAAGCCTTTGTAAGTTGGAAAGTGTCCTACTTAAATTCACTGTCTTGCATATTGCATAGTTTCCACTATTCAGTCTTTACAAAAGATATATCCTGGAAGGAACAGACTGAAGAAATGAAGCAATCTCTTCTGTTTATTTTATCTTCCACTTGTTAGCAATATTTGCCATACTTTGACAAAGCAGATCTTAAGTGCTCAGGCAGAGACCACAGGACCACAAAATTAATTTAGTATACGTTTAAAAGTGGGAATGAGGACATTTTCACCTTTTCCATGAAGCTGGTAGATTCTTTAAAGTAAAATCCACTTCACAGAAGCGAATTATCTATTGTGTCCATATAGGTAAAAGTGGCAAGTTCAATGTGAAAAGCAGGTATCAAATTTGGCACGACATTGTCACAGTAACTCAAACCACAAATACTACAGAGCAAGCACATTGAGTGGTCAATTTTGCTTGTCCTATAGCCTCCCTTTGGAAAGAAAGATGCAAGATGGAAGGTAGGTGTGTGTGTGTGTGTGTGTGTGTGTGTGTGTGTGTGTGTGTGTGTGTGTTAAAAAAAAACATAGCAGCACAAAAAATTACAGCAAGAAGCTTTGATACTGGGTTCATGTGCATGCACAGACCAGAAGACAGAGATTGCTGCTCCACAGGAGGTCAGGGTGGGAATTGCAGAGCACTTAGAGGTAAGGTAGGAGCAGTGTGGTTAAAGCACTGTGTTGTTGTGTCCAAGTCTTTGGCACAAAATATTCCTGTGTTTTGGCTGTCAATCAAAGTCAAGACCCAGCCACACTGGTTCCATACCCTTGAGCCTGGGGTGGGAGTCAGGCCAGTCATGTGAGTCTTACTCATCTGCTCCATGATGCCCTGGGCACAGATTGGCTTTCTCCACTGGAGATGCTTCTTGACCCAGAGCAGAGCTCCCTGCAATAGAAAGGATGAAGGATCAAAGCCATCTTCAAAGGGAATTCACCATGCTGCAGCTGTCCTCTGCTCTCCTTTATCTCTTGTACCCCTAAGACTAAGAACTCTACTCCAAGGCTTCATACAGAAATTAGAGACATGGTCTTCACCCCACCTTCTCGGCTCCTTAGCCCACCAACCCCCTTTTTATCTGAAGTTTCCCACTCAGTGGTCGTTTCCAGTAGGCAGGGTACAAGAAATCTGACGACTCCCATACCACAGGCTTTACCTGTCTTTGAAGAGCTTAACTTCTGGAATTATCAGTCCAAGAGTCAGTAGAAGAAGCCCACTGCTCTCCCACCACTGAAGCAGTACACCCTAATGTCACAATGCATATGGCTGTATGGATCAGCAGAGGCATCCTTTGGACATGCTGTTTCCAGGAAGAAGCTTGATTTAGGGCCAGTGTTCAACTGTTACACCAACTCCACTCCCCTGTCAGCTATGCAGCCCAAGTTAGGTTTCATAGTGTACCTAACTATATGTTCTTCGATGGAGGCCTCTCACTCAGAAACTAAATGAGTGTATATGACAAATTAAAAATAGTAGCAGACACTTGTTAACTGCTCAGGGAAGCTGGTTGCATTGATGCTAGCTCTCCAGCAGACAGGTCCCATGCACCTGCTTTGCCTGCTCCTTGCAGTCACAACATGACACATATGAAAGGATGAACAGTCCAAATTATGTCCCTAGCACTCTTTTTACTTTTTATTTTGAGAAGAGTCTAAGTTGCCCAGGCTGGCCTTGAACTCACTCTGTAGCCGAGGCTGAGTTTTTTTGGCTGATTATTTTTATTGCTGATAGTTTATGTTGTGTGACAAACCCTGGCTGTGGGGAGTTTGGGATCAGCAGCATGGCATGATCTCATTTATTAAACCTCAGCCCAAGAGGGTTCTGCCCTCCTATCTCACATCTACTCAAAGTAATTTCACTGGACTTCATTAAGCTTGAAGAATTGCACTTTTCCTTCACCCCTTTCTTCCTCATACTTATTTAGCTTTACAACTCAAAAGATAATTGCTCTATTAACAAATGTTTACAGCATCATAAAGGAGTGGGAGAAGCTGGGAACTTTCTTCCTCTGGGGGCATTCCTTTCTGCTCTTGGAAGCAATGCAGAAGCAGGGCCAAAGCCATAAATAATGTTTTGGAAACAAACCAAAAGATTCATTTTTTAGCCACTAATAAATAGTTCTTTGCAAAAAGAATCTAAGGCTCTGTGAGGAAAAGAATATCACGAATTTCTGGTGGCCATAAGGTTTTAACCACAATTCCTAGCTGGGAAAAAAAAGCCGTGGCCTCACTGGAAGCCAGGAAAAGGTTCTGCAGGTACACTGTGACCTACAGAAAGCCCTCACCTAGTCTTCATTTTGCATATGGGAGAACCTCCTGGAGAATGCTCCCCCATTCTTCAGGCTGACAAAATGTGGGGCTATTCAGCCAACACCCTGCTTTAAAGCTCTGGGCTTCCTCTTTACCTAAGAAAGTCACTGCTTTGGGCATAGGAGTTTCACAGAATGAATCAGGTTAAAGGCCTCTCCATGGTAGGTCCCAATCCAATATGGTGGCTGTCTAGGAAATGAGATGAGCATAGGACTACACCAAAGACCGGCTATGCAGAGAAATGCAAAGATCATCTCTAATCCTGAGGGGCCTTCGAAGAAGCAGTCTCACCAACACCCTGATGGCACTTGTCAAGCCTTGTTCTGTGGGAGTTCCAAGACTATAGGACAGCCATAGCACTCTATCACACTGTAACAGAGACGCAAGTCACACACCCTCAGCATTAAGAAGAGTCACTCCCTACTCAGATACGACCCTGTGGTGTTATATACCCTTTGGTAGCCTTTCCTCTTTCTAGGACATGTTTCTCTTTAGCATTGGAGGTTATGTTCAGTTATCTATCTGCGGAGCTCTCTGTTCTCTCATCCTTATTCCCCTTCTCCTGCCACCCCCACCATGTGACCCAGTGGTCATGCTTTCTTTTCAAATTATATATGAAATTATGGCATCATTGACATGCCAACCGCTCCCCACCTTTGACCTCCAAGTTTCTCATAGCTCACTTCCACAGCACTGGAATGATGACTAGAGTGTTACTGGGGGGAAAAAAAGACTGTCTTTCCTCTACTGTGAATTGTCTACATCACACTTAGGCAAATGTTCCTTCTGAATCACTGTTTTCCCTCCTGGGAAATATGGAATTGAAATATGAGCAAATCATCTCTCTGATCCCTCCAGCATGATCATGCAATGACCCTAAGCTATCTGCTCAATAAAGTGGCCCAAAGACACAGAGATGCATGCAGATCTGTCCCTGCTCAGGCTTGAAGGCCCAGCTCAACCCTGAAGGTGGCTAGGACTTCCAATACAGCAATGTACACTCTGTAGCGTGCCATGAGCAGCAGCCTGTTTTTGCACCAGCCCAGCACCCATGGCTGAAAACAGAGCTCTGCATTCATACTTTGAAGTGTGTCCAAATGCTGGACTCACTCTTGAGTGTCTTCTTAAGTTCAGAGAGGTGTGTAGAAATGCTGGAACCAGATGTTTGTTTGCTTAGCACACATAGATTGTATGCGCTGTCTTCCAGCCAGAGCTGCTTGCAGTTTGGACTAGAGGGTAACTACAGAAGCCTGTGAGGTTGTTAGAGGGAGCTTCACCTGCCAGTCTGGGCTGCAGGATCGCTATAGCAACAGAACATAAATCAAGGAAATGGCCCCTTTTGTAAGTTGGTTAATAGGCACAACATGCTTCTTTAGAAAAGCCCACCATTCTTTCAATAGAGTGTGATTGAAAGTCAGCCTTTTCTTCAGACACATTCTCACTCACATCTAGTAGCAGCTTGTATGGCCATCCGCGGGCTAATTTATTACCCTTTAAAGATCCGGCAGAGAAAAGACGGCTCTCGGAACAATGTTTACATTCAGAGGCGCAAGCACAGAACCACAAAAGAGCATCCTTTGTCCCAAACTTGGAATATTAATCTTTAACCAGGGACTTTAACTTCACTCTTCCTCTGCTCTCTGAAATTTTACCAGTTTGATCTGACATTGTTTCTTGTATGTGGGAAGAGGAGTGAGGTTCCTCCCTTTCTTTCCCCAGACCTTGATAGAGATGAATTGTTTTTCTCACCCCCCCACTCTTTGCTTGGAGGATGCTCTGCTCTGGCTGATAGGGGAGTCCACTCTCTTGTCCTGAGTGGGAGAATCTGGCTAATTAACAAGAATCCCAGGGTGTTCTTCACAGTAATGATGGGAGGTGAGGGTCATCTAATGGTGATCTGGCCCTCACCCCACCACGACATGATTTGAAAATGCATTCATGAAACACCCTGCCCCAGCAACACCCCCCATATGCCTTCAAGCACAAAGGCAAAATGGGGCACACTCAGCACTTCTTTCAAGAGGACAGGGGTGTGTCACTAAGTGAATGGCAAGCTCCTCTCAAGAAGGGAACCAGAGCTGTGGCCTGCCTTCTTTTAGGGAGAAAAGAAAAGGAGGGAAAGCTATTGAAACAAAAGCTTTGTAGCTTTTTTTAAAAGGAGATTGTGAGACGGAAAAAGTACTTTTGAAGCAAGAGCGAGTGTGTCATGCTCCGTGTGTACTGCTCCGTGGAGCCTCGTCTCTCAGATGGAAGCTACAGGGAGATTTGGATTAATGCTTCCCCTTTACCTTCTTAACTCCTCAGAAACCCAGGTCTTCAGAAGCCAGCCCCTTCAGGAGCTGCCTTCCCTTTGATATGGACACCTGGCCCCACTGGCAAGGAAACACTGGAGAAGCCTGAGTTGCTTTTAAGATGGCCGTACCTGAGAGTGTCGTTTTTAAGTGGTGCTGCTGTCCTAGGAGGAAGAATGGCCTTGGCCGGCCCAAGGTTGGTCACTGAGCTCTTGCTGGCATCCATCAGGAAGTACCTCTGGGATCTGAAATGTCCCCCAAATGTAGCACAAACTAAGCAGTGTGTCAGAGGTCCCCACGAGAGCCATGACGACAATGATGATGATGATGGTGATGATAGTGATAGAAACTCAGTAAGAAGGACTGCCCCCAGCACTGCCCCCCCCCCCCAGTGATAAAGATCTCATGGAGACAGAAGATTGAAGATTGGCTCCCTCAGGTTAGTCTCAGTCCCAGCTGGTTGGCCCTTAATGGTCATTTCACCACAGCCCTGAATCTATTGGTAACATCACTGAGTGGCAGCCGCTATAAAACATTATTAAAATGTGGGTGGAAGCACTGAATAGAGTCAGCTCAGCTGCTTGCCTGCATGGGCAGAGACTCACTTCTGGTGCTGTGTCTTGAGTGTGCATGAGGTTATAGCAGCAGCAACTTTTCAAAGTCCTTCAGAGAGGTTAGGGTTGTATATAAGGAACAGTTCAGAACAGTGTGGAGCTCCAGATAATGTTTTCATCAGTGTTGTTTTATAGTTGATGCTGTGGTACTGTCAATATGTTGACTATGGAAAGAATGCCTTTTATCCAGCACATAGCATGGCACATTTAAAATTCAAGTAACCTTATGTAGAACCCTAGACAAAGAGAGAAGAATTCTCCAAAGCTGGAGTTACTCTATCAGGAAAACCCATAGGCACAGAACAGCTGTGTCTGTGAAAGTTGCTTGTCCTGTTTGCCTGGAGTTCTTGTGGACAGGCACCTCCACCCCATCACAGCCAGGTGGGTAGAGATGTTTCAGGCTGAGAACCCTTGCTGCAGAACTGTTTTTCCCATTACCCTTACCAGTCCCACTGGCCAGCTTCTATGGCTCCACTCACATTCTTTAGGGCTATTCAGCATTCTCAGACTACAGTTTGTTCTGTAGGATTTGTTTATTCAGCAAGACTGCTCCTGGTTTTAGCTCCTATATAAAGCAGAAAAAGCAGAGAATAGGCAGCAGAGAAAGTTCATCCTTGCTTCTGGAAAGAATTTCCATACCGTTCCTCTAACAGAGTAGAATTTACCAGCATTTTAAATGGAAATTAAAGACAAAAGGAATGGATAAAGTAAAAAACAAAACAATTATGATTATGCAGAGGTAACTTCTGGTGGAGATGGCTGGTGTGGATCCCAGAAGAGCACTGGGGTGTGTTCTACCTGAGAGGTTGGCCCACGCCCAGCACCAACATTTAGCTGTGTGTGTGTGTGTGTGTGTGTGTGTGTGTGTGTGTGTGTGTGTGTGTGTCACTGTGTCATGTGCATGTGTGTGTGTTTGTTGTTTTGCTTTGTTTTATCACTGTGATTAACCCCCCCCTCTCTCTCTCTCACACACACACACACACAAAAAAAAAAAAAAAAAAAAAAAAAAAAAAAAAAAAAGCTTAAGAGAAGGATTTGTTTGGGCTTCTGGTTGCAGAGGGCTCAGTCTGTGTTGAGTTGGCTTCATGTTTTTGAGCCTGTTGTGAAGCTGAGCCCAATAGTGGAGGAACTGTGTGGACCTGGACAGGGCGTGGACAGTGTTCACTAACGTTGGACCGGAAGCAGAGTGACAGGGTGGAAGTGGCCATGGTCACTTTCGTGATCAGCTTTTACTTTCAACTTAGAGCAACCCTGGAAGAAGGAATCTCAGGTAAAGCATTTCCGCAGTCAGGTTGGCTGTGACTGTGTCTGTCAGGATTGCCTGGACTGATGTTCCATGTGGGAGGGCCCAACCATGGCCAGCTCCAGGTGCTGCCCACTACATGGCAGAGCCTATCTGGACAGTAAAGCCAACAGAGAGCAAGTGAGAGAACCAGTGAGCAGTGTTCTTCCATGACTGCTGCTTCACTTCCTGCCTGAGCTCCTGCCCTGACTTCCCTCAATGATAGGCTGTGACCCAGAAGTGCAAGCCAAATAAACCCTTTCCTCCCCAGACTGCTTTTGCTCAGTGTTTATCACAGCCACAGAAAGCACACTAAAACAGTCCCCCAGGACCAGTGACTTATTTCCTCTAGCTATGCTCCATCTCCTAAGTTTCTAGAACCTCCCCAGATAGTGCCACCAACTATTTTTAACACCTGAGTTGGTGGCAGGGGTGGGGTATTTCATATCTATCCTGGTTTCATTTCATTGATAAAATGCCCTGGAAAAAACAGAATCATCTTACAAGAGAAAGAGTTTACTCAGCACCCAATTCCAGGTCACAGTCCATTACTTTGGAAAAGTCAAATCAGGAAGGGCTCATGGTTCATCACACTAGATCACATCCATAATCCGAACAAGAGAAATGACAGCATGCATGGTCACTCACTTGTGTTCAGCTCTATTTCTCCACTCTTACCTCAGGAGCCCTACCTTGGCAATGGTGCCACCCACAGTGGGTTGGTGGGTGGCACTACCACACCTCGTCACATCAATTAACTGAATTAAGACAATTCCCCCACAGACATGCCCACAGGCCAACCCAATGTAGACAATCCTAAAGACAGAATTGAGATTCTCTCCTTAGGGATTCTATGTTCCATCAAGTTGATCATTAAAGACAACCATCACAATATCCAAACCTGAGCATTGTTTAATTCAGTGGTTTTGAGTGGAAGATGCTTCTCTAACCTGACCCTTGAACTTATGCCCATTGTGATTAGCAATGATTTTAGAGGTTTGCGTTACTTTTGTCTTTATTTGAGTCCATACTACATGTAAGTGAGTCAGACATCTCCTTGGCAAGATGTCTCCAAGACAAGAGTGTTGCTATGCAAGACAGGGAGCTGTGCCTCCATGACTATCATGTGAGTGGTTCCTGCTTATAAGGTTCCCAATCACACCCATGTTCTCCAGCCAGTGCTCACGGTGTAGAGACAGGGCTAAACGGACTCTAAAACTCCATCAGGGCATTGTGGCCTCTTAGGTATCCATAGATGCAGAATTTATGAATTTTATGAATTCATGATTTGCAGAATGGAATGATATGGCCATGTCTAATACACATTTCTGTTTGCTTTCTCCCTATCCTTGAGTGGTTAAGGATAAAATAAGTGAATTTCAGCCTGGATTTCTGACCAGCAAAACAGCCAGACACAGAGCTGAAAGCAGATATGAGCAGGAGGAAGGAGCTTGGACTCAATCCAGGCAACCCTACACCTTCTCCCACTCCCAGCTGCAGAGCCGCAAACACGAAGGCCCGAAAGCCTCAGAAGCCCTTCACGTTCCTTCCCAGCTTGGAGCTTCCTTTCATTTTACTTTGGATTTAAACTGGTCAAAGGCATTCCAGCCTTCTCCTTAGAGATGTAATACAATATGAACTCATAAGAATTGTGGTTTGTTTGTTTTCTTGTAATCTGAAACAGCTTTTATCAAAAACCCAATTCACAAGGAGAGGTTAATCTTGTACAGGAAAAAGCAGGTCTTCGTGGGGATTTTTTCTGCTTAAGATGTCTAACTGGAAAGCTTTCTCTCTTTTTTTCTTCCTTTTTCAGCCCTCTATGAAAGAGTCTATCTACCCCAGTGCTGTCTCACACAGGGGACCAATTAGATAAGACAAATCACCCAAAGAATGTTTATCTGCATCCAAAAGGTTCTTCAGAACTCTTGATGTTGTCTTGGCATTTCTATTTTTTAGTGGGAATTTTTTTTAATGATGGAGTGGCCGACTTATTTTAATGCTTGACAGGGCCAGGAAGAACTAGCTGCCTTGGCTGATGTGTGTAGACATATGAGAAACATTAATATTTAATTTTTACTCTGTTTACTTTGAGAGACTGCCAGGGAGTGATTCAGATATTCAGCAGAAAGGGGCTTTTCTTTTATAATATAGTACAAAGGAAAGCTGAGTGCATGTTCTTTCTTCAAAGCGGGGGCTTGGGGGTGGGAATGGTATTTATTTGTACAGCTTACACGGGGACTACTTTGACTGTGTAAACACTCATATAATTTTATTAAGAGCTGCTACCAAATCTTTTCATCTGGCCTGTGCTCCAAGCCAAGAATGAGGAGTCTGAGTGTGCTAGTCCCACATTCCTTTAATTCAACAGTGCCTGGGTGTCCCTGGTTGAGGTTCAAAACCTGGGGACAGTGACATGCACAGCAATGAGTCTGGTTGGTAACTGTGATTCCAGCAAGAGTATAGGGCTCCAACCAGCATCCTCCCCTGCCTTACTCTTTAGGTTTCTGCTCCAGGAGGCTACTGCAGGGACTTGTGACTCTGTGACTAAGCTAAACTTCTCAGCCTAGGGTTAAAGGCAGTGCACAAAGCTCACCAGCCGCTGCTTGCTGGGTGCAACCTGATCTGGGGCTGGGGGCTCCTTTCTTCAGCTGTCTTTGGGTCCCCCAGAACCCCCTGGGGATCTATTCAGATAAAGGTCAGTTGAGGGACAGTTTTGGTTTTGAATACTAGAGAGAACTAGAAAACATAAACAATTCACCACTGTGGTGGCTGCAGTGTCCCACACCAACAGTGTCTGTCACAGTGTGTCTAGTGTGTTACCCACAGTCACAGCGGAGCTGTCAACACAAGCGATTATTGAAACAGACCTGGCAGGTGATGGTAAGGCTTTTCTAATAAAGTCAGAGGGTTAGCCCTGGTGTAGGGACTGTAAGAACTGCTTTTGTCTGTAGGTCACTTGTTCTTTGTGATTTGATGTATTGGTTGTGATTGGGAATGGATTGCCTGCCTTTGATCTTCCTCATCAAATTCCTTAATCTATATTCAGAGGATCTTTCAGCATTTAATAACAGTCCTTGTTCTATAGCCCAGGGTGCCCAAACATTCTTTAGTCCAGCCTGGCCTTGAACTCAGGACCCTTCCACCTCCTAGGATCAAGGGCACACACCACTACACCCAGCTTTGATATGGGGGCAGTGCATCTCCACTTTCATCCATTCCTAGCTGAAATGTGGGCTTATAAATTCAAAACCATTGTGAAGCTAGTAGAACCTGGGGTTTGTCTTCTCTTGTCATGCCTAGTTTTTGTGGCATCTCAGAACATGGCTTGCAACCTTGTTGCTGTGGAATTAAGCCATGGCTCACATTGTTAAATGCAGCAATATAGGTGAATGTCAATTACCAATCACAATTTTTAAAGTAGCTTTTTTAAAATAAAATTTGTTTCCTTTAAAATCATATAATTTAGATTAGATATATTATTTGAGAAAAAATTCACAGTTTCTGTAGTGTATCAGAAGAAGGTCTAGGCCATACACAAAAAGTTAAGAGATTCTGTTGTAGAAGTTAAACAGAATTAAAGATGGTCATTCTTTTTTACTTCATTAAGAATTATTTTAAGTGTGTGTGTGTGTGTGTGTGTGTGTGTGTGTGTGTGTGTGTGTACACTTGATAATGTCACCTGCAGAGACCAGAAGAGGGCATCAGATCCTGCAGAGCAGGAATTACACCGTTGTAAGCTGCCCAACATGGGTGCTAAAAACAGAACTCAAGCCCTCTGCAAAAGCAGTACTAGTTACTGTCTCCCCAGCTCACTGGTCATTCTTTCAATTTTTTATTGTAGAAGAATCAAAATAACTGTATGAGTCTATAATCTACCTGAACAATTTGTATTTTATGTATAATTGCCATGAAGTGTAATTACAACAATGCATAGCGTTTACTGGTTGTCAAATTGATTTTCATTCATTAGATTCTGTTTCAATACCAAGCTCGCTCTGTTCATTTAAGCATGTCTTCATTCTTTCATAGTTTGTATATTAATAAGTTGTGACTGGTGAGTAGACTGTGTCATGTAAGACAGCTCAAGACCCTGGTTTTAAGGTTAATCTGTTTTCATTAATGTTGCTACACTGCCTCTTATAAACAGCAAAAGATGATACTGTTTTCTACAGCATGCCCTTACAATACAGTGTGTTCACCACAAACACTCAGCTTGAAGTAGAAATCTGAGAGTGAAACTATAAAATGTGACATAACACACACACACACACACACACACACACACACACACACACACACACACACACACATAAATATATTTGAAGGGAAGGAGAGTGAATATGGCTGAGCAATATGAACAGACAGGATCTAGTCTGTGAATCATTAATTCATATGTTAGAAGAAATAATATGACTGTCTAAATATGGTATTCTTTGAGTTACTTAGAAGGCTAAGGAGACAAAAGCCCACAGTGCTCAGAGCTGTGCAGCACCCTGTGGGAAGAAGGCACCCTATTGAGAGTAGCAACAGGCACAGTGTAGCAGACTTTCTTGGACTGACAGACCCCAAATCATGACACAGACTTATCAATTATGAATGCTCAACCTTAGCTTAGACTTGTTTCTAGCTAGTTTTTATTAACTCATTTCTATTAATCTGTCTGCTTCCCAAGGCTCATTTACCTCATCTACTTTCTGTCTATCCTGACTTCTAGCTTCCACCATGTCTGTCTGTGTGGCCATTGCCTGGCTCCCCTTTATTCTCTGCCCACCATTCCTGCCTATCCTTTCTCAGCTTAGCTATTGGCTGAGAGCTTTTAATTAGACCAATGAAGTCCCTTAGGCAGGCAAGGTAAAACAACAGCACATCTTTATATAACTAAACAAATACAGCATAAACAAATGCAACATATCTTTACATAGTTAAACAAATACAGTATCAAAAATTGCAATGTCTTTACGTAGTTAAACAATTATTCTGCAACGCAAACAAATGGGACAATTCCTTATATAGTTAAACAAATATTCTATTCCATAACATTTCCTCCTTTTTGTCTAGATAAAATGAAAGGTTTTAAATTTTACATAGTGAAACTATATATAATAATAACAGTTATCAAGTAATAATTACATTTACAATATCTAGTTCATTTGTATTTGGCAAATTCATAGAAAATACTTCATTATTTATCTTAACTTTTTGAGTCCAAAATTTTGTACTCATAACTATGACTACTAGTCATAACTTCTGTCATAACTATAACTAAGAAAAACTGTAACTTATGACTATCTAGTCTTCAACTCAACAAAAATGCCCAAAATGATATAATAATACCTGAGTGAACAAGAAGTGCAGTGCAAACCACTTCCAAAACTATAGAAATGACAGAGACATCTGGCTTCCTGGACAGTTACCTGAGGTTCTTCTACAATGTTGGGATATCCGTCTTCAGTCAACATACCTAGAATATCTGCCAGACTTTTATATGAAGCAGGAATTTTGAAGGAATGTCCTGTCTTGTCTTTGAAAAGTTCAACAGTAATTTTTCTTTGTGTTTTACATATCCAGTTTTGACAGTATACTGTCAGCAGTTGAGGCAAGGACAGTCTCTTGCCCAAATGGGTAGCTTTGTCACATTGAAAGCAAAGTCCATATGGAGGTTCTTCAATGCCCATCATCCTTTTATGAAGTAGATTGATGCTGCCAGAAGCAAACATGTCTCACTGTTATGAAAAGCCTTACATTATTAAATATCTTAAATGCCACATTCTGTAGGTCTTTGAGGTGTTTGAAGATCGCCTATCTAAAATATACCTGCTTAACCTTGAAATCTTACCTTATATGACTACAAGTTTGATTTATAAATGACTAACCACTAACCTACATTTTTAATTTGATACTGCATTTTTAAATGAGCTGCATAACCACAAACAAGAGTAGAAACATACATACATACAGTAAAACAAAAATAACTTTAAATTTGTATCAATATACCAAAATCCATACCAATGAAAAATATTTGAGATTAACAGTTGTCTTTTTATCCTATATTCCTATATCCCCCCTTAAATGATGACAAACACTTGTAACTCACCAAACAATAAAAAATAACCCACCTTGGGAATGTGAACATTGTGTTCTCTAGACTGCTTCCTGTTGTCTGGGTGCAATGACATTTCCAGAGGACCCTGAGAAAATTGAGATAATGGGCAAGTCCTGAGAAACTAGTTGTAACATTTGTTGTCCAGTCTCAGAACTGTTCCCATGCAGAGGGCTCAATATATATGCACCGGTCTTGTAATTTTTCTTGGTTTATTTCTTTATGTCTGTAGCCAAGAATTTCAGAAGGTCCGCTGATCAAACCTGATCTCTAGTAACCTTAAAGGAACCCATAGGACCGGGCATTGGTGGTGCACGCCTTTAATCCCAGCACTCGGGAGACAGAGGCAGGCAGATCTCTGTGAGTTCGAGGCCAGCCTGGTCTCCAGAGCGAGTGCCAGGATAGGCTCCAAAGCCACACAGAGAAACCCTGTCTCAACAAACCAAAAAGAAAAAAAAAAAAAAAAAGAACCCATAGGCTTTCATTTCCTGAGGAAACAAAAGCATAGCCTCTTCTCGGATGCAGTACATTTTCTGAATTCCATTTTAAAGACATCCCTGAAGTATATAAGCTGGTTTAATTCAGTGGTCCCCTTTATAACAACTTAGTGTCTCTCAGCAGCTGTCTTCCACTCATCAGCATTCAAAATCTTCAAAGTCAACACAACACCATATAGTATTCAGACTCCCTTTTTCCCCATTTATGTGGTTTTTCCCTTTATTTTACTTTGTCTTTAAAGACTATCATTTTTAAACTGTTTTTTCCTATGACTATCTATACCCATTTTCTTTTCTTTCTTAAGCACCTACACACATTTTTAAACATTCTGTAACCTGTTTAGAGGTTTGTTTGTTTGTTTTTCAGTCTGGACCTGCTTTACTGTGCACCTGAGCCAAACCTTGAACGTGAAGCTCGGCTTTGTGCTGGTGGTTAGCTCTGCCCCACTTAGGTTGGTGGCAACTGAGCTTGATGTCCTGTAGGCCTGGCAGAGAGCTGCATTTATCTGGGAGCTGTATTTAAACACCCCAGCTCTAGGAAGCTGGTGCCTACTCTGTGGCAGAAGTTTTTACTTTACTTGTTATTTCTACTTAACATGTTGACTGCTCAAGTGCTCAGTGTATGGCAGAGCCACGTCTCTGTACAATATGGACACCGGGCTACTAGGAAGCCCCATTGGGTTTCTTTTTCCAGATTTCTTGGGCCATCCATGTAAATATGTGCCCCATGTTGGGTAACAAATGTAGAAGATTTCCAAGGATGTCAGCAAAGAGAGAAAGTTAGCCAGTTGCTGCTGTAACTCTCTGGGCTCACAGCTTTTCACCCAACCTTTGAATCTCAAGTTTTATTAGAATGATAGAGATTTGGTTAAAGCTAACTTTAGAGGCAACAACATAGGCACTGTCTGGGGGAACATAATTTCCTCCTGGCTACGGCCTAAGCAGGTAGGCTATTAGTAGTGCAGCCACTGTGATGAAGGTGAAACAGCAGCACAGTTCCCTGTAAGTGTCATAAAGGTTTGGTAAAGGATGAGCCATGGTGATTCTGTGAGGACATCAGCACCAAATACATCCTCATTGTCTTGGTTCCTTCCAGCTCTGTGATTTATAAAGAACAGAAGTTTATTACAGTTCTGTAGGCTGAGAGGTTCAATGCCTAATATAAGCTGCCCTCTGCATCCAAGATGGGACACTGTTGTTGAGTCCTGTCATGGTAGAAGGACTAAAATATATTCTTACTAGAAGGAACATCCCCTCAGTCCTGTTATAAGCATACTAACAGCCTCTTGGAGAGGAGCTTTCCAACATCCTAACCTCTGAGCTGTAACTGTGCTGAGATACCAGCCACAGTTACACCAAAGTCAGACCACAGGAAGCATCAGAGGGGAATAGGAACTGAAACACTCCCTCATTGTCAGGGCTGGAGTGGTACTGCAGTTTTGGAAAACAGTGTGACCATTCCCAAAGGATGAAGGATAAAATAATCATGGGAACTAACTATTCCATTCCTAAGATATATGTATGGAAATTGTAACACAGTTGCCTGTAAACTTGAAGTAGAAATGTTTGTAGCTTTATTCACCATAGCTAAAAGAGTAGAAATGTAATTTAGGTCCAATGGTCAAAAGTGATAAATAAATTAACATGATTTATGCAAACAAAGAACTATTACTTGGGTATAACAAAGTAAGATTCTAATATATAGCAAAAAGTATATAGAAAGCAGATAAAATTAAATACATAGCCCTAAGTGATAGGGTCCAGTCACAGAAGGCCACGTGTGTAAGAACATTTAGATGGGTTGTCCAGAGTAGGATATTATGACAGAAAGCTAGCTTAGCAGTCTGGGGAAAGAGGAGAATGGGAAGTGGCTGTGAGTGAGCATCGTGTTCCTTTAGGTATGATGAAAATATTCTATGATAATGATTGATGGTGTACAGTTTTGTAACTACTTAAAAATGACTGAATTGTACACTCTAAAAGGGTGAGACTTAGCTTGTGAATTATATCTCAAGAAAAAAAGTCCTGGGTATCATGGTGCACACTTTCAATCCCAGTACTTGGGAGGCAAAGGTAAGTGGCTATCTGTAAGCTCCAGGCTAACCTGGTCCACACAGAGAGACTTCATATCAAAAATTTAAAAAACAACACATCTTTCTTCATCTATTTAGATTATCATGTGATTTTCTGCCTTTAATGCCATTTATATGATGTATTGTATTTATTGGCTTGTATATGTGGAACCATCCCTGCACTCCAGGGATCAAGAAACTTGGTCATGAAGAATGTTATTTTTGGCATATATCTGTATTCCATTTGCAAGTATTATATTGAGCATCATTTAATCTATATTCATCAGAGGCACTGGCCTGTGATTTTCTTTTTTTCTTTTCTTTTTTTTTTGTTGTTATTGTGATGTTACCTGGTTTTGGTATTAATTAGAATGATTTTGGCTTCAAGGAAGGAGCTTTAGAGTTTAAGAGTGTTCCTTCTGTTCCTTTCTCTTTTCCTTCCTTCCTTCCTTCCTTCCTTCCTTCCTTCCTTCCTTCCTTCCTTTTTTCCTTTTTATTTTTTGAATGGTTTAACAAGAATTTTGAAAGTCTGGTAGAATTCTGTTGTGACGATACAGACTCCCTGATTGTGGATGTCAGTTAAGAGGCCTGGTAAATCTATGGGGCCTCTGGTAGTGTATCAGTATTTATCCCTAGTACACGAATGGACTTTGGGGCCCATTCCACATAGAGGGTGCTCTCTCAGCCTAGATTCAAGGGGGAGGGCCTAGGTCTTGCTCCAAATGATGTGACAGACTTTGAAAAATCCTCCATGGAAAGCCTCACCCTCCCTGGTAGCAGAAAGGGGATGGGATCGGGATTGGTGGGGGGAGGCAGGGGAGGAGGGGAGGAAGAAAGAACTGGGACTGACATTTAAACAAGCTTGTTTCAAAGTTAAGTTTAAAAAAAGGAAAAAATAAAATAAATCTTTGCTTTTTGTAAGTTAAAAAAAAAAAGAATTCTGCTGTGAATCCAGTCAGGAAGGAATTTTATTACTATTTCCCCTCATTTGATATGTTTAGGTTGTTGACTTCTTGTTTTAATTTGGGGGATTTGACAGAGTTTACAACTTCATCCATATCTTTTGCAGTTATTAACATATTATCTTATATTCTGGATTTCTTTGGTACCTTTTGCAATGGTTTCCTGATTCTGTTAATTCAGGTTCTTCATTTCTTTCTTTCGGTTAATTGGACCAAGGGTTTGACAATCTTGTCTATCTTCTCAAAGAGCCAACTCTTGGAAATATGTGAATGTGACAACAATTAATGAAAAACAGAGGCCATGAAATTGAAAAAGAGCAAGGATGAGTATATGAGAGGGTTTGGAGAGAGGAAAAGGAAGAAAAAAATGATGTAATTATATTATAATCTGTAATTATATTATAATCTCAAAAAAATAAAAGAAAGTTTTAAAAACAAAAAAAGAAAGTAAAAGAAGTCTTCACCAAAGCTGAACTCAACAAAATGAGAAAATAGAGATTACACAGGAGTTTGTGAAAATAGCTCTTTAATGAACTTTGTAGTAGCAGCATTAGTTTTTCTATATATGTGAGAATGGAGGAAGGGAGAAAAGAGACGGGAAGAAAAAGAGTGAGAAAATAAAGAGAATAGAGAGAAGGAGAACAGAGACAGCAAGAGCACTGCAAACACACTATTCTGGTATTTTCCTATATGTTCTAGTTTTCTATGGGGCTGGACCAGAAGACAATCTTGGAGAAATGCCAGAAGCTTTCCTCAGAATGGCTCTGACTCTGTAACAATCAAGGCCTATATTCACTGTTTCTTAGAATTGCTTCCTGAAGACCACCTGATCTTCTCTGCAAGCCAGGTGTCCCTGGGAGTGTAGAGCAAGGTCATCTTCTCACCCTTTCCCCTGTGAAGGCACTGGGTGAGATGGATACTGAGGCTTCCTTCTTGGTGGAACGTAGCTATGATAAGAACTCTCTGTAATCCTTGGCAAAACTGGAGAGAACTGCTTTTGAGATCTGTGGCATATGAGGCATCCTTACAGCAAACACATTCTCAGGGTGTTACTGGAAACATCAGTCAGCCTGACACTCAGTCTTAGCCCAGGTTGTCTGAAAACTTGTAGCGATCCTCCTACCTCAGCCTCCCAAATGCTAACATTTTATGAGGAGCTTGGTTCATTTCTTTCTATTTAATTAATTATTTTATGTATTCCTTTGAGACAGGGTCTCAACTATAGTTCTTGCCTGGAACTCATTACAGAGACCTGACTAGCTCCTAACTCACAGAAATCAGTCTCTGCCTCAGCCTCCAGATGCATGGATTAAAGGTGTTCACCACCACGCCCAGCCTTTTGATGTGTTGTTTCTCAATTGCAAACTACAGAATGCAGGTTTAGTAATCAAGTGTGACTATGAATAGCTCCTGGGTTTGAGAGAGAACACTGCAGAACAGGGAGTCCTGGTGTTACTTGCTGCAAGAACACAAAGTTGTCTTAAAGGTCCAGACATATAGGAACCCTGTCAGACGCTGCCAGGTCAATCTTGACTTCTGTAATATGAGTACATGCACACCTTCTCTGCTGGCCTTAAAAGGAAAATGTCCTAAGATAAGCAGATACCCAGGGCAGAGATTCTGGACATCCTCTAACACTGCTGCACACAATAGAGCCAAGCTGGGTACCTGAGTCTCCACCAAATTCACTGTATTCATATTGGATCTGCAGGAACTTGTATCCAAGGTTTATGTTCCAATATTGAAGGCAAAAATTAGGACCAAAAAAAAAAGCTTTCTTCTTGGACATCGTTTAGACTGCATATGAGGTAGAATACAGTGGATCTGCATCTTCCCCTGAGTGGCTAACGTGAGTGAGACTGTTCATCTAGGAACTCACAGCATAGAGGGAATGGTACACATGCAGGGTATAGTTTTATGAAGAGAATTAAGAACCACAAGTGTTGAACTTAAGTTCTTTAAATGCACAAAAGATGGAGTCTACCATCCTGAGACTTTCATAATGTATGTTAGAAGCAACTACCCATGGTTCCTTGGACTCAGAGGCTGAAGTGGTCACTCGTGAAGCACAGGAAAGGTAGCTCAACCGAGAAGCCAAGTGTCCACTCTAAGTCGAACTATAGGTACCCCAAATAGTACCCCAAATCCTGGCCATGCTGGCTCCCCTGCCCCATCCTCAGGCTTCCTAGAATGCCTTTTTCATTTTGCTGAGCTTACCATTTCATTTCATGTCTTAAAGGCTCTTACATCTCCAAATATTTGCCCAAACTTTTTTACCCTGCTCAACATGCCCCTTAAGTCCACGCTGTTTGTGCATGATCCCCAATACCCCTGTAGCTGCTGTGCCTGGCATTGAACTCTTAGACTGACTGAAGGGTTCTGGGTTCAGGGTTCACCTTGCCTGGCTCCACTCTGCCAGCTTCCTTATCAGCTAGCACACCCTTGGAAGAATCTCTGACTGTTCTCTCACTACCAGCTTCTAATCTTTCTGCACATCCCATGGGCTGTGCCTTCCAAGTTCTCCAGTATTAATTCATTACTTGCCATCTCTGAGGTGTCATGTAATTCCACATGAGTTCTCATAATAGCTGCTTAATGCATTTCATTCATCCACTCTTATCCTTAGGGACTGATCCTGGACAGCACCTAGAGGGATGTCCCTAAAAGGGACAGTCAATCATGCTGTTTCTTCATCAAAGCTCTTTGGTGTCTCCCTTCACTTTGAGGAAGAAATCCAAATTTCACCAGATTTGGCAATGAAAAAACCAATGCTACTTCCCCATGGATTTTGCCATTTATATTAACACTGTTTCAAGATTTTCATATTTTCTCAAGTACTAAACCCTGTAGGCAGTTCAGAGTTTGGAAACTGAGGCATGGAGAAGTTATAAAACATTGAAGTATGCACAACCAGCTATGGGTGAACTGGTCCTCATGCTTGCCCATTGCCCACTGTGCTACTGGCAATAGGATATGCTAGAGTGTGCTGTGACCAGAACCACATAATTCATTTTAATTTAAAATACTGCTGGAAGGATCCCACCAGCATGGTGTTGTCTCAAGTTTTCTAATGTATCTCAGTGTGAAGTTAGGTAAAGGGGAGAGAATTTAAAGAAACAGAAGAGGAAAAAGATGGAACTTGCATTACTTAAGAAGCCTGCATCCCTCCAAACTGATGCTCCACAGCCAAGCTGGAGGCTCAGAGCTTTGTTTTCAAAATCTGATCTCTCCCAAGCTGAGGGTTACATCAAACATATGGAGATATACCACCCAGCAGGCAAACCACAGCTTGCTTCTTGAAAGGCTTGTTAGGGATTGGCTTGGCTGTTGCTCTGTGCTCACCACAGGCCTCAAGCTCTAGGCAATCTGAGAAGAGGAACTAGATTCCAGCCAGAGAGTGGGCACTTTAGAAGACCAGCCATGCCCATAGACCTTAGGCAGGCTAGCCAGGCAAATAGTTTACTGATTTTTACTCTAAGTGGAAAGTCTTCCAACTTCCCACCTACTGTGTGTGTGGAGGGGGTCCACATGGTAAGTGGTTAGAAAGCTTGGACTCTGCTCAAAGACCATCAGAAAGCAGATGTCACCAGCAGGATGAAAAGCGTCAGGACCAAGAATTAAAGAGGACTAAAGGAGAGGTTGGTTGTTGTACACATTGAAACATTTGATTTGTTCTTGCCATCTGGTCCTTATCTTGTCCCAAGTGCCCATGCTCTTCTCTGGATTCAGCCTGGCAGAGGACTACTGTGCTGCACCCTGCAATCCCAGCACTCAGAAAGCAGAGTGCTGTGCTGCACCCCTTTAGTCCCAGTGCTCAGGAAGCAGGAGAGCCAGTGCCAGCCAGTATGTACTAGATAGTCAGGACTTGTCTCACCCTGAATGACACAAGACAAACATGCAATCTGCCACACAAGGCAGCCTAATCTGATCCTCTATGTACTGGAGGGAGGATGGGGAGCCTCAGTCTGGCCTCCTCCCTTCTACATTGTAAACCACTGTTATCTAAAGCAAGCAGAGACTTGGGAGGAAAACGCCCAATTATATGCCAGGAAGCACAGTGTCCTGGGTTTGGGGCAGGGGAGTGACGACATTGAGTTTCATTGATGGGCCCCTGCGGCAAGCCAGCAACCCCCCAGGAAGGCCTGCTATTCCTGTCCTCTTGGTGAACCTGCCTGAAAGGGATCCAGGAGTTATTTGGTAATCAGGACTTGTCAGCACCTCGGTTATGCAGGGTGGTTCAATCCGATAATGTGAATGGAGCCTGTAATAGGGCTGATGAAAGGGACTCCAGTTTCAAAAAGGGCCTTGAATGATTTTTTGTTCATTTTCTGTTTACATGTAATGCGTTATTGATGTCATTACCTTATAATACAGCAGCTTGTTTCATAGAAAAACCAGGAATTACTCATTCTTAAAAAAAAAAAAAAAAAGACTTAGCTGGAAAAGAAAAAGAAAGAAGGAAAGAAAAGGACCCTGTTACATGAGGAAAATTGCATCCGAGGGCTGCAACTGAAACATATTGATTTTTCTGGCGCGCGACTTTTTAGATTAAAATGCCAATACCAAATCCTTTCATGACCTATAGTTCATAAGAAGTTCGCATGTCATTTGCTATTATTCTGGGGGGAAAAAAGCTGAATCTTTAATGAAAACATACTTGGAAAGATGTCTGCCTTTTCCACAATTTGCATATCATTATAATAATGCCTGGTGATGAACTAAACATGCTCATAGTGGGGTGAGATGAACATTTTTCTTGTTTCAAATCAAAAGGCATTTGTCTCTTTGATCATGGCTTGTCTGAACTTCCCCCTTGAGGATAGAGGCAGGCCTGGATGTATGCTCTGTCCTTGTCTAGGCTCCAGAAGCCTGGACATAGGACTACCCCCCACCACCACACACACACTTCTTAATGTCCTTTAAGGCCCCCAAACCCACACACATCAGCCTCTGTACTTACATTCCATTCTCACAAGCATATGTGCTATGTCCAGGGTGGTCCTACTGCTTGCTAAGCCAGAGACTATTTGCTTTCCTTATCTTTGCTAAGACTTGAGCAGGCCTTACACCACTTCATCTTTGTTGTTGTGCTTCGGTCACTAGAAGGATTCTCAGACTTCCCAGATAATAGCTCCATCAGCTTGAACTCACCTCCAGCGGGGTGGCCAAACTGCACTCCAAGAACCAATACTACCTAATGTCTACTTTTGTAAGTAAAGTTTTGTTGGCACATAATCTGTCAATCAAGTTGCCTTATTATTGACGGCTGTTTCAGCTTGCTGTCAGCAAGAGTGAGTGTTTCCATAGAGACCATATGGTCAGACAAGCTGAAAATACTGTCTTGCCACTTGCAAAACCAGATTGATTGATCCTTGACCTGTGGAGTTGTAGTTCTCTAGAATGTTCTCTGTGTTCTGGTGCCCAGGGGTGGCCACTGTGGCACTTCAAACCAGAAGAATGGGAGTGGGTAAATGTTATAGAAACCAAAATCATGAAGATTTTAGTGCTGTGAAATTTTAGAAATCCCTAACTTAATGCTTAGATGACTGACCACTTAATGCCCTGACATTTCCGCTTTTGTTATGCGCCTCATGTGTCTTGATAGTTCTACTGGCGTTCCTCATGGGACTGAGGAACAGGCAGCCCTTCACAGGCTCCTTCCCTTGGTAATGCCTCATGCTCAACAGGCACACAGTTGTGTGGGGTGCTCGCCAATGTACCATAGAGACCATATGGTCAGAAAATACCCCACTTCCAGGTATTGGAAAGTGGTTTTATTCTCACTCTGAATGTCTTCTCTCTCAAAACTAGTGTTGCTGTTTTTTCCTCAGCTCTCCACTATGAAAAGTGCAGCATCCGTTAGTATCCAGTGTCTCTCTGAATATATCAGCTGACATTCAGATTCCAAGCCACATGCCAGCCTACCAAAGTGTGATGCTTATCACCTCCATCCTTCAACACATTAGATGTCTGTCAATAGAAACTAAAAATTAACTCATCTTTTGGTCTTCGACATATCACTGCTATTGACTTTGTATGAAGTCACCAAAGCCCTGTGCTGCTATGCTACTGTATTTTCTAATAATGTCATTTAAAATTTGCATGTTCACCCAGCCCTTTCTACTAGGACTGGGCCCCTGTTTCCATGGAGTCTGGTTCTCTAACATCTGATGATTATTCTCATCTGAGAAAGAAGGAGGCAACAGCTTGAATATGGCTGCATGTGTGCTTCTTCCAGACACTTGCACTGTCTACTTTAAACAGCAGCAATGAGACTGAGAGCAGGTTCCCCTGCAAGTTGCAGGTTACTCTCCACACCGTCTGTTCTTGGAGTAGGATGACTGCAGTACCCTTGACTGACCGTTGGGATGGGGTCAGATTCAGGTGTGTGCTGAACTCTAAGTGAATCATTGTTATCATCTCCAGGCCAAGCAAATGGGCTTCAGCCTCCAGAACTCTCCTTCTCAGGGGTATGATGACCAATAGTTGCTTTTCACTGGCTGGAGTCTCAGATGACAAACAGCAGTTCCCCACTAACTCAGTGCAGCAATGATGCATGAGCATCTGGCAGGGAGTGAAGATTTGGAGCCGTTTGTTATTATAGCATAGCCTAGCCCATCTGACTGATGCTCACACTTTGTAAGTCTTTAAGCACATACTCAGGTGGCATGGCTGGCTGGCATGCCATCACTGAAAATTCACACGTGGATTTTCCTAAAACTGCCCATGTGACTAGTGAGAACCGGAGCATCACTCCACCCATTTTCCTTGCTGTCCTTGTATTTTCCGTAGGGTTTTTCTCACAGCGCTGACAGATCTTTTCTTACATCTGCCCCCTACCTAACACCTTTAATCCTCTAGGCCATGAACTGATCCCAGTTTTCCCCACTGAACTTTTCTGTTCCTCAAACTGAGCCACTATATAGTGTGCCATGTGTTATGTGCTGGTGGCTAAGGCCAGTAGGTATCAATTGCAAACATCTTCTTGGTCTAAATACTTTCCTCTCTCAGTGCTTCAACCTGTGAAGGTGCTGTGAATGTTGCCACAGTTTGGAGTTCATGTGTGCCTCAGGCCTGTTGCATCTGGAGGGCACTGTTTACTTGGAGTCATCCACAACTTCTGGCCCTTTACATCTTTCTGCTTTTTCCTCATAGATCCCTGAGCCTTGGGGGAAGGACTTAATGAAGACATCCTTTAGAACTAAGTGCTGCAAATCTCTCACTCTCTGCACATTGTCCAACTGGGAATCCTTGTGTACAGTTGAGAATCCTCTGCCCAGGGAATGGTGCCACCCACAGTGGGCATGTTGTCCTGCCTCAGTTAAACTAAACAAATTAATTTCCCATAGACATTAGGCCAACCTAATCCAGACAATCCTTTACAGAGACTCCCTTCCCAGATTATTCTAGACTGTTCCAAGTTAGCAATTAAAAGTACCTGTTATTCAAGGTAGCTATTTGGAGATGCCAAGGAGGAGGTAGAATCAGAGCTAGAAGAAAAAATTAAGTGCTCACTTCTATAAATGGAAAGGGAAGATGTTAGCTGATTGCCTTTCTAAAAATTAAGGTCATCACTAAAAACACCATACTGGCTTTTCCATAGCTACTTTTCAAAACACAGATCACTAATTTTGAATGTATTTTTGTTTTTTTCATTGACATACAGCAATTAAACAGATCCACTATTTACTTGATTCCCACAACACACCCAAGGGGTAGGCAGGGTGGATTATTTCTCCTTGCTTTTGTCTCATAGATAAGAACCTAAGAAGGTGGGAAGTTAAACAGATCACTTGATATTATACAACTAATTAGCAGCTACTCAAGACAAAAAAAAAAAAAAATACCAGAACTTTTTTCTGATCTAGCCAAGTATAGAGTAGGAGTGAAACCAGGGGTTGGGCAACAGGTTTATATGGGGCAATGCATTTGAACAAGGGGTGTGACTCTGTAAGTCAATGACCGACAATTCAGGCTGAGACAGAATTTAGGGCAGAAAAATGGATGTCACAGCCAGGAGGCAGATATGCTGCGAGCCAGCAGGACACATGGATATTTGAGTTTGTTTTCCTTTCAGCCCCTGGAACTTCCTATCATATCATATGGGCATGAGGTTTACTTGTTATTCCACCCTGCCTCAGCAAGTGTCCCTGGACCATTCCATCAAACATACACTCACACATAAAGTCAAGCGTTTGATGTAGTCTTATAAATGTGTCCATGTTGTGGGAGCCATGCAGAGCCTGGCAGATATGTTCTGCTACCATTCACAACACATCATCACATAGTCTCAGTGGGAGGGCATGAACTTTGAGCTGAGCCCAAGTAGAAGACAGCTAGCACAGCCCCCACCCCCAGGCCTCCTGTGTCTCATCTACAGTGGTCTCTGGTTGTGCAATTTCCAAGCCTGCCTCTCTAGCCATTCCAGAACATCAGTGAGTTCCTGTCTCTGCTCTGGGGCTTGTCTGCAGTCCACTGGCTCTCAGATCTATACCTTCCATAGTTTCACCAGGCTAAAATTCATTTCTCAAGCTATTGGCTTAATAGGTTAGTGGGGCATGAAATTTATGGACGTGTACTAAGATCAACACAAAGTTATAAATGCAAAGACGAATAGAATAGAAGTACAAAGGGAACTTTTATTTTTCAGGAGGAAAAGAAAACATAAATTATAAATCCTGAAAACTTTTTAGAATGGAAAAACTAGAAAAGATAAAAAAAAACTTTAGCTCTTTGAATTTTGCCCTTGGGAGTTTCTTTAAACTTTGTTTCTTCCTCTGAGAAAGTTTTCTATAGAAAAAGAAGAAACATGATTCAGTCTTTCCTAAATTCGCTGTTTTGTTGGATTGAGAAGCATTTCCAATTTCTACATAAATTGTCAGGTTGCTTGGCAGTGGAAAACATTCATAGGCTTCAAGGCAATGCCGGGCTGCTGTGTTGCAATGGTTTAGTACCCCAGCGCCAAGACATCCAAAGTCAGTGCCAGGGACAGGAACACAGTGGGCACTTGTGAACTGCTGTGTTCTCTTTTAGGAGGAAGTCCTGTTTAACATCTGGCTGAACCTGAATGTCTGACAGAACATTTAGAATTTGTTATCCTGAAACCCAGGACAGCCTTCACTACTGTGCTAACCAGGACAAATGGCCTAAGACAAATAACTATGGGCCATATCCACAACCTGCCAGTGAGAAACTACAGAGATCCTCCCCATTCAGCCTCACTTGCCCCAGATCCCCCCAGAAGAACATATGCTGCAGGGATTGTCAGCATACAGATATATAGCCATAGCCACTAGAATTAAAATCCTGTCCTTTCTCAGTTGTGTTCAGGTGACCATATATACAAAATTGCTAGTTCTTCCTCAGGTCTTGGAAAGGCCCCACAAAGCAAGGGTCTTGAAACACGAGCCATCTTATAAATCTACTTCTTCTTCCAGCCTGATTTGATTAAGAAGATGTGCAGAAGAGAAGGGGGAGTCATCTGGCATCTCAGCTAACAACACCTTTTCCTTCACCCCTTCAGCCCCACCATGAGCTTCTGTATGTGGTTATCTCCATCAGCATCTCACCCATTGTAGACCTGCAACACTTAGGGCCAGCTGCTGTGTTCAGCTCATTCAACTGAATCAACCAAAAGAAAGCTGTGTTCCTAAGATTGGACCTCATGATTTACTTAGAGGTTCTTACCATGTGTCTAAACTTGGTCTCAAGATGTGCTCTCTCTCTGTGTGTGTGTGTGTGTGTGTGTGTGTGTGTGTGTGTGTGTGTGTATGCATAAGCACACACATGTGCACTCAAGTACACACACACACACACACACACACACACACACACACCTATTGTTGTCAGTAAGCCTTGTGTACCAAGCATGATTGAGCCCAGGGGTCACTCTGGGACCATTGTTTTTTCTATCTTTAGTGTGTGTTTATATAAACTTTGTTCTATCTACCTAGAGATAAGGGGTATCATTTTTCTCCACAATTGACAGAACAAACAAACAATGGCAGGTAGTATTACAGGGAAGCCTCAATTGTAGATGAACACCCACTAGGGCCAAAGTATAAAAAATGGCACCAACTGGTGCCCTTAAATGTTTTAAGCTAAGTAATCCAATTGGATCAGAGTGAGGAACAGAAAATGAAGCTTTATTTCATTTGGAGAAGCATGCCTGGGGGAGACAATCTTTAGCTCAGATAACCTGGCACACTCGGGAGAGGAGAGTGGTGGGTGCTGATGCTGAGGGTTAGACAGGATGCTGCAGTCCAGAGCAACACCGTATTCAGATGATAACTGTTTGCTGAGAACGTAGGGAGAGCAGGGTACCTGGGTGCATGACAAAATCTAGGAAGACAAAGAAAGCAGAGCTGGCACAGGCCTTAGCAAGCGTGGCAAGGATGGATGCCGTCCCCCTCTCTTTCTTTCTTTCCTTTCTTTCTTTCTTTCTTTCTTTCTTTCTTTCTTTCTTATTAAAGAAACAATGAACATAATTTCCCCCTCTTAGAATCTGAGAAAAAAAACCTAGAAACTGCCTATTTGACTCCTCATTGTATCAATAACGAACAGATGCCTGGGAAAGCAAGACTCACAGGTAACATGAAGCCACACACGTTTTTTTTTTTTTTTTTTTCTTTCCCCCAGTGCCCAATGTGTGCGTGAATCAGTGCTGAGGTTAGCATTCACTGTAAGAGTTTGGCATTTGACAATTATAAATGTTGTAAAGTGAAATATTGTACATAGAATGCAATGCATAGTCAAGTAATTATTCAAATTACCTTGTTGCAAAGTAAGTTTCCATCTTATTCCTTGAGTCCTATAGTGGCCACTATGTGTCTGGTATGGGGAAGGCATGAATTCACTGGTCAAAGACCAGACAGCTGAATAGGTAGATGAGCTGGGTATGTGAATAAATGGATGGATGTTTTTGGAAGGGGAAATTTAATTTTTCTCTAATTTCCTAAATAAGAACTGACTGTGCCAACTGGGGGTCATGCTGTCTGAAATTGAACACAGCAATGAACATGCTTTTTAATAACCCTGAACAGCAAAGGCTTTCTATTAGGAGTGTAACAGGCAAGTCTCATCTCATGATTAGATCTCAAAGACTTAAGATTGGAATGTCAGCACTATGGAGATGCCACATACCTATAACTGCAAGTAACAGAACTCTCCATAATTAAGGGGAGGCATGCCAAGCCAGTGAAGAAACTGAATATTAGAATATTCAGATAAGCATTTCAAAAAGAGATGTATACAGAAATGGAAAGGGCTATGAGAAAAGTCCTATCTAGAGGACAATAGGAGAAAACTGTTTCATGAAATTCTAAGTATTTATAATTGTCATTTCATTTGTTAGTAAAGGAAAGCACCCTATAAACTCAGAAGATGAGTTACAGATTCTCTGGTATATGCCATATAAGATCAAGACTGGAGAAACTGGGGAAGGAGGATCATGGGTTCCAAACCAAACATGGTTACAAAGCAACCAAACAGAAGCTGTGTAGTAATACCTGTCTGGAAAACGGGCAAAAAAGGAAAATATTATCTGCTATAAGAGCCTCGTCTTTGTAGCCCTTTCAGGTCTGCTCAGAGTCAGAACTAGTGAGTTCTTGTGAATGAGGTGGAGCTGCAGGACAGTGCTGGTGTGGAGAAACACAACTGCGTGGCCACTGATGATCTTGAATGCGGAGTATTGAGGAGATGGTTTAGCTGAGCGTGAGTTGCTCCTACAAAGTTTGTGTCTCACTGATGAATTGTGTAATTATTAATCTTGTACATTCCTAAAACTAATGAACAGAAAATTAGAGGCAGTCCTGTCATTTCCCACTTTCTCTCTCTTTATGTGTGGCTGAGTTCAGTCCCCATCAGCACTAAATTCCATTCAGAGTTCACAGCCATCACAAAAGCTAGTGCAGTTTTAGGTTAAGCATATTTTATCCATAAATTGCTATATTTGGTTCTGGAGTTATTACTGCAGTTCCTTGGGGTACATTTAAATCCACCTTATTGTAATAGATTATGGAATATAGTGGCTAATGTGTCTAATGTAAAATAAATGACTCTAATGATTTATGATGCGACACTTCAATTTTATTGAACATAAGGATCATTGTACTAAAATGGATGGTGTATTGCTGGTTTAGCATAAAATACCGAATAACATATTCAAGAAAATGAATGGCTCGGCCAGTTCATAATATTCTGCCCCTTCAGCTGAGAGGTCTTTAATAAGCAAGAGTGTCATTACACTTGGAAATGGATGTGTAGGTGATCCATTATCTAGAACAATGACAGGGACCTGCCTCCATCCTTATTGTGGAGGGGATTCTGTGGGAGAAAAGGCAGAATTCTTTGGTCTTCCCAAAAGTTTGATTTGCACTCAACCACACACCGACTATGCAATGTCTAGTACAATAGTGAATGCCCCCTACACTCAGAAATTGCCACCTTGAAGCCCTATTGATGTGTCTTAAGATGAAGTATTTCACCAAAGTGTTGTTTTCCCCCATTGTCCTTTCTTCATGTCCTTGGTCCATATGCCCATTCTCCAACACTCAACATTCCTGTCCAGGAATTGCAGGGCAGGTTTTCTCTTTTTCAGGACTCTCTTTATGTTTGATTGCAGAACAATTAGAGTGAAGGCAGACTTACTTTTCTGTTCATTCTTAGTAACTACCATATTAGAGATGGTTTTCAATTAACTAGTTATTTTTGGAGCAATTTATTGGACTTCTCAGATCCAGGAGATGAAAGACAATTCGTATTGGTAAATGACAGGTGTAGATGAATGGTGAAGCTCTGGTCTTTAAAAACTGGGAGGAGATAAAGAAGAGCATTCATGGGTTGCTGTTTGACTCTGGTTCTTGGGGTCTGGCCATCACAGCCTAATAATTCCCATGGACTACCTGGGTAAAAGTTCACTGACAGGCAAAGAAATCCTCATAGACTTATCTCGATAGCACTCATCTCACCCCTGGAAAGATAATGCCTTTCTTCCTGTGCTCTGGCCGTGCTGAGAAGAGGGAAGGGGCTGAAGTATCTTGAACCTATAGCATTACTGTAACCCTGCCACCAACCTCATCAGCCACACACCCCTTACTATGCTCTGGGTCATTTCTTTCTTCCATCTTTCTACCCAGACAAGCTCATAGAGACAACTCAAACAGAGGTCCCACCTAAGGCACTCTGCCAAGGTGTAAACTTGAATGTAGTTCAATATGGTGCTAGGCACACAGGGTAGTCTGACATCTTTCTCCAAGGTGGCAGACACTGACACTTGCCTGGAATGAAGTGGGTCATAGTAACCTGATGGTGATATGACTGCTGTCTATGCAGTTAATGAGTTTTATGTTCCAGAATGGAGCAATCTTTCCAGCAGACTGTGCTGTGTAGACTGCAATGGATGTTTCTTTATCTAGGATACAATTCAGGCTATTTTCATTATCATATTGATAAGGTTAGGATATGATGTGAAGCTATTCATTGTAGAAAGAAATGAGAAAATATTGATGACTGGCACTTAACTTTTGTGGTGAAAGCTGATGGACAGGTCTATTTCTGAAACACATGGATGCTCTGAAATCAGCTAATTCAGATTAAAGTGGACAATTCTTCACTGCCCATTGCATTGCTTCTGGATGCCTCTGTCCGCTAGTTAACAGTAGAAAGACATCAATACTGCTGAGATTTCGCTGACTGTAAAAGGTCCCTGCCGCAATCTCAGAGCCTCCAGTTGCTAAAGTTTAGGATTTTTCTCTGCAACAACTCTCATGAATTCCTGGAATGCCAGGGCATGTTCATGAAGAACCTGGGGAATATTTTCCTATTTCTTTTGACCCTTACTATCCCCTGCTTCAAAGTCCTATAGTTATTGAAATGACTCCTGAGATTTTATCACCTTCCACAAAATACTGCTTTCCCTACACTAACATCTTCCTGTCTGATCATTATTCAAATTGATCTAGATAACTGCAACTATAGAAAAGCATGCCAAGGCACACTGTTCTCTCCCCTGTGTCTCTGACCAGGCTTCCCCAAGTCTGTGTGTTTTAAGTTATTCTATATCACGTAGACTCTAGGCTTCCATCTATAAGAGAGTTCACAGGTAGAGTTAGCGATGCTAACACGTCTCTTAAAAAGATGGTGCTGAAGGAGCTTTTGTTCTGACACATAAGATTTACAACTCTTTTGGCGACTTTCCCGATGTACTCATCAGCTATCACTCTCCCTTTGGTCTTGAGGCATGCAGAGCAGTCCCGGGCAAATCCTTGATGCTCATCAAGTAACACCTTCAAAACACTTTGATTTACTGAACACAATTGAACCTGAGAACACTTGTGGTCCCCACCAAGCACTGATACTTAAATGTGTGTTTTTTCTTTATATCTGCCTTCAGATTATGTGCTCCTTAAGTCCATCAAAAGAACATGACAATTCTCTTTGGGAGCAATGAATTTCCAAGCAACACAGCCTGTGCCAGCATTGGTTGGGAGTAGCAGGCAGACTTTGCAGTGCAAGGCATTACAAGCCCGGGACAAGCTTAGAAATACTCAAGCTGTCAAGGACAATTATAGTGAAATGTTCAGGACAAAGAACTCATTAGAAGTTATATGTGATGAGTTTAGACATTGGAAATGAGACCAAAGTGGCCTTGCAATGTGGGGAAAACTATGCGCATTCACAGGTGTTGTGTGTGTCTGTTTCCACAAGCAAAAGGTGACAGAATGTTTGTATTATATCGTCTTAACAGAGAGAGTAAACGAGGAAAATCTGTCAGCCAGCATAACTCCTGAATAAATGCAAAGATACCTTGCTCTTGTGCAGTAGAGCTCAGGTCTTTAAGAAACTAATGTCTCTCTACACCTCCCCATGTTATGCCTCCCCCAATCCAAAGAGAAACGTTAGCAGGGTGTGGAGGCTGCACTTGAAGATGGATGTTAACTTGATACGATGTTCTTAAATTCGCATGGAAAAGTTAAAAGGTGATGAGGACTGAAGGGGAAAATGTTGGTAACAGGGAGATAAGAGAGTCCTGCTGCCACACAGCAAAGCCCAGCACGAGGGACCTCAGAGCAGCGCCCTGCTGGCACAGAGATGCCTAGCAGAGCCTAGGAGTGATCCCAAGCCATCCTCTCAGGAAGAATGGGGACAAAGGGTATGTGAAAGGATGCTGTATTTCATAAATGGGGGTTGGGAGAAAGTGAATGCAAGTTTCCTACCAGCAGAACCAACTCCAAGTAGATGGTGTAGAGATGAGTAAATATAGTGAGAGTTGACACGGTGAAGTTATTAAAGAAATACAAGTGTGTTTCATACTGAAAAAAGGAGCTCTGAAACTGACATGAAGATATGAAGCTATCAACAAAAATATTGATATATCTAACCACAAAACAAAATGAAATTCATATCAAAGGTCAAAGGACCAACAGCAAAGTAGTTTTAGACATATGTCCAAGATTAGCTTTCCTTCCTCCAGTGTGTGTGTGTGTGTGTGTGTGTGTGTGTGTGTGTGTGTATGTGTGTGTGTGTGGTGTTGGACATTTGCAATACATATTTCCAAGATCAGCTTTCTTTTCTCCTGTGTTCACATGTGTGTGATGCACCTTCATGTGTGTAAATATGTGTGTGCATGCATATGAAAAGACCTCAGGTGTCATTCTTCGGGAGCTGTCTACCTTAATTTTTTGTTAAATACATTCTGTGTCTTGTTTTGTTTTTTGTTGAAATAGTGTCTCTCACAGGAATCTGGGGCTTGCCGACTTGAAAGGGTTGACCTGCCACTGGATAGCAAGCACTTGCTACTACACCCAGCTTTTTACATGGGTTTTGGGACTCAAACTCAGGTTCTCATGCTTGCATGGCAACTACTTTGTCAACTGAACTATCTTTCCAGCCCACAGGGTCTGATTTTCTTACTGAGTTAAGGGCATCACTGGTTTATGAATAAACATACACACATTCATAGCTACACAGAGGTCATGCATGCACACATGTGTGCACATTCAGAGAGACACATGTACATGCACACACAGAGAGACTACTTTAATTTTTTTCCAACTACATTCCTAATATGTGCCCTGGGAATGTTAGGCTTTTACCATAAATTTAGAATATCTTTTGCCTTAGTACAATTTTGTAATCAGGTTTTTACAGTGGTGTAAGCATGTGAAATTGTTATAAACACAAATTAACCTGTGTGGATATTATGTCTACCTTTAACTGGAAATTGATGGTTCTTAGTCTTTTCGTAGACAAAGTCTTCTTTAAGAATCGGGTTGGAGAGATGGCTCAGTGCTTAAGAGCCTGCACTGGTCTTGAAGAAGGCCCACATTCAGTGTGAGGCAGTTCAAAACTGCCCATAACCCCAGCTCCAGGAGATTCTGATCCTCTGGCTTCCTTAGGTATCTGCATTCACATGCAAGTAACCACACACACACACACACACACACACACACACACACACACACACACACACACACGGAAATAATAAAAATAAACCTTTTTAAGACTCAGAATCTACTTAGGGCCTACTCCCTAAAGGGTGAAACACAGGCACTAGAGTACTGAGTGAGTCCTGACTTTGACTCTAAATGAATCTTCTAGAGTAAGCTCAGGACAGGCACCTCTTGTTGCATAACAAACGACCACAGACTTAACTGGTTGAGACAAGCACCTCTATAGCTTGTGATTCTGCAGGCTGGCTACTCAGCCTGTTTCTGGGGAGAGAAGGTATCAGCACAGTGCTGCCTGCAGTCAGAGAATCCAAGATCGAGCCACATACTTGTGGAGATGCTGGGTCCACCCATCAGTGAGGGGGTGTGTGCAATGTTCCCCATTCACCTTCTCCAGCAGTGTGCCCTGGATCTCAAGGCAAGAAGAGAAGCCACGTCATCTCAGAAGGCCACAGCACATGGGCAAAGTGTCACTTCACACATCCCTCCAGTTCTTGCAGGAATGAGGACAGCACAGACTAAGGAGGGGTGTGCTTGTGCAGAAAGCAAAGCATTTTCACCATGAGAAAGGACACTGAAGGGAGGAACCACCGTGGCCATTTCCAGAGAGTCTGCTGAGCACAATGGCATGTGGTCCTAGATAACAGGGAAACCGAGGCAGAAGTGTACATCATCTGACCCTGGGAGTTCAAGGAGAGCCTGGGCTGTATAACAAAACCCATCCCCAAAACTAACTCCACAGAACAACAGAGGTGTCTGAAAACATGCCACTTTTGACCCCCAGTGATCTAGGCCCTACCATCCACACTCAGAAGATAACAGCCTAAAAGTGGCAATAAAATACCATCTTTTCAAGCCAAACGACCAAGAGGTTCTTGGTTTGTCTTCTTCACCTTATCTAAAATTTCCTAAAGGTAAAGCTATGTGTGTATGAAATGGGGAAGAAGTGTCCATAGGTATGACTTGTTTTAGCCACTTAAAATGTGTAGTGCTTGTCCATTACTAGGAAAACTCAGCTTAGCATCCCTTCAGAAAACCTGTGCAGTTCTGGGGGACACAACTCACAGGGCCCTTATAGAGGGTCTCAACACCCACAAAGACTTAGAAATGAAATTTATTATCTTACACCCAAGAGAACTTGGGTTCAATGTGATTAGCCTCACTACATAGCTACCTCCCCTATACATGTTCACACACAGTATCTTCCACTGCAGTGGCTGTAGACAGTCAAAGGTCACCAAGCCTGTAAAGAAAGCATTGATAAAGCAGAAAATAGAAGGAAGTGAATAGACAAAGAAAACAGGCAACAAAGGAAATGGAAATGGGTAGAAATACCTATCTAGTCTTGGATAAGCTAGAAGATGCCATGTGTTAATAAAGAGCAGGATTCATGAAAGGGACGAGAAAGAAAAGCACCATTGCCATGGTAATTTTGGTGTGTACTTAGTGAGAACTTGGTCCATATCCAAACTTCCAGTCACTGAATTGGTCCATATCTGCAGCTGCCACAGCCACCTAACAGAAAGAAGACCTGAGAAGACCCCACTAAACCTCGATGCGGGTCAGGCTGTGTGTGTTTCCTTGGGCCAGGTGAAAACATGGAAACTGCTGAAATGGACTCATCCCCAAAGCAACCCCTGAAAGGCGGATGTCCCCAATTGTCTGTGGAGACAATTGTAGAAGGGAGGCTATTTTTAATGCTTGGATATGGCTCAAGTTCCTTTCAAGAGCAGGAAGAAAGTATTCAAAATAATATGGTTGACAGAGTATAGCATTAAAAATAAAATAACTTCCTGAGCTTGGGCTCTCAGTCTCACAACTTTAGCTTTTTCCTACGAGTGTTACCTGTGATGGCGACAGCCATATCCCTGAGCATCTTCGAGACTGCCTGTCTGTGTCTCCCACTGCCAGCCTGGGGTCTCTCCTGAAATGCACGGGCAGTTTGAAAGTCCCAGTCAGCATCCTGTTGCAGAAATGAAAATATTTAACATGTAGGCAGAAGAATAATGATGTCGAGAAAGTACCAGCAAGAGGAGGATAAAGAGAAGGGACTGTTTATAAAAGGGGGAGGGAGACAACTATTTGGAATGCTAGAAAAAAGGAAGAGAGAAAACAAATAGGAGAAAGTTACCTAAAAGTAAAGAAGTGACTGGAAGTATCTGGAGGTAAATGGAGGGTGTTGAAGGTCCATACTGGAAAAAGGAGTAGTTAGGGTAGCAACTGAAAACTGAACTAATTGAAAAACAGTAAGCCAAAAAGGTCAATATCAAAAAACATGATGTGATAAGGAATCCCAAGAGAATGAGAAGTGGTTCGAAGAACATCCAGAAAGGAGAAAGTCGAACTTGAAATAATTAGAATCACAAAGACATCAGAATTTTTAACAGCTACATTATAGGAAAGAAAACATACAAGCAACATTTTATAATTCTAAAAGAAAAATATTTTCTCTGACTAAATGTTTCATTCAGTGTGAGCATGTACTTCAGATGCAAGGGCTCAGTCTGTTTCTCTTCAGTGTGTGTGTGTGTGTGTGTGTGTGTGTGTGTGTGTGTGTGTGTGTGTGCACATGCATGTGGGTGTGCTTGCCCATGCAGGTGCATGTGGAGGCCAGAGGATGATGTTGAAAGTCTTCCTCAGTCACGTCTTCACCTAATTTTTTTACACAGGATCTTTAACTATACCTGGAGCTCCACATCCAGGATAAAAATGTCTGTTTATAGCAGACTGTCTGGCCAGGAAGCCCTCAGATCCACAGAACTCTGTCCCCCAGCACAAGCATTGTAGAGACTTGTCCCTATGCCTGGCTTTTACATGGGTGCTGGAGATTTGAACTTAGGTCCTCATGCTTACACAGCAAGCACTGTACCTACTGAGCTGCCTCCCAAACCTCAGTGTTCTTTCTTTTCTGCTTTGATCTTTGAGTTTTGGCTGAACCCTAAAATAGAAAGAGCTTATGAAATTAAGTATCCAACCCAGGAAATGAGAAATGTGAATACTAAAGAGGTGATGGAAGGCTACTCACAACTGTGGCTCAGAAGAAAACAAGCCTATACTGAACGAAGACAAAGCTGTCATTGATATGTAGTACAGTATATTTGTCTATCGAAACACAATATGCCCCAAGTAAGAGCATCTGTTGCTCTTGCAGAGAACCAAGGTTCAGTTCCCAGCACCCACACAGTGGCTCACAGCCTGTCACTCCAGTTCCAGGGGATCTAATGCCTTCTTCTGACCTCTGCAGACACTACAGGCATGTAGCTACATACATGCAAACATAATACCCACTCACATTAAATAAGTAAATAAGTTATTTTTTGGTTTGTCCTCGCTTTATAGACCAGGCTAGCCTCAAACTCATAAAGATCCGCCTGCTTCTGCCTCCCAAGTATTGGGATTAAAGGCGTGTGCCACCACCTCCCAGCAGGTAAATAAATCTTAAACAAACAAACAATACCAAAGACAGAAACATATCAAATGAAATTAAGAATATATATTAAAACTAAGGCAGTTTATAGGAGTAGCAACTATGTACTTGCAGAAAAAAGTAAATATTTGTGTAGGAATGAAGAAAAGGGAGGGGCTCAGATCTACTGCACAGGTCACACCAGAAATACTGTTGAATTATGAATGTATTTGAGAATTATAGTACGGTACCTCCCCATCCTCAGGGAGGCTTGGTAAGCCCCTGAGTACATGCCTGAAACCACAGAGAATACCTCACCTCATAAACTGTTTCTTACTATACAGAGAGAACTATGATAAAAGTTCATTTATAAGCTAGACTCAGTAAGAGATTAAAGCAAAAATTTATAATCAAATGTAACAATTACAACATATATTGTAGTAAAACAAATTCCACCCACAGAAGTTAAAATTTACAAATTGTTTACTTTGGAATTTTCCATTTACTATTTTCAGAACCCATTTTCTGGGGGTAACTGAAGTGGCAGGAAGCGAAGTTGTAGGGAAGAGGTCTCCTGTGCTGCAAATGTGTCATTAGCTATGTGGTAAGGAGAATGGTGTGAGAGACGCATCCCACTACTCTATTAATGGCAAAGGGTAGAATTCATGTATTAAGAAATGGCACCAAGGGCCTGGAAAGGTTACTCAGTGGTTAGGAGCACTAGCTGCTCTTCCAGAGGACCTAGGTTTGATTCCCAGCACCCACATAGTGACTCACAACCATTTGTAATTGCACATCCAGGGGCTCTGGTGCCCTCTTCTGTCTTCTGCAAGCACCTGGAACACATGTGGAACACAGGCGTATATGCACCCAAAAGACCAAGATATGTTTTTTTTTTAAATCAAATAATTTTAGAAGGTTTTAAAAATAAATAGCCTTATAACATCATGTGGAATGGAAAAGAAGGCAGAGTTCCAGAGTGTTGAGGTGAAGGGTGTTCAATTGCTGTATTTCTTTTATCACAGTTTTTAAGTATGTATGGATTGATAGTGAAATTAAGTAAACAGAAGTAATATTCAACAAGTCTTGATGCAACTTAAACCAGGTTGATTCAAACTCCTCATATGAATGAGCACTTTGGGAGGTGAAGCAGGGACATAGCCCTGCCCGTGATGCCTTGCTTAGAGAGTATAGAGCAGAGTGACTGGGTGTAAAGTAGAGGGGTAAATATGATCTGCAGCTTCCATGTGCTGGCTGCTACCCAGAGCACTCTCTGTGCCTGTATTCTCTCATCCATGCGGGTGACAGGCTGGGGCAAAGTGACTGAGAGGATTGGTGGGATAGCATGAGTGGCTGATAGTGGGTGACTGTTTCACTGCCTGGCACATACAAAAGCAATCAGTAGCATGAATTCTGTTTTAGCTAGAAAGGCATCCACCAGGAAATGCCTATGGAGAATGCCACTGGCAGTGGGGAGCAGAGCCTGCAGACTGTCTAAGCCCAGCTGCATGGAGATGACTGTCAGTGCAGGTTGCTGGCTTGAAATTGATGGGCTTTGGAGTCCCAGCCTGGCAGCTGGTGCTTCCTGCCTCTGCCTCCTGATCTGTGCTTGTCAGCCCAGTTTAGCACCTCCCCACTTTTTCTTGGCCCTACTGTTTGCCACCCCTGCTATGTGGCCACCTCCTAAGACTTCTGCCTGGGGGAAACTGCTCTGGTATCCACCCCTCATCCTGGCTGTGAACTGAAAGGCCACTCTGAGTTCACTTCCTGAGGCTCCTGCCAGAGCTCAGATAACCAGCCCAGCAGCCAGAGTCCCAGTCTGCACTTTCTGCAAGGCCAGACCCTGCAACATATCACGAGAAACAGCAGGAAAAACAAAAAGTTTTAACTGCATAGATTTTTGTGGGGTATGTAGTAATATTGTCACACATTAGCCTTCTAAGTATTGCTTAGGGTACAGTTTGGCTTATAAAACAGGTTTAAAAGCATGAATGTGTGGTATGCTCTTAAGAAGAAAATATGAAATTGTGTATTACATATGATTTACCTATGAAAGAATTTTAAAAAGATAACTGGAAAGAAATTAAGATCTTAAGAGTCAATCGTGGTCCAGAGATTTCCCCCATTCATTCTTCTTTTCTCTTCCCGTCTGCCTAACATCCCTTCATCATTTCTTCCTTTTTTCCTCCAGGACAGAGAGTGTCTATTATTTTGTCATGAGAAAAAATATAAAATGAACAAATAAACTGGGCATGGTGCCTCATGCCTGTGTTCCTAGCACTTGGAAGCCTGGGGTCAGAGGATTGCCAGCCTAGATATACCAAGACCCCATCTCAGATAAACAAAAGATAAATAACAGTTAAGTTTAATTACCACATTAGATACTTTTAGACTTCAGAACACTTAGGTGAGAGAACCTAAAAAACTCATTGAGTTTTTTGGAACCAAACATAAGATTCCTTGACATGGTACCTTATGATTACTGTCTGATTTTTAGATTCCTGTAAATAGCTCAGCATTGGAAAAGGACAAAACATAGTGCTCTTTTCTCCCATCAAACCAGCTTGAGGCATGGAAAGGCAAGAACCATTCGAACAAGTGTACCTGCCTCTCTCCTGACTTATGGCTGCAAGTTGTCCTTGCAGTTTGGTTTTAGTGACATAGAGTTGTGTAACAAACAATATTGGGAAGGAAGGGCTGTGATGGCCAATTGCACACTACATGATACAGATAAGATGAGACCTGCTCACTGGGGAGCCCAGGCCCCTGCTGTGTGCCTCAGCTGTACTTCTATGGCCAGGGCTTGTGGAGGCCCCAGAGGACAGGGAGTAGATGGAATTTCATATGTCTAGATATTCTCCGTGAATTAATACACAAGGATTGGCCATCAACCCCCACACTCACAGAAATTCTGTCCCACTGGTGGAACTAAGCCCCAGGCATCTCAGTCTATCAGAACAGGCTGCTCCTTAGACTCTGAAGTTTTGCAGCTGTGGACTGCATCAGAAGTGGCAGGAATTAACAAGTGTGTCTTTTGTTCATATATAGGTGGTCAGTTGTCCTCACTACCATCCTTCTCTTTCACTCTTCAGGAAAGTTAGAACACATTTGCCCATACAGCAGCTTCACAGGGTATGTGCATCCTGGTAGACTGTCTGCCCAGCATGCACCCAGCCCTCGGTTCAATCCCCAGCAAGAGCTATGACAGATTTGCAGTATGGTAAACCATGCTATGTAACCACTACAACAAAAGCATTTTATCTTCTCTTTTCTAAAAACAATGATTGCATTTGTGTGTGTGGCTTGTGTGCAGAGGTCAGAAGACAACCTGCACGAGTTGGTTCTTTCCTTCTACCATGTGGGTCCCAGGGATGGAACTCAAGTTGCTCAGGGTTAGCAGTAAGTGCTTTTAACCACTGACAGCCCCAAAGCATTTTCTTAAAAATACAATTTCAAATTCAAAATCTTAATCACCACCACTGTGGCTCAATAAGGAAATATTTTGTTCCTTTTGAAAAAAATTATAGAAAGTTCCCTCACTCTAGCAGAAGATAACCCCAATCTCCAAAGGCTGTAGCCAGAATTATATATGGCTCATTCCACCTCCAAGCACCATTGTTTGGTCTAGTGGAAGCTCTGAACTGTGTGGTATGATTGGAATATTAAATATCTCACTGCCTTGAGGCGTTTGCTCCTGCTGTCATCTGCTAGAAGATTCTTTTTTTTTTTTCAGATTTTTTTATTTGAACTAGAACAGGATTGTTTTACATGACAATCCCAGTTTCCTTCTCCCTCCCGTCCTCCCCTACCACCCTCCCCAACTAAAACCCTACCTATCACATACCCTTGCTGCTCCCCCTGGATGGTGAGGCCTTCATTGGGTGTCATCAGAATCTATCATATGCTAGAATATTCTTTCACCAATCCCTGCACATCTTCCCCTTACATCTCCCACTCTTGGTTCTGGCAGTACCTAATCTTTTTTGTGAGTCTTTCAATGAGTGACATCCCTGTAGCCCAACATTCTGCTAGCCTCCAACCCTCACACGGCTTCATTCCCATCCACTGTTTACTACCACCTTAAATTATAGGACAGGTATTTACTGTCTATCTTAATTGTCATTCTTGAGCAACGGAGTAGGTGTTCATGCATGTGCATGCAAGCACACACACACACACAGGCACGAGTGCAGGAGATATTAAATGAGGCAAAGAGACATAAAAGTTTCTGGGATGGTGATCACTGTGGGGCCATATTCCATAATTTCCAAATCCAACAAACTTCTGAGTTCCATCCTCTTTTGCTGTAGGGAGGATGGAAGGGAGGCTTGAAGACAGCATGCAGACCTGTGTCTGCTAAGGGGACAATCTTGTTAGCACATCCCAGGCTCTTGTTAGTGTCTTGATCTCATAGTTGGACTGTGTGACACTATCTAGAGCTGGTATGTAAACTAAAGGGAATGAGAAACACACACACACACACACACACACACACACACACACACACACGGATGGGGAGAGAGAGAGAGAGAGAGATCTGCCTACTCTTTGGAAAGATGGCTGGAGGAGTGTGTGTTATATAGACTCACTCAATGTCAGTTCCTAATGGTTTTAGCCAGAATCTTTTACACTCTCAGGTTACTTTAGCAAATGGCCACCATGTGACTACCAGCATACAAGGAGCCTCCTTTTAAAGCTCAGAAGACTGAGTAAACCAGACTCCCCCATGAAAACTTACATGGATTTCTGTTAAACATGTTTTCAGAGTCTAAATCATCTATTCATTTATTCAATTTCATCAAGGAAAGTAAGGCTAACCCTCAAAGGTTCGCACCAATTGAACTGTACATGTCACTAAAGCAATTAAGATACTCATGAACTACCTGGTGAATGGCCACTACCCACCAGGATCACGTGGCGTTTCTCAAGATAACCTTCAACAGGAAGCTAGAGAAATGACTCAGCTAGCAAAGCACTGGCCAGGAAAGCATGAGGATGTCAGTTTAGCACCCAAACAAAAAGCTAGGCATGGCTGTACTGTTTGCAAGTCCAACATTGGTGGCTAAAATTAGGAAGAGCCCTGGGGCTTGCTAGCCAGTCAGTTAGACCAATCATTGAGCTCCAGGTTCTTCGAGAGACCCTGTCTCAAAACCTGAAGTGGAGAGCAATTGAGGAAGACATCAACTTTTAACCTCCATATGCATAAGAAAACACATGCACACATAAACACAAATGTACTCACATACACACACATACACACACACACATGCACGCACAACATACATGTACACACATGCACAGATATACACACACACACACATACACACACACACACACACACACACACACACACACCACTAGTCCTCTACCTGCAGCAAGGGAGTCCTTAGGAACATCATCTAAACCATTCTGCTGCTGAACCATTCTAAACAGCAGGACCACCACCATGATGAAAGATATTGAGTCTCTCTGGCCTGACACTGTTACAGCAATTATTCTTCTGTTCAAAAGATTGATATCCATTCTGACCTAACAAACCTGAGACTACGTTAACAGAGATGGGAGTCACATTGCCTGAAGATAGTAAAACCTTCTGAAACTCACTAGATAAACAGGTCCCCAGAAACTAATTCTGTTACCTTGATCACCAAAGGAAACCTCACACCCAATCTGAGATGCAATCAGCCAATGTGAGATCCATTGAACTCCTCTGAGATTCATGCAGCTCATCTGAGGTCCATTTTGCTTATCTGAGATCCATTCAGCTCCTCCGAGATCCGCTCAGCTCATCTGAGATTCATTGAGCTCATCTGACAGCTTTTCCAGAGAAAGGACCATCTCATTTCACAGGTCCATCCACAGTGCACAGGGATCTTGGTCTCTAGGTCCTGTGCTATAGCCATGGCTGGACTACGTCAGTGCAGTGAATCACATTCACAGGGAAGCCAGCACTGCACTGACTAATCACATATACATCAACACTTGGCACTCTGTGTGTTCTCTGGAAGTTAGTCCTTGGAAGTTCCCATGGAATTACTTGGACCTCAGTAATGTGAGCACAGTCGTTTGATTTAATGCAGTTTCTGAGAAATTCCTGAGAAATAAATTAAGAAGAGCCCTACTGTGGAGACAGCCACATGCTTGCAGCATGCCAAAGAGCCAGAGTCAGATTTGTGGATCCTACTCTGGGCTTATGGAAAGGAACTTCAGCCTGTCGACTGCTGGATTGAGCATGAGAAGGGAGACTGCACTTGGGGTAGCCACCTACCGACACCCTTCATCTCAAGAAGAACAGGAGGTCATGATACCTCTGCCAGGGTCAAGGCTGGTGCCAGGGCATCCTGAAGAACTTTGAAAGGAGAGAAAGAGACTTTGTTTCTATAGTTTTCTTCTCAATGGGGTTCAGTGATTTTCATCCCTTTAGGGCACATCCCTGGTGAGCTACCTTCACCTTGATGGGACAGAAGTGGTTTTCCAGATGCTTGAGTGAGTGCTGGATTGAAGCACACTCCCACTGAGACCTGTTTCTGGTAAATGTTCAAAGTGATAAGCCACCCTGCCAAGTCCATGCTATACAGTGGAAAACACAGCCCTCCTATTTTGAGTCCTGCATCTGCTTTCATTTCTCAGGAAGCCCTGGACGTTTGATTCAATGTGTGAGTATAAGCAAAACAAAGCGTTGCTTAGGGAGGTAGGCCAGGTGGCTCAGTGGGTAGAGTCGCTTGCCCACACAAGCCTGGAGACCTGAAGCCCACATGGTCAAAAGTAGACAGCTTTTACCTAGAGGTTGTCCTCACATGTATGCCATGCCTCAGAGCTGGGGGTGGGGGGGAGAGGGCATTGCAAGAGGAGACTGAGGAGACTTCTCAGCTAACTAAAGCATGTGCCAGGCAAATCTGTGGACTAGCATTCGAATCCCCAGAACCCACTTAAATGTGAGGTAGATGTGTTAACCCTCCTGTAAACCCAGCAGCTGGGAGTGAGATAGAAGACCCTGAAGCAAACTGGCTAGCCAGAGTAGTCATGTCAGCAGGTTCCGGCTTCAACTCAGAGCCTGCTTCAGTGAGCGAGCCAGTAAGAAAGGTACCAGATGTCATCCTCTGGCCTCCACACACATGTTTCTTCCCCAACACACAAACACAAACACACATGCCAAAAAAAAAAAAAAAAAAACTTATTTTAGAATGAAGAGAAGGTTTCTTCGGGTTTTACATAAATTTCTACAAAGCAGGAGAGAAACAACCTACTTCCCTGTGGCTCTATCTTGAATTATTTCCCTCAGGTTTCCTCTAGACGTATCAGATTTTACATTTCACATTAAGGTCTTTGATTCATTTTGAATTGACTTTTGTCCAGGGTGAGAGAGGTGGATCTAGATTCAGTCTTCTGTATATGAGTGTCCAGTTTCCCAAGCACCATTTGTTGAAGGGACAAACAAGAAATTTTAGAAAGAAGACTTGTCTGGGAAAGAAGGAAGAACACAGAAGTGGGTCAGAGTCTAGCTAAGAACTCTGGGAAGGCCTTTTCTTTGAGAGAACTATTGACAGAGCTTAGAGCAAATTAAAGCCCAGCAAATAGTCATGAAGAATTGGCTTGTGAATTTCATTGCTGGGCATCTGGAAGGCACAGAATCATTGCCATTTCATCTCAGAATCATCATCTGTCACTTCTGCTGATGTTTCTGTCTTGTCACAAGTGCTGGAGAGTGAGCTAGCAGGTCTCAAATTGCCTTGCAATCTGTTTGCAGCCAAGAGAAAATAATCTAGATGGTAAGTTTTGCCACAGTGATTCCTTCCATGGGGACAGAGTGCATTCCTCAGGTTACAGCCCTTTCCTTAGTGGAATTTGCACTGGGACATTTAAGGTGTGACTCATGAAGCTGGTCCTGGATGCCATTTTGTGAGAAAGTCACAGAAGTAACTTCAGAGGATGTCTGCAAGGTCTGCAGACAGACACAGATGCTCCTGATGCCACCAAGGACATCTTCAACCGGTACAAACTTAATAGTATTATGTGTCTTCAAACCTCCAGGCTGAGCTTTCTGCTTGCTGATCCACCAAGAAGTGATCAAGCCACACAGCAAGCTTCTACCACTATGGACAAGAGGCAGATAGGCCTATATTCCTTCTCTTATTACCCTGGACACTGCCACCTAACCTTCTATACCTTCTCTTACAACCATAGGTAAATCCACTTAAGCCTCCATGCATTCCCATCATGATATCCCTTGGGACTCTGAGCCAAATCAAACCCTTGGGATGTTTCTGCCAGATAGTCTGTCATGGTGATGACAGAAGGAACACATGCAAACAAACATGCACAATCACACGCACACACACACACACACACACACACACACACACACACACACAATCAAAACACTCATGCACAGGTGCATATATACATAAATGCCTACACACACACACACACACAGAGAGAGAGAGAGAGAGAGAGAGAGAGAGAGAGAGAGAGACAGACAGACAGACACAGACACAGACACAGAGAGACAGAGAGACAGAGAGAGAGCAAAGAAGCTTCTTCCCCTCTTTTAGTACTGTAAGAAGTACTAAAATGTAGAAATTACACGTCCAATGAGTTGAAGGGAAACTTTTTCAGAGACCTCATCAGGATGTTGTTCCTCAATTTGTGTGTGAGTCACCACAGGATGTGTCACGATTACTAGGACATATACCCTGCCCATTGCAGAAACCAAATCCCATAGAAGAAAGCCTCATCAGCACCCCATCCCTGCACTGTTGTGATGCTGGCACATGATGGACCCTCAGTAAACACATATTGAATGGATGAATCAAAAAGTCCACATACACACCTGCAGATGCTCAGCTGGTACCTAGTTCTAGTTGCACAAGCTATGAAGCATGCTGGGTGGTCTTGAGCTTTTTTGGATATTTTAGTTCAGGAATATGAGGTTATGAAAGACAGTGGAGCCCATACTCAGCCTCCTCTATTTATATACTTTTAGCTCCTAGTCCGACTTAATATTTCTGTATTTTTGCCCTTAATCACTGAGGGACTTTGACTATCGTGCTTCATGTGCGTGCTATGTGTGGGAGCCCAGAACAGTTGTCATTAATCATTTCCTGTTAGAATTATCACTAGCCAGCTCCTCTTGTGTTTCCTCTGGAATGTCACAGGTGCTGAAATACAGCCTGGCAGGCTCTGCCACCCATAGACAGGTTCCATCCATGACACAAGTCTCTGATCTAAGATGGAGCTTGTGGTGAAGACTTGGCCAGCTGCTGTGACACCAAGTCAGGCTTCCTGTCTGTTGTGATTTGAAGATGAGATGTCACCTATAGCCTCGAATGCTTGAGCTCATGATTCCCGCAGTCAGTGTTGTTTGGGAATGAACCTCTAGAATGTGCAGTCTCACTGGAGAAAATGGCTTTGAGTCCACTCCTACTTCTTGTTCACTTTGTTTCCTGAGTGCAGATGTAATGTGACCAGCCAGCATCCTGATCCCACACCCATGCCCTGGTTGCTGCCATACCGCCGTGATGGACCTTATCCTTCTGGAATGACATTTGCCAGAATGTCAAAAGTACTAAATCAAAATCCCCTTTCTCTCTTAAGTTAATTTCGTCATATTTTATCACAGCAATAGGAAAGTAAACAAGACAGCACTATGTTCTTCCCCACAGCTGTTTGACACCTTCCTAGTGCATGAAATAAAAAGATCTGCTGAGACTGTTCCGAGATGACATTTGCTTTCTAAGGAAATGGAGAGACAAAGAGGCACCAAGCACCTCTTTCCCCTGTTTATAAGCAAGATGGCTAACTGCACATTCAGGACAAGCTATGACAAACATTACCTCTGTTTAAGCCTGGGTAATCAGGTTTTCTCCACATGCAGCTGGAGGTAGGCATGTCCCATGTTGCAGTCTTCTGCCTCAGCAGCTAGCCTTTCTCCACAGACCAGTTGACAGAAACAAGGGAGCCAGTGTGAGTTGTTCTTATTGGTTTCAGAAATACAGAGGAAACTAAAGAACCTAAATCAGTAGAGGCTGTGGCCTTGACAGTTGAGCTATGGAGTCCAGGGCTACTCTGGGGGGAGAACAACACAGAGAGATGCCAGTACTCACAACATAAGGGAAACAGCAGTCAGCCCTCCATGATACAGTGTGTTCCTGGCTCACCTCCACACACATTATGCAAGCATGTGTTTTTCTTTTGGGTAGTGAAGTGTTTGATAGAAAAAAATGAATGTTCCAGATATTGTTTTCTTTTTCTTTCTTTTTTTTAAATGGTTTTTAGAAGCAGGATTTCTCTGTGTAACAGCTCTAGTTGTCCTGGAAGTCACTCTATAGACCAGGCTGGCCTCAAGCTCACAGAGATCCACCTGCCTCTGCCTCCCAAGTGCTGGGATTAAAGGTGTGTGCCACCACTGCCCTATGCGCAAGGACAGGCGTAATGGTCAATATGCACATCTGTGTGGACACGTGTTGCATGGCTTCCACCAATTGCTCATCTCTTCACTACATGGGTCAGAAGGGGGGCATGTGGCATTGCTCTGAGCTTTCCTGGTCCAGAAGAACACACTTCATATTCAATATTCCTGACCAATGTCTTCCTCAGAGGAACATTTGTCATTTTCTCCCTGTGGCCTTTAAAGTGCATTGCTGTACAAAGGTCAAGGCTATAAGAACCAGGAGAAGACAGACTTCTTTTCTTTCCCTGTCTCTGCTCTTTACCTCCAACACTTATGTCTGCACTTTGTATAGCAGAGAAAATGGAGGTGGGAAGCATCCTCTCAAAGTATTTCAAGGCAAGAAAAGGGAACATTGAAGAGGAAATTTTCCGAATTATTTTCCTTAGAATGTAGTTACCCTAACTAAGTAAATTCTTCCAGTGGGCTCCACAGGCCTGATCCCAGGTCTGATACACATGTGCATTGCATCTTTCCAGGAATTGCACCACTTGCTTCCCATCAAGTCACCCATTTAACCACATATGCAAGGAAAGGCCTTAGATGATGATGATGATGATGATGATGATGATGATGATGATGATGATGATAATAATAATAATAATAATAATAGCCACGGACTAATGATTAAAAGTCATTGCTCACCTGTGGCAAAATCTGAGCCCTTTCCTTTGGAATATAATGATGTGAGTGGAAGAAAACAGTTTAGAATGAAAAACAATTGAGATTCAGAAAATGGACAGTCAGAACAGTTCAAGCATGACTGAGACAGAAGTGTGGCAGGAAGCTGGAAGTGGTAGTCCAACCGACCATGGCCATCTTTAAGCACATGACTTAGCATGTGCACCAAAGAAAGGTTGCTGGTAGACCTCTGCAGAAGATTTAGGAGCCTGACAGTTTATTCCAGAACCTTCTTCTAACCACTTTGGGTCCCCTTTCAGAACTAAGGGCTTAAGGGACACAGGACTGATCAAGCCATTTATTTTTAATTTCTCACAATCTTGCTTGAAATTAGCTAAAAATTAAGTTAATGGAGAATTTTTAAACTCTTTCCAGAACAATCAAAGGTAATGAATGTAAAGGTTTCGCACTTTGTGTAATATGTATGTGTTATTTAATTATATAATGCATATTATGTATCGTATATGTAATTCACATTATATTGCATAATATATATTACAAATAAATGTTCCAAGAATAACTAAGTGCTAAGTGATGTCTATATCTGTGAGATTTTGAATTGACAAATCAATTAAAATGAAGTGATATCAAAATGCAGTAACATCAAAATGTCTCTGGCATACCCAGTTCGGTACCTGGAGCCAAGGGCTGTCTTTGGGAGCTGTAATCAGCATTGCATTTGAGTACTGTCTCAGTTTGGTATTGGTTGATGACTTTTCCAGTTCATAGAAACAAACGATGCTGTTCCCCTTTGACAATGTGACAACTATAAGATCGGCAACCTAGAACACAGGTTGGCAAGCTCTTACTGGGTAGATACTTGGCTCATAAGTTGTACTGCTAGGTGATAAAAATCAGGGCTGTTTGTTTGTTTGTTTGGCACTTCTTTTGAAGCCCATATAACTCTAAGCCACTCTATATAACTAGAAAAGCTGTGGGAAATCAAACCCTAATCCCAGCATGTTTTCCTTGTTCATTTAAGCCTTTTGTATGCACGTGGGAGCCAGAGAGAGCTGCTAGGGCTTAAGCTTCAATTGGCATGTCACACACGCCCTCTGAGAAGTGGCTGGCATGTTTGTGTGTAAGTTAAAGCATACATTTATGCTAAGGATTTTCTTTCTTTCCCCTTGTATGCCTGTGTGTCTGCTTTAAAAGCGAGTCTGTCTTAAGATGGGAGCTCATTCATGTTGAAGCTCAAATTGTTTGATTTGCTGCCCTGTAGAAAGTACCTGTGGATGCTGGTTTTCTAGTTTAGCTGACAAAGGAAAAACATGTTCTAAGCCCTAATTCAATAGCATCAACACCAGTTCCTAAGTCAATAGAACTTACCAAAGCTATTTACTTAGGACTATGGGAGTCAAAGTTAACCTCTAGAGAGTGGGGTGGTGGATTGCTTGATGGACTTGGGGTTTTTGTTTTTATTTTTTTGCTTTTTGTTTTGTTGGCTTTTTGCTGTTTGTTTTTTTGTCAAGAAGCATCATCAGATGAACCTTCTAAATGGAAATTATAGTATCTCATTTTCCCCCATAGCTATTACCCAGCAATACTTATATCAGCAGATAGGATTATATTGTAAAGAATTCATTAAAAGACTAAATTCAAATGAGCTCACAGAAAGTCCATATATATGTTGCGGGGGGGGGGGTGTTTCTTAAAAGGTGACAGTTTGTGGAGTGAAAGGTATCTGCCAGCTTTTGATGAATAAGAAACGCCCCAATCACTTGTTGCTAAAACCCCTGGGCAGCCAACTTGTAGTTCTACAAGCCTGTAACTGGAGTAACTTGGATGGAGAATTCTGACTGATTGTAGTCAGTCAGCTCATCTGTGGGGAAGCTGGCCAGACCAGGCCCTGGGGCTGCAGACTCTCCCATGGGTTCTGTGCCTATATCTCCTTCAGACACAGTTTCACTCTTTTCGTTTCATTTTTCCTCTCTCCTCTCCATTCCTTTCAGATACTTCTTTTTCTGGAGCACATTAGAACATCCTAAGGTCAACATGTTACAGGACTCCTGGATTTTCTTGAGACCAGGAGTAGAGAAAGCCAGCATTTCTCCTGAAATAGGTTTAACAGGCTTGAGGGTTGTTGTAATTGTTTCTTTGTGGCCATTAGTCCCAGATGCCTTCAGGAAGGAGCTACCCTCCAAACAGAACTAATTTATTAATTAATTAGATAGTCAGATGATTAAATATTGATGGCTAAATGCATTAGCATTTTTATTGAATTCATTGCTTTTTATTTCTATTCCGTTTCCTGTATGTATCTGATGAGCTAATCCCCAACAATGCTGTCCTTGGAAACTTCCTTCTGTGGCTGATGTGGGACACCACTCATAACTCTGCCCCTGCAGGGTGCACCCTGCCTATCTCTTCCCTGTTCATCAGGAAGCTTGGAGTGACTGATGGCTGCTTTCATCCACACAGGATGTTTTGACCCAACTGTTTGGATAAGGCTGCAACATGAAGTGTTCTGGCATTGGGAGGGGACATGGCCCAGGGGCCAAGGTTCAAGAGCATCATTCTTCTCTCATTCAACAATAAATTTCACAGTCTGGGTTGTGCATCCAAAAGGAACCTATGAAGACCAAATTTGAGTCTGACTCCTACCCTTGTGGAGCTGTCTTTACATTTGTCAAAGAACTGTTCAAACAGGCCTGTTTTCCAACTCTTAACAGTACCCTGAGGAGACAGCAATGGGAACAGGTGTTTAGAGGAAGGGGAAGTTTAAGGCTGTCATGGAAAGAATAGGTTGGTGAGGTTTGGGGAGCACACACTGGACAATCAGATGGTACCAGGAGGTAGCTTGGAATTTCCCCCAAGAAGGCTCAGCTGCTGAGATGTAGACCTTGCTTGGATAATTAGGTGTGTCCAGAGATAAAGTGATATTAGTTGAGTCTGATGAGATTACCAGTGTGAAACAAAGTCTGAAGCTTGGGCAAAAGGTTCTGAAAGGAGTGAAGAAGTCAAGTCCAAAGACCCAGGTGAAGAGCTGATGTGGCTTCCTGCCTTCCAGAACACATGAGCCAGCAACCTTGACCATGAAAAGGAGAGGGAAGTCCTCAGTTATCATATGTCCTGTCTGAAAGTAGCTCAGTGCCACACACCCGGTGACAATGTCTAAAACTTATCAATAATGGGTAACAAGCCAAGTGACACCCCTGGCACCCTTAGTTTTTCCCACTAATTTATTATTGTTCTCTTTGAAGTCTACTTTGTTCAAACTTAGCTTTTCCAAGCATAACAAAGACATCTAATTAGAAGGCAAAGTGCAATGGAAAGGTCCGACAGTGACAGAAACTTCAGCTTTGGGCATTTTATAAAGACAGTTAAGGCAGAAAACTCAGCTCTGTGAGCCATGTGCTTTTCATGAAGAAAAAAATCCACACAACACAGAGAAGAGTGGACTCCTCATTCACACTTGTTCACTGGATGCTTGTGTGACCCATGAAAAAAGTCTAGGCCAGGGCTGTGGAATGAACTCTTCCATCAGTGGGAATCCAGAGACAATTCAGATAAGTCCCACCCTCTCCAGCCTTAACCACTGCCTACAAGTCCATATGGGAGCTCTCTAAATGGCAAGTGCCCAGCCCCATTCAGTTTCTTGCATTCTATACCCCGATCCGAGTTGCCCAGGGCTTAGGGGCTTAAGACCAGACACCAAAAGGCTGTAATCTGACTAAGCTTCCAAAGTTCAAATCTCACCCTAAGGTTTTTAAATGTCACCCTTGTGACAGCTCTGAGATTCGGTTTCCTCACAGTAGAAATGAGATTGATCAAGTACAGCTTTGATATAGGTAAAAGCTAAGTAAATCACCAGTGGTTAGTGACAAGATTCAAATCCTAAATCGCTAAGCACACTTCTAAGACATTGATTTCCTCTCATCCCATGGCACACTTCTGTATAAATTATATTTGATGCCACCTATTTGTGTGTATGTGTGTACACCAGTCTATTTCTGAAAGTTCTATTGCATATCCTACACATCAAATGGCTAAGTGTACAGTATCTAGAACCTGTCCCTATCCAGAAATCTGGTATGAAATGCAGTTTAAGAGAGTTTCTCAGCATATCCTGTCAATAAAAAGTACACGAGACTGTGTTCCTGGGACATGAACAGTATGTATATGAATGCAACCTCATCCTAATGCTTTTTTATATTATCAATAAAAATAGACATTTAAATTATAAGTAGAAATGAATAAAACCATAAACATTTTGATCTTCTCTCTACTAAATAAAAACTAGTGTGTTCCCTAAAATCTATTTTCTGTAAGAATTACGGTGTGGGGGAAAGAATTATGTTGGGAATTACGGTGTGTTGGGAAGGAGGCTATAAAAGAGCCAGGTTTGTTCATTTTGTTATCTGGGTCACTTGGTGGCTTCTGTCAGGAATCCTTTAAGTCACGTAGGCTTTTGGGCCAGTTTAGCGGAACTCAAGTTTGACAGCAATGTGACATAAAGTGAATAGAGGAGCAGGAGGGAGACTTGCTGTGGTCGCAGAGCAGGAGAAACAAGGTCCCCTTGGATCTTTTGACTTGTCCAAACTGCATATAGCTTACCATACAACTTAGAAACCAAAAGAGAATAGAAAGTCAGTGTCTGTGCTTGTGAATATTAAAAACCAGTAAATTTGATCATTAGCAAAGGTTAATGGTTTTCCTCCTAAACTGACAATATTTGGGATGCTTCACTTTTTTGATTCTTGTGTTTACACATTAGTGCATCCTCAACTTAAGCAAGCATCGAGGCCAGTCACAGAACTGGTCAAAGCAAAGTCTGCCACTTGCCTTCCCTTCCCAGGGTGGCCAGGGTGGCCAGTCTGAGATGCTACTCAGCAACTTGCATTCACAGCAGGTTTCCAGGGTGACATTCAGGCTGCTGTCCCTGGGGACAAGTGTATGGACACTGCTGAAAATTTCATCCTGCAGACTCCTTGAGTTACATTTTCTTCTAGATCTTTGGTTTATATGACACAGATCTCAAGACTGGTATCACCAAGAGCTGACATCCTCCTAATACTCCATCATAGTGTCTTTTCATGTCCCACACCTCCCCCAGTCACTGCCCTTCCCTTCCAGGAGTGGAAGCGGAAAAGGCCAAGAGGACAGAGGAAGGATGGAGCAGGCTCTTGGTGGCTTCAGCTGACAATCTGCACTACCTGGTAAATTCATGTCCTCAGCATGTTCCCAGGGTGAATTAATTGTCTTCCTTTTCCTTTCCTTTGCGTGAAGCCATGCAGAACTGTCCCTCCCTTTTGAGCAAGGCCTCATAGCCAGCACTTTCTGAGGACTGCTAGCAGATGACAGTTGCATGAGATGATAGTGTAGTCAGGAATTCGGGGTGGGGCATTGTCACTTGGGAAATACTGGGGTCAGTTTCAGTTCAGCCTCCTACCTACAGAGTTATGCCCAGGACATAAGTAAACTTGGCCCATGTGGGATAGACAGGTCTGCAGCTTGTCTTTGAGGCAATAGTCAGAATGTATTTTCCCTCCTGTCTGGAATCCAGTAATTAATGTCCTCACAAGAGATATTTTAAAATGAAAAGTCTCAAAAATTCTACAAAGAAAAAAATAAATCCAGACCAAATCTTAAAAGAAAAAGTTACATGTGTCTGTGTCTGCAATTGAGAGTCATTGTTTTTGTTAACTAATGCCAAGTAACAAAACTATACTCAAACATAATGACTTAAACTACCAGCATTTTGTTTATTTATTCATGTCTGTAATTTTCTTGGTTCTTGGTAGGGATTTTCTGTGTGTGGGATCTGTGAGGGTGGTTAAGCTCTGAAAGGGAAACCCAGTTCTGAACTGACTCCGCCAACCCCTGACTTGTCTGTGCTGGAGTCTTTGGCTGTGATCTTGATCTTTCTTTCTTGTCTCTCCACATAGTATGCTGGGCTTCTAAGAACAGCATGAGCCTGAGCCTACAAGATGCCTAGCTATGCCAGATTGTAAAAGCAGGAAGAACAGAGGTCCTCTAAGGTTTTAGTGTGGCACTTCCCAGCATCAGTCCAGTCATATTCTGTGGTTCTGTGAGTAAAGGGACAGTCTACACTCAACAGGAGGGTCCACTCAAGGCCATGAGCACAAGAAGCCATGAGTCTCTGGGGTACACCAAACTCATGGTTGACCCAGTCATGGGATGTTGGATTTTCTGTTTCTACTGGTTCACTGTTCTCTGTATCCCATGCCACAATCTCTCTAGGTAAACAAATTGGGGTTGGCTGTAAGTCTCAGGACTTACAAGGGGAAAGGAGCCTTGACATTGCTGAAGAAAGAGTTGCTGGGGAAGGAGGACAGGTCTGTATTGAGAAGACAACTCTCTTTAACTCCCTGCCTTAGAAGCAATCTTAATCTCTGCCCAAGTCGTGCCAGGTGTTTTGTGAAGGAGCTGTGTAGCTGGTTATTGGAGAACTTGTAGAAGACACCCTGCCTCTTTTTTTTCTTACTGTATGCATAGTACCAAAAACAGTGCCTGGCGCCTAGGTAGCTCTATACTGGATAGATGAGTAGAAAAAAATCACATCAGAGAATATGTATGAGGTACGACTTCCCGGTCACCAGCCATGCTGTAGCACCTTGCAGGGTTGGCTTCTCTTCCACAGAGCAGGACTGTATGCCTCTTCATGATATGGCGCACTCCCTTGCCAGTCCCCATGGTGTCATTATTCTGAGGTATCAGTCAACACCAATCACAGGTTTCTGTAGCACTTCCAGCACTTTTATTTGGTGAGTTAGGCTTTGTGTTCTTGTTTTCAAACGTTGTGGTGGAAGAAACATGAGTTTGGCTTTATCAAACGCCTCCATTATAAGGAGCAAGTCTTCTTGCAAGCTTTCTCTCTCCTCACCTTTCCCCCATATCACTCATTCACATCACTCTCAATCTGTATTTTATTATCTGTTTCTCTTCTACACTTACCCCTTGAAAACATGTCCTTGCAGCTTAGGCATCTTGCCTGTGACCATTCTCCTACTGATTTGCTCTTTTAATCAGTTATTGACTGATGAAAAATAATCCAATTTTTCTAATGAACTTCATGTGCTCGAATCTGCTCTGGTCATTAGTGGCTGCCATGTGTGGAACATGTATGTCCAGCCTGTCTCTTATCAATCAGCCTAGTTCACACATGTGTGGAGGTCATTTACTTCTCAGTGTGTGGTGGTCATTCTGCCAGTCTGAAAGCTTTATGAGTTTTCAAATGAGGCTGAGAAATTACCGTAAAGAGTCATTTATTTCTAAATTCTACCACTTGCTATTTTGCACTTGCCTCTCTTTATCTAGTGAGTCTGTCTTCAGCATTGCTTCTCTGGTTTGTGTAGATTTAGCCTGCTCCTGTATGTATGGAACTTAATGTTTTGTTTGTCTTTTCCAGTCTTTCCTTCTACTTCCAGTCCCATGACTCTAGCACTAATTCTAATTGTTCTTAATGATAAAAACTCATAGTCAGATATTGGGGCTAAAGCTGAAGATCAGAGAAACATTGGTCAGCCACTAGTGAGTTCTCACCTCTACCGTTGCTCGGACCAAAAGGGTGATCCTATCTCCAGACTGCATCTGTCTCCACCAAATCTCAGACTGCACTGTCTCCTTCCACCTTATATTTCTCTTTAGTGCTGGGATTAAAGGCATGCGATTCCAAGTGCTGAGATCACCTTTTTGTGAGCTGTTTCTCTTTTAGACTGGATCAATTTCGTGTAGCTCAGGGTATTCTTGAATTAACAGAGATCTGTCTGCCTCTGTCTTCTGAGTGCTGGGACTAAATATGTGTGCCAACCACCGCCTGGCCTCTATGGCTTACTAGTGTGGTTGCTGGGATTAAAGGTGTGGCCACCACTACTTGGTCTCTGTGGCTAACTTGTGTAACTAACTTTGCACTCTGGTCTTCAGGTACACTTTATTAAGTCACAAGCAAAATATCAACACTAACCCCAATATCTGACTCTGAGTTTTTATTATCAAGAACAATTAGAATTAGTGCTACACACATCTCACAAACACACTGCTCATTATTCTCAAGTCTGACCCATGTAACATGAGAAGACAAGCATTTCAGTCACCTACTTGTAAGCAGTTATAATTCAACTTCACACACCCCCAGTCATAATTTTCTGTAACCACTTAGGGACCACATAACCTCAGGCATTACTTTCCACCTCCCCAGTGGACTCTGTATCGTAGAAGGAATGTCAAACTGGGTGCTGAACAGATTGGATTCTGGGTCATGGCTCATCAGTATCCATCCTGCGGCACTTCACTTTTGCAGGGATTTTTTTCCAATCTATATAACTGGAATGGTGATAATTTTCCCCCTGTTATACATTAAGTATAATATAGAAATAAAGCGAGGCTCTCACACACACCACTGCCTTTTAGAGACAGCCTCAACGTACAATGGCCTTCAGTTTAATCTGTAGACCTTTGATAGTGTAATGCATGTACTTTGGCCATCTCATTCACCTCCTTTGTTGCTGGGCAATGATAAGGCTGGCATGAGCAGGCAGGAAACCTGTCTTGAAAATGACACAGTACTTTACCAACATATCTGTTGCACTCACAGCAGATCACTGTGCCATGCTTCACGTAGCCAGAGTCTCAGTGAAAACTTGTTTAAATCAACTAGTGAATAAATCATGAATGGCTGAAGCAGTGATGGAACTTAACAAAGAAGCCCACTTCAATTTCCTTCCTGAACTGGGTAAAACCAAATGAGGACACCTATAAAAGTCCATTTCCTTCCTGTTTTTTTTTATGATTCCTGTTTTCCCTAGAAACTGGTCCTCTTAGTTTCTGAAACATAACTGGAAGTTTGAATCCCTGGGAGGAAGGAGAGACTGTGGTTAGGGTTGTTCATCTACCAACTGGGGAGATTCAGAATAATTTCAAAAACACTGAGCATTTCCATTTTTCTTACCTCAAAACATCCTTCTTTGGCCAGATAATTGTGAGAGAGGCAGAGAATTTCATGAGGAAAGCTCTGAGACCTTGGGGGTTCTGTCAATAAACTGTGACCTTGTGTGGTTCTGTCCTGCACATGAGAAGTTGAGAGTTTGGGAATTACAGGAAAATAAATCACAGTGCATTGCAACTCGATGTCCCCTATGCTGGGGAGTCACAACTTTCATCAGACTGACAGAATCTGTGTATTTCCTCCTGCCCCTTCCCCCCGAAAAATGTTAGCAATATTTGGTCAAACATTGTAGTCCATAGGAAGAACAATTTCTGAGACAAATACATTTTCCTATTCTTGGAACTGTCTGAACGATAGTAATCTAAGCCTAACTCAAAGACTGACTCGCCGTAAATTTCACAGCACTCAAGTGTGTCATGTGACTCACAGAATTTTCTCATGCTTTTGCACTTAATAATCAGGAAAATCCCCATTAATTTTTGCACGCTTACAAAGAGAGTAACTGGGAAAATCCTGGAGGAGACTGTGGTCTTCGTGGATGCTAAGCCGGGTCAAGCTCCTGAGAGCCTGATTGTCGTTATTTTGTAAAAGTTTAAAAATATTTTTAAAAAGAGGAACAAGATGAGACATGAGGAGAAATACATTAACCATAGTTTATTCCAGGTGGGGGAGGGGGAGAGCTGGGGAGACAGAGAGGAAGGAAAGAGAGAAGTAAGGGAGAGAAAAGAGAACAAAGAGAAGAGGGTGTGAGAGTAGGAGAAGAAAGCATAAGAGAAGAGAGAGTAGAAGAAGAGAGCAAAAGAGAAGAGAGAGAGCACGTAAGTGGGGTGATATGTCTTTTAAAGGGGTCCTTTACACCTGCGTACAGGCTTAGTTCCCATGGAACTCTGGGCTGACCAAGGTACTGCCTGAGTGGATTCTAGCGTAATGCCTGAACCTTTCACCTATGGCATCCTCTCCTCTCTTTAGTCCCCCTTGGGAGTCTGTCTTCTCGTTCCCAAACTTTGTTAATATCCTCTTGGAGTCGCTTATTTATTGTATGCTATGTTAGACAAAGTGAGGAGGGGATGCTCTAAGCTGTGGCAGATATTCCATGCTATAGCAATTAAAGTGTTCGCCACACTCCTGTGGTATAGAAGAGGAACTGGCCTGGTTGCCTCCATGCCTGCCTTTTCAGGGTCTCAGAGGAAACCAAACTGGACTTCCCAGCTGGTTATTATGCTTTAAATAACCTAACAGTTTCATTTAGTCTTTAGCGAGTTTTATCATGGGTAACAGAGTTAAACATGTTTGGAGAACATGGAGGTGACCACACTTAGGAAACAGCCTGAGTGAGGGCTGGCTCCGCGAATAAAAGCATTTACCTCAGAATCATAAGGACAAGGCTTCAAATCCCCAGGTCCCACTTAGAAGCAGACAGATGTGAGAGCCTGCCTGTAATCCCAGCGCTTGCGAACTAACACAGGAACTCTGGATAAGCTAGCTAACTAGAGTAACTAAATCAACAAGCTGCAAGTTCAGTGAGAGACTGTCTCAGTAAATACAAAGCAAACAAGAACGATATCTGACATCCATGTCTGGTTTTCAAATGTGTGCAAATACACACATGCATGCACAGCCATACAAAGATGCACACAAGCATACATGCTTCCTATATACATATACATGCAAAGAGACAAAGAAGTAGCCTGAGGGTTTATGGTGGCAGAGGCCTGTAATCCCAGCACTGGGTAAGTGGAGGCAGGATGATCAGCAGTTCCATGCCACCAGCCTGGGCTGCACTGTAAATCTGTTTCTCAAAAAAGACAACCAACAAAAGCAACTACACACTGAGCCCATGCTTACTGCTGTTGAAGGCTGTAAGACAATCCATTCCTTCTCTTTGATGGTCTTAGAAGTCAGCATTTTGGGTACCTTTCCCCCGCCCACTTCTAGAGTGGCAGCTATGAACTTGTGTGCTCTGTTTCACTTGCATCTGTTGAGTTGTGTTGGGAAAGGTCTGGGACCCCTTTTGTCTCTATAGAACTAAACTATAGATACTATCCCCTATAGATACTGTACCCTGGTGGTAAAGTTTACAGAAACTTGATCTAGCTGGCATCTGGGTAGCACTTAAAGACTTCCTGACATGTGAAAAGAGCACACTGTGTGTGCTTTCCATAGACCTGGCTGCAGAGGGACTGACTATTGGAAGAATCGATAGACATTGTTGTGTGATCAAGCAGAAGTCTGTCTCCCAATGATGGGCCAGCTGTCATGAGAGCGATGATTTTTCTTTTGATCTGTTTGGGTTGTTATTTAAAGACTGAGTGGGTCTCCCCCACCAAGTCTTTCCCTCCACTCTGTTTTTGATAGCAGCTTTCCCTTTGACTAGCCTCTGAGGTAATCTAATACAATCCCCTGTATCTTAACTGCTTTGTCATAGCGGCACAGAAGCTACTTAGGGTTTCCATGGGAATTCCTTTGGTTGGAAGTTTGTTTGTCCCTCCCCACCTGTGCTTGACCTCCACTTCTAGCCACCCATCCTCCACCCATCAGATGATATGTCCCAAACAGCTTTGAGGAGAGCCACTCATAAACCATCATGATGTCCATGAGGAAACATGATCCACACTTGTCAGACTTGAAGATAGTGCAGTGCCTCTCAAGGCTTCATAAGCGACTAAAATGGCTTTAGTCTATGAGTCACAGTTTAGATATTTGTGTCGTATTGTAAGTCTGTGGGCAGGCATCTCTAACACATATAACCTTCATAATTACAGAATAAAGGCCACAAAGGTACTCAGAAACACTTTTTAGCCATGAACTAGAAGATGCTCAATGTTGTCCTTAGAAATTAGTTTTTTTAAAAAACAAAACAAAAAACAGGAAACAGTTTTATTTTCAAGTTGATGCAAAGGAGTTCTAGACTGCTTACTAGATCTGGTGTTGGTGGCCTTTCTTGTCACAATAAGCATGGGTCAGAGAAAAGGACCATCCCTAGCAACCTCCATGATTGACAGATATATTCTGAGCTTTTCAAAGGGAAGCATTTATGGAAAATTTAGAACCTTCTAGTCCAGTTTCTTCATTTCACTGAAAAACTTGAGATCCATAGACTAGAGAACTTAACCTAGGGAAAAAAGAGAGCAAAAGCTAATCTTACAGAAAATTATAAAAGAAAGGGGGGGTATTTAAATGTTTCATTTTAACATGCTTATATCGTATTCACAATAAATATTCTGGCTGTTTTAGTCTATTGAAGGTATTCTACTTTTAGCTGTCCATTTTAGCTGTTCATGCTTACAGGCTACAGTAAGTCATCTCAACACAAGTGCATAACACACACTTTGATCAGAACAAGTAATAGGCATGTCTGTTGCCAAACAAATTTCATTTCTTTGTCCCAACAACATGTAAAATCTTCTCCACTGGCTATTAGTTGTTGTTGTTGTTGTTGTTGTTTGTTTGACTTTTTTTTTTTTTTTTTGGTTTTTCAATACAGGGTTTCTCTGTGGCTTTGGAGGCTGTCCTGGAACTAGCTCTTGTAGACCAGGCTCGTCTCAAACTCACAGAGATCCACCTGCCTCTGCTCCCGAGTGCTGGGATTAAAGGCATGAACCACCAACACCTGGCTCCACTGCCTATTTTTAAATTTCCAATTCATTATTTACAAGTAGAACTTTTCCTTTTCAATTCCTGAAGCTTGAATTTTTTTCTCTTGCTTTCCTATGTTGACGAAGGCTTTCATTAGGCTGCTGGATGAGGATGGTAACAGTGGAAGTTGGTTTGTTCATTATCATAGAGGAACTGGCTTACTCTTTCCCTGTGCAGCAAGCTGGAGGCTGCATGTCTGTCATAAACAGCCTGCATTGTGTTCAGAGTCTCTTCCTACACCACCTTTTGAGGTTGTCTATCATATAGGACACTGGCCTTTATTCTTTTTCTATATCGGCTAAGAAGATGTTATTGTTTATCTCAACTGTTAATGTGATACATTACATTTGTCAGTATGTACATATTGAACTATCATTGTATAACTGAGTAAATGAAACTTGATCATGGTGTGAAATCTTTTTATGTGTTATTGAAGACAATCTTCTAGTATTGTGTTGAGAACATTTATATCCATATTTTTCAGGGATGTAGGCCAATAGATTTGCATGTGTATAATTCTAGCCTGGTAGAATGAGTTTAGAAGGACTCCACCTTGTTCAAGACTTACAGTAAAGAGGTCTTTTCGTTACAGTTGGTGAGATTTGACAGTGAAGCCACCTGGATTCTGCCCTTTCTTGTTTAGAGAATTTTTGTTTCAGTTCAGTCTCATTACTGGCTCAGTCTGTTCAGGTTTTCTGTCTCCTCCCTGTTTCAGTTTGATATGTCTGTGTGTCTAGAAAATCACCAATTTCTGGCTATTACAAATAGTGCTGCTGTGAACATTGTTGAACAGATGTCCTCATTGTATGAATGTGCTTCTTTTGGGTATATGCCTAAGAGTGGAATTGCTGGATCTTGTGGTAGACTGATTCCCATTTTCTTGAGGAGTCGCCATACTGATTTCCAAAGTGGCTGTACAAGTTGGCATTCCCACCAGCAGTGAAGAAGTGTTCCCCTTTCTCCACATCCTCTCCAGCATAAACTGTCATTGGTGTTTTGATTTTAGCCATTCTGACAGGAGTAAGATGGTATCTCAGAGTTGTTTTGATTTGCATTTCCCTGATGGCTAAGGATGTTGAACACTTTCTTATGTGTCTTTCAGCCATTTTAGATTCCTCTATTGAGGATTGTGTATTTAGTTCGGTACCCCACCTTTTAATTGGATTGTTTGGTGTTTTAGAGACTAGCTTCTTGAGTTCTTTGTATATTTTGGAGATCAGCCCTCTGTCAGATGTGGGGTTGGTGAATATCTTTTCCCTGTCTGTGGGCCGCCATTTTGTCTTGCTGACTGTGTTCTTTGCCTTACAGAACCTTCTCAGTTTCAGGAGGTCCCATTTATCAATTGTTGATCTCAGTGTCTGTGCTACTGGTGTAATGTTCAGGAAGTGGTCTCCTGTACCAATTAATTCAAGGGTATTTCCACTTTGTCTTCTAATAAGTTCAGTGTGCCTGGATTTATGTTGAGGGCTTTGATCCATTTTGACTTAAGTTTTGTGCATGGTGATAGACATGGATCTATCTGCAGTCTTCTACATGCCAGCATCCAGTTATGCCAGCACCATTTGTTGAAGATGCTTTCTTTATTCCATCCTATAAATTTAGCTTCTTTGTCAAAAATCAGAGTATTATTCTATATACAGATAATGGATGACTTTTTTTATAACTATCTCTTGACCTATTGGCATAGTTTATATTGATTTTTTGTTGATTATATGGATGATGCTTATTTTCAAAGGTGGGCCATTTAAGTTCCCAACTACTGTCATATTCAAGTCTACCTGTAAGATCAAACAGTGTGTGTGTGTGTGTGTGTGTGTGTGTGTGTGTGTGTGTGTGTGTGTGCATGTGTGTGTAGCTCTTCCAACACTGGAAATATATATATATATATTATATATATATATTCTAAATTATCATTCTTCTTGATTATTCTTGTTGAGTTAATCCCATTAGTAATAGTAGTAGTATTAACCTTTCTTTTTTTAACACTTTTTTGTGTTGCTTTGTTTTGTTGTTTGTTTTGAGGCAAGGTCTCATATAGGTAAGGCTGAACTTGAACCACTAATCCTCCTATCTTGCCTCCCAAGTTCTGGGATTACAGGTATGTGCCACTGTCTTAGTTAGGGTTTCTATTGCTATAAGAGATATCATGACCTCAAAAACTCTTATAAATAATAACATTTAATTGGAGTGGCTCAATTACAGTTCATAGGTTCAGTCCATTATCATCATGGCAGGGAGCATGGCAGCGTGCATGCAGGCTTGGTGCTGGAGAAACAACTGAAAATTTTTTATCTTGCAGGCAACAGGGGCACTAGGTGGAATCCTGAGCATAGTAAATCTCAAAGCTTATCCTCACAGTGACATACTTCCTCCAACAAGGCCATACCCACTCCAACATAGACATACCCCTCTAATAGTGCCATTTTTATGAACTTGTGGGTGCTGATTACATTCAAACTACCACAGCCACCAAGCCCAGTTTTTACGGTCTGTTTCATCTGTTAGATGTGTGGCTGCTTCTATGCTTTTGGCTTTCATGTATTTGTTGAATGTATTTGCTTCTGTCCCTGCACTTCCAGCATTTATGAGATTATTTTATGTTTTCTTTTCTGATCCTTCTTTCCATCTTTGTCTCCCAGCTCCTCCTCCCCTTCATTATCTTTTCCATTTTTGAGGATGGCATCTCTCTACATGGCCAAAGATAACCTTACACAAATCCTCCTGGCTCAGCTTCTCAAGCACTGGGTTTGCAGGTGTGCAGCAACATGGTTGCCTTCCTCCTACTCCTCTTCCAAGCTAGGCAGATATTCACCTGAGAGTCCTTACACTGTTTTTCACACAGATGCCATGAAGACTACTCCCCAACTTCCTTTAACTTGTCACTCAAATATTAACTTGACTTAGCTTCTTTTTTTTTCTTTTTTTTATTAAATTATTAATATTTTCACATGTACTTTCCCTCTCCCTCTCCCTCCCCCCACCCCCATTCCTTCTCCCCCACCTCCAACCTACCCCCCACCCCATCCACCCGCCACTCCCCAGGCAGGGTAGGGCCCCCAACCAGGGCTCCACCAAGTCCACCAAATCTTCCTGTGCTGGGCCTAGGCCCCTCCCCATGTGTTCAGAGACAGAGCGAATCCCTTCAAGTGGGATGGGCTCTCGAAGTCCCTCCCACCCACCAGGGCAAAACGCCAGTCCACCTCCAGAGGCTCCCAGGAGTGCAGGGGCCTCCCCATTGGCATCCATGATCAGGGGGCTGGATTAGTCCTGTACTGTCCTCCCAAAGAGCATCTGGGGTCGATATGCTTTCCCTTTTTCAGGCCAACTGTTTCTGTGGGTTTCTCCAACCAGGTACAGACCCCTTCGTTCTTCATTCCTCCCTCTCTTCAACTGAGTTCCAGATTTCAGCTCAGTGTATTTCTGTGGATGTCTGTCTCTGCTCTCATCAGCCACTGGATGAGGACTCTAGAATAGCATAGAGAGTATTCATCAATCTCATTCTAGGGGAAGGGTTTCTAGGCCAACTTCTCCTCCACTGCCCAGACTGTCAGATCGTGTCATCCTTATAGGTCTCTGGAGATCTTCCTAGTTCCAGATCTCTTCTCGGACCTATAGTGACTCCCTCTGGTATGGTATCTCTCATCCTGCTCTCTCTCCTCTATTCTTCCCCCAACTCAATATATCTGCTCCTCCATTTCTTCTCCTCTACTCTTCATCTTGTGCTCTTATTGTGGCAGCACCCACTTCCCTACCCTCATGCTCTCAATTAGCTCGGGAGTTCATGCCATTTCCCATTCCTGGGGTCCATTTATCCCTTAGAGTCATTCATGATTTCTAGTTTCCTTGGGGTAGAGGATTATAGGCTGGTAAACCTTTGCTCTATGTCTAAAAATCATATATGAGTGAGTACATACCATGTTTGTCTTTTTGTGATTGGGTTACCTCACTCAGGATGGTTTCTTCTAGTTCCATCCATTTGCCTGCGAATTTCAAGATTCCATTGCTTTTTTCTGCTGAGTAGTACTCCATTGTATAAATGTACCACATTTTCTCTTTCCATTCTTCAGTTGAGGGGCATCTAGGTTGTTTCCAGGTTCTGGCTATTACAAACAATGCTGCTATGAACATGGTTGAACATATGTCCTTGTTGTATGGACAAGCAGTATTTGGGTATATACCCAAGAGAGGAATGGCTGGATCTTGAGGTAGATTGATTCCCATTTTTCTGAGCAACCGCCATACTGATTTCCAAAGTGGTCTTACAAGTTCACACTCCCACCAGCAATGGAGGAGTGTTCCTTCTTCTCCACAACCTCTCCAGCATAGGTTGTCATTGGTATTTTTGATTTTAGCCATTCTGACAGGTGTGAGGTGGTATCTCAGAGTTGTTTTGAGTTGCATTTCTCTGATGGCCAAGGATTTTGAGCACTTTCTTAAGTGTCTTTCAGCCATTTCAGATTCCTCTGTTGAAAAATCTCTGTTTAGTTCTGCACCCCACTTTTTAATTTCATTGTATGGTGTTTTGGTGGCTAGCTTCTTGAGCTCCTTGTATATTTTGGAAATCAGTCCTCTGTCAGATGTGGGGCTGGTGAAGATTTTTTCCCATTCTGTGGGTGGTCGTTTTGTCTTACTGACTGTGTCCTTTGCCTTACAGAAGCTTCTCAGTTTCAAGAGGTCCCATTTATTAATTGCAGACCTCAGTGTCTGTGCTTCTGGCGTGATGTTCAGGAATCGTTCTCCTGTGCCAATTTGTTCAAGGGTTGTTCCCACTTTCTCTTCTAAAAGATTCAGTGTGGCTGGGTTTATGGAGAGATCTTTGATCCATTTGCACTTAAGTTTCGTGCATGGTGACAAGTATGGATCTATCTGCAATTTTCTGCATGTTCGAATCCAATTGTGCCAGCACCATTTGTTGACTTAGCTTCTTGATTCATTGGTTTTTTTGTTGCTGTGATAAAATGCCTGTCAAAGCAACTTTGGAAAGAAAGGCTTTACCTGGGCCTACAATCTGAGGGGACATCTGTCAGGGTGGGGAAGGGCCCTCTGCAGAAACTCAATGCAGGTACTTGTGTCGTGTCTTCATCCAGGAAGCAGAGAGGAATAATTTCTGATTCTCAGCTTGTTTTTTCCCCTTTTTGTGTGGTCTTGGACACCAGCCCCACGGAGTGGTGCCATATGCATTTAAGGTGATGTTTCCTTGCTCTTTGGTAATACCTTTAGTACACACATACAACAGAGCTGTTTTTATAGTTTTCTAAGTCCAATCAATGCAACAAATAGGACTAACAATCACAGTCTGAGAACTGCGCATTCTGTTTAAAACTGTGGTTCTCATGAAAGAGGGAGTAGAAAGATTGGAGAGCCAGAGAGGATCAGGGAGTTTGCTCTGAGACTGTGTCCCCTAGTAATATCAGAAGCCACATGCGCACATGACTGCCCATGCATGAGCTGAACAAGGACAATAGACATGATAAAGTGGATGGAGGAAATGGTGCGGGCCCCAGCCCTACACAAGAATTACAGGCAGCTAAAAAATGCTGAGAGTGGGGAAAATAGTCTTCCCCAAGGAAGAGCATACCAAGTGGTTATCCAATACCACATGGTCAGCCCTGAAAACATACAAGCAACATTATATGGACTGAGCAGGCTATATTTAGGAATATATATGTACATACACATATGCATGTAAAAACAATTAATGAAAACATGGGCCATGAATTTGAAAGAGAGAAAAGAGGGAGGGATAGGAGGGAGGAAAGGAAAGGGGGAAATAATATCATTATAATCTCAAAATAAGAAGAAATAAAATATAATTGCAGTTCTCCCATAGGAATACTGTCTTCCTATGGATTTGTTTTATGTTATTCATTGTCTTTTAGCATATTACATAATTTATTGTTTTTATGTTGATGTTTTTTATTGGGATTTATTATCAAAACTATTTTTGTTAAAATATGAAATCTAAAAAGGAAAATTTCGGCTTTTTTTTTAACTGCTGTATCCTAAGTGCCCAGATTAGTACATAATATCTACTGGGCACTCAAAATACATTTGCCAATATGTGACTAAATGGACAGATGTGGAAATCAAGGTCATTTCAAAAGAAAAGGAAGTAAGTTTTTAACAATCAAAGTTCATAGCTGCCAAGTAAGTCTATGATGCACGTGTGCAAATCTGAACACGATGTTGCTCCCACCTTCTGGAGGCTCACCTATGGTCTAAAACTCCTCCCTGAATCCCAAAACAAGGACCTGTGTCCTGTGTGCATAGAGCAACTAGAGTCAGAGGCAGGGGTGTGGACAGGTTTGGTTTCCGCTCTCCATGGGAATTGACAGAGCTGAGAGGAGCCGGGCCAGATTGGTGGTGGTCTGTGTTCCCCCCTAAATCAATGTGAGACTGCATAGTTCACCTCTGTCTTCATTTTTTTTTTTAGTACATGAAACTAATACAATCCTCTTTCTTTAAAAGATATAAATATCTCATCACTGTGACAATTAAAATGCCCCCATGTTCCTGTTAAAACTTCAGATTTTCCAAACTCCACAAATTCTACTGCTCGGAATACATCTCACCTCTGATATTCTGCCAGTGTTGGAATTCTCACTCCCATTTGATTCGGTGTGCTCTGGGTTTCCAATGTGATATTGTCCATCCTTGTTTTGGCAGAGATCAGATGGCTGTCTAAAGACAGCTCCTATCACTCAGGCCCTACAATTTCTTCTGCCTGCTGCAGTACATGAAATGAAACCACCTTAGCTTCTTGCTTCCTGCCCAGAATATCCCATATACCATAAAAGGTGAATGAGTTCCCAGATCTCCTCCCACTCACACTAAGGATAAGCAGTGCCCTTAGCCATGCTTGCTGGTCAGTGACCTACTCTGAAGTTTACAGGTGGGGACTGTAAGGTAGGACTTTAGACACAGCCCACAGGTCACAAAGCCCAAGGACCACCAATGGCTTGACAGCTGGAGAACAAAACCACATGGAGGAGTCTTGACTTCTGTGTCTGACTACACAGCGGGCCAGGGTGATGCAGAGATGCAGCTGTGGGCAGGACCCCACTCTTCATGCACTTTGCACTCCCGCACGGCATAGAGACCTCAAGTAGTCAGACTTCTTATTTTTTTTGTTGCACTTTATTTATTTATTTATTTATTTATTTATTTATTTCAATTGGGTGTGTGTCTATGTGTGTGAAGACCATAAGACAGCTGGTGGGAGTCAGTTTGCTTCTTCTAACATATTGTTCCCCAAGCTTCAACACAGCCTTGGCAACAAGACACTGAGCCATCTCAACCAGCCCCTCGCATAGTAGCTTCGGTATACTTGTCCCAGAGTACAAGGTGGATGCAACATAGCTCTTTATGGCTTAATCTAAGAAATGGCATGTCACCTTGTGTGCTATCCACAAGTAACCATAGCTGTGCTTCCATTCAAGGAGACAAGAGTGGCCTCCCACCCCACTGCGGGAAAAATCAAAGAATGGTCTGGCTGTTGCTCTTGTTAATGCTTCAACCAGCATGGTGGCTAAGTTCCTCCCATGAGGCCTCCCCACACACCCCACTTGGGACAGCTATTTCTACAAGAGCTCCAGAAGTCATGTGAGCGGCCATCGTGTGTGTGATTTTAGAACAGAAAAATGGGGGGAGTGGCACACTGAGGAGGCAGCCTTGCTGGTATGCCCCCTCCTGCAACTCCAGGCAGCCTGAAGAGTGATGCATAAACACCCTTGCAGAGCACATAGGGCGGATTATTTACCACAGACTTCCTCCCCACAGGTGTGAGGAACAACTAGACTCACATTTATTTGATGTATGAAAGGACTATGCTAAGACTCCACATCCATTTTCTTTAGTACTTGCTGCAGCCTTGTAATATGGATGTTGTTATTTCTGTTTTACAAATGAAAAGAGTAGCTCAAAGCCATTAAGCACCATGACACATTTGCAAGGCTAATAAATAGTAGAAACAAGATTTGAACCTACTGCTGATTATCTCCCAGCACCATGGTCCCCCTCTACAAAGTGACTTTTCGCCCTCTAGCTCTTGATATTACTATTTTCTTAGAAAAATGGGAGTTAAAGAAAAATAGATCAAACAATAGCTGCTTAGAAATTGCAATTAAGTGTTAATTGCTTGGGAACAATGATCAGGTTGATAGAGGCCAGCTCTGTTTAGTAGGGCTTTAGGGTCTCTATAGATAGCACCACAATTCCCAGAAAACTGAGAACTAGAACTTGGAAAACAGGGGTGGAGAACTTTAAGTTGGACAATGAAATAGGTAATTTTCAGGGTGTGGCTTATGTATAGCTTAAATGCCCCTTCCCAAACATTTACTTTGATAAGCAATTGAGTTATTTTTCTAGCTGCCTCTGCTGGGTCTCTGGGAGTGCAGATAACTTACTATTGGATGGAGACAATAGGTTCTTCCAATAGGCTTGAGTGACAGTGTTTCCTATGTGCCATCCTTGCATTTGGAGTCATTTACTCATTTTGTCTTCTGAGCAGAACAGATGAATGCAAATAAGGATCATATAATTAGCCCAAACTTAGCCATGTCTGCTTTTTCTATGCAGCATCTGTATGACCACAGCAACAGATAGAAGGTCATAAAGAAATGTTGGTGATAAGCACCCCATGGAGGATGAGCGCATCCTGGAAGCTGTCCTCAGAGTTGAGTTGCCCCAGAATATGAACAGTCCCTGAAGAGGAGCCCCTGCTAACAGAGGATCATCCCTAAAGATGACCTTTGAAGAAGAATTCCTCCTAGAAGTTCCCCCTAAAAGAAGGCTTCCTTACCCATTTCTAATGGGGTGGATATCCTTGTATCCTTGTGTGCTCCTTGTATTTTAAATAACATCTGCCATGTACTTCTCAGGGTGGGATGTGGTGTGAGACCACTCAGCAGCATCCAAGTCACTGGGGGGGGCGCAAGAGGGTGGTAAGTAGAACTCCGTTCTCTTCCTCATATGTGTCTTGGCCATGAAACAATGGTTTTGCCACACAAGACTGCTGAGATATTTTTTTTATCTCTGCCACAGCCCCACAGTAGCAAAGTCACTCATTATAAACCCAAAATAGCCTTTTGTCCCTTTATAAGCTGATAATTTAAAGTGTTAGTTGTAGTTAGTAGAAAGCTAACACATATTATACATGCATATAGAGTGTGTGCATATGTGTTTTATGTACTTGTGTACATGGATATGTACATATATTTAAGCACTCATGAAATACTACATGTTTTCTAAGATTTACTTTTATAGATAAAATGTCTTGAAAAGTACAAGCCAACCTCTGGAATGGGGAACAGTAGAGGGATGTTAAAAGGTCACTTTAAGAGATTTAGGAGGTTATCATCTACAATCTTCTTTTCAAATAAGACTACTGTATTTGTGAAATACTTTATAATTAGTAGAAATCATCAAAATACAGGAGCGTAAGAGAGGCTGTTTGAAGAAACAGTGTAACTATAAGCTGTGGGAGGGAGCACTAAGTAGCTTAAGGCAGACTAGGAAACAGCTCAGTCATGTCTGGAAATGATGTTGCATTCCTGGGGGCACAGGAGCAGACATCTACTCACCTCTGGTAGGGAACTGATGGCAGGCCAAAGTACATGCACCACTGAAGTCCAGTTTTGTGAACCAAAGAGTTTTATTGGGGCTACTCAGAGGACTATGGGTAAGGGTTACTTACAGGAGCAGAAATAACTCCAAACAGCTGAGTCACGGAAGCCCACCCTAGCTTGGGTGACAGCTCACAAATCTCGGAACCTGAAACACACTGCATAGCCTGCAGGCAGCTCAACAGACTGCAGTGTGTCCCTTCCAGATGGCTGAGTGGGTCTGACATCTTGCAGGCAGCTTGACTCACATTAGCTTCTTGGCTCTGTTTCTTCCATGCTTCTCAGTCACAGGTTCTTCCAAGCAGTTCAGCTGGCTTGACAAGGACTCTAAGTAGTCTTTTTGCTTTTACATGGTTGGGGAAGGAAGAACCCAGTGAATGTGGTCAGTTTCAGTGACTTCCGCTAACTATTCTGAGCTGTCTACTTCCTGTCTTAATGAGCTTCCCTGCAGGAAGGAATGTTACAATCTCAAAGAAAATGTTTGCAAAAGAAATTGAGGAGGAATCCTGACATAAGTAGGTTTAAAATGAATAGAGGCTAAGGCCAGCAAAGACCTGGTAAAATGTAGAGACAGAACATGTGGGAAGCATAAGCAGTCCGGTGTGATCTATTGAGGCTTGGGAGTGGTGAACCAGGGCCAAGTGTGGCCAAAGAAGCTGCTGCAGCCTGAAGAGAGGGTGAGAAAGGAGATAGCAGCCAATGAGAGCACGAGCCTGGGAGCTTATGTTAGTCTTCTGCAGCTGCCATAACATGTTACCTCAGGCTTAAAGAGAGTCATCGGGGCTGAGGATAAAAGCTGTGCAGTGTTTATTGTACAAGTACCATTTAAAGCTGTAGTCCAGGTGAGAGTTCGGAGACAGACAGACAGACAGACAGACAGACAGACAGACACTATCAATATGAGTGTGACTAAAAGGACGAAGAGGATATAGGAAGTCAGGAAAGAATGTGCACTGGACAAGGAGAGACATTATGAAGTTCAGAGAAGATCTTTGCAATTCTGGGATGATTTTATTGAGCTAGAAAAGCAAGAAATGCTCCCATATGCAGGAGGCTGAAGCAGGAAGGTTACAAGTTGAAGGCCAGGTTTGGCTAAGGAAAAAGACAGTCTTTTCCTTAAAAAATGAGGGCGGTGAATAATAAATAACACATTCTTTCTGAGAGATCCTGGATGCTTTCTGCTCAGCTGATTAAGTTTAGCTATGAAATTTCACATGTAAGTCAGGTACTCCATGCTCTACAGCACTGAGAGAACTGTTTCATAACTTGGCATCTCCATTAGGGTGTTCTCCTTAGATAATTGAAATTATCTATTTCAATTATCTGTGTCAGAGAGTTGACTGAGTACCTCGCCTGGTTCCTTCCAACCTTGTGAGGCAGTGATTGGCAGGACAAGAACCAGCAACTTCTACTGTTTCCAGATAAAGAAAGAAGTTTTTGTCTCGACTTGACATCCAGTCCTTTGTGATGAGTAACTAGTAGGCAGGAAAAAAATATCAAAGTAGCTTTCAGATGAGAAGCCAGAGCAATGCCTTATAGAGTGTACAAGTGTGAGCCACCGTATAATAAATTGCTAAAAAGAAAAACAAAGAGAGGGCACATGGTTTCCCATGAGAATTTTAGGTCTATTTGATACTTCAAGTCACCATGAACAAAAGCCATGATTAAAATGAAACCCTACTTATTCCCCAAGAAGAGTAATGAGGAAGATGAGTATATAAGGTCTGGAGGTCACAGCTGGATGCAGAAGCCAGGGACTTGATCGAGGTACTGACCTACATTTCTCGTTACTGTGATAAAATATCTGGCAGGAAGCACTTTGAGGAAGAGAGAACTTAATTTTGTTCACAGTTTGAGTGTACTTCCAGCACGGTGGGGAAGTCATGGTAGAAAAAGACACGAGATAGCTGGTCATATTCGATCTAGAGATTCAGAGGCTGGGGACAAGTTTGATGGGTTAACAGGTAAAGGAGATTGCTTTACAAGCTTGGCAGCTTGAGTTCCACTCTGTAATTCCCATAGAGGTGAAAGGAGAGAACAAGCTCAACAAAGTTGCCCTTTGACCTCCACACATAATTTGTGACAAGTCCACACCTTCGAGCATGTGCATGCGCAAATGCACACACAAAAACAATCAACCAATGTTTCTAAAGAAGCAGAGCAAGTGACGCTTGTGCTCAGCTCTCTTTCTGCCTTCTCCTCAGGCTGGGGCCCTCGCAGACAAGCCCAGAGTTTTGTTTCTATGGTGGTTCTAAATCCCATCAAGTTGTCAATCAAGATTAGTCATCACACTCAGCTTCTAGGGAGCAGAAGCCTGAACACAGACCAAAGGAAATGATCTGAGCAAGGAGACTAGTCAGTCCTTGGGCAGGATGCTGTACTGTATAAATTTCCAGCAGGGAAAAACAGGCAGATTGAAGGGAGCCTAAAAGTATGTATAGAGTTGTAAAAGATCAAGGGATGAAGAGACATTCTGATACAAGTAACGGCAGACCTGGCAGACCTTCATTGACCAACCTAGTCCCCAAAACTGAAAGGAGGTTAGTGCATACTGGAGTATTCCCTGGAGAGCAACCCCAACAGAAACTAGTGGCCTTCAGTAGCTTAATGCTGTTTACCTGCTGTCCAAACCTGGGGAAAGACTGTAAGAATAAAGGTCTCTCAGCCTCAGTTTCCCCTTCATAAGATCTAAGGTTAAATGTTAGCCTCTGGGGTGGGTGAAGAGTCCAAAATAGACCTGGAGGGGAAGGAGCAGGTGTCGATACCTACACGGGCTTCTGTTGGGATGGATTCTACACACAGTTCTACCCAGATACTCAGAAGAACAGTAGCTAACCATGTATCTGTACTAAGCTCAGCTTTGCCTACAGAGAGCTACAGGACCATATCTGGAAAAACAAGGAGAGTTCTGAGATTGTTTTATGCATCTCTGCTTTTACCTGGTGTTTTCCCCGAAGCCCACAACCTTTTATATAGTGCAGGATGCTCTGGTTATCTGTCAGGCTGAGAATGGCCTTCGCTGAAAACTCAGCAGAGAGAAATAAACCAGATTGCCAGAAAACAGTGAGCATGCATCTTTGTTGGCCACAAAGACAGTATTAAAGGAGATCTGCTGGGTAGAAAACAAAATTCTTTGAAAAGTTGTAACCTTCAAAGAAGGTGAGAAACAGAGGACCCTACATGTAAAGATAGACAGTGCTCGTTCATCTCTACCACCATGTTATTGCAGACAAATTACCTCATAATTATGGTCCATTTGTGTCTTGAAATAGTGGGTTCTATGGAGTGTTACTATGGATTGTTACCCGTGTAGAATTCCTGTACTGGGCATGATTGCTTTAAGACACAAATACCAAATTGAAGAGAAGTCATGACCAAGGCAGCTCTTATATGAGAAAGAATTTAATTGGTGCTTGCTTACAGTTTTAGAAGTTAGTTCCTTATCATCATGGCCAGGAGCATGGCAGGAGACATAGCAGAAATGGTGCTAGAGAAGTAGTGATCTGCAGGCAGAGATCAAGACTGGATCTGTCATGGGCTCTTGAAACCTCAAAGCCAGTGGCACACGTCCTTCAACAATTCCATGCCTTTTAACTCTTCTAATCCTATCCAACAGTCCCATTCCTTGGTGACTAGGATTTCAGATATATGAGCCTAAAAGGATCATTCTTATTCAAATGGCCACACCATCTTACTAAGAAGCCCCACAGGAGCATGGTGACGGACGTGGTAAGGAGTCCTTGCTCCTGAGACTGATTGTTGGGGTAAAGCATCATTTTACCATTTTGATGGATAAATGAACTAAACATGGATAATGCAAATGTGGTGGTTTGAAAGAAAATGGCCCCTCGAAGGGAGTGGCACTATTAGGAGGTGTGGCCTTGTTAGAGGAAGTGTGTCACTGTGGGAGTGAGTTTTGAGGTCTCCTGTGCTCAAGCTATTCCCAGTGTCACAGTCCACTTCCTGTTGTCTTCAGATCAAGATGCAGAATTCTCAGCTCCTTCTCTAGCACCATGTCTACCTTCGTGCTGCCATGTCCCACCATGATGATAATGAACTAAACCTCTGAACTATAAGCTACCACAAGTAAGTGTTTTCCTTTATAAGAGTTGCCATGGTCCTGGTATCTCTTCACAGCGATAGAAACCCTAACAATGGCAACAAATGACATAAATAATGAATATGAAGTAAGTAATTGGCTTGAGGCTAGCTTGGACCCTTCCTAGGCCTGGATTTCATGTCTCTCCTCACTAACAGATGATCATGTATTAAGAGAATCCATGTCTCACTTTCTTCTGAACCCTCCTTGTGAATACATGCAGGTATTTCCTGAGAGATGTGGACCATGAACAGAATGAGCTGTAGTTGGCTACAATCAACCCAGACATTTTTCTGAGAGGGATTGATTAAAAGCCAGGTCTCTAAAGCCAGACTCCCAGGATCCCAGCCCGCACCTGCCCTTTTTGAGCTATGTGGCCTGGATAGCTTGTGAGTCTTCCAATGGTTTAATTTCCTCAGCTATGAAATGAGGATAATGTTACATATACCTCTTCAGGATTAATGAGGAATAAATGAGCTAATCTGTGTAGAGCTCTTAAAACCACGCCTGGTCCACAGAGAATGCTCTGTAAACCTTAGCTCATAGAGGATTATTTTACTGCAGGTGTAATATCGCATTGTGTCTGTTAAGCAAACCCCCAAGTGGAGCTATGGATCACTAGTGTAGAACTGGCTATATGACTTGGAACTTTGCCCTCTGCATCTTGGGTATCCTATTATTTATCACCCTCCTCAGAGCTCATTATCAACTTCCCAGGGAAATACCTAATGCCTGATACATAGAAGGAACCTCATCAGTGTTTGTGGGGTTTGTCTAATCGATGTCCACTATAAGTTTGTCTCACAATACCATCTGGTATTAATGTGAAGTACAGTAAAAAAGAGACTTTCTGAAATTACTAGGCTTTAGGACCCAGCTTATCTGGCTTTATAATCTCCTCCAGGCCACAGAAGCAGAGGTCCTCCTATGAGAGCCAACAGTGAACTTTCTCTTCCCAGCACTTGATTTGATGAAGACATAGACTTCTACAGACAAATGTGTAAAGGACACCTCCTTGTAAACTTCCCCATCTCTGTAACTGCTGTGGAGGGCAGGAAATCACATACTCTCTCTTTCCACCTGACTTGGTGGACCCTTGCACTTTTTTCCCACAAACACATACATGCATGCAACATACCTGCATACTTAAACACGTACACAATACGTGTACATCCTTACACACACACACACACACACACACACACACACACACACACACACACACCGTGACAAGTCTTCTGGGTTCAGCAAGCCCATGTTTATTTATATCATGTTGGAAAGGGTGTCAGATAGGTTTGGACATGTTACCAGTGATTGACTATAGATACCTTGTCATTGTCATTTCATATAAGAAAATGGAAATTCAGGTTTACACATCTTCTCTGCCTGTGTCAGAAGGGAAGTGGGAAACAAAAAAATGGATACTATTTAGGGACTTTTTAGGGGCAGCCTGGTGACATTAGAAACAAGGAGATCTGAGTGAAAGGCTTGTATGTATGTATATATGTATGTATGTGTACTGCATGTGTGGACGTGTGCTTGTGGATGTAAGTGTTTATATGCAAATGTGTGTGAGTTTGTGTTATTGTGTGTTTGTGCATTTAAATGTATGTGTGTATGAGAGAGAAACATACTTAGTTTTTCTTTTTCTCTCACTGACTTGCAGAGGAGTAATGTGACCTGCAGATGTTTAGACAAATAGTACATTGTGAGTGACAGCCTCTGCTCAGACATGCTCCCCTTAATTACCAGGAGTGAAGGAGCAGGCACTCCTAGACTCTGTCTAATCCTTCCATGTGTTTCCTGATGACTAAAGACCAACCACACTGAAAACAGAACATGACAAGGAAATGCTCAGACTGACTTGCAGGCACAGAAGAGAAATGCAGACAGAAGACTGGAAGGGTCATGTCAGTCAGTCCTCACAGACAAGAGCAATCTCACCTACCAGGCACACCTGGAGTGGGCCAGATATTTTTCATATGAATTATTTGAAGTACAGTGTTGAAAAATAGGTCACCCTGGACGTATCAAAGCAACCAGCCAGAGCTTATTAATGCATCTCTATAGTGATTCCTTTAATTAAAAATGGTGACTAGTGATAGAAATCTTTGGAAAGGTTTGCAGACATGTCTAGTAGGGGTTGTGGAATAGAGACAACATTTATACATCAGACCATGTTCCCCAGATAAGAACATCTGAGAAAATTTTGAGCCACACATGAGAAAAAGGATGGCAATGATTTAAAACCCCAGCTAGAGAAACATCTCAGCTTGTCCTGCAAGAGAAAGAACTCCTGTTCTGATCCCCTGAGACCTGCATAGAGGCCTGGTGAGTATGGTGGCCCACCTGTAACCTTAGGCAGCAGGCAATGGAAACTAGGATTCCCCGAAACAAGCTAGCTCACTACACTAGCCAAACTGGCCAGCTCCAAGTCCAGTAAGAGACCCTGTCCGAATGCACACAGAGGAAAGCAATGTAGAAAACATCCAGCATCACCCTCGGATCTCCACATACACATATACACATGGAGGTGCACCCTCAAATATACTGTGTTCACACATATGCAACATGCATACACACATGCAAAAATAAGTTTTTAGAACCTAATTTAATCCAGAATACCCGTTTTCAACAGGGCAAGTTAGTACACAGGGTCCAGGGCACAGGCCTGGTTGTGCAGCTCATCAGTAGCCAAGAAGCACCCACATACATTTTATATCTAGGAATCTTGGATTATTTTTACACATTGCTACCCACAACTTTTTCCAAGTCACATTTTTTTTTGTAATTCAAAAAATTTATTGAGCACAGATGCATGGGTTCTGGAGTATAGCCATATAGATTTTAAAAGAACCCAAGCTGTAACCCATCAGCCACCAGTGTGACATGTTCCCATCCACAGAAACACAGCTACAAAGCAGTGGATCTTCGCAATGACAATTAAAGTGAACTTTCTTTGAAACTGCATATTCACCAAAGTAGTAAGACTTTGTCATGAAGGCATGAGAATCTGCTGCAGATGGCTGGCAGAGAGGCAGTTTATGGAAGCTCTTTAGAGGACAAATGGAGCCCTTGGCATCCTGTGGCAAGTATGGATTTATCATACCATAGCCACCAGGGAGGAGTGGCTCCCTTCTACCTGGTGGGAAGGTCAAGTGGGTGGTACGCTGGCTTGTGAATCACAAGCACAGTATTCCCTAGAGGAGAATTTTTATCAATGAGATCATTGCCTTCATCCAGTGTTGTGTGCCAAATCATCAATGGGTGTGTGGTATGGAGAAGGAATCTGTTTCATTTAAGCTTTGTAACAGGCACCAGCACTAGGAAAGCTCAAGGCTTGAAAGAGGAACTTACATCAAATACTCTTAGCTGTCACAAACAACAGCGTGATTTTCACTTTTGATCTCCGACTTTGGTTTTTCGCGTATGTTGATGCCTGCCCCTCCCCCGGCTTATCTGTCCCCAGATGTTTCAAGAGCTGACCATGACAGAACTCGAGGAAAAGACATAGAAAACAGAGCTTCATGAACACCCAGCTTATAGGGAATGTCAAGGTCTCTCGTCTGTAAAATACTGATAAGGATGTGTCTCTCAGTTCCTCATAAAGCAGAGTTCCAGTTGTTCATAAAGGAGCTATCAGAGAAGAGAGTGGCTTGAGAGGAAAACACCCCCATGGAATAACAACAAAAGAAATCAATGAGATTGATGCTAAAGCCACTCCACTGAGTGTAGACTATCTCTGGATGATGGTGGCCTCCCTAATTATTTAAGATCCCTTGTAAAATTGATTTTATGTAAACACAGTGACAAGGCAGCAGCCAGCTCTGTGCAGGAGACGTAAGTTGTTGGAGATTTATTGGCCTGTCATTCACTGGTGTTGCTTTACTACCACTTAATGGTCTGTTTAGATAGTCTTGGTGTGTTCAAACGCCCCACTGTCGGCGCCAAGCACCACCCGGTGACAGGTAGCAGCCACAGAGATAAAATAGGGGACCCCATGCCAGAGCAGATGGGGCAAGGACACATTCATTATTTTCCAGTCAGGTGCCCAGCATCTTCAGAAGCTAAAGTGGGAAGTGGGAGCCTGTGTCTTTCTCCATCCCAATGTTTCCTGAGCATGGGACTATTAAAAGCAGCTTAACTGAGGCCTATATTCACCTTCTAGACGCATGACCCCGTTGATGTGACTACAGGGCCTTCAGGTGATGTCACTTAGCCTTGAAGTAAATGCTTAAGGGTAGGAATGCAATTCCATACCAGCCTGGTAGCTGAGTTTCCTGGGAAACTTTAGGTGCAAAATGAATATGATACGCTGTCTGAGCAACTGAATGTCCCAGCAGTCTCTCTGGCTCCATTTGCTCAGCTGTCAGCAAGCTAGCTCAGAAAGTACAAGAGGCTGTTTGCATTGGAGTGGCTTCAGAGGTGAGGGAAGGGAGCATAGTTACTCCTCTCCAGGTGTTGATGCCGGGACAGAAGAGGTGGCATGTTTCACGGTCCAAGATAATGCTGTTAGAGTTGTAATGTTTCCTGAATCAAGATTAATCTCCTTGATAATGGCCTGTCTAATTTAGCATCACAGCTTTTCTTTCCTAGTGGCACATAAAGTAAAGATGCTTGCTTGCTTGCTTGCTTTATGAAGACAAGATTTCATAGTAACTCAGAAAGACCTGAAACTTGCTGTGTGGCCCAGGATGGCCTCAAAAATGCATCAATCCTCCTGTCTCAGTTTCCTGAAAACTGGAATTAAAGATGTGTGTGACCACATGAAGCAACTGATTCTAAATTATATCCATGAGTGTCTTAGATTCCACAGAACATCATGATATATTGTTACACACAGCTGCCCTCTAGGACCAAAGGACACATTCTCAATGAATTCAGGGAGAGGCACTTTTTAAGTTGGATAGACAGAAAATTAAGAATGAACCAGATGAGAACTACTTGAAAAGTGTTTAAGGTGGTGAATGTCTATGACCTCAGCACTTGGGATGCTAAGACTTTTGAGGCCTTCTCAGCCTCCATTACAAGACCCTTTCTCAAAAAAAAAAAAAAAAAAAAAAAAAAAAAAAAAAAAAGTTGTGCCTACTCATGGCTTAGAAAACAAATTTTGAAAGCATATCATTATTAAGCCCCTGCATTTCCTACCCTGTAACAGCAGAAATATAAAGAAAACACTCTGACAATTACTGAGACAGGGATGGAGGAGAGGCGCATGCCCCTACCCACAACCTGCATACACACACCTTTTGCCCCCCATTCAATGGTACAGACTACTTTCAGCAAGGTCCAAGAAGAGCAGACATCTCCCTGCTCCTCCCAACACTGTACCCCTTTGGTGAACCCAGCTCTTAATCTAAACCAGAACACTCCAAGTCCCAGGCCCTGTGGCTGCCCTCCAGGGTGACCCCCCACTCAGTCCCAGGGCAGAGCAAGCAGTCTCAGCCCAGTTGAGCTCCTTGCAAGAATGCAACTATGTGGCCATTTCCCTGACCCTGCTGGTGTCACAATGAATCCTTCCTTCCTCCTGAGTTATTTCCCTGTCTTTCCTCTGGAAGATTTATCCCACATGCCAACCTTTAGTGAGGCTTCTTTTGCTCAAGAAAAAATAAACAAGCAAGCAGGAATTGAGTGGCCAACGCTGGGGCAAAACCAAATGGCATTTCCTGTGTTTTAGAAGATTGCAAAGTTTCCTGAAAACAAGGAACAATGTTGATGTAGCTCAAATGTAGTAATAAAAACCTGCCCCTGGATTCAATTAATAGCATCTTTTGTCTCCTTCCCCTGGGAGAGTGCCTGTCTCTTGTCCTGATTATGTCCTTTTAGCTAGTTTCATCTTAGATTTGCGTTTCTGTTTTCTTAGTATATGTACTAGAGATTGCTTTTTCTCTCATGAATGTTCAGTGTTTAGGTTTCTTCTCCTGCATAGTCTTCATTCTTCTTATTTGCTACCTGGACCTTTTCCGCTGGAATTTGTCCCTTCTCCTTGCTGCTTTATTATTCCCTGTTTCCTAATTATCTCCTCTCACTCGTGGTTCATTCGCTCACTCTTTTCTATGTGTTAGGTCTTCCCACATCCCGTGTAAAATGATAATTATCAAGTCTCGAAACACCCCCGGGTTGGTATAGGAAGATGAGAAGCTGTGCGTAATTGCCATTATACTGCATCAACAGGGCCAAGACTAATGCCCCCCCCAGCTTACAGGTGGTTAACATCACACTTCTAAAAGGACACTCCTCTTTAAAGGAGTGCCATCCTTCCCCCAAGGATGGGGATAACATTGAAATAGAAAAGGGTTGTGAATAGAAGCAGTGTAGCCCAGTGGCTCTGGCCACTGGTAGGTTATGTCCTATGCTCAGACACCAGTCTGCCAGGCCTCAGACCTCAGAAAAGTTAGCTTCTGAGCCCCATGACAATAGCAATAACATAATACACCTCTCCAAAGCTGGTTGTGAGGATTCAGTGAATAGAATACATACATACATACATACATACATACATACATATTCTAAGTTCTTAGAACAGCGTGAGCTATGCATCCTGCAACTGTTATCTTCATGTGTATGAGTTACTCAAGTTGGTACCAGACTTGATGAAGTAGAAACTTTGAGATGTGCCTTCCCCTCACACATACTCAGCCAGGGTCATGATAGAGAGGACCTAAAACAGGAACCCTCATTGCTTTATGCTGGGGCCAATACTACTGGTATCTTCTAAGAATGCCTGAGCAACACATGCTCTCACTGCCCACCCCTAACACATGCTCTCCACACCCACCCCTAACACATGCTTTCCACACCCAACCCTAACACATGCTCTCAATGCCCACCCCTAACACATGCACACCACACGCACCCCTAACACATGCTCTCACTGCCCACCCCTAACACATGCTCTCCACACCCACCCCTAACACATGCTTTCCACACCCAACCCTAACACATGCTCTCAATGCCCACCCCTAACACATGCACACCACACGCACCCCTAACACATGCTCTCAGTGCCCACCCCTAACACATGCACACCACACGCACCCCTAACACATGCTCTCAGTGTCCACCCATAACACATGCTCTCAGTGTCCACCCCTAATACATGCTCTCCACACCCAACCCTAACACATGCTCTCAGTGTCCACCCATAACACATGCTCTCAGTGCCCACCCCTAACACATGCTCTCCAAACCCAACCCTAACACATGCTCTCAGTGTCCACCCCTAACACATGCTCTCCACACCCACCCCTAACACATGCTCTCAGTGCCCACCCCTAACACATGCTCTCCAAACCCAACCCTAACACATGCTCTCAGTGTCCACCCATAACACATGCTCTCCACACCCACCCCTAACACGTGCTCTCAGTGTCTACCCCTAACACACATCTCACTAATGGGATTAGAAACTCAGAAGTGGGACTCGTGTGTCTAGACTTTTAACAAGCCCTTCGCCTCATTCTGATGATGCCAAAGTCTGAGAATTTCCTATACATGGTAAACAACCTATCAGCAGACATCATATCTACTCATCTACTATACAGTGTCATATGTAGGCAAGGCTGGCCTCAAACTCACTATGTAGGCATTGACAACCTTAAACTACTAATACTCCTTCCTCCACCTTCCAGGTGCTGGGATTACAAGTGTACACTACCACATCCAGCTTTGATATCATCTGCATAATATCATGTATAGATAGATGCTGCTTCTCCTACTCTTCAGCCCCAAGGACATATAGGGACTTTGTGTGCTCCATATGCCTTGAAGCATCTTGAATAAGGAAATAAGCTATTGGGAAAAACTGGTACTGTTATAATAAAGGACTGTTAGTCATCACTTCTATTCCTATGGTGGAAAAAATCACTTCTTTGAACCCAAAAAGGTATAACTCCAAAATAATACAGTAAGTGAGTACAAATCACATCAGAGCTGAGAGAGGGAGCAGGATGGAGATGAGGAGAAGGGAGAGAGATCGTGAGGTCAGTTTCATGCCACAGGCTTGCGATACTCAGGGGACCAGGTACAGAGTTAAGTATTAGCACTTCTAACCTCTCAAAATGATCAGGCCACAAAGTGCTAAGAAGAGACAGTGCTCAGCCCTGGATGAGGCATTTTTATAGATTCTCCACCACCCACATCAGAGCTCAGATAACATCAAGAAAGAGGAGGCAGAAGGAATGTGAGAGCTGGAGGAGGATGGGAGGGAGTGCTATGACACTCTGTCATACGCATATGGCATGACCACTACACTCAAGAGCTCACAGTAGCCGTGGTCACCCACATAAGACCTATACAGAGCAATTCAGCCACAATCCCCATGGGCGGGGAAGATATCTCTAGGCCCTGAGCATAGCTGAAGAGCTATTGGTGTTCATAGCTTTTGGGGAAGAGAAAAATCTTTCTCCTTTGAGGGTACAGCTACTAGAATGTTCCCATGTTCCGTCGCATGCCCCACAGCCATGCATGTATGCAACAGTGATTGGACTTAGTAAGTTATCACAGAAAAGTCAGCGGGGTCTGGAGAGATGGCCCAACAGTAGAGAACATATATTGCTCTTGCAGAAGACCCAGTTCAGAACCTTTGTTGACTGGCTCACAAATTCCTATAACTCCAGATCCAGGGGATCCAACATACATATACATATAATTATAAATAAAAGTTTAAGAATAAGCCAGGCTTTGGTGGTGTACGTCTTTAATCCCAGCACTCAGGAGGCAGAGACAGGTGAATCTCTGGGTTTGAGGCCAGCCTAGTCTACAGAGCAAGTTGCAGGACAACCTACAAAGCAATACAGAGAAATGCTGTCTCAAAAAAAATAAGAATAACAAACTATTTTTAAGGGGCTTAAGAGATGCATTAGCAGTTAAGAATACTTGCTGCTCTTGCAGAGGACCCAGGTTCAATTCCCAGCACATGGTGTCTCACAACTTGCTAATAAGCCCCCTTCTAGGGGATCTCATACCCTCCTTTAGCTTCTGTGAGCACCAAGCACTCAAGTGGTATACATATAAACACACATAAAATAAACACAGAATAAAAAAATGTTTTAAAAAGTTAAGAAGGAGAGATATTGGGGAGTACTGGGGAGAGTTGAAGGAGAAAATAAGGGGTTACTATGATCATATTTCATTGCACACATGTATGAAATTCTCAAAAAAGGACCAATAAAAAAAGAAAAACACTGTCTAACATTAAAAACACCAGGCAGTCCACCTATCAATCATGTAAAACTATACACATAAAAATGACCTATCTTCAGAACACAGTCACCACAGCAGAAACCCCTTTACAGGACAGTCGTTGTGAACAAAGGTTCCTGTCTGTGTGTACTTGGTGTTCTTATGTGAGGCTTTCATGGGGTCTGTCTATAGGTTCTCTATCCATGTCATAGGCAGTAAATATTCACGGGGTGAATATTTACTGTTCACGGGGTGACATGTCTCCATATGCAACATACTTAGCCAAGGCCCTGTGGCTTGCCTGGAGTTCCTTGGGGAATAGACAGTGCTGTACAGATCATGCCCACAGATCTCACTGCCCAGCCCACATTCCTCCTGTGAAAACGGAACTTCTCCACCCACCAGGGTAACCAAAAATTCCCCAAGAGAGAGCCATGTGTTACAAAAGATTACTTCAGAACCTGGAAGGGTGCACCTCTGTTGGAGTGGCCTTGTGGCTCTCCCACCCCCAAGCCTTTAATAAGCTCCACCCCTTTAAAGTTCCAACAAGTCCCTATCAGTGCCATCCTGGCTGGGGGTGAATCCTAATGCAGGCACCTTTAAGAGATCAACAACTTCTGAAGATTCCAAAAGTGCCGAGACATAGCCTCCCATGACTACATGGCAGCTGCAATAACTCTGGTGTGCACACTCTCTATCTCTCTCACTCCCTCCCCCCTCTGTGTGTGTGTGTGTGTGTGTGTGTCTTTTTCATATATGTATATATACATATACAACATAAACACAGTCACTTGGTGTGATATGTGGGAGAGAGATAGAGATAGAGATAGAGAGGGGGGGAGATCACCAGAAACACCAGCAAGTGGATGAGCTAGCAAAACTTATTTCCTGTTATTTGAGTTAACCTACAGGGTGCAGTAGGACCCAATCTACAGACTAACAAAAACGTCCTCTCTGCAGAGAGGGCCTTGTGTTAACAATGTATAACCTGGACCCTCAGCATCTGTTTTTAAAAAGGAAGAGTGTGAGTAGCAGCAGCCCTTTGTTGTTTGGCAGGGTGTTAGACCTGCCCCTTAGCTAACTCCTTCTTTATAGTCATGGAAGGCCAGCTCTGTAGTCACACCCACAGGACGACTAGCAGCCTTTTCCCTATAGCAGAGCTGACATGCCTCCTCGCTCCCGCATGTTCCTTTCTTTGCCGGGAGCCTGCAGTGGCAGGAGGTGGGCTGATGTGAGATATATTTGGCACTATTGACTTGTAGCTTCTTCAAGAACTTGTCTGTGTTCTCTCCAGAAAAGAGAATGGCCTGGCTTTTTTCAGGGCACAAGAACAGTTAGCCAAATTCTGTTTATATAAAATTTAAAGAGAACCAAAAAGTCAGTTGTGTATCCAGCTATGTCTGTATCTTTCCTACATTTGCAGCCTGGTGATAAACCCTGCTAAGGACATCAAGCGTGGGGGAAGCAGTAAGGAAGCTGGAAACAGAAGTTTGGCCAGAAAAGTGAAATGGATGTGTGGGTGGGGAACAGCTGCTTACCAGTGAGAGACCAGAGAAAGGTCAAGCAGGCAGTGAGAGAGGGCAGTGATGTAGATCATCGAAGAGAGGGACCATCCTGACAGCAGGCAGGAGCATTAGGCAGTTAAGAAGTACACAGTAGCTCTCAGAGGGCTTGTTTCCTGGCTGCGAGGCAGAGGCTGAACTTTTGAGGAGGTGTGCAAGCTCCTTCCCTGCATACAGCAGACATTGTGGACTCAGGAAGCGCCCTTGGCTTCCAACAAGACCCTCTCTGAGTCAGTCTGTGAATTTGTCTACTAAATTTAGAATTCAAAAGCAAAGCCATTTTCCAGGACTCCTTTAAAAAGGTCTGTGCTCTCCTGTGAGGTCTGTCAGCAGCCATGCTTTGGGATCTTTTCTGCAACTCTGCTCCCAGGAGACTCTTCAGAACTCTCCCCAGGGGGTCATACCTTGGGCTACTGACTTCTCACAGTGTGTTTGGTGCTGCTTTTGTCTATAGTAAAATGGCTATCATGGACTGGCGTGGCAGCTGTCAGGTCTGAGCTCTCACAGTATTTATACACTGTTCTTCCTCTAGATGCAGGTTCATGTTAGCTGTGCTCTCTGCAGCAGGGAACAGGGTGCTGTGATTGCTCTTCCCTTCTCCTGAAAGCAACAAGTAAAGACCAAGTGGCGTAGGGGTCACATGCTCAGGAGTATGACAGGTGTGCTGAAAGTCCTTTAGATAAAGGGCCAGAAGACCCTCAAAAGAGACCTAAGAGGAGGAAGCAGGGATGACTTATGGGGCTAGCCAGGAGGGATTCTGCTTCCTGGATAGTTTGAAAAGTTGGCCTCATTTATGGGGCCACAGAGCCTGCCTGCCACCACAAAAGGGGAGCTGGAGCGGGGAGACTTGGTCTGCTTCCCGATTGGTTGCAACCTTTCTGTCTGGTTCTAACAGCATTCCTCTCTCATTTGGAGAATCTTCAACATTTCCCCAGAGCAGGCAGGAACAAGGAATATCCCAGGCGACTTCCCACAAGGTTTCCTGCCACAGGAGGCCTTGGCTTTGAAGGCTGCCCTCCGCAGGCCAGGTGGGTTCCCAGGGGCTCACCTTCCGACTTCTTCCTGTCTCTGGGTCTTTTGATTACATACAGGATGAGATCTTTCTTCAGCAATGTCTTCGTTCAACCCCAAATGTTGTCCACTCCTTCCTGACAAAGGAACCTTCGTGTTTTATGTCAAAATAATCGCTGACACTTAAGGCAGTTCTTAGAAACTCCACACCCTGCCCTGCATTACCTTTAGGAGTGGGAAATGAGTGTTAAGTGTGCAGCCTAGATTAGTGAAGTGAAAATGTACAATGAAATACTCGTAAAGACTCCCATCCCTGGGGATGCCATCTCTTCCTATTTAGTTTTTGACTCCATTGCACTGACAGTTCTAGCAGAGAAAAGGGCAAAGCCAAAAGTTAGAGAAGTGGGAAGGCCACGTTAGCCTCTTAAGCTTTATACAGACATTGTTTTTTGACAGTGAAATACTATAATTAACCCAGAGTATTTTCCAAAGATTTAATTTTTTGCTGATGTTCAATAATATTACAGAAAAGCTGATTCCTAATTATTACATAGGGCATTGCATAAATTTCTTCCTAATTAAAAAGCCTCTAAATTCTAAATAATCAATTTACAAAGACATATGGTTTTGAAAAATTAGGCATTTAATTCCTAAAGATTTATTAGTAATTTGTACCACAGCTAATTAATTATGGTTATAATACTACTGCAGTCACAGTAGAGCTTGATGTAATGATATGATTGTAAAATCATTTTGATATGTCTTCTTTAATGTCACAGAATTACAATATGCTTAGCTCTCCAGCCTCTTCTTAATTATGCTTGAAAGCATTAGTTTAATGAGAGATAAGAGGGCTTGATAAGTGTACCTTCAGAATTCATTTGAAAAACTATTTTCAACATGAAACAAACAAATTGATTTTTCCCTGGCAAAATGAAATTTGTAGTTGGTAATAAATTAGACAGAAAAACCTTAAAATTAAATAGTGTGCAGTGTAGGAATTCTCATTAGTTCTGGCAATTCAAAGAATGTCTCATGAGAAAGTAGTTTAACTGCATGAGGGAAAGCTGATAAAACTAAGATTCAGGCAATGGTGGCTTCTAAGTGTTCGAAAATGTGTGGGAGAGGTGTTTTATGTTTTTATTCTCTTTGTCAATGAGTTTACAGACATTTTTTTAATCTAGAAATTTTTTAAACCATAACCAGTTTTTGGGTTGAAGTTGAAGGGAGGATTTTTTTTTTTAACTTAGAGGCAGAAAATGCCACAGATGTCTATCATTGACTAGAGACACATGGTTCCTCTAAAATGTCTAAGTGACATAAAACTGTTTCAGGAAGGTGAAGTAATATCCTAGGATAATATCCTGAATGACCTGTGTCACTCAGAGTTCAGCCTGCCTTGTATACACACATTGCCACATTCATACCTTCCAGAAGGTGACATGGCTATGTCCTGATGGGATCCAGGCACCTGAGCACTGGGCAACCTATCAGCACCTGAGCACTGGGCAACCTATCAGGTCACTAGCAGCCCTGCATTCCCAGTCATAGGTACTATAACATTTGGTGGTTTGGTTAAGCCACTTCTCTGGTAATAACCCAATTTGTCTCACCTTGGGGAATATTGTGGCTATTACCCGACAAGATCTGCTTGGTCTTGGGTTTCCCAGAATATCCATTTGAGAGACAGCAATTGAATACTAGCCACTTAACTCAGAAAGTCATTAAACTTCTCCCAAAGCATCTTCCCTTACCAGCATAAAGGCTAGGAATTGAAGCCTCTGTGGTCTGGGTCTAAGGCTGAAGCAGTCATGCATGCTGTCCTTCTCTACCCAGCACACCTCTCAGCACTTAGAGAACTGGAGCTTTTACTGGTCTAAGAAGCCCTGACAGGGTTTGCTCGTTCATCTCAGAGTGTTGACTAAGCACCTGTTGTACCTCTATACATTGGTGACGTTGACTGAGAACCCCTCTCTCTCCGTGAACAACTTAGTTCCTGAGAATTCATAAGTAAATAAACCACATGGGGATTGCCCTGAGAATTTAGTCCAACAGAGGCAGGATGGTCATAGAATAATAACACTAGTTATCCTGGAAATACACCAGCCTTGACAGGTTTACAGAACTTGAAAGGCCCAAAGTAAAAGAACAGAATATCTGAGCCTGGGGCAAAGGCAAGCCAAGTGAGGAAAAACACTGGTGCCAATACGGTAGCAACAGAGAAGATACAGACAGGTGTCAAGGAGCCATGGCACAGACAATATAAGACAGGTGTCTAGGAATCATGAGAAGTCTAAGCTGGCTTGGGTCAAAGGGTAAAGCATGGCCAGTCAAGGATGAGTCATACTGGGTCTGGATGTGTCCAATTCTTTGAAGCTACTGTCTTGTCTTTGCCTCAGATTTGTAAGTTGCAACTAAACCCTCAATGGGATGGTATTGGAAAGTGGGACCCTTGGGAGATGGTTCAGTCATGAGGGTGAGGCCCTCATTAATGGAATTAGCACCCTGTCAAAGAGGCCTCTAAAAGGGGAGATACTCAGTCAGGAAAATGCCTCCACCATGCATGAGAAACAGAGATTGGACCTCCATGTAAAAGCCAGGCACAACAACAAATGTCTAAAACCCCAGTGCTGAGGAGGTAGAGACAGGAACCCCTGGGTCTTACTGGTCTTGCAGCCTGGCTGAGTCAGCTCCAGGTTCAGTGAGTGAGCTTATCTCAAAAAAGTAACGTGGAGAATGAGTGAGAAAGACACCTGACATCAACATTTGGCCAACACACACACCAGCACATGCACATACAAACAAACACACACTCACACACAAACACACAAACACAAACTCACATGTAAACAGACATACACACACAGAAATGTGCTATTTGTAAAACTTAGTAGACTATTATGCTTAGATTTTTTTCTTTTAATATGTACATTTTAAATATTGGGTTTTTATAAAACCATGAAATGTTGAAATATTTAGTTCTTTAGCTAAAATTAGGCTGAAGCAACGCTAAATCTTTGGATTTGGAAGTCATAGACTCTTAGACAAAATTTGCTTGAATTTGTGTGTTTGTGCACTGTCCATATCAAAACAACAAGGCAGAAAGAATGCTATGTTTGAGGACTCTCAGAGAGATGCCACAAGCCATGTCCTCACACAGGATCACTCCATACTCATGCATGTGCACGTACACACACACATACACACACACACACACACACACACACACACACACACACACACACACACACACACACACAAAGCACACACACACAAGTCTCAATCTCTGGTACAGGTTCCTGAACTCCAGGCCATAGTTTCTAGACTGGTCCATCATCATTAACTACATGAGCCACATAACCACTCGAGTGTTCCAAGTAACTCCCATTATTATTGATAAAAGTTACACTACTGCACCAAGGGGAAAGAAAGGCCACCATCAGGCTTTTAAAAAGCCATTTAATAGATCAGCCTTCACAAAGACAGACGGCATCACTAAGGCAGAACAAGAAAAGATGTGCCCAACTTTACAAGCTATTGGCACTGTTAATCATATTTTGAAATATTGTTGGCATATATCTTGGAAAATACAACACTACTGCCACAGTTCCAGTGGGAAAGGTGACGGTTTTAATGCTGAGACACACTGATAATTCTAAGCCCTCTCCTCCCCCATATGGGAAGTAGATCACAGGCCAGCGCTGTGAATGCCAGCAAATTCTGTGACAAAGACACAAAGAATCTCAGTAAGTAAACCACACACACACACACACACACACACACACACACACACACACACACACGTACATGTGCACATATAAGTGTGAATATAAATATGCCACCATCTATAGTTTTATACATTCAATTTCAATAAAATGTTATAAACTTGCATTCATGTAAATTTTTAATTAACAGGAGAGGGCTGTTAAATAATTGGACTTCTGTTTTTGTACTTTCCTGTTAACAATTTACACTTGTTTCATTTTTTCAAGATTTTATATTTTTTATTTATGTATCTGTCTCATGTGTGTGTGTATGTATGTGTGTGTATGTGTATTTATATGGGTACCTGGAGAGGACAGGAGAGGGTTGGATCCCTCAGCTGGTATTTGAGTTACAGGTGGTTCTGAGCCACCCAAAATGGGTACTGGAAACAAATCAGGTCCTCTGCAAAAGCAGCAAGTGTGCTTAACTACAGAGCTATCTTTCCAGACCCTCCAATCATCATCATCATCATCATCATCATCATCATCATCATCATCATCATCATCTTTTTATTTTAGTGAAAGTCTCACTATGCCCCCAGGCCAGCCTTGAATTCCCTAGAAATGCCAGGCTTATCTCCAGCTCACAGTCCTCCAGGCTCAGCTTCCCAGGTACTAGATTACAGATGTGCTTCACTATACCCAGGAATTTCAATTTTTAAACATGGCATAGCAAATACAAGAGTTACACAAATTATTATATCTGGTTGTGTTTCCACATTTCTTTGCATTGATTACTCCACTTCTGTATCATGGCCAGAACTCATTCATTTCTTCCCATCTTGTAATGAGTAGTGTAAAGTTGGTTCAGTGCCTGTTCTGCCCCGAGATACCCGAGGCCACAGCAAAACAGGCCCTGATCTACTTCCAAATGAATGATTCTTTACACTGTATCCTTTTGGCTTTGTAACTTGGGGCTTTATAAGAGCATATATGCAGAGACCCAACCCAGAAGGATGAAGTTTTCATGTAACCCAAGTATCACTGCGCTGTTTCATCAATAAATATACCTGGATGGCCTGCCTGGCCCTTGGAAAAGTTACTTTCCTCTCACTAAATCAGCTAAAGATTTAATAACCTTGAGTATTCTCCACTTAGTGATTAATAAAAATATTTTTGTTTTCAATATAGAAATGTGCCCTTTTAAAATGTTCTATCTCCAAGACTCCCTTGCAGCTAGCGGTAGACAGCTATATAGACAATATGAACTGCATTGATGTGAAGAAAATCAGGGGTGGCACCTGGGATAACAACTTAAGTTATCAAAAGGATAGAGAGAAGAAAGAAGAAGAAAGGAGATTAGGGTGAGAGAAGGGGAGAGGTACTAGAACATATCACAAGTTATCTAGAATCTATACTTAAGTATAATAATATGACTAATATATTCAAGACATAAGTTGTTAGATGGAGAACTTCATCAGCAAAATGAAACTCTGTTTTTAAAAACAGAAGTCAAAATTCTGGAACTGAAATATGTTATCTAAAACAAAGATCCCAGAGGTAAGTTTGACAGCAAATAAAACCCAGCTAAAGAATGAACCAAAGAACTCCGGGAGAGGCCAGGTGGACAGATTCAGGCCAAAGCACAGAAAGACAAGAAGGTACAGAGTAGAAATAGAGAGAAGAAACACATTTGTATTTGAACTTCCAGAAAGGCAGGATGAATGTCAAAGAGGACATGCCCCAAACCCTGAGGTTGGTGCGCCACATAAGTCAGAGCATAGAACTTGAACTCCAGGCCAGGTGCTACCTGGCCAGCTCCTCCAGCACTGATGGTTCGCTCTGCTCTGGAGCAGCAGCCCCTTGCCTGGGTGAGTGAGGGTGGACAGAGAAGTCTGAACTGAGCCTCACCTTCCTGTTTAACCCAGGATAATCCCGGCAGACAGGGCCAGGGCCGTGACCCCAGCTTAACTTCAGAACCAGAACCAAAATGAGAATCTCAGTCCTGTGATTTAATGTTTTTAATTTGTTCTGCAATGAGAAAAGACTATGGCCCAAATCATGTGACCATCCTAATGACTTTTTCAGCTTTCTCATAAGTCCTGATTGCTGCCTGGGAAATCTGGCAGCCAGCTTTGAATGTTGGGAGCAGCTCTAGTGTTTCAATTTCTGTTTCTGTGAAATCAACTATAGTCTCTATTAAAACAAAAGGATAGCAGCTTTTACAAACTGTGCATTGCTTTGAGAAAGGAAGGAGAGGGATGGGGAGGAAAAGAGAAAGATGAACGTGTGTTTTCCAGGAGCCTATGCTTAGAAGAAGCTTCTCGCAACTTTTACTGCGTGTTTCAGGATTTCTTTCTCCTGGACATGCTCCACCTGGACCTTTCTGAGGCTGCTGAGAGGCGGGGTGTGGGGGAGGGGTAATCCTGGACAGGATTGGTGGTGGGAGGAATCCTGCTGCACATTGCTATTGCTTCGACAGCTTGATTTGGATTTGAAGAAAGCGGGAGGTGTGGTGTTTGTCAGCACTTGCTTGGTGTCTCAGACTGCTGCCTCTTTTTCCAGTGGTTTCTATTAGCTCACACTTTCCAAGGACTCCTCCCCTGGTGAGACGTCCTAGAACTTTCTTTCCACACTTTGGAGGTGCTACCATGCTGTTTACATTCCAGCAAAGCTGGCAACTGCCACAGGGTAGAAAGCTCACCATTGGAACTCATCTTCTTTAGTCCCTGCAGCCACCCAGATTATCCCGAGTCTGTGCACACTAGACAAGAAAGATCATGGCTGACCCAACCCTCTAATTTTTTTAGGGAGTACGGCCATCCTAGTGTGGGAGAATTAGATCAGGGTAGAATTTAAAATCCTGCATGTTCTTTCCCATTTATTCTTCTCTGGGAAGGGAAGAGGAGTCTTTAAGTAGGGCTTACACTTTCTTAGTGCCTAACATCCCCAAGTTCCCCAAGATGAAAGATGCTACAGGGTGGCAGGCAGACCCACAAATGACTGCTTTGATTTTCAAGTGTTGTCAGCAGAGAAAAGCACGCCCAATCCCATTCATTGTGAACATCTTCAGTTTGTCCTTCCAATGTGGACCTGCAGGTACTTTCTCACGCCCACTCTAATTGTTGCTGGCTTCTCGGGGAACATATTTGCTTACTGTATTCTTTTCAGGAATCCAGATGGTTCCATGCCCAGCCAGCACTTACTCTACATTTTTTCGGATCTGTGGAAAAGAAAATTGATTCTCTTGGAATCTGGGGAGGTAGCAGGTACCAGGAACACAGACAGCCCTTCATCCCTGAAGGCCAGCTGGGGGGTAAATAACATTTTTTTAATCTACTATGTTGATTAAGTCACATTTCTGAGATCAGGCCTGTAATATTTTAGCAGTCCCTCTGTTCTCTTGGCCAGATCTGCATCCTACATCCAGCAAAAACCACAAAAGGCATTGTAAACTTTGTCTTTTGAAGTACAAAACTAGCAAGGAATCTGCCCTGCCAAGTATTCAAGGTAAAATTTCAGCCACATAAGTCTAGTTGATCAGGGTAGTCATATATTAGGCTCTTATGCCAAAAAGCCTCTGAACTGTGGCTGGAGAACTGGATTCTGAAGAGGTGGTGTGTGGGCCAGAGTGGGTGTGGGCCACGCCTAGCACAATAACACTCTAGACTGTGCAGCCCACCAAGCAAGTCATACACCAGCCATGTGTGGCTGTTAAAATTTTTGAAGTTTCTGTTCCTCTCTATCACTGTGCACATCTCGGAGACTCAGCTGTCACATGTAACTGACGCTGTAGATAGGTTTCTGTCATTGTAGAAAGTTACTATGGACTCTGCTCCTAGCCCAGAAGTTCAGAGAATTTAGAAGGATTGCTCCTGCTGGTTTGCCTGATGTGGCTGGGGGTAGCTTAGAGGGGGCTAGATGCTAAAAAGAAAAGCTAGTCTCAGGAAGGCACAAGCCATGGCCACAGATGAGGATGTATGGTATTGCTGATGGTAGTGACTATTATCCTTCCTGGTTGTCCTCCCCACTTCTGGGGCGGGGGTCACAGCTAGTCAGGAAGAAAAATCCACTTCTGGGTGGGGAGGACACTCACTCTGAAGCAATAACCAGACCTCATCTGGGAGCTCATCAGTCAGTGGAGCTGCATAACAACAACAAAAATCACACACTGTGGCTTAAACCACAGAAATGTATTGGCTCTGTTTAGAGAAGTCCAAGATCTAGGGGCCAGAGGCTCATTTCTTCTGAGATCTCTGCCTGGCTTTGAAGCTGCCTGTCATTAGGCCTGTCTGTCCTGGTATGACTGAACCTCCAGACATGATAGGCACCTGCCCCACATCTTCCTCTTGTAAGGGTTAGTGTCCCCCCCCCCTTTAATTCATTCTCCTGTTTGAAGATCTTGTTACCAAATCCAGGTATGTTTGGAGACAGTGGAGCTCAGAACATGGACATGTGGCTTAGGCAAGCAGTTCAGCCCACAACAGGGCTGGAGGGGGTTAAACCTTGGAGTCAGAGACAGACAAAAGTGAGCAGGAGGGCAGAGGCCACAGCTACCACTGCTGTGCCTCCTTGTTCAATGCCTGGACTGAGTAGAGAAGAAGCAAAGCTCAGCACTAGATTAAGGCATCTTGACTGTCATCCTCACTGGCTTCTGTTTTCTGGTCCTAACCGTGTCTGGAGTACCCTGCATCACAGCTGTACCCTGTACCAAGCTCATATGATGTTTGCAAATTACTGACTTTCCATATCACGGATCCAGGCTATGTCATCAGACTCACTGTGTGCATTTCTTCATATTACCCCTGGTGGCTCTTCTCTGCCTGTGGCTCCATGTTTGAGGTGATCTTCAACAGACCCTGGCTTCCTGGCTTTCTTTGGGCAGCAGGTGGGCTAACCAATGCACAGATCAAAAGAACACAGAATTTATAGTCAGGCTTGGATGTCAATTCTGTGTGTTCACTCCTCACTGTGGCTTCAGGCACATGAACTGCAGCTTGGTTTCTTTGTCTATCCTATGAGAACACTAACAGTTGCCTTGACTCTTGTGGGGGATGTATTTCATAATACCAAAAAAGAAACAAGAGTCTGTGGAATACAGGTTCTCAGTTAAAGACACAGTCGTTATTATCATCCCCACCTTTACTATGGGGAGCTTTGCTCTGCTCTCTTCCACCTTTGAGGATAACTGCCCCACACTCCGGCTGTGGCTGCTTTCCTTTTGTGGTGTGTCTTAGATCCCTTCTTATATCTATGTCTTTTATATTGTTATGCATATGCACACACACACACACACACACACACACACACACACACACACCATGCACACACAGTGATGTATCTCTTACATTGTTATATATACATGCACACACCCACATGCCCCCAACACACACAGACATAGATAGTGTCAGAGTCCTATTCCTATTTTTCTAGCTCCCTTCTCATGCTACAGGCTGCTTACAGTTCTCCAAACTTGTGCAATAAAGGTTGGAAGCATCAGAAAATGCAGCAGCCCCTGCAATGGCAGATAGGAAGATGGTAGATAAACCCTCATGCTATCTTGTTTCTTGAGGAGGGTAAGTTTTGAGCCCATTCTGCACTGTCTCCTATAATCCCCTTCAGGAGTGATTCCAACTGCCCACAGTGGTAACTTTCCATAGGGTGCTCTGTGGTGGCCTCCATGCCTATCGTGTCTTTCTTCACTTCCCTACCACAGCCTCTGGGATCTCCATACAGCTCTCATTCCAAGTGTTACTTCAGCATCTACTACTGGGAACTCAACCCTAGACACAAACGTGTGTCACTTTTTGCCAGCTGCATGGAACTGATTGTTTCCTCCATAGTTTTCAATGAGCCTAACCATAGGCTGTGAACAACCAGGACACACCACAAACAGGGGTCACAGGAAGCTTAGGTTATTCCCCACTGGTATCTGTAGTGCCACAAAAGACTTGCTTCAGGAGGACCTGCCAGGTTCCACATAGATGGTGAATCAAGCTACAGCAGAAGAAATGCCACTGTAGCATTTAAGAAATGACAACAACTGATGCTGCTAAGTGCTCAGGTAGAAAAGTGTCAGCAAAGCAGGTTCTTTCTGATTCCATCTGGCGACCTGAGACCCTATGGTCACAGCAGCCGATGCCCATTGCTCTGAGTTCATTACTTAGTACCACAGAAAAGTGTGTAACTCATAAATATCTTCCACTGACATTACAAAAAAATGATCTCACCTAGGTCTCCCCATTCTCCCAGGAGGCCATCTAACTGGCTTTGCTCTGTGGCTGAGCATCTGTCAGTGAGGCTGTGCTCAGTGTCCATGCTCAGCTCCCACTCCATATGCGTCATCTGCTGGGGCTGCACATTTTCCTGGCTGCTGGCCACTGCAAACTTTGTGTGTATCTGAACACATTCATCAAAGACTCAAACCTTTAGTCAAAAAGGCTGTTAACTCTGCAGTGCAGGCGGGTCTTCCCGGGCAGCTAAAGATTTGGCATTCATGGAGAATACGAAATACCACAATCCCATCCCATTAACACTAGGCAATAGCACCTCTAATCTAGAGCTGCCTTTAAAGTGTATAAAGACTCAAAAGCAATAGAGAGTTATCAAGGCTATAAACTGTGCAGAGCTTTGTTTTCTTTACCATGGAGGGCTTTGTGTTGGTACCCTCTCTAACAACTCAGGGAATTAATTCCAGTCCATGAGCAATGAAACTCTCCCACATCTCCTGACGCTCCACTGTCCATCTCACCACAAGCAAGGAAAGTATCTGGATTTCCTTTGTAAAATCTGGTTCAGAAATGTTGGGCATATGTCACTTTTAGTTCTAGACAAATGCAACTCAGTTTCCCGTCATATAGATCTTGGTCTCTCTTTTATGTTTGATTGACTAGCACTTACACTGGTCCAGATTCGCTTTCACCCATTCTCTAACACAGGTCAGCAATGATCTATTTACCATATTCTCTTTGTTTTTAAAAGATTTATTTATTTTCATTTTGTGTGTATGGTCGTTTTCCTGTATGTATATCTATTACCACAGAGGGATCTCAGATCTCCTGGAACTGGAGTTACAAATGGCTGTGAGCCACCATGAGTATGCTGAGATCTGAACCTGGATCCTCTGGAAGAGCAGTAAGTGTGTGCTTAACCACTGGGCCATCTCTCCAGCCCCTCGCTATTCTGTCTTGATGAGATTTTGTACTATGGCCAAAACACACCATATCAGCTCTAGACCTGAAAATGGCTCATACTGTCAGTCACCATGGTGTCCCTTTCTTTGAATATCAAACACCAAGTGAGGCCTGAACTGCTAGCTTATTTTCACTATGGGAATCAAATGGTGAGGGACACCTTCCTCGATGTCACACATCAAGAGCACTTGTCTTTAGTGTCACACATCTGGCAGGGTCTGTGCTTCCTTGGTATCACACATCTGTCTGTAGTGTTCTTTCTCAAGCCAGTGGTGGGATGAATGTGAGGAACACATTGCCATGTCATGTTGCTCCCGCGGGAAAATAATGGCTTTTTTATCCATACATTCCACCTGATATCAACAGGCACTATTTGATTTACTTCTTGTCTTTATTCTCTTCTTATCTCAGCCAAGTGGTGCCAATTTCTTTGCCATAAGAGTTTGGGATTTGTTTGTTTGCTCTTATTTTATTTGTTTATGGTTCCCTGAAACCTTTGGAGCCACCTAGCAAAAAAAAAAAAAAAAAAAAAAAAAAAAAAGGGTGGGGGGCTGTGTACGGAGAAATCTGATAACCTCACCTATGTAAGTTCATTCCAGTTAATTTTTGGTATCTCCTCTCAACTCCAGAGCCAATGACGTCACATTGTTGCATCCTTGAAACTGACCTTAGCCAGAACACTGACACCAGGGCATTCTGGGAGCAGCACAGGACAGAGATTTCCCCACCCCACCCCTTCGGAGAGTCATTGGTAAATACTTGCTGCACAGCAGGGCAAAGGTCAGGTCTGCATATGGCACAAGCAGTCAAGACCCGACTGAGGCATCTGAACAATTTTCATAGGGATCTGATCTGTGCCTCTAAGTCACTGATCTCACTCCTTTGTTTAGTACTGCCCCCCACCCAGCACATCCCCGAGCCTGCTGTGGTGGTGCTTACAGGATGTCCCAGAGCCTGCTGTGGAGCCAACAGAGAGCAAAGTCTACCTGTGCAAAGCCTGAAGATGGGTCTAGCACAGAGATAACATGGAGGAAGACACAAAGGAAGGCCATTTATGATGGAGTCATTTGTATTTTAATATATCAAAGCTGTGGCCTGCCCACACTGGAGGATAAGATGGGCAAAGCCAGGTGTCATGACTTCATGGAGGACTGGTGTGGCAGCCACAGGCACCACCCAGGCTGGCACTGAGGGTTAGGGGAATGGCATGACTTTCTTAGAGAAGGTATTTATTGATGCTTGGCAAAACAGCCCAAGACAAAAGACACTCTTCCTTTGATCTATGAATTCTGAGTCTTGAGAGAGAGACTATTAACACCTTGGAAAACAGTTTATGCATGTGTGCAAGAAGGAATGAGGTTTGGGGTTCAGGGCCACCTGTCTTATGAATTACTTGTTTTCTAATGGTGGGGCATAGATTGCTCCTCATTGCAGACTCTGTTCCTACTCAGTGCCAGGGATGCCGCTGCAAAAAAAAAATAAAATAAAATAAAATAAAATAATAAAAAAAAAACTCCGAAGACTCTAAACACCCAAGATTCGTGCTGGCTAGTTGAGAGTCAACACTTTGAATCATGGCCTTCCCTTTAAGAAACTGCTGTGTCCTTTTGTCTGCTGGGGTGATTCTGGGAAGAAGAACTGACTGACTGAGTGGACAACCACAAATGAGGTGCCTGCACACCTACCCAAACTCTCCTCAAGTGTGAAAGACACAGAGGTAACTCTGTGAGAGGAGAAAGGAGTCTCTGGGGAGGAATGGCTGGGGACAGTGTGTTTTTGTGTCTAGGAGCTGGGGATTCTGAAGAAGGGGCAAAAGCTCACATTGAAAATGATCTGTCACCCAAGAATGGCAGGAGAAGCCATGTTTAAGGACTCACAGATAGGAATAATCCCCAGTAACAATGCTATATTGCCTAATGGGCTTTATTAGCTTCTAATTATGTTCTGGAGTCAAGGTGCCTCTGGGTGGGGAATTGATAGTGGACAATTACCTAGAAGAAAAAACACATTTAATTTTTCTCTTTTTCCCTGCTCCGCATATGTGTCTTTCTCTGCATTTTCTTACTCAGATATTAATTTAAAATGTAAAAGAGTAATTTTTTAATATAATGAAGGCTTTGTGTTTTTTTTTAAAGTATTATTAGCTCTTGCTACTAACCAAGGGGACCTAGTTCCATGGATGCTAACATGAAGGTTGGTCAAATGCTCTCTGCACTTGAGGATTAATAGTCGATGCTATCTATTGTTCTTGATGCTTCTGCTTCTGCTTGGGGCTCTTTCATTTCTTACACTGCTTCCTAGAGTAGCTGCTTTCAAATGTTTGAGCTTAGGGACCAATTGAGGGTTTTTAATAATCTGTGAGTCACCTGGCCCATCCACTCTTTATTTATTAACTAAACACTCTATTGGAATGACATTTATGAGAAAAAGTGCACACATCATCAGGACAGACTCGGATTTGTTATAACAAGTGAACACAAACATTCATCTAGGTCAAGAAACTGAGCATGTCAGAGCCCGCTGCTCTTCCAGTCTGGACCTGCTCCTGACCAGCATCCTGAGTTCAGATCACAGAGATCAACTAGACATTTTTCTTGACTTTGCATGAGTAGGGTTGGCCTTTTGTACATTTCTAGCTTTCTTCACACAGCACTGTTTCTGACACTTATTTATACACAGCTCGGGTTCATTCATCCCTAGTGCTCCCTGGCACTACCCTGTGTGTCTGCATGTACATGTGTGTGTACATGTATGTGCATGTGCATGTGGGGGCTGGGTACAACCTGGGATGTCATTCCTCAGGACCTGCCAGTATGTTTTGAGACAGCATCTCTCCTTGGCCTAGGGCTCACAGGTGAATTGGCCAGGAAGCCCCAGTAATTCTCTACCTCCCTGGCACTAGGATTACACCTAATGTGGTAGGATTACACCTAAGTGTGGTAGGATTACTACCACATTTAGCTTTGTACATGGCCTCTAGGGTTGGAACTCAGGTCCCATCCTGGTAAGGCCAGCACTGTATCTATGGAACCATGCTTCTAACCCTCATTAACGTTATTGTTTGTTTCTCTAACGATTAATTATATAAGGCATCTTTTCATGGGTTTGTTGCCTTAGTTGACATTCCCATTTAAAACTCTTTACCATTTAGAGGTGAGAAAAAGATGTGTAGTTATTCATGAGTTTTAATATTTCTTTTAATTAATTTTAATATTTTATTCATGAATTTTAAGATTTTTTATTTTATCATAAATAAAATATTTATGTATTTTATTTTCTATATTTTCTTCTAAAAGTTCCAGACATGATCCATTTTATTTAAATTTGTATAGTTTTACGCTATAAGTTGATTGCTTCTGTTGTTTTATTTTCTTGCAAAAGATAACATTGTTGTTCAGAAAACATTTGAACTTTTCCATCAATGTGTTAGAAAGCAGACTTGTGCCACACATGTCACTTATTACTGATGTCATCTAATAGCTGTATCTAATTTCATTTTACTTACAATGGGCTCATTATGATTGCTTTGAAGCAGTAAGCCATGGTTTTTAACCAATTTTTATTTTCTACTAAATTATGCATAGCTCTGCCAACCAGTGTCTTCAAAGAGACTCTGTGGTAGTTTGAATTGGCCTCTATAATCTCATAGGGAGTGACACAATTAGGAGGTGTGGCTTTGTTGGCGTGGGTATGTCACTTTTGGAGGAAGTGTGTCACTGTGGGGGTGGGCTTTGAGGTTTTCTATGCTCAGAATACTGCCCAGTTAGTCAGATGACTTCCTGTTGCCTGTAAGATGTAGCACTCTCTGCTCCAGCACCATGTCTGCCTGCATGCTGCCATGCCCCCCTTCCATGATGATAATGGACTGAATCTCTGAAACTGTAAGCAAGCCACCTCAACTAATGTTTTCCTTTATAAGAGTTGTCTTGGTCATGATGACTTTTCACAGCAAGAATAACCTAAACTAAGACAGACCCCTTTCCATTCATTCATTCTTTCTTTCTGTTAGTCAGGCAGTCAATGTTTACTGGGAGACACAAGATCTATGCAGTGATCACAACAGTGACCCAGGGTGAGTCTCTGTACTCAAGGGGACTCCTTTCTACTCTCAGAGACACTTAGTAGGAAGTGCAAAGACAGCCTAGAGAGTCCTGAAAGCTAAAACATTCCCAGCCAGGGCTTGGCAATGAGTTAGGCTCCTGTTTTAATTAGAATCATTGTCTCTAGGTTAGCACTCAAAAGAGGTTCTTAAAAGTAAGAGAGTAATCATGTTCACATCTAAATAAAGAATATTGTAGAGCAAAAAAAAAAAAAAAAAAAAAAAAAAAAAAAAAAAAAAGACAGTGAAGAAATGTGTTCAAGGTGTTTGAAAAATTGCCGAAGTTTGGAGGTCACTGCAACTGAGAAATTCAGACTAAAGGAAGCCTGGGTGTGATACAGACAGTGGGCTCCTTCAAATAAGTTCAGGGGACGGCAGTCAATACGTAGTCACTGGTGTCTTCCAGATAGAGGCTCCGATTCTAAGTCTGTACTTTGTGACCATTGTCTGTACTGTGATTGCTCACCCCTGCTGTACAACAGCAGCCACAGAAACTATAAGCAAATGGAAGTTCCTTCCTGAGCTCCAGGCAAACTGTCCCATGACCATTGGAGTCAGCCAGCCCCAGCCGAGAGGACAGTGTCAGAAGGCCCTCCTCAGATCTTTCAGAAGGCCACTGTGCTTTGACCTGTGTGTTGCTGTGAGCAAGCACCTGGCAAACAAAGTCAGGGGGAATTTATTTGAACTGCCGATTTCTACCCATCCTAGGTTAGGAGTGGTCCTAGTCATAATGGTGGGAACTTGAGACAGAGGCCATTTGCATGGCATGCATCGAGAAGCAGAGGAGCACAAGTTGGAAGCACAGGTGGTGTCACTGTCAACATTCCAATAGTAAAGACATATTTCCCTCAGCCAGGAGCCTCCTCCCCCAGGCTCTATTGCCTTCCGAAAAGCATCTCAGGCCAGAGACTGAACTTGCAAACCCTGCTTTTTGGGAGAATACTCTATATTCAGACTCTAACAGACACATTGGCAGGCCTGCATGGACTTACTTCTTAGTTTCTAATTGATGTAGCAAGACTCAGCCCACTATGGGTAACACCATCCTTAGGCAGGTGGGCTTGGGCTGTATAAAAAAACTGACCTTGAGCCTGGGATCCAGTAAGCATTATCCCTCCATGCTTCATGCTCCTGTCTTCTGTCACTGCCTTGGTGTCCCTCCATGGTAGACTATAACCTGTAAGCTGAAATAAAGTATTAGCTCCCCCTCAAGTTGCTTTTGCTTACATATTGTTTTTCACAAGCGCAGAAAACAAACTAGGGCAGTATCCAAACTCAGTTTTATTGAGCAAACCCATCCTTCTCCTTATAGAATGGCTATAAGACATTTCATACATTTGGTGATAAACGGGGTTCTGTATTCCCTATACTCATAGCCCAGAAGGCCAGAGCCTGTCCAAGCCTAGAACGAGGCTTAGTAGACATGAAGAATGTTCAGCACTCAAAGTGAAACTTCCTCCAGGGCTTTGCCATGTTTATCTTGGAGCACACAAGAAAGCAGAGGGAGACTTTTCTCTGGGCAGGAGGGCACTCTCTACAGGATGGGAGACAAGAATGCAGCCCCCACAGGGAAGGTGATAAGGTGTTCCACATAAGGAGAAGCTCACAGGGTTTGGGCAGTGCCATGCAAAACACCAAAGATATCTTTATTTTTGGGAAATTTTGAAACAAATGAAAGGAGTTCTGATGTTCAAAGGACCCCAAGATACGATGCATCGATGTGGTTCTTCACTGCTTTCTCACATCCTCTCCTGCACCTAAAGGTCTATGGCCCAGACTTTAAGGGCAGCTCTGCCTCACAGGGATGGTCTAGGATTGGGTTTTTGCCACCTCGCCTGTGGCTTGGCCTTCTCCTGGCCACTGTCCCCATCTGTGGGATCCATGCAGTCTACAACGATTGAGGACTTTGAACCAGCAGTTCACAGTTAAAAAAAAAAAAAAAAGTGTACTCACTTGTAAGTCTTATGTGGCATGAGCATCTGAAAAAGGGATGCTGTAAAGAGGCAGCCAAGTCTCTGTGTCTTCCCGATAGCAGAGAACTGGCTGAGTGTGAAGTGTGTCACACTGAGGTGTGTCACACAGTCTGCTCCACTGAGGCTGGTCTAGAAGAATTCCGTGCATCCTGTTCATTCAGATTCTTCTCTTTATCCCTGTATCTTCAGTTCCCTTCCTCCAGGTATACAGAAGGCATTTCCAAATGATGGTCTTATGACCTGCTTCTGGGAGAAAAGTGAACGGAAGGTGAGATGGAACATCTTACTTCCTCTGGCCTTTTGAATGCCAAAACACTGTCCCGGGACATGTGCCCTGAACTATCAATACTCTGGGTGAAGACTGTTTCCCTCAGTGGAATTGCCGCTGGATTCTGAAAGAACAAAGGGAATCCCAAAGTCAAACTTAGTCAAACACTAGACTTGAAGAACCTGCCTGAATCTCAGCTCTATACACCTAACTCAACGTCCTCGTGGAGGTCATTAAGTGACAATCACCCGATGAAAGGCTGATGCTGCAGAGTACAAGGGAAATGCCTGAGACCCTTCATCCAAAACTTTTGGACCCTGGCCCTAGAAATTTCATTAGGCAGCCCTGGGTGTGCACTCCAGAGCTAGCTTTCCAGGCTGCTTGCCTTGCGTCTGACATTTTGCCTCCACACTTTGCTTAAACAGAAGTGAGTGGCTTATATTACTCCTGCTCTTTCTTTTTCTTGCTCCTCCTATATTTGTTTGCTTTTACACTTCAGAGCTTTTACCTTCTGAGATAACTTTGACAATCATTGTTGAAGCTTCACTAGTTTAAAATCAAGCAATGTGTACTAAAGAGATGGCTCAGTCATTAAGAACCGTTATTGGACTTGCAGAGGACCAGGGTTCAGTTCCTGGCACCACAAAGCAGCTCATAACCACCTGTAAGTCAACTCCAAGGAATCTGATACCCTCTTCTGACCTCTTCAGGCTCCTGTACACAAGTGTCACATACACACACACACACACACACACACACACACACACACACACACACTGGAAAAAGGCCCTATCTCGGTCAGTGCTGTAATGCTGTGAAGAGACGCCATGACTACAGAAACTCATAAAAAGTGTTTAACTGGACTTGCTTTCATTTTCAGAGGCTTAGTGCATTATCATCATCATGAGGAGCATGATGCATATAGGCAAGTATGGTTCTGAAGAGGTCACTGAGAATTCCATATCCAGATCCAAAGACAGCATGAAAAGAGAGGCACTGGGCCTGACTTGGGCTTTTGAAACTTCCAGCCCCAGTGACACATTTCCTTCAACAAGGCCTTGATGACTAAGTATTCAAATATACAAACCTATGGGGCCATTCTTATTCAAACCACCACAGGCCCCAAGCTAACTTAGAAGCCTAGCACTGTCCTTGCAAAAAGTTTCCAAGCTCTAGCCCCAGGTAGATAAGGAAGTTTGCTTTATATCCTATATTCTGAGCAAAGAGAGCAAGAGAGAGACAGAGACAGAAACAGAGAGATTTGTCTTCAGAAGAATGTATTCTGTTAACATTCCATGTATGTGTGTGACATGACTCCACCTATCAGCAGCTCCCCAACAGAACTTCCTCAGGAATTTCTCCCAGACTTCATTGTATTCTGGCAGTTTCCACTCAGTCACCTTGAGGGTTTTTTTTTTTTTTTTTCCCTTTTCTGTGTCAGTCACTAGAATGAATTTAATCTTCGTTCCTTCTGTACCCTTCTCTGAAGAATTTGTTCCTAACAGTGTATGAAGAAATCCTTGGTGTCTTTGGCTTCACTCTACTCAGAATCTTTGGTGTTGTCCACAGAACTGACTTCATTAGTGTAGACCCTGGAGCGCTCTGCTAGATCTTATGGGTCTTTTCCATCATGGCCTGACTTACAATCTTGTTTAACTAAATCCCCAGGACCAATGCCATTAGCCTTTCTTCTGCCTTTGTATCTTTTCCGAAAATCCTTCCTAAGGATTCTAGAACAAGGAAAAGTATGATCTGAGACATCTTGCTGCCAGCCTTACATGCTGTCCTCCTAAAAGTCACTTTGCTCATCCATGGTGGTTAGATTATAAGAAAATGATGGGCTGGTGCATAAATGGATGGATGTGTAGATAGCTGGGTGGGTAGGTAAATGGATTATAAGGTGGTGGGTGAATATCAAGTATATTAGTCAGGGTTGCAGTGTGTGTGTGTGTGTGTGTGTGTGTGTGTGTGTGTGATGGTTTATAGGCTATGATTCAACAAGTCCAACAATCAACAGGAGCTCCAAGAATCCAGCATTTGTTCAGTCCACAAGGCTGGATGTCTCAGTTGATCTACAGTACACATTGGAATCCAAAGAAATAGGCTCTAATGCCAGTGAAGAAATAGACTTGCTAGGGAAAGTGAACACAAGCAGGCAAAGGGAGCAAGCCTCCACCTCCCATGTCCTTTACATGGGCTGCCAGCAGAAGGTGTAGGCCAGATTAAAGGTGTGTCTTCCCACCTAAAAATATCTGGATTAAAAGTGGGTCTTCCTGTTTCAAATTATCTCATTAAGAAAAAATTGCCTCCCAGTTGAACCCAGCCACATGTGTTTTAGTTAATTCCAGATGTGGTTAGGATGACAACCAAAAGCAGTCAACACAGTCAGGCAAATGAATGAAAAGACAGATGAGATGTTCAGATCAATGAGTGAGTGGACTGGATGGACAGTGGGTGAGTGGATAGAGAAATGAGATAGAAAAATTACATTAATCTTCTATTCTACATAATATCATCACCATCTAATTAACCATAATTGGTGTTAAGTTCCTGAGACTGAACACACCTGCGAAAAACAGTAATTCTTATAATCTGTTTCCTGCCTCTTGCAGAAGTATAGGGGACTCTAATCTCTCATTGCCATCCTGACTTAGGGTCTGTGCTATAAGCAGAAGGGACCACACAATGCAGGCATTCCTCGATTTGAGTGGGGCTCTCTCCTGATGAGCCTGTCAGAAGCTGAAAATACAGTATATCAAGAAAACACTTCACACAGCTCACCTCCCCATCATCATAGCTTAGCAATGTAGCACAAGGCAGAGGCTCATGTGTTTCCCTCATGATCTGCACCAAATAGAAAGCCATGACATGCCACTACTGTCCTGCATAGGAAGAGAGTAAGTATGTGGCAGCCCAACATAAGGAACCTACCTGTCATCCCAGCACTTGGAAGGTACCCGCAGAAGGATTAGGAGCTCAGGCCAGCCTGGGCTACATAGCAAAGACCTGTCTCAGGAAAGTGTCTTACTGCACATTGCTAGTCCAGGGAAAGATCAAAATTCAAAATTGCAAGTACCCTTGCACCACAGTAAAACTGAAAAAGGTTAAGATGAGACATCATATTAGAGACTCCATTCATGAGGACTGCCTCAGTGCCAAATATACTGTGCTAATTAGGCATGCACAGAAACTCCTGGAAATGTGCCCTGCTCCCACAGGCCTGAGCACCTGCTACAAACTTCTACGTTGATAACATTTGGTAGGCCTATGTCCCTTATGCTGGGGAGGAGCAGGCAGCGTGCTCCTGGCCATACTTTCTCCTGGTAGAACCCACACTGGCATTTTATATCGCAGACAATGGTCTAAGTTATATCACATCATTTGTTTATGTGCCACCACACTCTGAGGTGTATCAGTTTAGTCTGCATTGCATCGGAGAGAGAGCTTTAAGCTTGCAAAGAGTAGGAGACTTGGCTGACTTGAGTCAGACAGCAAGGAAGTGGCAAAGCTAAGTTACATACAAACTACACTCAGTGCCTGCCTCCCACCACTGCCTCTTTACACATTAGTCTGACCCCGACACAACTTTGAACAGTGGTGTCTTATGTCTGCACTGGTCTGCTAACATCGTGGCCACTAGCTGGGACTTTTGAGCACATGAAATGCCCCTAGGGACTGAGGGACTGAGTTCTTGGTTGTTTCACTTGAATTAAATAGCACAGTTTAAGGATCAGGAACTATTTGGATCATAAAAGAGGCCATGCTGAGCGAGAAGTGTAGGCAGCAGCTGAGAGGTTGCCTTTATTAGTACCATGATCCTAAAACATCATACTTCATCCCAAAAAGACCTTCTAAAGAGTCTGGCTGCACTTCTAATCACTCACCTGTCTAGGTGGCTTGTCTCGCTTTAACTCCTTGGAAAACATTCACACACACACACACACACACACACACACACACACACACACACACACACACACACACACACCTCCCCAAAATAAAATCAAGCAGAGTAACACTGCCATTGGTAGGTAAGACACTGACTTCCTCATTCTTCATGTCCCTAATGCTGCCGTCCTGTGGGGTGTTAGTGAAAATATGGGGTAGAGAGCAGAGTTGGTGGACAGGAGAGAACAGGGCCTCTCGGCTGTTTGGTTTTTTGTCTGTTTGGTTGGTTTTTAAGACAAGGTCTTGTATAGTAATCCAGGGGGGCATCAACTTCCCAGTCTTCCTGCCTCAGCTTTCAGGGTGCAGGGTTACAGGCAGTGCCAGTGTGCTCATCTGTGGTATCTGTTTTAAAGGTGATGAAACAGTGAGCATTCCTCACAGAGGGAACCAAGAACAGAGACAAGTGAGAAACTGTGAGGCAAGAAAGAAAGAATGATGCTGGGTGAAGCATTATAAAACACTCTGGATGAAGGACATAATAAGCGCCACATGATTCATGGTGTGAACAAGTTCAAACTGGAAAATGCTTTCAAAGAAGAAGGAAAATGAGGGTGTTAACTAAACCACAATGTGGAGCTGCGATGCTGGTCAGGAGTCAAGTGCTTGCCTAGCGTGCATGAGGGTTTAGGGTGTGTGGGTTTAGGGTGTGACACAGTGGTGCTTTACCAGCCTGTCAGGCCTAGGGCTTCATCACAGCACTCAAAGCAAAGACAACACACACACACACACACACACACACACACACACACACACACACACACGATCCACGTAGAGTTTAGTAAAATTAATCCATACACCAACAGAGACAGGTGATGCAGGGGTTAGTAAAATTAACCCGTATACCAACAGAGACAAGGTGATGTAGAGTTTACTAAAATTCTGAAATACTGAGAACACTGGGCACAGACAAGTCACAGGCCAATCCTAGTCCACCACCAGGTTGTGTAAATAAGTTTCCATTTAACACATCTGCAAACACAATAGTCATTTGCATGCACTTCAGGCCAGACAGAGAGGCTTCAGCAAGCTGCCAAAGCCCATGAAAAGTAGCATGGCTGGTAGGACAAGCCCTGGGAAGGCCTTGGGGTTAACATTGTGCTAGCCACACCCCAGCCTCAGCTATCACTCAAAGTTTGCCTTTTCTTCTTCCTCCTCAGTACTGAGTATTGAAGCCGAAGGAAGTGACTAAAGCCTGTACCATGAGCTACAACACCGTCCTGGTGTATTCTTTCCCCACAGAACTACATTGAAAAGGCAACAGCCAAGAGGGGTCAGAGATCTAATAGGAAAGCAATTTTCTGGCTTTGTTTGTTTTGGGGGAGAGAGAGTCTCATATATCCCACACTGGCCGGCCCCCAGCTGAGTTTGAAGCTGAGGATGAGTATGAACCCATGCTCTCCTGCCTCTACTTCCCAAGTGCTGAGATTACAGGTATGCATTACCAAGCCCTCTTATGTGATGCTGGGGATCAAATCCAGGGCTAGGCAAGTACTCTGCCAATAGCACCATATCCTGCTCCTCTAAGAGGAAAAAACAAACAAACAAAAATCATTAAAAAAAAAAAAGCTAGACATTCGTGCCTTTTTAAAACAATTCATTCTGCTGGTGGTCTTTTGCATGCTGTGCGCACAAGGGTGTCTTTGCACCTGGAAGAGTTTTGGCTTCTCAAGGGCCTGGCATGAGTAGCTGAGAGCAAGGCTGGCTGTGTGCACACAGTTCTTTCTTCAGCAAACTCTCTGGCTCCGACATGCTTGCCTAGTGTGATTCATGGCGTTTCACTCAGGATTGTCCAGTGGGTAATTGCTGCTTCAAAACCAGAGAAACAGATGTAGACCCTGAACCTTGGCTATAAATTCCAGTTTTATGATTATGGTTTTCAAATGCGCTGTGTCACACGGACAAACACTGATTCTCAAACAAAATGAATTTTGCTCTCAAACTTTTGCTTTTTTTGGTTTTTGTTTGATGTCTGGTTGTTCATTGGGAAAACTTTTATGAAACCATTGTTCAAACACAAAGAAAACAGAAAAGGTGGTCCAGGTTCCAATAGGTACCCCCACAAAGGGATCTTGGGGAAGATTCATTTTAACTATTTAAGTCACATTTCAAGTGAGTGTCAGTCATTTACATTTCCTTGTGAACAAATTAGCTCAGTTTTTACTTTCTACCCTATTCATTAATCATTATAAGTACATGAGTATGTATCTAAAGAATCATTATTTATCTTTGGTGCTTTCCTTAGTCCTTTAAAAGGAAGACTTCAGAGGAAAAATCATGTTTTCAAACAGAGAAAGAATGAGATTTACCCACAAAGAAATGATAAGAAATGTGGCTAGCTTGTGAGTCAGCTTTGTGAATTAGCACTTACTAATTGCCTCAATCCTTGCTGCCAGTGTAATTAATCCATGATGAGAAATGATTAATTGACTAGTGAGTCCCATTGCATTATAAGGAACCCATAATATCCCATCCACAAAGATTTAAATACTGATCAAGTTCATTTCCCTACAATTAAAAGAATCTCAAGGTGATTATAAATGTAAATTATCCTCATACAAAGAAAGAAATTCCCCAGTCATAGGCACACACCATACCACACCCCCAAACAGAGTGAGTGACTGTTCTCTCAGCCAATCAAGTACCATCCTGGGGGATTCAGCTGTGGTGCCTGCTGGGCTGGTTGACTGTTAATACACCCCCTCCCCCTGTGGAGCACTGGGGAGGGTCATGACACCCTCCCTACCACCTGTTGTGTACAATACCTTAATTGAACAGAGCCTGGGGAAGAACTACAGTATATAGGGATGTGGGCTCCATCTCTGCAGCTCTGGAGCAGCCCTCATCTCTGCTGAGTACAGGCTTTCTAGGAGAGGCATGTTGGGGAAGGAGCACCCTCTCACCTATGCTCTGTAAGGAAGCCCAGATGCTCAAAGTGCCCCAGAGTAAACTTTAACAGAATTGTGCCCCTGTTTGTTTTTGAAACCTTAGTTGTAGGAGAAGGGTTAGACAGGCTTAGTTCTCCCAAAGGGAAGGACTTTTAGCAACACACACACACACACACACACACACACACACACACACACACACACACACACACACACTCAAGAGGTATGGGGAGGGCATTGTGCAGTAGTACATTTGTAGAAGACATTTGGGAGTGGTTCCTCCCTTTCTAGATGGGGCTGGCAATGAACAGAATTTGGGGATTCATTCCCTGGTGTCTCATCCTCTCTTCCCTGTGACCAGTGCCTCCCTATACTTAGGGACAGAACCAGCAAGGAAGTCTATCAGCCTCCTATAAGAGGGCACCTGACACATGCATCTGCCATGATACCAAGCTTTCTCACTTCTAACTTACATTGTGCTGCAATTCAGCTGCTTCCTCTCCCCTATGTCTATACCTTTCCCTCCACCTCCAGTACCAAGCATGAGTGACTCTGTTTCCAGGGAACTGGAGAGCTTAAGGAAGCATTTGGGGCAATAAGTCTCTTGGGCCAAGCAGAAACTCACACAGAACCCAGTGTTTTGTATCTTTACGATTGCTCAATGATGGTGTGTTAAGTGTTTGTTTTATAAATTCCCGTGTGCCCCCTCACTTAGGATGTGTGTTTTCTTTGTAGTTGAAGGGTTTCTAATAATAAAACCCTGTTACAAAACGGATGGCTACATAAAGGGGAGAAATATAGCCTTTACTTTCAGTGAAATCTCACCCTTCTAACACTCAACTTTTCAATGGCAAAAGCTGAGGTGAAAACAGCTCCTGAGCTGCAGGTTTAGTGTACCTTCTTATGGGGCACGCTGCCTCCATGAGGGAGTGTGGTGCATGCTCCCATGCTGTACTGGGAGCAGCTGACTGGTCAGAGGAGCATTTCAGCAAGGGTGGGTGCCCCGAGAGGCTCCCCTGTGTGCTAGTGTGCATCTGCCCTGGCATTGCCCAGAAAGGGGGAACGGAGCCTGGGCCTCCCTGCGCATCTCCTTGCCAACTTTTCATGGAAGAATTACTAGGGAGACAGAGAAGGAAGGAGGAATGTGGTCTCTGCCTAGCATCCTCTCTCCTATGCCTTGCATCCAGCAGGTGATGTTGGAAACTGGCTGCAGAGGCTTCCCTTTGAAAGCCCTGCCAGCCTGGTTGCATGTCTACCAATTGTCTCTGGGTTTTGAAAACAGCTAAAACCCTGCTCCTTCCTCTGGTCTGAGTCAGTGTAAGCAGGTTAAAAGAGAAACAAGAAATCCTCTCACCTGAAAATTGTTTTTTAAAAAACAGGCGAGATTGGGCAGGGGGTGGTCTGAGCAAAGCCTAGCTTTCAGAAATGTAAAATCCTTATACTTACCTGGTTTTCAAAATATGCATTTAATTATGTGTGGGAGCATGTGCTTGCTGGAGAGGCCACCAACACACTCCATGCCATTCATCCGGATGAGTTCAGAGGCAGCATAGGTCTGTCCACCTATGAACCAGTGGCCTGGTCAAGTCTAGGTGTCCCTGACAGAAGTCCCACGGCTGGAACAGGAGGAAGGAACACAGTTGATATCTCTTTTGTGTGTCTACTGAGAAATTACAGGTAGTATTTTCATCCCGTAGACAGTATTACACAGGTCCATTATATGGAGGAGAAAACTGAGTCCTAGAGAAAATCAGTGTCTTCCTAGACAGACAGACAGTGGCAGAGCTACTGTGTTTTCTCCAACTACTAAGCCAGAATCTAGAATTCATCCTCATATCTACACACACACACACACACACACACACACACACACACACACACACACACACACCACTTGGTCGCTCAATTCTGTCTCTCACTTTTCTCTGTGTGTGTTTGTGAGAGGGATTTGCAAGGGGTGAATAGCAGTGAGGGAGAAGAGGAGAACAGAACGGGGAGGGGAGAAAGACTGACTGGTGAAGTAACTAATCTGTAACTGCTCCAGGTGTTTCAGCCTGCAAGGCATTTTTAAATCGAAGTAGATCCCGGAAGGTGCCCCCCACCCCCTGCAGAGCAGCCCCTTCAGTTAGAGTCTCCAAGAGAGGGAAGAGGTGGGAGGGGATGTTTAAAAAATATATAAACAAACAAATAAGAAGAAAGTTTTTTAAAAAAGAAGAAAGAAAAAAATGGAAAAGGACTGCTAACGAAATGGAAAGTTTCCCGGGCCGCGAGGCTTCCTTCAGAGAGGGGTGGCGGTGGCGGAGCCCCTGATCAGGGCTTGCCGAGTGCTTTTACAGAAGTGGAAAGATACCTAAGTTGCAAGAGCTTTGCCAGACACAGCGGAGCAGGGAGGAATTTCGGAGGTGGGATGGGGGCTAGGGTCTCCCCGCCAGGGCCGAGCAGATGAAAAGGCGCAAACCGCAGCCGCGCTCCCGCTCCTCCCTGCGCTCCTGGCATTGTTTGCACGCTGAGCCATGGGGAGCATCGCGCGGCTGGCCGCGGCCTCGCTGGCTGCCGGCTCTTGCAGGGCTGCTGGGAGTTTTTAAGCGCTGTGAGAATCCTGGGAGTTGGTGATGTCAGACTGGTTGGGTCATTTGAAGGTTAGCAGCCCGGGAAGGGTTCACCGAAAGTTCACTCGCATATATTAGGCAATTCAATCTTTCATTCCGTGTGACAGAAGTGGTAGGAAGTGAGCTGCTCGGAGGCAGGAGGGTCTATTCTTTGCCAAAGGGGGGACCAGAGTTCCCCTGAGCCGCGGCCGCAGGACTGGGATGCCGAGGACGCGAGCCACCCGAGCAGGGCGCATCTGGGCACCGGCGGGGTAGGACCCGCGCGCTCCCGGAGGCCTGCGCGGGCGTCGCCTGGAAGAGAGAACTTGGGATCGGTGCGGGAACCCCCGCCCCGGCTGGATCGGCCGAGCGAGCCTGGAAAATGGTAAATGATCATTTGGATCAATTACAGGCTTTTAGCTGGCTTGTCTGTCATAATTCATGATTCGGGGCTGGGAAAAAGACCAACAGCCTACGTGCCAAAAAAGGGGCAGAGTTTGATGGAGTTCGTGGACTTTTCTGTGCCGCTCGCCTCCACACCTAGAGGATAAGCACTTTTGCAGAGCGCGGTGCGGAGAGATCATGTTTGACTGTATGGATGTTCTGTCAGTGAGTCCCGGGCAGATCCTGGATTTCTACACCGCGAGCCCGTCCTCCTGCATGCTGCAGGAAAAGGCTCTCAAAGCCTGCCTCAGTGGATTCACCCAGGCCGAATGGCAGCACCGGCACACTGCTCAATGTAGGTTTATTATTTTTTTTCTTTTCTTCTTCCAAGGAAAAAAATGTCTCTCTTGCATGCAATAAAGACACTGGAATAAAGTGCAATGGTGGCAAGACAAAGGGTTTAATGATTTAATGCTGAAGGGTGTGATCGGCTGGCATGCATATGGATTCCATCTCTGCTGAAATTCCCTCTTGGAGGGTTTTTTTTTTTTCCCCTAGAAATGCACCCCTGCTCTTCTTCACCACCCCATTCTCTCTTGAAAATAGTTTTTAAAATATGTATATAGAGAGGGGGAAGATAGAAGGTGGCCACAAGACCTTCGAAACATTGTTCAAGTAGTGCAACCTGACACACCACGCAATTTATGTTAAATGGGTGCAGAGGATGTTTAACTTGACTGGGATTAGCCACAAGCCCAGTAACACTTGTGTATTCCAGCAGTACATAAGTAATTAAAATATGGCATCGTCCCTTCAAAGAACGCAACCTGGTGAAGGCAGTTGCTCCCAGAGTTCCTAATGCACAGGGCAGGATGGTGTAGGATGATGCTGCCGCCCTCATTCCCTTCGCTGACCAAAAGCAATATGTCTTAGCATTGACCCCACTGCCACCTCTCCAGGTCACTTTGTTGGTGTAAGAAGTTACTGTTTTGCTAGGGAACTCCTGGTCACCAACACTCCTTGGGCTGCCCGTTCATTATTTCCATTTCTTACAATTCAGTCAGGAGTTTGGACTTCAGTTAAAGGAAAAGAAATCTAAATGAGATAGCCTCCTTTTTAAAAACAATATTGACTGTTTGGTTATCTGATGTTGACATGGTGCTTCGGCTCCATCAGTCAACAGTAGCTCAGTTTCAGGCCTGAGAAATGACCAGGAGTCCTAAGAAATCCTACCTAGGACAGGCTGTGGTGGGAGACTGCAGGATGCCTCGCCACCCTGACAGTGATTTAGATAAATGGCTCATCTATCTATCAAAATGTTTTTAGTACTTGATTTGACAATTCATTGGAGCATTAGCCTGAAAATGACATTTTAAATCTTTGTTTTCAAAGAGGTCAAAGTTTAACTAGAAGAAATTGAGTTTTCCTAACAACGTGGTGGCTTGTCTAAAGAGGCAAAAAGGCAAGTAGAGTAGGGGGCAGTGGCCACATGTCAGGTGACCTCTCTGAAACTTTTTCTTCAGAAAGGGGGGGGGGGAAGACTTGCTTCTTGAGCCAGAAAATCAACAGGTTTGTAGCTGGAAAAATCAATAACCATTTGATGCCAATAGCCTGGCCATCCAACTTAACATTCACCAAGCCACATGCAGGCAAAAAGAATATAGCTCCAGGAAATGCCTTGCTAGTCATACCCTTTCCTCTTTGTTGTTCATTTTCTTTTGGGAGAAGGCAAAGAAACTTAGTGTTAAAAAATACTTTCCAATCCACTAGCGGGTCCTCGGAGCCCTCCTATCCATAGCAATTAAAATAATGTGGACATTCTAGTTGAAATCCAGGGAACTGGGCCTTGTGAAACTTGGACTTGTTAGGGAGGATTGTTCTGCAACATTTTTAATGGAAAGAAAGAACTGTCCTGGAGAGAGATTTCATGGAGCAGAGTTACTTGTGGAAATTCTCCCGTTTGCAATTAGCCTTCCTAACCTGCCTGTTGGGTTGCAAGAGTGGAGGGAAAGCTTTGTTTGTTCTTGAACAAGTTAAACAAGGGATTTGCTTTATCTGGGGAGAGCTGGTGCTGAATGTGTCACTCGCCCAGGGCAAGCCGATAAGCAAAAAGTGTTGATAACAGCAAGGTTTAGCTAATCAAAGAAACCTGCATTAGACAAAGTAAATAAAGGCATTTGACAAAAGGGTTGCAGAAATTCCAGTGTCTTATTTTTGTAAGCAAGGCAATCAGAGCTCATTGTGGTCAGCTTCAGCTAGGGTTTCAACCCCATGCTCCAACTTGGAGCCGCACTAGTCAAGTGTCAATATTGCCCTGCCCTGCAGACTGGCTCTGTTCTCCACAAACCACTGAATCCCCAGTCCTTCCCGTTGGTCTAGAAATTACGTCTTTTGAGGATAAATAAAAATAAAACATTCTTTTTAGAAAAGTTCTAGCAAGTGTCTGTGTCATGCCGTGTTGAGGCTTTTGAAATGAAAGCCCTATGAGAGCCATGTTTGCATAAGTAACAGCTTAAATCCCAAGGACTTAGTTTTTCATTTTACCTAATAGCTGTTTTTAAAAGGTACAGATCAACTTTGCTCTAACACAGAGGAAACAGTGGAACAGAGAGGAAAACCTGGTACTAAATTCCCCACAGAACTACCCTTGGCCTTGTAAGTCTTCTTAGGTTTTTAGTGTGTATTTAAAACCCTTTGAACATAAGAATGGCCCCAGAATCTCACTTTGTAAAGTGTTAGAATACTCCCTTTATTTTCCTTTTATTTCTAAAGAAAGAAAACTGATATGCCAGCCAGCTGTTGGTTTGTAGCAGGGCCTATGGATTGTTTGGTATAAACATTGGAAATCAGGATTAGGGGCCACTAAGGGAATGTGGTGTAAAAAACAGAAAGAAGAGGACCCTAGAAGGCATCCATCCGGGTCACTAAGTGTCTATTCAGATGCCTTCTGGATTCTCTTGGTTTTAGGTAACTCCAGATGTTTTCTGCATTAATTGCTCTGTGGGCACAGGCTAAATCTTAATATTTTTCAGTCTAAATATAGTTGCTTTGGTGAAATCACAAGTGTGACAACATCTTGGTCCATTTTCCTGTGCTCTCCCTTTTCAACACATCAGAAGAGGGAAGAAAAAAAAATGTTCTTTTTGAATAGGCTTTTTCCCATTCAAAAGAAATTATCTTTAAAATGAATACTAGCAATGTGTGATTAAGGAGGAAGAAAAGCTCCCCTCTTAGAACCCAGAGACCCGGATTTGAAGTATTAAGCAGTCCTCGCCTAGTGAACTATAACTTGAGGTCAAAGTGGCAAAATCAAAGTTACCTTCTGACAGACAGACTCAATGAAGAACGACAGCCGCCATATGAACTGAGTGGCGTTTCGAATAAATATTTCAGTGAAAAGGCCCAATTGTTTTTCTAAAGTAGGACATAATTTTCTGCTGCTAAGCCACATGACTCTGTAAGTAACACCATCAGAAGGAAGAAAAGAAAGAGGACTCGGTTTAAATCTCAGGGAGAGTGCACCACAGGGTCATTCTAAAACAAAAGATGCACAAAGTTTTCTTTTCCAGTCAAAAAAAAAAAAGGAATAATAGAATTTTGTCAATTTCCAGATAAATGGGTGGCTTTGCAAATTAATTAAATTTTATTGCTAGAAAAGGTAAATTCCCACAACCAAGTCCTGGGAGGGCAGGCACCCCTGGATCTCCTTAACCTTTGGCTTTGCTTTTGGACCCGATGAACAGCTCTGGTTTGAATTTGACTGTCCAGTAGGAATCGAAAGCTCTGGTACTGGATCTGACCTGGTTTTCTTTATGTATATATGTGTGTGTGTGTGTGTGTGTGTGACCATGATGTCAGTTTCTGTCAGGTTAGCTGATCTGAATGAGGTTTTTCTTCTCATTTTGGACCATCCAGAACCAGCAAATACCGTCCTGGTTTTCTGTTTCCATTTTGCTTTTCTTTTCTAATAAATCACAAGAATAAAACAATATTCTTTGGATTTCAGATACATTTTTTTTTTTTAGTGTCAACATGTTAGGCAGGCAAATGGCTGAAAAAGAAAGAAAACCTTAGTTTTCTCTTTTACACATTTAGCAAGGTCATTAACTTCTACTCCACAAAGGAGATATGTGATTAATGGTGAAGAGTATCAATTCTGCTCATAGAGAGTTTATCATTCTTTAAATTTAAAATGTTGTTTGAAGAAAAAGGCTGGAGAGTATTTAACTAGGAAGTTGGTGTCAGGGAGGAAGGTGGAGATGGAAAACTCCTTTTCAAGTTGCCCAGGTCTAACAATATAAACAGTGGTCATTTAGAATAGTGGCTCTCAAGCTGTGGGTCTCAACCCCTTTGAGGGTTGAACAACTCTTTCCCAGGGGTCACCTAAGACCGTCTAAAATGGTAAAAAAGATATTTACATTATGATTCATAACAGTAGCAGAATTTCAGTTATGAGGTAACAACAAAAGTAATTTTATGGCTGGCTGTCACCACCATGTGAGGCACTGTATTAAAGGGCCACAGTGTTTGGAAGGTGGAGGACCACTGCCTTAGAAACTCTTGAAGAGATTATTCTGCATAGTTTGAGCTGCATGTAAGTGCCAATAAATTCATCCTTAAATGGCATTTTTATACTTTAAATGTTCGAATATAAATTCAGTTAACTATCAATTAAATAGAAATATCAGATATGGGAGTTTTTGATGAAGGTTAATCAGAAAAATGTTGGCTGGAAACCTTTCCCAAGATATTGATGTCGAATCTTGCCTTTCAAATTACAGGGCAGTTACAGCAATTATCTATCTCGGAGTTTCTAGAAAACCTCCATTTCAAATGTTCTGCCGCAGTTCCCACGTCAGCCAGTCACTGATATATGTCACCATTCGGACATCTCCTAGGTTGCCCCTTGAACCTACGGGTGGCACGAAAAGCCTTGCGATTCCATGGTCAATATAATTGGAGAGCTCACAACTTAATTTTACCATTATAACTGGGGATCACATTGTGTTTCTGGGTCATTCTTCCTAGTGCAGATTCCTTTTGTAGCCAATTGTAGATCTCTAAATAGAAGACTAGCTCTGCAAGAAGGATAGGCTCTGCTTTCCGGTGTGAGATGGGGTGGGGTGGGGGAGGGGCATGGAATTCAGCTGAATGATTACAAACACATTCGTACCAACCCTATACCAATCTTTTAAGAAGTTGAGTTGTGAGGTGTTGGAAGGAGGAGGATGGTCACCTCAGGTTTCAGATTGATTGGGATTCTGTCAGAAAGTGGCCTAGTCGAAGTACCTCCTGTTAGTAGGAAGTGCGATAGCCTCCCCACCCCCACCCCAGTCCGAAATCTTGTGACACCATCTCATCAGTCAGTCTCCTGCCCTGAATTCTCTTTTCATGCTTGGCTTCCCGCTGTATCATTAAGATCTGCTGGCCCACGCCTTTTATCCTAGCACTTAGGAGATACAAGCAGGTAGACGGCAGAGTTCGAGGCCAGCCTAGTCTATATAGTGAGTTGCAATCCAGCCAAGGTCATACGGTGAGAGACCCTGTCCCAATTAAAAATTAAAGAAAAGAAGATGATGCAAGATCTGAATCCCATCCCACCCACGCCTTTCTAAACGAAAAGGCTGCAAGTTCTGACAAGGAGCAGGACAGGTAACATCTGGGGCTTTCTGCTTGTCTTGGAGTTGAGCAGGCGTGGGACTGTGGGTTTGCTTACAGTCAGCCTTGCTGGGTGCAAGCTGCAGTGGTATGAGTTGGGTAAGACTCGGGCCTGTGCAGAAAAAGGCCAGGACAACAGGAAGTGACATCAGACCAGATGCCACACCTGCTGAGCCAGTCCCCAGAAAAGGCCACCAATGGAGAGAATCCACCCAGAGAGGAGAGAAAGAAATCTCAGATTAAAAGGGTCGTGGTGGGCGATCATGTCCCTGACACTCCACAAGAAAACCAAGAATAACTTGATGATAGAGGGGGATTTTATAAGTCTTCCGAGAGACATTATTTTCAATCCCATAGTGGGTGCCCCTTCCCCAGCTGGCGGCTGTGGGGTTCTTGTCTTCCAAGACCATCCAGCAATCAGCAGATACCAACTGCCCACAAACCCTGCCAGCTCCTCATCCAAAATGTGAGGAAATTCACACTGTTAGGGCCAATCCCTGGAACTCCCAGGGATTTTTTTTTTTTTTCAGCTCAGAGTTTCCAGCCCACTCGGCATCACATGACCAGTTCATTTGCTGCCAGACCCGAAATCCCTTTTCAGTTAAACTCAGATTATTCGCTTTTTCAAGTATCTGCCTTGAGATGTAAAGGAAGTTCAAATGAAAGGCTCCGTTGTATTTTCTGAGTCACACCTTTGTAAAATTTAACATAGAGTTATTCCCCTATCTTGACCCAGACTTGGGGGGTGGGCTTGTTTTTTCTGACGGGCTTGGAGACACCCTCCTGTAATTCGGATGTTTGGGAGGTGAAAGCAGGAGAATCAGGAGTTCAGGACCAAAGGGGGAGTGTGGCCCGAGCTACCCACTCCCCTTCTAACAGCTGGCCCAAACAAACCAACAAAAACAGTGCCTTTGTTGTTCTGTATTAACTACTGTTTTTCCACAAATTAAAATTGTACCAAATTCAAAATACAGCAGGTAAGACTGAACAAGTGCATCAGTTCACTGGGTAAAAGGAGATTTAGATCTCATTTATCCCAATTTTCTTCCAATTTTCAGAACAAACGAAGAAGCAATATAATAACTCCCTCTTCTCAAAAAATATTAAAGGTTGCCACAGCTACGGCCTTTGTTATGTCATCAAAGTCCATAATTATGAAAAGGCTGGTGGTGAGCAGGACCTTTCAGCTTCAAACAGTGTTTTAGGGTCTGGCTCATCGGGAAGCTTATGAGGATAATTAGCTAAAATGGAAGTGGAGGCTTCGAAATCTAGTTCCCGATGTCATCATTTAGCTCAGTACCACCATGTGTTGTTGAAGATAATTCTTAAAGGCACACATAATTATTTCATTATGGTCGTCAGGAAGCTTTCATTGGCTTTAATGGCAAGAAGCTGTATAAAAAGGCATACATTTTAATTAGTCCATCTTATATTTACATCAGATAAATAACAAATAATTGATGAAAAGCATGTCTTTGGGATGGATGGCTTCGCATAGTATGCTGGTTACAGTTTAGTGATGAGACATTTCCCTGTAGCTTTGCGTTACAATTATCTAGACATTGCAGTGGTAGCCGGTGAAGCTGAAGTACTGCTGTTGCCAATTCACAGAAAAATAATGGCGATGAATGCCAACAAATTGAAAGCTGAAAAAGGTAGCTAGCCACACATCTCCGAGGAAGTAAATTACCAGTTCCATTAATTTTACTGTTCATTAACACTCCTTTGATCATGCTAATCTCTGTGCTTCACCTTTTTGGTGTAAGAGCTTCTGTGGTTTGCTGTGTGTGTACCATCCACACGTTGAGTCTAGCTACCTGTCCTGAAAATTTGAATGTAGGTACATTGCCATATTTGCACTGGAAATTCGAAGCACCTTCTCCATGTTCCGGGCTTGTTTCTCCTTTGATTTTTATATGAAAACCCATTTCACATGATTCATCTGTTTTGGTGTACAGAACACTAATTGTTATTATTGATTTTTAAATTCCATGACCATTACAAGAACCCCAGATGACTGGCAGATAAAGGGTAATAATGCATGGAGTTCTGGAGCTGTTTCATGTTTGTCTGGAGCACTTTATGTGGTCAATATTAACTGCCCCATTGAAACTAACTGCTGTATCAAATAACAGTCAATCAAATGAATGTGCTTAGAGATTATTTATTGAAAGCTTTAATTGTTCACTGGGGCCCTGCTTATCAGAGGAAACAATAGGAACTGGAGGTGGGAAGAAGTTTGGATTGGCAAGTTGGAGGATACAGAGGAGCTGCGATCTCTCCACTGCTGGGCGGCTGTGCTGTGGGAGTGAGCCTGCCACCTGCACTTGGACAGCCCTCTGGAGTGAGAGGATAAGGATTTCCCTCCCCTCAGCAGAGGCTGTGAGAGCTGTACCTCCCTGCACTTCAGGCAGGTTCCTGCCCTCATGTCACAGTATCACCCTTCCTTACATCTCTCCAGCTCTGCTCCCCATCACTGCCTGATGGTCCAAGATAACAGAAATCGCTTGACTTGACACAGGGTCGATTTCTACCGCTATGAAATGGGGACAATAATGTCCACTGCGCAGGATTTGTGGAAGGATTAGGGAGCATGTAAATTAAGATTCTATTCTTGGGAACTCTCGAAGTAGTCACTGGCTGTGCTTCCCTCTCTGCCTTTGGGCTGTTGCCTGTGGCAGATGCACACTGGCTAATAATGGCCACTACTTTCGTGTTCATTTCTGTTTTATCACTTTCCTGCTTTCTGTAGCTCCTCACCTTGATGACAGTCCTTGTTGCTCATCACAGTTTGAACAGCTCTCTGGTCCTGATTCAGGGGCAGCCATTTACCAAACCTCCATATTACTGACAGTAATTTAGTAAGCCTCATCACTTGCAAAGTGAATGCGGTGCCCTTAGCCCAGAGATGGCACTGTGGTGCCTGCATCTTCATCACTTGTTGATGTGTTAGATGTTACAGAGTTCCATGCAGTGCAGGCTCTTGGGTGTCTGTCATGTACCAGGTGCCTTGATAGGATCTTTGAGGACATCAAGAACCACTGTCTCTGCTCCCTCCAAACTTGGGAGAAACTAGGGTGTGTTGTGTGGCACACACCTCAACACATAAGCATTCCCTGGGACTTTAAACCTAAGATTGATGATGGAAACAACAGGGAATCCCTAAGACTCACAGCTGGGGAATATGTGGGTGATCAGAGTATCCATTTTTGTCACAGAAGAGTCCATGGTTATACCTAAATGAAAAACAACAAAAGAAGACTTTAAGCCTACTTTGAATGATGAGTTAAATGTTCGTCTTCCAGTTCACTTCTGGAGAACTTCCTTGTGCATGTTTCTTGAGTATCTAGGGAGTAATTGTGTTCCTTGGGGATGGAGTTGGATTTACTTAGACTTTTGGAAATGTCTCATTCTTTATGATTGATCCTGTGGCTTACTGCTGTGTAGCACACCATCCCAAAACTTAGTGTCCAAACCCTTTGTTATCTAATTATACTGTGGGTGAGCTTAGCTGGTCAGACCTCCCACTAAATTGAATGTGATATCAGCTGGGGCAGTGGCAACCAGTTTCAGGAGAGCTTCCTCCAAGGGCTATGAGCTTATTGACTACTGGTGAAGAGCTCAGCCAGGGGCATTGCCTGGAGGACCAGAAGAGGGGGTCTGAAGGGGAGGCTTCTCATAACACAAGAGCCAGCCTTCCAAGGAAGGCAAGCTTAAGTGACTCTTAAGGCCTCAGATATTGTGTTCTGGCAGCTAATTAGTGACAGGGCTAGCCCAGAGTCAGAGTATCCAGTGATCTCTAGTCTGCACAATATCTGGCATGTGTGCTAAACAGTAGGAAGACAGTAGTGTCTTCTAAGTGAGGCCACACTGAAGAATGATCTGTGACTTTTAGTGAGTTTGCCTTTGGCTCCTTATATTTAACAGAATTCTACATTACTGACTGTATATTTAGTTAATTCATCACAGACTGGAAGAAGGATATTGTTATCCACAGTTTATAGGTGAGGAAGTTGAAGTTCAGAGTAGACAAGTGCTATGACTGAGGTCACACAGACAACCGTGAGTTGGGGTGACAACCCCACAAAGCTGATCTTTTCTTATACACAGTTTTCACTTTGGAGGTCTTTAGCCTCTGCCATTGGACTGTCATCTCCGTCTACTGAGTGGACACTTCCCCCCAAATGGTTTATGTCCTAATAATGCCAAGAAAGACCCCTGGGAGTGTTAGCGAAGGGCGGGAAGACTAGAAAGCCACAGGATTGTGGCTCACATGATTTCCTCTGGTTACACTATTTTCTCTAACATAGACCATGAAGGAAACTACCGGAATTGTGAGGAACCTTTACACTTTAGCCCCTTTGTTCTTGCATCCTGTTTGTTGTGGGCTGTGCTCCTAGTCACTGCCAATGCTCCCAAGGCTGCAACAGACTGCTCAGCACTCACTGAGGTTTTTGGGGGAGATAAGCACTGTGAAATGCAGCTTTGCATGCCACTCTGGTTTCTGTAAATATGTGTGAGAGGTTTGTGCAAGATAATGTCTTAAACAGCATCTTCCATTACCAGCAATAAAAAAGGGCAAGACAGGAGAGGGGGGAAGGGGAGGAGAGGAGAAGAGAGGGGAGGGGAGGAGAGGAGAGGGGACAAGAGGAGAGGAGAGGGGAGGGGAGGGGAAGGGAGGGGAAGGGAGGGGAGGGGAGGGGGGAGGGGAGGGGGGAGGGAGGGGAGGGGAGGGGAGGGGAGGGGAGGGAGGGGAGGGGAGGGAAGGGGAGAGAGGAGGGAGGATCTTCTTGAGACAATGAAACTGAATGCTGATTTTGACATCTGATACCTCTTGAAGTATCTCTGTATATAGAAGCTTCCAAACTTAATTGAGTATCTTTTTTTTTTTTTTGTCAAACTATTATTGGCTATTCAGATACCATTCCCATTCAGTGACTTCAGTTCAAACACACTGTGTTGGCAGTCAGGTGGTGTCCCCTGATGTAGGTGTTTCATGTGATGGTGGATGGCCTCGTGGTCCATGTGACATAGCAGCCTCAGGAGCACACTCCCCCATCTACTACTACCAGTGTTCTGGGAGCTTGAGCTCCATGGTGCCTCACTTTTCTATCTGTGAAATTGATCTGTGATGCTTACCTTACAGACTTAAGGTCGAAGTCTTAATCAAAGACTTAAGGATGGATATTTGACGTGCATCCTAGTTTGTGTCTCTATTACTGTGGTAAATACTTACCTCAAGCAACTTGAAGTGGAAAGGGTTTATTTAGCTTATATGTTCTGAGCATAGTCCATCTTTGAGAGAAGTCAGGCCAGCCACTCAAGCAGAGCAGAGGCAGAAACCATAGAGCAGTGGCTCGTTCTTGTTCAACTGCTTTTCTTATACAGCCCAAGCCTCTCTGCCTGGAGATGACATCTCCCACAGTGGGCTGGGCCCTCCCACATCAATCATGAAGAAAATGCTCCACAGCCCTGCCTGCAGGCCAATAGGATAGAGGCAGTTCCTTAATTGAGGTTTCTACTTCCCAGGTTACTCCAGTTTGTGTCAAGTTGACAAAAACTAACAAGCACAACATACAATACTCATTAAACAAACCATGTTTCCTAATGTTTTATTGTGGGGGAAAAAATTAAGGGCAAAAAAGTTGAAAGGATTTTCAGTGAACAATCAGATGCTACTGCCATCTCTACCATCAGGCATGTTTACTGTGTCTATTTGTTTCCTTTTGTATGTACAGATATGTGCCCTTGAATGTGTGTGTGTGTGTGTGTGTGTGTGTGTGTGTGTGTGTGTGTGTGTGTGTGTGTCATGCATAGGTCCACACCAGTAGATCTCTGAGGCCAAGTAGTGTATGTTAAGCCTCTGTTTTATCAAGTCTGGTATAGTTCTTGGTCCACTCTGAGCTCTTAACTAACTGTGCTATGAAGTCATGGAGACGTTCAGGTCAACATTTTGTTTTTTATATTACATACCAATGCCCTCAATAGAACCTTTCTTGTGAGAAAAGCAATATGTTATCACACACGTTGTCACTGAGAGTTCCATGTGGCTCTTGAGCTTGTGACATATAGCTAATACATCTGAGGAAGTAAACTTGGAATTTTATAGTATCCGTAGTAATTTAACTTTCAGTAGCCATGTAGCCTAATGCAGCAGCAGAGCTGTCTGTTTCAGCTCTTACTGTTCTTCTGTGTGCCTCCCTGTTTCCTTCAGCCTGTCTTCTCTTCTCTTGCTATTAGCAAGCTCTAATTATCTCTTTAAGTAGATGGCAAACAGACCACAGGAGAATGTAAACAGAGTTGCAGGGTTGGAAGCTCAGTCAAACGTTGAATTGCCTTTCCCTCTGAGAGGAAATAGTCTCTCAGCCTGCGGAAGATTCCGTCTTACTTTGCAAAGGACCCAGTGGGTTGAACTCCAGATTCCTCTAGCAGTTATATCATGGGAACAAACAATGTGTTCATCCAGGTTTGGGTCTGCTATGGGCAAGGTATTCCAACATCTTCAAATCAGCTTAGACATCCCAACAAACTTCGAGGAAGCAGAGAGCAGCTATACTCTATGGAAGCCCCTATTTGTTTCTGGAAAATTCCAAGCTCTCTCTTTTATAGGAGTTTTCCCCTGAATATATCATATGTGCATTGTTTGTAACAGAGGACCTGGCACACAATGGATGCTCAGAAATACACTGGGTATATTTCAGTGGAAATGGACTTGAATTGTAGAACACCTCAGGTGGTGCCTGCTTTTGGTTGTTTAGCTATTTGGTGATTACTGAAAACATAGGAAGTGATGTCAAGGCAGCTGGCAAAGCTGGGGTAGTTCCTGCTGCTGCCACAACAAGCCCTATGGGTGTAATCTGGGAAACTCAAGTCCTGAAAACAGAAGCTGATTTCATGTTGTTTTGGGCACTCCCATTGGTGGCAGCATAGTTTTTTTCTGATGTGGCTTTTCCTTGTCCTAAGACAGGACCATCCTCCTCCTCCTCCTCCTCCTCCTCCTCCTCCTCCTCCTCCTCCTCCTCTCTTCACCTATCTCTAGAAAGTGTGAAGAAAGAAAATAGAAATAAAGCTAAAACATAAATTAGGAAAAACTCTACTCAAGTTTACTTCCTGCCTCAGTGTCTTCAAGTTGTGGCTGGTCTTTACTAAATCGAGACTGTCACATCATTACAGTGTTTACAAGTCTTACTGTGAGCCAGTACTTAGAGGAGGTAATGGACTGAGGAGGAAGGCACTGCCGCTCCCCTCATCTTTGTGGGCGAGAGGGAAACAGAGCTGACTCACAGTGGCTGAGGAATAGTGAGGGTGCTAGGGCTCTACACCTCTGTGAGGGCAGCTCCAAGACACTGTGACAGCCACATACAAGACATTCCCATTTATGGTGTGGGGAGGGCAAGCAGGGAGGGCTGGGAACCTCAGAACCCACAGAGCAAGTGTTCCTATGAAAGAAAAAAATACATCTTTAACAAAATGGGCAGTTAGTCTAATTACTGTGCCCTACTGTTCAGCTCCCTCTATGTCCTAATTCATTAAATTATGTGCACACACAGGCTTATTATTTACAGATGTTTGCACTTTTAACCGGCTCATAGGAAACAGATGTTTCACAAAAGGTAAACAGGCCAGTGATCTAAGCCCTCCTCTAGTGGGTATCAAGTGAGTCTTACGGCCCATTACCTCAGGCCCTCTGTGACGGCCGTGAATTGCAGTGTCCAGTGCAGGGAGAACAATTCACTCCCCCAGGGGAGAATATAAACACAGCAATCACAGACATCACACCCTTGAAAAGAGTGCCCAGGTGACAGGCAGGTAGCATTCATACATAGCTCACTGATGTGCTGGTATATAAGCAATATGGGAAGGAGGGAGGAAGGCAGGTAGTTCAGTGAGGAGACTGTATTGTAATGCTTGGTTCCACATGCCACTGGGTGTAGAAGTCCTGTCACCTTTTCAAAACAATGACCTGATAGAAATCAACTTTATGATGCCTGGAGTGGTGGCACACTGTTACAGTCCCAGTACTCAGGAGGCAGAGATGGGAGGATTGCTGCAAGTTCAAAGCTACACAGTGAGGTCCTGTCTCAGAAGCAAGACAAATACAATGAAGAAACAGAATGGCTGGTTTGTCACCTTGCCACATACTGGGGCAGAAGCAGTAGAGATGTGAGTGAATAGTGATTTAAAATCTTCAGAATATTGGGGAGCAATAATCTTTCCAAAGTGCACAGTGAAATGCATTGTTTATGAATTGCCAAGAGTTCTCAACACAATCAAATGAGAAATTAGCAATACGTTTGCCCATATCAGATCATTCTGTACAGTGAAACCTGGAAACAGTCACAGCCATGGTGGAAGATGGGATATGAAATATTAAGGGACATATCAGGTTTATTGCATATTTGACCGTGAAAGTGCATTTTATTTTGTCTTATGGACCTTTAAAAAGTCCATATAATGGATTAAAGGTATTAAAACTCCCACATTCTGCCTGGCTGTGGGCCAGGAAACAGACATGAAAAATAATCCCACTAGACAGAAGACGCAGGAAGGAATTCAAAAATGTATTTATGGCAAGCATGTTGACCTCTGTGACTAATAAAAGTGTATCCACGAGGTGAGCTTTGTAGAAAATGCCAGCCCTTTACAACACATTGTGGTGACAGTGCCTTCAAAACATGGCCCACTCTCTGTGACATATGGCTGCCATGCTCTCTCTTCTGGAAGTGAGGGAATTCATGAATTTTATCCTGACTCAGGAAGGTGCTGTAAGGGGGAGGAGTCCCAATTTAGTTTATCTTTAAGCACGGGTCAGCAGATTAGCTTAATCTGGGCCGTGGCCAGGCCACACCTATCAGTCATGTTTTGCGGATGGCTGCACACTCCCTCAGCAGCGGAGTAGCTGCTTGGAGAGAAGCTGTGAAACCCACAGGGCCTGAGATGTTTATTATGTGCCATTTGTTGTGGACAACTTTGCTTTCAAACTTAAAAATCAAGCTAGACACGGAGGGTCCTGTATTTGGGAGGCTGAGACAAAAGCATCACCTTGAGTTCCAGGTCAGCCTGGACTTAAACAATCAAAACCCTGTAAACTGAGCAGAGCCCCAAGAAACAGCAGTGGGCATGTTCCTTATCATCACAAGTCTTACATGTGGGGACATGAGAAGTTGGGTTCTACAGCAAGCCAGTTATTAGGAGAGACTGTCACACTGATAGACACCTAGAAAACAGCAGACAGCCTGCTGGAGCCAGGAAGGGAAGGATGTGATGGGCCTAGCTGTGCCATACTAGGCCACACAGCAGCTTTGTTGCCTTGCTTTCCCAAGATGTGGGCAGAGCACATGACAATCAGGAGAGTGGCATTCGACTGATGGGATCTGCCCTCAGGACAGTAGTACTCTGCATTGGTTGATGATGTTGTCACTGCACTGCCCTATATGCTTTCTGGTGACAAGGGTGATGGAGAGCTGAGTCAGATCACAGGAAGTACTGTAATTCACACAAGGAAGTCACAGCTTCCAGGCTCTATGGCATAGCCAGGAGCAAGCTCCGAAGGTGGATAGCACTGACATCTCCTCCCATGAGTGAGAGTCACCCTGCCTGAGAGTCACCACTCTGTCTGTTCAGGCAATGTGCCAAATGCATTATGATGATATGTCTTTTAATATTTGCAATGATCCAATGAGGGTCTTGCTTCTGTTTCATACCAGTAGAAAGTGAGGCTTGAATGTTAAGGAGAACCAAAGTCACATAGTTAGTAAATGATACACATGGCTTTGAATTTAGGAAGGCTGGCTCTGGGGCTCATACTTTCCACACTGAGCCTCAAACAAGCCACCCATCTGTAAAGATGGACCCATTTTCAGAATATCCAAGAAAGCCTGAGCCCTGGGGGGTTGTTCACAGTTAGGACATTTGAAGTTTTCCTTAGCAGTCTTTTTTTTTTTTTTTTAATAAGATGAAGACACTTTGAAATAAGCAGCCTCCTCTCATAAAGGAAACCAGTTAGGTAAGGAAAGGGAGGGCGAGCCATGGAGTCTGGCCAGGATGGATGGACAACTGATGACTATAGAAACTCGAGTGGTTTTGAAGGAGATGTCACCACCTGCAAACCTGTGTTTGCTGTGGAACTGGGTTCCATCCATAACAGAACCTCCACACTAGTCACCTCAAGGCACAGGAGCAATGCGCACCATGTCATGTCCTGTATCTCAGCTCCCTGCCAGGTCCTGTTGGGAAGAGGTTATCCAACTCCTGGGTGGGGCCTTCCACTTCAGCTGGCGGTGGCAGCAGAGCCCACGGCCTCTGCTTTCTGACTCTTGCTTTTCTTCCTGCACCAAGTAAACTGAACAATCAGTGCCTGCAGGAGCGAGGTGAGGAACCTGATATGTGGGAGGCTCATCCAGGAGGTCCCTTCCTGTGCCAACTGCCCAGGTCCCCAACCTAGAAAGGACACCTCTCTGTCTCCCAAATGCTGTTTTCTTAGTTTTCTAGTTTGTACATTGTACTAACTGGAAGTCTGTCTGTCTGTCTGTCTGTCTGTCTTAACATTCAGGGAAGTCTTAAGAGCATATCAACTGTCTTCTCTTGATCCCTGGCTCAGACCTGTACTCTTGAACCTAAGGCCAGTCAAGTTCAAAGACCTATCCCACAGTTCCCTGGCCTCCAGCAAGTTGCCTATCCACCTTGTACTCCTGGCTTTCTTGCTTCTAAAAGGCTCCTACAACCAGTACTCTCTAGGCTTTTGCTAGGAATTAACACATGCAAAACGCTTAGAGCAGAATGTGGGTGACTAGCATACCATCTGCTTAAGTGTAACCTGTTACTAATGCTTGATGCAGTTATTTGGCTAAAGTCCAGAGGCACGTGCCATTCCTATGGTGACTGTGAGCCTTCTGCCTCACCACTCTAATAACCAAGTGTGATCTATTTTACCTGTGTGTTTTCATGGCTCCTCAATGTGCCAATGAGGAATGCACTCCAAGAAGCAGTGAGCTTGCATCCCCCAGTCCTCAAGAGTGGGCGCAGAGCATCGGAGAAAGGCAGCTGCCAATGCCCTCTGTTCTTGGGGTGGCAGTCTCCATTTGATAGAGCCACAAGGAAGCTACTTCTGTGGTATTCTGCATCTCTATCCCAAGTATTCCCCTGTCTCTCTCCACCTAGCTCAGCCTTTTCCATTCAGCACCAGCATTTGGGTTAGGTTACTTCACGTTTAGGGGCAAGCCCTTCATTGGGCACTGTGAGATGTCATGTGGCCTCTAGGGTGCCAGGGTCTTTAATCTCCTTATTATAGAAATCGAGGACAGCTCTGACATGAAAGTAAAGTTGGTTACAGAAAAGCAGCATAGAAGGGCACTCAAAAGGCACAGTAGGGCAGGGAAAGGGGGATCGCCACTCAAACGTGGCTTTATACAAGACCGCAACTTTGCCTGGATCTGCTAGAGATTTTGCTGTGCTAATATCTTACAAGGAAGGTCGAGGAATATTTAATCAGTCCTCCATCAGATCTGTGCCATCTTGGCAGTCACTGTTCTTTGCTGTGGTCTCAGCAGCTTACTGTTCTGTTTGCCTGCTTGTGTGCTACTCCTACAGGAGAGGCTGCCCATCCCCATCTCTGTAGCCGCAGTCCGCACTGCAACACCCTAGAGTACTACAGTGTCCCCAAGGAAACACTGGCGCTGATTAAGAAACACTGTCCTTCATGGGGAAGGGCCTAGGCCTGGCCCAGGATGATGTGGTAGACTTTGGGGAGCCCCTTTGGAGGGCCTTACCCTGCCTGGGGAGTGGAGGGGGGATGGCTAGGGGCAGGTGGGATGCTGTGAGGGTGGGGAAGGAGAGGGAGAAGGGATTGACATGTGAAACAAGCTTGTTCCTAATTTGAATTAAGAAAAAAATAATAATAAAGGGAAAAAGACTGAGCTAACAGATGAGGAAAAAAAAAGAAAAATTAAAAAAAAAAACACTGTCCTAGAATAAGGAAGGTGAAAAGAAAATGTTTACTGGAACGGTCTACTAGTTAGCATTATTGAGCCCTTCCTGGATGTCAGTCTATTAGTTAACATTTATTTAGCCCTTATTGTGTGCTGGCCTATTAATATTTATTGAGCCCTTAGTGTATGGAAGTCCATTAGTTATCATTTATTGAGCCCTCCTGTACACCAGGCAATCTCCAAATATTGCTTCCCTAAAATTCAACAAGAATTTTAGGAACATCTGAATTTTCAGGAAAGAAGCACTGGGGCTCAGGGAAGTAAAGATTACTCAATAGTTATTATGTTGATGTGTGGTAGGGAGATGAGGTTTACTTGACTTGGCGTCGAAACCTACCAACTCCCTTCATCTCCATCACAAGGAGATCAAGAGATCTCCTTGGCATCAAGAGAACCTGTACTACGAGAATTGAATTAGCTTCACAGTTATTTTAGGATGTAAATATAGTGTACACCTGTAAGAAATAACACAGAAAAACTCTCAAGGGAGCATCTATGCAACCAAGCGCAGCCTTGTTTTTGTGAAGAAATGTTTGTTTAAATTCTCATATCTATCATTCCTGTTGGAACTTTCTCGGTTCATAGCAATGGGCAAAGGATTTCAATGTTGCTTCTTGAAAATTATCTCTCCATTATATTCATTTTTTTTCCTTTTAACCTTTATGTTTTGAGACAAGAGCTATCCTGGACTCACTGTAGCACAGGCTGGCCTCATATTCATAATGCTCCTGTGTCGGTCTCCTGAGTGCGCAAATAAAGGAGGCATGTCTGCATGATGGACACTTTAATGCTCCCATTTTAGTCTACTTTCCATGTGGAAAATTTGAGCACATGAAAACAATGTTAGTACAATAACTACCTTAAAAGTTATGGGACTCCTAATTTAGAAGTAGAATGTGAAACTGAACCATGTGTCATTGGGATACACTCTCTAGGGGACCTTAATATTGTGACCCAACTAGTTCCATGCTGACCTGACTCCTGGAGCAGTTCAGCATGTGTTCTCTCAATGCGACTTTAGTGCCTCCATCCAGATCATTAATACACAGTTAGAAGTGTCAGCCTGTCATGCTTTTCAGGGGAAGTCTATCTGAACCCTGTCCTGAGCTGACTTTGTATGTCCGAGGAAACAGCATCACACACACAGAACACCTTACAAAGTGAACTTCACATATGTTCATTGAAGTGAGATGGGCGTGATGAAGACAAAGTATAGGTGTCAGGCATGTTGTGGTCCTTTATGAAAATATGACATTACTAACCGCTGGTGGTGAGCTGAGACCCATGGAATCACAGGCTGAATGACAGGTACCCGAGTTTCACTCTCCTTAAAGTCCAAAGCTTGCATCATGTCAGAGTTGGGAAATCACGCATGTGGATTAAAGAGAGAGGACTACACAGCTCCACGGTTTGAAGTTTAGTGAGTCCCAGCAAACAGAGCCCAATGAATCCCAGGCCTAAAAATAAGCGAGAGAGGTGGAAAATGAAGAAATAAAAAGTGAGGAGTTTTCGTGACAGTGATTCTGTTTCAGCAGAGTAGAGCCGGGCTCCTCCCCTCCCTGTGCTCTTAGGAGGAGTGGTGGGTTAGCAAGATCAGGAACACAGCAAGTGCTCAGTAGACAATAGATGCTGTTCCCTCAGGTTCCTTCCTGATACCTTTGAGCCCGTGTTGGCTGGAAGCCACAACCAAATTCATGAGAGAGAGAAACGGGTTTCTGGTTCATGGCAAGCTAATTCCACAGAGAATACATCTTAACTTGTGAAACATTTACCTCGAGGTGCACTGGGAAGCCTGGTGGAGTTCACAAGCCAACGAGACCAGCAAAATGGAATCAGGAGATGGTGAGGACAGTGGATGTGCATTTTCATGTTAAAGTATCTAAATATTAACGCACACGGGAATTATCTGGCTATTTTCGTAAGATGCCCAGATGATTCACAGTCTCTGGGGGTGGCCTGGGCTCTATGTCCTAACTGTAACCCAGATGAGGGTCAGAAACTGTACTTTGAAAAGCAAGGCTTTCTTTAGCGACCCAGAAATCAGTCTTTGCCACAGTCTTCTGCCTATGAGCAGCACCTGTTAAGTGTGTGGTCAGAGTAGGAGAGAGTCTCTCTCACATGCCTTCTCCTGCTTCTCCAGGGTCAGTGTTGATCTGGGCAAGCACACACAGCGCCAGGTTCACGGGCAGGTTACTGAGTCAGGACGCCAAGGCTGGGTGGGGTTTCCCTTCAGGGTTCCTCCTCCCTGTCCTGTGTAGCATCTTTGGGTTCCACCTCTGGCAGCCTGCACTCCTAGCGAACTACACACTTGCAAACCTCCCTTTGCGAGGCCAGGGAGCCTCCTCCCCAGGCCTGGTTGGTTCAGAGTCTCCAGCCTCCTGCCTCCAACCCCACCCTCAGGGCGTCCCCAGGCCTGAAAATGACACGTTAATAAAAAGACTCTGCGGGCTCGCTCACGCATGCGCGCGTGCAACAGCCAAATCTGGTTCTAATTACTTGTACTTTAGTTGAACTTTGGCGTTTCCTTTGACTTTCTCCCCTATGTATGTGAGCCGAGCTGAGGGCTTTGCGATCCTGCAGAGAATCCTCAGAAAAGTGGGGCGGGGAGAGGGGCACGTTCAGATCGGCTCTCTGGTGCCAACAAAAATCAAACCTAACTGGATGTTTTGACCAAATGCAACTTCGCCATTCGCCCTTAATTAGCTGCAATGAGTCCTACCCACCGACCCCAGAGCTAGGCTCCAAATTCCCCAGGGGCTGTGCAGGAAATGCCTTTTGCTTTACAGCTCCCTTTTCACATAAGTATCAGCTGCCCAGAGGCTGCATTAAAATCTTAATCAGAAAGTTCTAGTAAAGAGGCAGGCCTTTCATGCTGCCTAATGCCCGCCTGCCTCTAATCAACCCCAACATAGAACCCTGTAATCTGTCAACAGGGGCTGGTGGGCTGTAAATTAGCTCTCACAAAGGCCAAAGAATCTACTGAGCTCTTAAATGCACTATCTGCTCCTTAATCTAACCTTTAGAAAAATGCCAAGCACGAAAGGAATTGTGAAGCAGCTATTGTTGGAGACATTTTGTGTGTTTAAGCGACACTCAGGTGCTTTGTTGACAACAGGACATTTATACCGTTTTCCCAGGTGAGTCCAGTTACTGAATGTAACACCCACTTAACAGGCAGCAATGTGTGGGTTTTCCTTTTGTTTTGTTTTAAGGTTTTTCATTTTTGCTTTATTTGGGGAACAAGCCCACCCCCAGGGCTATGGTACTGTTTAACAATGCTGCTTCAGTGGTGATACTGGTCCTGCGTTTGTGCTGGCACATTGGGTATAGGTTTACCAGACAGCCTAGGTGTGCAGGTAGGATCCCTGTGCCTGTGCTGCACCTCAGCAGCCTGCTGCCAGTCCCAGTGGGAGAGGGGCAGAAACTAACAGCCAGTATTTGAACCTTTTACAGCAACTTGAGGGTGTGATTTTGTGTCTGTTAGAGCTAGTTTCTAGCTGCTGCTTTGGGATTGGCTTTGCTTTCCTCAGTCTCAATTTTATTGAGATTCATTTTGGTTTTGGTTGCATTTGATCAGTTCATGAAGGGTGGGGTTGGGAAGCTGTGGGGTGCTACTGTTGTGGGCCATGCTTTAAGGAAACTGATGGAGAGAAAGGAGGATGGGACAGCAGGATCAAGAGTTCAAAGCCAGCTTTAGCAAAATAGTGAATTCGGGGCTAGCCTGAACTACATAGAAAGAAAAACCAAAACAAAAAACAAACCATAAAGGATGAAAGGAAGAAAGGAAAAGAGGGAGGAAGGCATGAAGGGCGAGGTTTCTAAGGACCTGCTTGTGAACATTGTGGTAGTGACAGGGTTTCAAAGACTAAGTGAAAGTTTGGCTCCATCTTGGTTCTCAAAGATCCTGGTCTCCAAGATACGTGTATTCCTAAGCAGGGCTGTCAGCCTGTCTGCTGTGTGACTGTGGGTTCAGGCATTCCTCAGCTCCCCTGCTCTGCCCAGAGCCTAGCTAAGAAGCCAGCAGCCAGTTTGCAGTTTGGATGATCCTGGGGGTTGGGGAGGCAGTGACCTAATGGAGCAGAGTCCATTGGTGGCTAAGTAAACAAGTAAGCAATGGGTAAAAGCAGGAGTCCAGTGCCCGATGGGAATTATTTCTCCAAGACCGACTCCCCAGCCTGCAGTCCACCAGGGTGCCTGTGGTGCTGTTGCTCTAGTGAAAGACACAACAGGAGCCTCTTTCCCCCTGGGAAGTCTACAAGCTGCTCTTTTGGCCTGTTTGAGATTGCTGAATGAGCTAATCCAGAATGCATTGTCTGCTGATCCGGCAGAGTTTTCCAGCAAAATTTTTTATCATTCTGTGGACTGATTGTACTTGCCTGGAATAAGGAAGAAAATGTTTGAAGCCTCTCAAGGGCATTTGATGAATCCAACTCTAATTTAAAAGGACTAATAGATTATTGATTTAAGCAGGGTGACCGTGAGCAGATCAATGGCTAAGTCATCTGTATCCACCTTAAATACCAAAGGTGTCCAGTGAAAGGGGATCCACCTTAAATACCAAATCTGTCCCTAGAAAGAGAGTTACCTCTATCCCCACAAGATCCCCACCTCTTTGTGGGAAGGGAGGGAGGCAGGCAGGAAGAGGAACTCTAATAAACTTAGCCAAAGTGTGTTTATGCTACATTACTAAAGACCAAGTGATTCCATTGAAATCCTCCAAGCCTTTTATCATGGTGCCACATCCTGGTTTCCATTCTAGAACAGGCATCGGAATGTTTGCCTTCAGCCAACTCTGTTGCTACTGAAATCAGAAATTTTCATTTTAGTCCCTTTGGTTTTTTGACACAGTAAGAACTTATAGGTCACATAGAAGAAATTTAAAACCACAGACTATGGATATAAATACACAGGTTTTTTGTTTGTTTGTTTGTTTTTTAATATTGGGGACTCAACTCATGGTCCCATTCATGCTGGGCAAATACCCTACCATTTAATTATACACCACCTCTGATTTTTTTTTTTTAATTTTGATATAGGGTCTCATTGACTTGCCCAGACTGGCCTTTGAACTCATTCTGTAACCCAGGCTAGGATTGAGCTTGCCATCTTCCTCCCTGCCCCAGCCTCCCAAACAGCTGGAGAGAAAGCCCTGTAGCTCCAGGCCCAGCTCATCTTGAGCTCCACATCACATCTGACACAGCTTGGGGTAAGAGCATAGGGATCGCTATGCTGTGGTGAACAGCACAGTTGGGGCCATGCTGTGGGTGAGAATATGGAGTCCAGGGCTCTGCTGGTTGCTTAGAAGAGATTTTCATTCCCACGGGCATTTCAGAAAAGCCTCTTCGTTGTTATAAACGACACTCATCCATGGGAAAAGACTATTCTCAGCCTCTTTAAAATGTTTAGGATTTTGGATATCTACAAGTCTCACTTTAGTCTTTACTGTATCTCACACTTCTTGGGATTAGCTCATTCTCCATTCTGTTTCCTCACTGGGAAGATAAAATGCTGGGTTCTCTTCAGTGCAGGTATTTGAAATGACATATTTATGGAAATTACCACTCACTTTTGAAATTCAGGGCATGGCTGTGACAGCTGAGTCCAGCCCTGACAGGACTCTATTTACTACAATCCTAGCACAGCCAGAACAGCTGTTCCACAGACGTTCATGCCTTGTTCATGTGAGGAACAGAGTCCAAATTGACGATGGCTCTGGAGAGCTGTTGATGCTTGTAGGCAAGTCCAGAAGCACACACATTAGCCCAATCTGAAGATGAGCATGGAGGAAGGACCATGAATATGACAGCCTTCCTAGAAGTCAGTTTATCGGCATGAATTAAACACCAACAAAATCATTTGGAAATATAATCTCTATTAAACTTAATAATTACAATTCTGAGAATTTATCCTAAAGAAATAGATGGAAATACACGGAGATTGTCTGTGAAGATGTTTATTCCCTAGAGAAGTTTTGCAGGAAAAATACTAACAAGGAACTATAATCATGACGCCATAAACCAAACAGTGCCCCAATCTCAGTATAATTCCACTTCAGTAAGCAAGCAAAGGCATTTAAGTGCACGGAAAGAAGTCTGGCATGGATGCCCCAGAATCAAAAGGGGCACCTTGTGTCTAAGTGAAGAGATTGTGAGAGATACATGCCCTCACAAGCCCTCACATCTGAGCTTCCTTACAATTTTAGAAAGACAGATGTATTAATTTCAGTATGTATAGTCTTCTCGTGGATGCCATGATTCTGTATCAGCTTTCAGGGGGACACTGAGGAGTGTGAGGGGGCTTTCACACTAGGGCTTTATCATGGCAAGCCTTAGAGTCTTCTCAAGCCAGATCCTCTCTGTCTGCTGGCTTGGCACCACCGCACCACCTTTTCCTGAGCCAGGGCTTCATGTGCCAGCAAAGTACGCACTCAAGATTGATGTCTTCATCACTGTCCTCAGACCTAACCTGTAAAGACCATAATGGATTTATCTTCTAGGACCCATACTACCCTAATGAATTCATTCCAAGTTCTCATGAATTATGAAAATACTGTAATTATAGTTGATTCTGTTCCAAAGGGCTAATTAGTTTTTTAAGGAAGCAAATGAGTATAAGAGTGCCTTTTGATTTCACATTTTACCATTTAACGACTTAGAAATGCACTTAGTGTTTGAGAAGAAAAAAGGGAAAAGTTCATGAATTAGTTCAACCAGTGTGTATTGATCATCTGCTCTATAGGAAGACCCTCTGGTCCTGGCACACAGAAGTGAGCACTATGGATAGAGTTCCTGGCCTCACAAAGTCTATATGTGTTTGGGGGGGGGGTAAAATATGAAGTTGTAAACAGACAAATGTTCTAAATTTTGACAACAGTTAAAATTTTATAGAAAATAAAATAAAATAATATGACACAGTGACCAGTGTAGATGGAGTTTCTTTTAAAAACACAGAGACCTATAATAATTATAAACTGTTTGGCCAATAGCCCAGGCTTCTTATTGGCTAGTTCTTTCTTAATTATCAACCCATTTCTATTAATCTAAATAGTTCCACATAGTCTTACCTTAAAGGAGAATTCTGAACCTATTACTCCTTCAGTAATTACATGGTGTCTCTCTCAAGGCCTCTCTCTGTGTCCTCTCCCCAACATTCTCCTCATCTGGTAGCCCCACCTATACTTTCTGCCTGGCTACTGGTCAATCAGTGTTTTATTCATCAACTAATAAGAAAAACATATATACAGAAGGACATCCCCCATCAGACCAGGTATAGGAAGGGGCCATCTTTTTTCTTCTGTCCTTTGGGTTTGTGCTTGGGATTGATCACATGTCACACATGTTTAGCACATGCTCTACCACTGAGTAACAGTCCCTTCCACAGCAAGGACACTAATTAGAGAAGTCATCTCTGAGAGAGAAGAACTTACTCTGAGATGTAAGAGACAAATAAGACAAACCTGGTGGGCTTGCAATTTGTAGGTGAGGAAAATGGTTAGTATGGCTATTTGCTCACCTGTCTGGGACAGGGCCTGGCAATGCTAGCCTAGCCTAGAGCTCCTGAGATTAGGCCTCTGCTGTCCCAACATGGTTGGGACAAGCTGCAGAGTTGGAGTCTCACATTTGAGCTTGTCTTGTTCAAAAGAATTGAAAGCAATTATTTAGAACTTAGCCAATGAGGGAATCCTGGAAGATGAACGTCAATGAAGACACGTCGTGAAAAGCCCCTCAGAGCATGGGAAGGACTCTGACCTTGTTCATGACTGTCGGAGGCTTCCTGTAGGCAGATGACAGGTTAATTTTAACCTTTGATTAGTTATCTTGCTTGCAGCAGTGCAAGGGTGGAGAGTGTAGACTCAGGAAGGCTGAGGAGACTTCTGCAGCTGAGAACACTGTGCCCAGTGTAGACCTCCCCCTCCAGACAGCATGGGTTAGCAGCAGGCTCAGAAAGTAGAGGAACTCGGGAAGCCCCTCACTGGCACAATTATGAAGAGTGCAACAGCTAGGGATTTGATACTCTTGGAAATACTGTGTCTTGTGAAGTGATTTGGAGACTGGAAGATTCTGGAACACCATCTGACTCCTTTCAATTGTGCCCCTCATATTTTATGGGCTCTGTTTGCCTGCAGTGAGCAAAGGTCAGTTCCTGCTCTCACCTTGGTGGAAGAACATTCTGGTCCAAGCTCTACAAATGTCCATCTTAGTGGAATCTGAGTGGTTGGATAATGACAATAGGGATCATGTGGCTTATAGTCTGGAATAAAAAGCCAGGTGCAGTACCATATGTCTATGCCATAGCATCAGGGAAGCAGTGGCAGAAGAATTGGGAGTTTGAGGTTGTCTGGCCTATAATAGTGATGTCCTTTCCTAAGGTAAATCTCCAGAATACAGACGTACATGAGTTAGAAGTAAGTTAAGTGTGACCTACTCCATCTCCAACACAAAATACATCCTAACCTGGGCTTTTATCAAAATGTACCTTTTACTTACACAGACCAGAAGCTATGCTTTCTAAGCTCCGGGTTGTTGGTGCTACATGGCCAGGGCCAGCTCCAAGCAGTGCAGGGCTTCCCAAAATAAGGATTTGTATCCATTATAGCAAAAGCTCAGCTCCATACACCCACAACACTGGGCTTCAACGTTTATTTTTTGTTGTAATAATAAATAAATAAATAATTTTTGGTTGAGTGAACAATAGCATCAGACAACACACCCACAGCTAGATAAAAGAAAGCCAGGGGAAAAAGAGGAGAGATCCAGGGCTTGTCCAAAGGGCTGACTTTGGACTTTGCTTCCACCCGCTCCCTGCTGGTCTTGGACAAGGCTCTGCCTGAGGGACCTGTGTTGAATTTCTGTTTCTCGTGGGTAACTTGGGATCCATCGCCATCATGGTGCCCGTGAACTTCAAATTTGATACATGTGAGGTTGCTTTGTAGGGGTCATTCAGCATCACCACTTGGGGGTGGCAACTACGACAACTGCTTCTGTGGGCTTAATTCTGCTAGGGTTATTGCTCAAGCTTGGAGCAGAGATGTTGGAATTGGCTGGGGAAAACCTAAAGGAACTGAAGTGTGCTTTCTCTTGTTTCCCTCCCTCCCTCCTCTCTACCTTAGCAATTGAGACACAGAGTACCAGCTCTGAAGAGCTCGTCCCAAGCCCACCATCTCCACTTCCTCCTCCTCGGGTGTACAAGCCCTGCTTCGTCTGCCAGGACAAGTCATCGGGGTACCACTATGGCGTCAGTGCCTGTGAGGGGTGCAAGGTGAGTACCCCCAGTGCCTCACCTCTTCATTTTTCCTCAGCATCACTGTGGCATCAGTGTCTGTGGGGGATACAAAGTGAGTACCCCCAATGCCTAACCTCCCCATTTTCCCTTAAGTCTCTTAAGTCTTATAACGTGACCTCCTCCACTCCAGAAACAAGCTAGTTTGACAGCTGAAGCATCAGCTCCAGCTGGGACTGGAGCTTGGCTGCATCTCATGGTTTCTGTCACCTGCTTGCATTTCTTTCGTTTAAAGTTCAGAAATGTCTGTAAATGAGTGACCAAGGCCAAACAGTCCTGGGCCTTTAAAATGCGCCACCCCCCCCCTCAATCCGCCAAGTCCTTTCTTGCTAAGAACCTTTTGAAGGAGTCCTAAGCAGCATGGCCCTGTTTCTCTTGGGACATGCCATCTGGTGTCTTTGTAGTTCTATTTTATTTTTAAATATGACTGACAGTCCACTGAAACAACTTGCAGTGAGCCAAGGTTGAAATTGGGATTTATCTCCTGGCTGCCTCCTCAGCCCTGTGGCCTTTGAATTACACTTTGATTTTCAGCTTGTACAGACTTGCTACTGTAGATGCATTGTAAATTCAGCAGAGTTGGATTAAAGCGCCTGCCCACAGCACACTGGGGGCTGAACATGTGTCAGATAGGAGACGTCTGCTATAAATCATGATAGATAACCATTATCAAGTCCATGAGGCATTACTGAGCGAATGAGGTCCTTGTGATCCTAAGGAAGAAACCAAAAGTGACTCATAGACAGATGGGACTTATCCACAGAAATGTTGCCAAGGAACTGCCTTGTCTTGGGCCAGCCCTTCCCTAGATATGGAGCTGCTATCTAGTTCTCTCTATCTGGCTCTTCGGGTCTTGTGTTTTATATGTAGACTGCACGATTCATCTAGACTTAGGGAGCTGGATCACTCTAGAGGCTCTGTGGCATTGGGTTTATACATGAGCGGTTTCTGTACATGTTGGTCAGGCACTGTTGTGTAGCATGTCAATGACAGCTTCAGCTTGATGTCTTCATGACACCACCCTTTCCTTAGCTCAGAGTTCTGTGAAAGAAATACAAAGTATCCAGAGCAGCATGCTGATAGCCAAACCAGTCAGGGGTCCGCCTAGCATCAACAGGTCAGAACACCCTTGACAGCAGCAGATCCAAGTAGCTGACTCAAGAAGTGGCTATGGGATTGGGGGCCATCAGCTTGTATTCTATTTCCTGTGACTATGAGCAGTACAAGCCCTACTCTCCTCTCTAGTCCTCCCAGGGAGGTTGCTTAATGACACGGAATGAACAAATGTGAAAGGAACTCTCTTTCCTTCTGTTTCTGCCAAGGTGGAGGCTGGTGCTGGCTAAAACACTTATATTCATGCATCTGACCCCTAGTGCTTACCTGTAACTGGATATACTATAATATTCCCCAACATTAGAGAAGGCTTCAGTTGGAATGTTGGTACATTTTGTCCACTTGTTATATAATATGAAAACAAATCCGTTTCTAATGTTCGTTTGGAAGGTAAATGTAAAGATGCTTTTAATTTATGTATTTAAGTATTTATTGAGACAGGTCTCACTATGTAGCCTAGCACAGCCTGGAACTCACAGAAATCCAGCTGCCTCTGTCTCCTGAGTGCCGGGATTACAGATGCTAGCTACCCCATCATCAAGAATATGCTTCTTGATTTCCAAACAATTTTCCATTATCTCAAGCCCAGAAATCCGAAGAAGGTGTGGCAGCTTCCTGCTTGCATGATGACCAGGAAGGAGGGCACCAGGCTTGTCCTCCCTCAGGCAGATGCCCAACTTACAGAGTAAGCGGTTTCACTGTCCCCATGCACACTCTTCTCATCAGCTACTGCTCGACTAACCCTGACCTCCTGTTTTACTGTGGGATCCTGACTCTCTTTAGGAAAAACCCCAACAAAAATAAACACACACACCTGCACAAACGACCCATAAATTCTGTTAAGTGGCCCAGAGTCTCAGGATGGGAAACTGTTTCATCAGACCCTGATCTAGACCAGGTCATGGAGTTCCCTGCATGTGTGGAGCTTGAACACTGGGTACTGGGGATGGCTGGGCACGGGCTGCCTTTCTCCTGGTAGTAGGGGAAAACTTACTCTGCATTTGAGATAACTGAAAAAATAGGGTAGAAATGGAGAGAAAGGAAAACAAAGAAAAGGTAAAACAGTAATGTGCCTAGAAAACAGAAATAAAATGTTTAAGTACAAAATACACTTTTATTGGTTATTTAAAACACCAATATAGTCAGTGTCTGAAAATTAGAAAGCAGCACTGCTCTTCCCCAGAGAAAAATCTGTTAAAATTCAGTGTTTATGTGAATTTATAGATTTTGATTTTACAAAAATATGGTATCATAATGTATAGCCAATTTTAAATGGTTTTTTATATTTATAGCCAAAATTTACACATCTACACAATTTCTGTGATGATACAGTTAACATAATTGCTAGTAGTTATATTATAAATTATCTAATTGACCCCTATTATATAATAAGGTATTTCTGATTTGTATTTTTTACAAATAATACTTTGTAGTCTTTGGTATAGCTGTGAATAAATTAGTTAACAATAGACGGCATGTCAGTGGCTTTATATACTTGGAAGGGTATGTGTGGGGTGGCTACTAGGAATTGAACCGAGGGCCTTGTGCATGCTAGACAAGCATTTTACTAACTGACAAAATGCCCTTCCTTTCTCTTCTAAGGCTTTTGATACAGCTAGCCAATATCAGTGTATGCTGTGAAGTCTATAAAAAGTTGGTCATATTACCCTCTTTCCATATTGATAAGCAAATGATGGACTCATCTCAACATCTCCTTTGACATTCCTCTGTTTAATTAGAGGTTTATAGGAAGTCATATGTATGTATCACTTCAACTACAAGCAAAGGCACTAGTGACCCCTGGTTGTCTAGCTCCTCTCTGGGGAAGAATGGTCACTATTCCAAGTAGGGAGCCTCTGCTGTGAAGTAGGATATCCAAATAGAATCCAGAGTGTTTTCTCAAGAAGTAACAGAGGCTAGGGATGTGACTCAGCTAGTAGGGTGCAATCCTAACACCAGTAAAGCCCTAGATTTCTTCTCTAGCACTGTTTAAACTTGGCATGGTTGGAACCTGCCTGTTCACTCAGGAGGTGGAGGCAGGAGGATTAAAGTCAAGGTCACCCTTAGCTACATAGCAACTTCAAGTTCAGCTTGAGATACTTGAGACCCTTCCTGCTTTCAAAATAAATAAATAAACAAAAGTAGTGCTGGTAGTGGCCTCTGCCTGCCATGGCCATGATGACCTTACCATTATTGGGGGGAAACATCCTCTATCTTCCACAGGACCAGGTGACAGTGTTAGCCACCCCAGCAGACATATGATGATGGTCAGAACTTAATGAATGGGTGTGTGTCACCTCTGGGGACAGTCAGTGACTGCTATGTTGACACAACATTACCATGACAACAAAACCACTAGACACACCCTTGGGATGTCCCCTTTAGGGGACTTCCAATTGAGTGACATGTTTTGCAAGGCACAAAGAGAACAAAATGTGAAAGTGTGGGTAGTCACAGGTTTGACAATATAAAATCATAAAAGAATACCATAAACAAAATGATAATTCAGAGGCACTTATGACTCCCTAGACTCAGCATGTAAGAAGCTGAAACAGGACGATCATGAGTTTGAGGCCAGCTATGGGTGCCTAGTGATACCCTGTGTTATATCTAGTATATGTATTGCATATATATATGAGTTATGCACATTTCTGGCCTGAGTCATGTATTATACTTGCATTATTAGCTTTCTGAGAGTATAGTCTACAGGGCAAATTTGAGGCATCAAATCCCAGCTATGCAGCTTCCAGCTTGATGACCATGGTCAAACATGTACATTATATTTCATTCTGTTTTGACAACTGGAAAAATGGGATGCATTAGTTATTTTTTTAGTCACTGTGACTAAAATCCTGACAAAAAATGACTTTAAAGGCATAAAGGTTTCTCTTCCCACCATTGATGGGACAGTACATCTTTGTGTGGTAGCAGAAAGCTGTTTGCTCATATATCAGTAGATCAGGAAGCAGAGAAAGGGGTATGCTGTTGCTTGGCTGGCTTTCTTCTTTCTCCTTATGACTGAATCTGGGTGCCCAACACATGGGTCTGGATGCCCAACACATGGGTCTGGATGCCCAACACATGAATCTGGATGCCTAACACACAAGTCTGGATGTCCAACACATGAGTCTGGATGCCCAACACATGGAGCTGCACTTGGCAGGCAGGGCTTCCCCCTAGGCTAACCCTCTCTGGAATTACTATCGAGAATGCACCTAAATTTTCCATCATATAAAGATATGGAATCTTTATCACAGTATCACTAGGAACATGAGATCAGTTCCCATACACACAGCATGTGGAATACTACCTAGAACCTTGTAACACCATACATACTTGATTGCTGTGTACTCAGCCTGTAGAATAGTACCTGGCACCTTGTAAGCACCTTACACACTTAATTGCCATGTATATAGCATATTGAATAATACCTGGTATCTACTAAGCATTATTGCACACTTAATTCCTAGGTATACACCATATTTTATGGGATAGTGCCTGACACCAACGAAGCATCATACATCCTCAAGCGGACTCAGCTTATTGTATAGGACCTGGCACCTACAAAGCCCCAGACATGTTTAGTTCCTGCCCATCTTCTCATTAGCTTGACTAGAGCTACTACATACAGTGAGTTGACTTCAATTCCAATGTAAGCAGTCCACTGATAATGCTTTCTCAGCATTTGCTCATTCCTTTATACAAAAATAAACACTGACTATTTCCTTGAAGACTCAGGCAAAGACCCATTCCAAGGCCACCTGGGTTGCTGTAGACCACGGGTGGTAAATTGCTCCAATAGAGAGCATATGGTAGTTATTTTAGGATTTGAAGATGTATGTCCTCTGTCAGAATGACTCAGTCCTGCTCCTCCAGCCAGTACAGTAAGATGTGCCATAGAATGGGGATGGATGGTGCTGCACCAATTGCATTACTTATAAAAATCAAACAATGGCCCAGGTGTGTCTACTGAGCTGTAGTTCCCTGCCTCCTGCCACAGTACATTGTGACATGTCCCTTCTATAGCCTAAACCTCAGAAGCTGGTGGCTCTCCAAGTGCTTGTTCTGGAGACAGGAGGCCAAACCGCCCCTGCTGCATTAAGGGTGGATGTCTATCTATGCAGAGCTCTAGCCATTCACCTCACAGTACCTACATCCTCATCATCATAGTCAGAAGAACTCGTGGTTTGCTTGTCTTTGAATTCCTTTCAACATCACCTAGCAGTCGGGTTGGAAAGGTCTTGAGAACACATATCAAATGCTGCCATATCTGTGTTTCCCACTGCATGACCTTAATACTTTGTGCCTTACTGGACAGTTATTACTGGTACAGCTCTGGGAGGATCTTACTCTGATGGCCAAGCTAAGATCAGCTGTTCTGTGGTGGCCTTGCTCACATGATGCTGCTGGGATTTGCCACTTTTCTTGTCACCATGTTGCACTGCCCATTAGATTTAGCTGTGTTTCTCATGGTGGGTGATTTCTAACTAGAGATAAGGGAAACATAGATATGCAAATGCTTTTCTTAATTTATTTTACTGTAGGCTGACCCAGACTGGTCAGCTCTGTCCTGCCAGCAGCTCCTCAAGTAACCACACAGAGACTTAGTATTAACTATAAATGCTTAGCCAATAGCTTAGGCTTGTTTTTAGCTAGCTTTTATAAGTTAAACTAACCCATTTCTATTCATCTATGTGTGGCCCTGAGGCTCGCTTACCTCATGTAAGTACTTCCCATCCTACTCGATCTGAAGAAGAAGAAGAAGAAGAAGAAGAAGAAGAAGAAGAAGAAGAAGAAGAAGAAGAAGAAGAAGAAGAAGAAGAAGAAGGTTGTTCCAAGGAGACACATTTCCTTGAAACGACACAGACAGGCTGTTCTGTCCTGTGTTCTCCCTCCATTTGTCCTGGTTGGGTACCTAATGGCTTCCCACACATAAGCCAGCTTCCCCAGAAGCCTCAGTGGTATCTTTTCCACCAAGAGCCCCAAAGTTGCACTGGTTACCTCCATTTAAGGCCACGTATAAGCCTTTAGACCTCACCAACCACACCCCCAATCCCTCCAAGCTGAATCTGTCCCTTCTCTCATCTGGGTGTTCCTGGCAGAACACTCAGTCACAAGAAGTTTGCACTAAAGAGATGGATGTGTGCCTATCATTGGGAGCCTGAGTCAAGTACTTACGTGTGCAGACATGTGTGTTGTGAAGACATGGCCTTCAGAACTGTGTTCTTAATTGGCACTAATAAACACTGAATTCTGTTCCGAGAATATTTTTAGAGTTCATCACACTTGTAATTACTTATGTGCATGGGTTTGCTTTGGTATAAATCCCCACAAATAACAGAACCTTACCAAAGGAGATAGCAAACACAGCATTGAGTCTGTGTGTTATGCTGGATCAGGAAGCCTGCCTTTATAAGTTTATCTAATTAGATGACAAATTGAACCTAATTATATAGGGTGCTTGATACATTCACACAAACTTTTATAAAAGTTTATAAACATCCTGAGAGACTTTAGTGGCCAAAATCCAACTAATTTTCATAGAAGGTTCTTCCTTCCGTATCAGAGATCTAAGCCATCACCACAAGACATATCTTCTCTGACATTGTATTTAAAAACAACCCCTTAAGAACTGGAAACTGGGATGATATATTTAAAAGCACTCTCAGTGCAGAAGGAGACATCTTAGCATAGACTCTGCCTTCAAAACCAGGGACATTGGGCACTAGGAGCGACAGCCTTGGTTCTCCAGCAGTAGTGACAGAAAGGGACAGCTCTTTCTGTCTGGGCCTGCTCAAATGTCTTTCTGATCTGAGAAGTTATCTTGGGTGGTAAAGGCAGGAAAATCTATCTTTTCTTCACCCATCTCCTTTTCTGGCACATGAATAAACTGGAACAGGAGGGGAGTTTTAAATTAAGCTGCAACTCTGCTCTTCTTTCACATGTTCGTGAAAATAGATCGATTGGGTGGTCTTAAAGGGCTTTATGGTTTTTGAATGGTTTAAAGTTTGAGACCACTGCTTTAAATGTTTACTTTATTATTGAAAATAGTCATGTCACTGTCATTGCTGTTGTTACAGTTAACAAACCTAGATAGATCTTTGATGACTGGTAAAAATGCCTGCCTTTGTCACCAGTAGAGGAAGAATACCCCATTCTGTGTTCTTATCCTATCACTCTGAACCTCCCAGTGATATCTTAAAAACCTGGTGTAAGAAGACCAGGATCCATTTTTTTTTTAATTACCAAAATCAGTACTTGATTTTCTGATTTAAACAATGTTGGCTGTCAACAAAATCAGTTTCTTTTCAGAATTCCTGCAGAACATGATGTAGAAGGTGCAGTGGCTCTGTGTTTCAGGCTGATCAAACCAATTACCCAAGAAACCCTGGAAATTGCATTTGGAGGCTGGAGAGATGGCTCAGCACTTAGGAGCGCACTCTACCCTTGCAGAAGACCAGGGTTGGATTCCTAAGATCCATGTCAGCTGGCTTACAACTTGTCTGTAACTCTAGCTCTAAGGGATCTGATCCCCTCTTCTGGTCTCTTTGGACACACACATATCTTGTTGGTTTTTTGCTTTGTTTTGTTTTGTTTTTTCCTCTTAGACTCTTTTGGCGGACCTGCCATCCAGCTCCCAAATAAATACACACAGAGGCTTATTATTACTTATAAATGCCTAGCCTTAGCTTGGCTTGTTTCTAGCCAGTTTTTCTTAACTTAATTATCCCATCTACCTTTTGCTTCTGGGATTTTTCCTTTCTTTACTTCTGCAATATTACTTTCACTCTTACTCTGTGGCTTGCTGTGTAGCTGTTTGGCTGGCTCCTGATTTCCTCTCTCCTTCTCCTTCTTGTTCCTTGATCTCTTTTCTCTCTTTTTCTCCTTCTATTTATTTTCTCTGCCTGCCAGCCCTGCCTATCCTTTCTCCTGCCTTGCTATTGTCCATTCAGCTCTATTAGACCAATCAGGTGTTTCAGATAGGCAAAGTAACACAGCTTCACAGAGTTAAACAAATGCAACATAAAAGAATGCAATACATCTTTGCATCATTAAATAAATATTCCACAGCAAAAACAAATGTAACACATCCTAAAATAATATTCTACAATACATATACACACCTACACATAAATAAAAATAAAATCTTTTTAAGAATGTTGTTTTTCTCAGGAATGACAATATACTTTTTGAACTTTCCTTCAAAGAGCAGTAGTCAGAATAGAAAAGTGTTTTCTGGTTAAGTAAGGTCCTTTGCCTTGTAGGTGGTACTCTGTCACTTTTGGAAGCCGAGTCTTCTGGTCTTTTTCATTCTGGCCATTTTATTGACCCCTGTCCATTCTCCTTCCCCATCCCTCAAGAACTGGTATGGATAAGTATAAGAGGCTGAACCTCTGGGAAGGTCTTTTTTAGTGCTATTCCCCACCCCCAGCCTTCTCTTCTGGGACAGGGCTGAGAATACCTCTTCCCTGTTCAGGTTTGCCCCTGTTCCACCACACACAACAGAAACAACAAGTCTACCTTTTATTTTCATAGCTTCTGTGTTTCAGCAAACTCCTGAGTAGAGTGAAATTCTCTTGGCTTAGCTGAAAAAAAAAAAAAAAAGACTACTCCAAAGAATTTCCCTATACCCCATAACAGTGTGAAGTATGTATGTGTTCCTGGTTGGAGAACTCTCTTTCACACACTGACTAGAAATTCAGTGTTGAGCTTGACCTGAACTGGTCCACCAAAATCACAGAATTCCAACCACCCGGATGGTTGGGAGAAACAAGACAGGAATTTGCTTCTTATCCCCTGGACTAGAAATAGCACACGTCATTGGCTAGAGATGGTCACATGACCAAAGGAACTACAAAGGAAGATGAGAGGGGTAGTTTAGTCATGTATCCAGGTCCAGACCTCTTACTATGGAAAAAAATGAATGGCTATCCCCAGAGCTAATGGTTTCTAGCATGGGTCTTTTGTTTCGATTTGCTCACTGTTTGTAATTTTGCAGAAGCAGCAGAATGAGTGTTTTTCCTCCTCTAAGTTATAGATGAGGAAACTACAAGCTGATTAGACCAAGTTTTGCCATGTGTGACTTGACTTATCTGGATCTCTTCTGAAATGTCTACTGTGGAAACCTACTTGCATAGATTTCTGCCCTTTACTTTTCCCCTGAAGCTCTTTCAACTATGTTCTCAATTCTGGTGACTCCAAACATGCACTACATCTAGTGTAATGCTTCACCACTCTGTTGGCCAGGGGAAACCTCACTCAGTAGAGTTGAAGCTTTATGAGGAGTTAGATTCTAATCTCAGCCTAGGAGGTGAAAACCACACCTAGACAGCATAACTCCAGAGCTCTCAGAGGATAAACTGTGGAGATTTTCAGATGGCTCTCATTAGGACACAGAGACCAGGGCTTCCTCTAGTGTTGGTAGCAGGACACCAGATGACATAGTTACTTTCTGTTTTCATATTATGGCAAAAGCCTATGTCCTTGATTAAAGATTAGAGCCATGCTATCCCAGCATAATGATCACATAAAGGAAATCATACACCCTTCTAGATGTCTTTTTGTCATTGAGCACCTCCTGTCAAAAGCATTACTCTGGGGCTGGAGTATGTCCTGTGCTTCTTGTGAGCTATGTCATTTGGCAGCTGTGGCATGTGTTCCTTATTTTTCCACTCCAGAAAGAAGACAGGACATGCTGTGTGGATTAGCAACTCTGGTATGGGGAAGCATTTCTTCTATGGGCTCTAGAACTTGCCCTTGGATCAGGCCTAGAGAGGGGCTGAATGATGTGTGCTCTCCTGTAAGCACAATGCTAGCATTGTCTAAGGCAAAGAGGAAAGCTGGGGTCTGGCAGGCCTGCCTTTATTAGAGCCTTGTTCACATGGAAAAGATTCCATTCCTCTGCTAGCAGCATCCTGCCCAGGCTTCTGGCACCATTTCTGTGGCCAGCACTGTCGCCTGGGACATTTTTGTTTGGATTGGTTTTGTTTTATTTCAAAAGCAGTATGCATCAGTGTACAAGGTAAAGGTGTTTGTGTGAAGCTTGTCATCACCCCTGTCAATAGAGGCAAGGTGGCCATCTTCCAGGGTGTCTGCTGCCTGGTGCAAGTGTCAAAATGACAAGTGGTCAAGTCTACTTCTCAACTTGTTTCCTAAAGGCTCCCAGAGCAGACCATCTAGTACCCTAGATTTCCCTGCAGTGCTTAATTAAGACACAAAGTGGTGGGTTCAAAAAATAAATATTCCAATAAAGAGAAACTAAATCTTCAGTTGCCCCTCTCAGCTTTGCTTCTATGAAAGCTGTTTCTTCCTCTGCTTAAAAAAAATGTTCTACTGGAGAAAAGTGGACTAGTGTGTGTGAAATGCACTTCTCTGAGTCATTCATATTGGAGAGCCCCGATGGAGGTCAGCACCTGGGAGAAGAGGTGGGTCTAGGAGGGATTTTCATGGTGGAACAACCACCAGATGATGTTGATTCTTCTCTGCATATCCAGACCTGAAAACAGTGGCTTCATAAATTCACAACACTACTGCTCAATTCATACCAGCCTGGAAAGTCCCCTGATCATGGAAACTGACATTGTTGCCCAAAGCCAGCAGGCTCCTTTGCTGTCCTCAGGGAAGTGAGAGCTGCATCTTGGATCTCTCTCTGTTTCATGTCTTCAGGGGCAACCAGTGATCTGTGTCTGGGGACCTTGGGACTCTGGGTGCATTTTTCATGCCAAGTAATGCTTTGAAAGCGATTGCTCTGACTTCTACAGTGTGTCAGGAACACAAAGAACTAGTTTCAGCATAGTGGCGTTTGTAGGATAGTCCTGGTCTTTGACATTTACACATTCCACAGGCATGTCCTGACACTGAGATGCTCCTTCAACTGGTCCCAACTCTGTTAGCTGGTGTATTGGGCCACACAGAATCTGTACAAGAATAATCAATGATGTAATAGTCAATGCAAGCCACTCTTTCATCACAGAACATAATTGGCTTAAAATATAAACCAAAATATTTTGTTGTAGGCACACACGATGTCTGCCACAGGAGAGTTCTCAGAATGGATAACCAGGGATCCAGTGGTTTAAGACACAGGAGAACTCTCTTTTTGTATACCTAGGGAAGTTCTTTCTTCCCTGTGTCCTTTCTGTTGTGACTCTGAGCCACAGAGAGAGCCTCCTTAGAAAGAGGAGGCTGAGTGTGGGGATAATGTAAGATACCTCTAAAGAGCCAATTCCCTGCTTGTCACAAATAAATAACCAATCATGAAAAACAATGGGAATCAATTATGTTTAAGTACCCTGGTGTTATTGACATTTTGGTAACTTACTAAATAATAAAGCTGAACTTCTACTAAGGACATATAAAAAGCTTTCAATTAAAAAATTATTTAGCTGGATTTTGGGAACTTTTTATCTTTGTAACTGTTGCTTCCTTCTTTCAAGCAATCTAGGGTGCAGTCACGCATATGTGGCTGTCTGACTCTGAGCCCCAGCAGAGATGGCTGTCTCTTCTCTTCAGACCTTCTGCCTCGTGCATGCAATCCAATAAGATCTAAAGCAGCTTTGAGGTCGCTCACTTTCTGCAACATCCTGCACAGAGCAGCAGGCTCACCTCCAGCAGATAACATGTCTGTTATTGGTTAAATGTTGTGGTCGGGGCATGCTCTACTGCTGAGAGTACACTTGTGATTGGTTAAACTTGTGACACTTGTACGGCTGGAATGGAGCCTGTGGTTGGTTACTTGCCCTGGTGCTCAGGCTCCAGATGGAAGTGAAGCCTGTGATTGGTTATTGTCTTAATCACGCTTTCTTCCATTACAGTCAAGGTTCTCACCCTCCATTTGTGTTAGGATAAGGCTTAAGCTGCAGAAACTCGGAAATGCAAAATCACAGTGTCCTGAAGCATTGCATCTTAGCTAGACATGGTCCTTCTGCATGTCACCTTCCCTCAAGGACCAGTCCTGGCATTGTGGAGTCACTGTCCCTGGCATTGAGGGAGATGCTTGCTGTTTGGCCCTGCTTACCCCCCAATTCCCTGACACTGTTACCAGCTGGAGGGAGCCATTTTCGAGGTCCCACATCACTGGGATGGAGAAGGAGGAGGTGAGCTTACTCTGTCTTCACAAGGATGGGCTGCCACTGTGAATGTCCAGAGAGCCATGGGAGTTGGTCCTTCTGTCCTCACTGCTTCAGACTCAGGGGTGCTATATAAAACCTTTGAGGGGCTGGAGAGATGGCTCAGATAACAGTGTCTGCTACTTCCAGAGCAGACTGGAATTCCATCCCCAGCACCCACATAGTGGTTCACAGATGTCTATAACCCCAATACCAGGGGTTTCGATGCTCTCTTCTGGGCTCTTCTGGCACTAGTCATGTAAGTGGTGCAGAGACAGACACACAGGCAAAACACCCATACCTATAAAGTAAAAGTACAATAAAAAAATCACCAAAAAAAAAAAAAAGAAAATGCTTTGAGACATTGTGGTAGTTTGAATGCAATTGGTCCACATAATCCTATAATCTCATAGAGAGTGGCACTATTAGGTGGTGTGACCTTGTTGGAGGAAGTGTGGTCTTGTTGCAGGAGGATTGATGATACACATTTTTAATCCAGACCTTGAGGATGGAGGTCTCACCTTCAATCTGGGCCACACCTTCTTTTGGAAGTTTGTCACTGTGGGGTGGCCTTTAAGGTCTTTTTCTGAAGCTTCACTCAGTGTGACAGTCAGTTGACTTCCTGTTGCTTCTGCTTCAAGGTGTAAGGGCTCTCAACTCTAGCACCACATCTGACTGTACACCACTATGCTCCCTGCCATGATGATAATGGACTAAACCTCTGAAAGTGTAATCAAGCCACCCTAATTAAATGTTTCTTTTATAAGAGTTGCTGTGGTCATGGTTTCTCTCCACAGCAATAGTAATCCTAACTAAGACAGACATTTCCCCTCAGTTGTGCCTTCTTTCATACCATTCTTCTCTATAAATGTCTTCAAAGGTTTCTGGAGCATAGCTTGTGAGATCAATTGAGGAACAGACATTGTGTTGCACCCAAAATGATGATTGTGACATATCTTCTACCTCTCTGGGGAACTCCTCAAAAATCCAATGAGAAATTAGCCCAGTCTTTATGTGAGAACCAAGTCCCGGGGTCTGCTGTGCTCATCCATGTGACTTGGGAGTCTTCCTGGAATGGGTGTGTTCTACTGGCCTCTTGCTGGTATGGCTGGGGTTCTTACATGGAACTCTGGTGTGGCACTTCCTATTAAGTACCCTCTAAGCACCTGCAGCAAAACTTGGCAGCATGTATCAGTATATGTTTGCTGAGTCAATAATAGATAATATGCAAAAGACGTGAAAGGAAACCATCAGGATTGCAGCACATTTGTGCAAGGTCCAAATTATACAGGACAAAGGCTAAGTAACGGTCAGATAAAGGAGATAGTTAGGACGACATTAGCTAAGCCTGTCCCAATAGAAACGAAGAATGACAATTTTGTGGGTGTCTTTTACCATTCAGTGTTTGTTTTAGGGAGAATTCTCTGAATGCTCAGATGTCTTAGGAGTATACTTGGTCTGCCTCATAGTCTCCTCCCATCCACTCATGGCCACACCTGCTCTGGGATTGGGGATGGTGACCTAAGACCAGCACTTGGTTCAGTTTGCCACTTGATGAGATGGCTTACTGGTGTTTTCCAAAGGTGGTAATTTTAATTTTATGTGAGAGTTGAGTTTATTGATTATGAGGATCACTTCTCACCAGGTGGTAGTAGCACACACCTTTAACCCCAGCACTCTGGGGCAGAGGCAGGTGTATCTATGAGTTCGAGGCCAGCCTGGTCTACAGAGATAGTTCTAGGACAGCTAGGACTGTTACACAGAAACCCTGTGTCAAAAAAAAAAAATCATTTCTCAGCCAAGATGAACTGACCTTGAATATCTTTCCCCATTTGTCATGAACAGCAGTGAAATAACAATTTGAGGGCTCACTGAGGTGGGCAGAGGGGTTAGAAGGCCGAGAGTTGTTTTTCATAGCTCTTCTGTAATGAGGGTAAAACAGATATCTTTTTAGAGTTTAAAATAAGGGCATGAAGTAGAAGTAGAATTGTATATGATTAAATGACTGTTAAGTCCTTCCGAGTGTCTCAGTTACCAACTCTTTGTAGCAAACTGCCCATCTTGAAGGTGTATACAACATTTTCCCTCATAGACTCTGTATTTCTAATTTAGAAGGCTGTTTCTGCCTCATGGTATCTTGACTTGTGGCTACTGAGCCAAAACAGCTGGAGTGACTTGTCATCCTACAGGGTAGATCCTGTGAAGATGTCTTCATTAAGGGGCTAGTAGAGATGTTTCCAGTGGAAGAGCTTTTCAGCTAGAGCCATGACCAGAATGACCAATGAGCCCAGCTAGTGCTATGACCAGAATGGATGACAAGCCCAACTACAGCTATGACCAGAACAGCCAACAAGCTCAGCTAGAGCTGTGACCAGAATGAACAACAAGCCATTCACAGGTGTGGCATGGACTTGTTCACAAGACGGCAGCTCCAGAGTCAAAGATTACAATGTAGCCTAGGGGACCAGAATCTGGGATGCAGAGGACCAGTGGAAGCCGTGTGTGCTTCTCTTTTACAGCCTTGGGAATCTCATAGTGTTCCCCTGTCCACATTAGTTGGCTAAAGCATTCTCTACTCAACCCAGACTCCAAGAGGTGAGTCTAGAGGCTCCTGTGACTAGGATGGCACAAGGGATACTTCTATTTGTCAGTTTCATTTGCTTTTACAGTAGTGTGGATTGAATCCAGGAAATGTAGGTGGGAACTGATGCAGACTGAAGCATAGGGCTTCCTGCCACTCCCCTGAGGGGCTCGGGGACATCGAAGCAGAGTTTTCACTTGGGTAACTCTTCTTTCTTACAAGAGTTGTCAGGTCTGAACATAAAGGACAGAGTTTGGGAAAGGGATCTTTCCTCACAGGTTAGAGGAAGGGACACTCTATGTTGCATGGCTGGTGAGTAGTCAATACAGCATGCTTATTTTCAGACTGTCTGACTCTCAGGCAGCAAGAGAAGAGAGGGGCTTGAATTTTAAGAAAAGAAGATGTGGGGTCATGGGGAGCAGGGGTCCATTTAGTTAATCCTCACTCATTAGCAGGCCCCTTATGGCTTAGACTCTTTTGCCCTGGGGCTTTTACACCAAATCTTTTATTAGAAGGCAGCATGGTGCTGCTGCAGATGGGCGTGACCCTAGCGGCCTCTGTTCTGGGTTCTAAGCACCAACCCCACCTCTATTCTCACTGAGTGGCCTGGGGTGGATCGGAGCTTGCAGGTAAATGAGGAGGTGGAAACACACTGAAGATGGGCAGAAAGTCTGCAGCAACAGAGGGAAGGTTGTGAAAATCTCATGCTTCCACCTCCATGGCACCTTGATTGTCATGTTGATTTTACTCAGCTGAGTACAGTTTTGCTCTGATTAACCTAGACCCTCTGGTCCCTGTGTGTCTCTAATGTCTATAATGTTCCCCATGCAAGTGCTGTTCTCCTCCCTGCTATGCTTGGCAGGGTGTGAGCCCCAGGTCTTCAACCCAAATTCTCTTTGGCTTCAGATTGCAATTTGTCTGTGGACTTTTAATTACACACATGGGAAGGGCACCCAAACCATGCACCAAACCCCACCCAAGGTGGGGCTATTTTTACAATGCGGTCTATCTTCTTTTGTTTTTCCTCTTTGGACCTGGCTGTGGATTTTTGTGAAGTACATTGTGTCAAGGGAAGGGTGGTGAGAAACACACCATGATTGCCTGGGAAGCTGAGACCAGCTCTCTGGGAGTGATCTCTGACTCTGGGGCAGTGAGAAACACACCATGATTGACTGGGAAGCTGAGACCAGCTCTCTGGGCATGCTCTCTGGCACTGCTCTGGCATGCCAGGTTACAAAACAAGAGGCAATTCTGTTGTTGCCCTGAAATCTGAACTTTGCTGTTTATGGGGCTATGGGACCCATACTGTCTCTGAACATTCACTGTACTTCTCTTTTCTGCATTTCAAATTAGATTAAAGCCCTGAATGGTATCAACTAATTTGGCTGTATTTAAATGTTTAACCCAAACCTGGGAATGTGTTTTAACACACTGGATTTTGTTCAAGTTCTTATATATACTCAACTTTGAAACTTTCATTAATTTTTCAGGAGATTCATGAAATGATGGAGATGGTTTTGGTGGCCTTTAATTGTCACTTGCTTCAACAGGTTGTGAGGTCCAAAGATCCTTCACATGTTGCCCCTGTTTCAAACATTTCATGCGGCTTCCACCTGACAGTCTCTATTATATCTTAGTAGGAGGCCAGCTGAGCACTGAGCATGAGCTCCATGGATCATATCAGTCCTGCTCTGTTTTTGGCTCCTTCTCTGGGATGCTTTTAAATCACAGTCCCACAGGAGTGACACAGATGATTTGACTCCCTCTTGTGTCTCCAGGTTCACATGCATCCATTACCAGAACCTGAGTGGCCAACTAGCTCGAAAAGAACTTAAGTGAGCCTCCTACCAGACCTTACCAACAAGTCACAAAAATTTCATTGCATTTGCTTCTGTACTTCACATCAGACTCTATTTTGTGAGATAGAATGGTCTGGATATGGGAGTCTTGCTTCCCCCACCAATGATGTGTGTGCCTTCATTTTGGGTTAGGAAACTTCCTGAGGCTTGAAATCGGGTTGGCCAAATTCAAATTCTGACCATATCACTTTCTTCTTGGCCATCTTCCCAAATGAGGTTAATAACATTGGACCCTTGGGATTATTTTGAAAATCAATAATGTATACACAATGGACATCTTTAATCTTATTAAAGTATCTACTGGTTCTCCCTAGGTGTCACTGTTGTTGACTGTGGTCCTCTTCGCAAAGCTTTTGACCACCTTCATCAACTCAGCTATGCTTGCAAGAACCCATTACCCAGCAGCCTGTTGACATACCTCAGAAAAGGAGGCACCCTCACCTGAGATTTCATCCACTCCGCCCTGCCACTTACAGGCAATTGCACAATAATAGCACAAAGCCAGGGATGGGGGTGGGGTTTAGGGACTTGGTCTCTAGAGGCAATAGAATACATAGGCTGGGGAAAGCTCATTGAAAAGAGTTCTGTCTAGCAGCTATGGGGAAGCTATTATCCATGCTGGGTGAAGAGTTCCCAGTGCAGACTGCTTTGGTTCACCCCAGCTCCTGTCATGTCACCCCCTCACCTGTGCTCTGTAAAGTTAGCCCAATAAGGTCATCAGTTCCCCAGGATGAACCCAGATAGAATCATACTTTGGTCTGTCTTTGAAACCTTATGAGGAGAGAGTACATGCTGTTTGTTTATCCCCCAGGGAAGGAATTCTCTCAGTAGCTCCACAGTGTTATGACTTCCATGCAGTAAGTTTGAGGTGGAGAACAGTCCCCAAGCCAAGCCAGCAAACTTCCTGGTTTTCACTTCCTTTTCTCCTATGGGCATAATTCTCATCTCATGACTCAGGCCAGAGTGGATACAAATGGCGTGGAAGGTGCACCCTTCCCCCTCCTCACTCTCAGATGCATTAGCTCTCAAAATATGGCAGGATGCATGGTGATCCTGTTTGATGGTGTTGAATGTAAGAGCCATAGCTGCTCCAATCCATGCGCTTAACTTCAAAGTCCAGGCTGCTTGATCATTTTCTGCACAGACTGGCACAGGGCAGGATTCTTTGCACCTTTTCTTCCTGTAGTAGAAGATTTGGCCATCTTGATGGAGGTTGAGATGACATGTGAGTTCTTTCTGGGTTGATTTGGTTGGTACAGTGCTGCGTGGTGGGGAAGAGCAGAGCTTCAGCTGTCTTCTGAGCCATTCCTCATCATCTGGGTGAACCAGAAACTTTTACTTGGGTCAGGATCTCCTAGATGGCTTGTTAAATGATGTATCATGTCTCAGAGCCAGTATTTGAGATCCAAGGAGTCTGGAGATGTGTCTTTCTTAGAAGTTCCCCGTGTGGTGAGAGGCTTCATCGGTTCTGGGCAGGCTTTGTTCGCTGCAGTGCTAGAGATGGAATCCAGAGCCTTGAGCATGCTGGAAAAAATACTCTGAGCCACATCCATAGACCCAGGGACCACTGCAGAGCTGCTGCTACATTATGGGACCAGTCCTGACTGATTCTCTAGTTACTTGTGACTTTGCCAAGGTGTTGTCTGGTTCTCCAAACATTCCAGTACCCCAACACAGTGCTTATGCAGTAAGCAGATGAGGAAATACTTTGAAAGAACATCAAGTCAATCTCCTTTGTTGTCAGAGTCTCCTACTTTTATGGAGTTGGCACTGGATTTGGAAGTTTGTTCAAACCCTGTGTGCCCAGCTCTGTATGAGCCCAAGGTTCAGTCTGTTTCTGCACTGGGCAGTCAGCATTCTGAGGCCTCTGTGCAGATGCAGGGAAGGTGAGTGGACATGAGTCAAAGGACGCCATCTGGAACTTCGTCTCTGCAGAAGGCTAGCAAGACACTGCAGTGTAATATGGCATGTGTTTTCTCTTGGTAACCTGGAAAGGGAATCCAGCAACACAAGTTTCAACAGGCCACTCCCTTTGTCAGGTGTAAGCAACCTTAAGTGAGGGGTAGGTACTGTGTGGAAGGTTCTAGAAACACAGCATTTCCCCCTACTACATTGTCTTCCAGACATCTTTTCTTTTTCTCTGCACCTGCATCCAGCTTGCTTGCAGTCCTGGTCTCACCTGGCCCTCATTCCAATTTCATTTGTCTCCTCACAAGTCCCTTTGCCTCATAGAAGCTTCTGTCTAATGATTTTTAGTGCAACTACTAGGTTTTGTTGCTGTTTGTTTTTTTAAGAACTTTTTGTGTGCCAGGTTCTGTTTTAGGCTCTTTATATGTATCAGCTCATTTAACCTTTATAACTATGAAGAGAGAGAGAGACAATAGAATTTATTTGATGATTCTTTTAAATTATATCTGGAAGTATAATTTACACAAGTCATCTCTGTGACTTCTCAGAGATGATTCACTACCTGCAAAGATAGGATGTGAACCCAGGGCTATCTAGCCGCACGACTCAAGCCTGTGGCCACTGGATTGTCTCCTCAATGCTCCTCCCAAAGTTCCCCTTCCCTCCAGGAGCTGGAAGGACTGTGAGGCCCAGCACACAGCAGCCCAAGGAGTCCTCTCCAGTTTTGCTTCCAGTGGCTGCCTATCAAATCTACACATTGACAAGCTGCTGATCAGAAGCTGAGACCAGAAGTCTGCCCTCTGAAACCCCACAGGACTTCCTTCATCAACAACTCCACAGCTTTCCTCGATTTGGCTTCTTAATCCTTTAGCTCACTCGAAGAACATAGTCTTCACAAAAAAGTTGGAGGGGCCCCTGTGTTAACATTCAACTCAAGCTATTTTCTCATTAAACTTTTTCATGCTTATTTATCAAGCAGGAACCTGCCTTTTACCTCGGCATAGCTCAGTTTGAATGCCACTTGCCATGTGCTGCACAGCCATGCATGGCCACTGACTCCTGTATTAGAAAGCAAATAACACTGGGAGATGTCTGGCATGCATGAAGAAGCAAAGAATTGTGGGTTCAGCCTTGGGGATTTTTGTTTGTTCGAGTGATTGATTTTGTTTTTCTTTTCCTGGCGGGTCTTGTTGCACAGTCCAGCCTAGCCTGGAATCATGATCCTCCTGCCTTGGCCTCTTAAGTGCAGATGGATAGTGTTTTAAGAAACTGTTTTTGGAGAAAAATAATGGGAAATTTGCTTACTGGTGGAAAAACTAGATAAAGAGTGTGTGTGTGTGTGTGTGTGTGTGTGTGTGTGTGTGTGTGTGTGTGTGTGTACCTGTGCATTCCCTATTCATTTATGCAGTCGAATTCCTTATTACTTGAGGTAGAAGAAGACTGACACATGCTTTCACCAAAGGCATCAGGGTATGGTAAGGAGCAGGCTTCTGGGAAGATCATTTAGGGATGGGCTTGTCTTCCACTGAGTGATGTCAGCTAACCAGCTTCTCTACCCCAGCCAGTTCTCTGGAGCAGAAGAGTATTCTCCAAGTATAGTTGCTGTTGTGATGAAACACCATGGCCTAAACTTGAGGGAGGAAAGGGTTTATTTGGCATATACTTTCATACCATAGTCCATCACTGAAAAAAGTCAGTCAGGGCAAGAACCTGGAGGCAGAGCTGATGAAGAGGTCATGGAGGGGTGCTGCTTACTGGCTTGCTCCTCATGGCTTGCTCAACCTGCTTTCTTATAGAATCCAGGACCACTAGCCCAAGGATGGCACCACCCACAATGGGTGGTGTGCCCTCCCACATCAATCACTAATTGAGTGCTCTACAGGCTTGCCTACACCTGGATCTTCTTAATTAAGTTTCCCTCCTCTCAGATGACTATGGGCTGTGTCAAGTTGACATAAAAACTAGCCAGCACAAATATGATATATCTTCAAATATATTCCTTTTCATCTTTGTCATATGACATTTTGGGGGGAGACATGAGCAAGTGTCTCCTCACTCCATGTAGGGAACTGATGACAGACCATATTAATAATACCATCAAACTCCAACCATGTGAACCAGTTAGTTCATTTGAGTTACTTACATACATGAGCATAAATGACTCAAAGGCAGCTGTGTCGCTGAAAGCCAGCCTGGCATGGGTGACAACTCACAAACCCTGGAGCACTGGAGCATGCTGCTTGACTTGAAGGCAGTGTAACAGGTCAGAGAGTCTCTGCTGGATAGCCTGACTGGTCCGTGTCCCTACAGTTCTCACTGCTTATATCATCTTTGTGAGGGAGGGGCTTTGTCGATTAGTTTCCAGTGACTTCCTGAGAAGTTTCAGTTGTCTACTTCCTGAGTCTTAACAAGCCTACCCTTAGAACCTTCAGAGTTGGAATAAGCTTCTCTCTAGAGTGGAATGTCTTATCTTAGCAGAATTTGTTATGTGTGGGTCCTGCTTACAAGAGGACACAGGGCAGTGCCACAGAGCTACAGGCTTAGAAGACATAAATAAGACATCAACTTTCTGGACCCCTAGGTAGCAAGGCAAACAAGGACCCAAAACCTGGAGATAAGCAAGACCAGGACTAGGAAGCAAACTCTGTCTATGGAAGTGAGCAGCGGCCTTTCTCCTTCTCTGCATTAGTTAATGGCTAATCTAGAGACTGTGCTGCTCTCTGATAGAGAACAGTTTAAAATATTTTATCATTAATGTGACAGGGAGTTGGATAAAGAAAATGAAGCGTGATTATAAAATGCTAATTATCATTCTCAAGTGCATATTGGGCACTTGCGAATATTTGCAGCGTAATTTGCTTTATTTATTATTTCAGTTTGGTTATAAATGTTAATTCAATTGCAGATGGTATGTTGGCAATTTACAGAGCTATAAAATTATTTGGAAATCCTAATATTTTCTACCAAAATGTTCTGTTGGTGATGGATGAGCTAAATTAAAAAGCGCCTGCTCCTTAGAGTTAAATACATTAATTGGCAAGTAGGCTGCAGGGATTTGCAGAACGAAGCTGGCTATGTTCACTCCTTCAAGGAAAGAGGATGTGTTTTCCAATTCAGAGTAGAAGTTTTCTGGATGAGAGAGACAGGGAAGAACAAGGTCTCTTGCTTACCACAATCACAATAGTGCACCCAGGATGGGGGCTTCTTCACTCCTGATTGGGAGCCTTGTGATGACATATCAGGGTCAGCTTTCCCTGTATTCCACTGAGAGGCTGGTGACAGTGGGTGTGTAGCCTGTGTGTTTGTGTGGGGATGCACTCAAGGGACAGCTTTCGCCGGCTTCATTGATGACTTAATACATCTTTACACTAGGTTGTCAGACAAGTGGACTCAGGATGGATTTACCTCCACCACATCTTAGACAGTCAAGAGATAAAATTTCTTTTTATAACTTTTTAAATGCTTAAAAATTATTAATGCATGAGAAAAGTAATTTTCAATTCACACTTGAGCATAAACAAGGGTTTCCCAGGTAGGAGAGATGGCTTAGTGATTAAGAATGAGTAATGTTGTTCTGGGGCATGACAGTTTGGTTTCTAGCATCATGTCAAGTAGCTCCAGGGTCTCATGGGTACCATATGCATGTGACATAGACACACACACACACACACACACACACACACACACACACACACACACACACAGGGATTCCTGACACCACCCAGGCATGCCTGTCTATCTATGTGGATGCTCTCTCACCACAGAGTAAAAATTTAAGAAGGTTATTATAATTAAAAAAGGAAAAGGAAAAGAAAAAAATCTGCCACAACCTCAATTAGACTACATACCATGGTGTAGTGAACAAAATGGAGACTTCAGCCTATTTTGGTTTTGTTCTCACCTCAATTTTATTTATGGTACCATAAAAGTTTGAGGTAAGAAGTATTTTTCTAGCAAACTCCTTGTTTTTTGAAAGCTGGACAGATGGTAAATGTGAATTCCAGCTTCTTTCTTTTGTTTTGTTAATAACTAAAAGAGATTATATGATATTGCTAATGTACAGAATTCTGTGTGCCCTGCATTATATACACTCAATACATCCTCTTTGCCCCCAAAATAAAAATATAAGTAAAACTTGTTTTCTTTTATTGTCAAATTAAAAGCATAAACTAACCTATGTCCTTGGAGTGTTCTACTTGCATTCACAATTAGGAGTCCCGCATGTAACAGCCATGTCAGCAACACGGCTACCTTGGGTAACTCATTTGGGGAAATGTCATTCCTTACTAAGAAATACTGTGCTTAATTAATTCTTGCTCCTAGCAGGTCAACCTGGGGCACTTGTTATGGCCTTAATTGGCAGCATAAATCCTGATACCCAGGAGGAAAAGCAGGGTGAGCAGTTAGCCGTCTCTGGCCTTCTGGGGAGTGTGCAGTATGCTGGCCCTTCACTGGACAGTGACAGCTTCTGGTTTGGTGGCCACACTGATATTAGGATTAAAGGCCAACGTGCAATGAGAAAAGAGACACAGCAGCAGGTAGTAGTGCTCTACATTAAACAATGTGAGAGGGCAGGCTACCTTCTGACTGGGAAAAAAAGTGTTTCTGTTAACTCCAGGTCCTACATATTAAATTATATTCATTAGATGACCCATCTGGAGTCCCTGCCAGGCCAAAAAGAATCATCTTACAGACATTAGCAAAAGGAAGCAAAATGTGATTGTTTTAATTGTATACTTTTCATTTCCATTTATTTTTCCCTTTTATTGAAGAAAGCAGACTGGAAGAAAAGCAGTGCCCTCTTGCTTGCACCGGTCCCCTTCAGGGCACAGGTAGAAAAGCTCTGGCTGTGGCTTCTCACACATGGTGTCTTGAGATGATATGAGGTTGTCCTGGGAGGAAAACAATGGTTGGAGAGGTTATTTATCAGTTGAGTTTGAAGCTCACACTAGTTGGGGGCGGGGTGGGCTTCAGGGGGAAAGGCGATGCATTGGCTAGCACTGGCTTTCTCTGAAGTGGAATGCCACAAATCACATTTGACAGAGTGGAAATGAATCTCATAAATATCATATAAGATGTAGCTTATTTTTGTGTCCTCTTGTCAATGTCGGTTGGCTGGGTTTTGACTCAATACAAAAAGTCTCTGGTATTTGGGACATTTGGTACTCCACTGGTCTTTGCTTACCTGACTGGTCAGTTCCTCAGAATGTATAGAAGCAAAGTTCTCATTCAGACATGTGGAGATCTCAAACATTGGTCCTAGGAGGTAGTTTGCGGGGTTCAGAACGGAATTGGGAGAGTAGCTGAGCACTTTGTACAGGGTTTTTATGCAGGGGGTGATGTTGCCCAACCTCTGTGGACCCCACTGAGTGCTTTCTCTCGTCAGCTGCTGGAGGGCACATGGCAGGTGGATTTATGTCAACTTCATGAGCAAATATCTACTGGAAGCCAAGAGTGGTTCTGGATTTGATCTGGGACAAACATTCTGTAGAATGGATGGCAAGCAGACCACTGTCTAGGCATCATCCATACATGCCTGCACTCATGATAGACTCACCTGTGCAATCTCCTGAAGACTTACTTCAAGTTCAGTAACAGTGGAGTGCTTGGGGGCCACCCACACACATATCCAGTGCACGTGTGCCTTTCTGGGAGACAGTTTTAGATGTTTACAGAAGAGAAGGTACTAGAGTAAGCCCAGCTATAAATCTTGTATTCTATGATTGGCCCTATTCAACCAGGTTCTTGGTACAGGTTAGGAATTGGTGTGTGTGTGTGTGTGTGTGTGTGTGTGTATGTTATTATATTTGTGTGACTATATTATAAATGTGTATGTATATATACACTTGTATTTAGTTGCTCTAAATCTTTCCACTTGGTGAACCACACCCACCCATGAATCACCTCTGATTATTGCTATATGACATAGCTGAGTTTTTGAGGGGAGGGGTTTCTGGATGAGGCCCTTCTCATTCATATACAGTAGCTCTTTGGTGCCTAGCTATGATCGAAAGTATATCATTCATTGATGGAGCAGGGCCTAGAACTCACATTACTTCTCTTGCCCCAGACTCCTGAGTTAGATTACAGCCTGAAGCCATCATACCAGGCTGTGTCTACTTCTATAAGGAGGCAGGTGGCCCTGCTCTTATCCATGAAGATGCAGTGACAGGCACATGGAAAGAGCATAAATAGCAGTCTGGCCTTCTTCCTAATGTTGTGTTACAGTTACTTCCCCTAAATGTCTCACCCCAGCTCTTCCTGCCTCAGCCTCTTCCATTTCTATTCTCAATAAAACAGACAAGATACCAATACAATTAAAAGCAAAAAATAGTCTGTTTCCCTTGCCAGCTGAGAATGCACACAAAATAGACGTAGATACAATAGGTTGTAAATAATTTATGCCCGCACTTTTTTCCAGTCTGTAAATGAGAACACCTAAGGTGGAATGACCAGCAGGACAGTCTTCCCTTCCCCCATCAAGATAACAAGATGGGCAGAGAGAACTCACATTGGGGAGTTTTTGGAGCACTATGCAGATAAAAATTAAAAATTAAAGGATATGCTTTGAGTAAGCAAGCTCATAAAAGCCATTTGGAAACTTAAAATTACAAATTAGTTCAGGTCTCCTTCGGAAGGATTCCTGCATGTGGATTCCTTTTTTCCTGGAAAGGAGGAAGCCTATCTTTTGTTTGACTGCCTGACACTGTCATGGGATCTGTGATGCCACCTGGGGTGTCCTTTGCAGTCCATTTATGCCCCTGGAAGGCGTCTCTGGTCTTTCCCACATTAGCCTCAGGGGATTTTGAAAACAAGCAGGAATTGGGGGTGAGATGCACAGGCTCCCAGTACAGATTTAGGGCAAGTCAGAGTACCTACCTTCCTCCCTTGAGGAAGCACTTGTCCAGGCTGCAGGGATCTGTACAGCTGCAAAACTCCCACTGGCAACAGGAGAATCCCCCCCCCCCCCAAGTTCCTCAAGTCTGGAAACAGTGCTGCCTGGCTAAGCCGTGTTCAGAAGGCTACTCAGCCCTTTGCCGGGTCATGTAGTTCATTTGTGATTTATGGAGCCTAGCTCTTCTTTCTTCACCTGCCTGTGAACATCTCCTAATTACTCATTGGAGAAAACTGGATGGAAATATCCTTGCTGAGAATGTGTGTGTTCCAAGGAAGAAGGCCAACCATGTCCAAAGAAATGTTCTATCTTGTTTGACCTGAGGAAAATAATCCCCAAACTCCACAATAGGCATATGGTTCTGATAGCCTGGTGTGTTTGGAGCTGGGGTTGAGAAGAAGCACACCCCTCCTTGTTACCTCCTCTGCCCTTCTGGAGGCCATCAGAAGTGTGAGAATGGGTCTCTGGGCCCATTATCTCTGGAGAGCAACAGTAGGGTGAAGCACCTAAAACTCCCAAGGAGTCTTCCTACCCAGGAGCAGGGACAAGGCATGCTTAGAGTGGGCTTTAACCCCAGGGACTTCCATCCCGTCCTGGACCACCCAAAGCTTCATGCAGCAGGACTGTGGAGGAAGTGCATTTTGATGCAGGAGACGGAGAAATGTGCAGCTTTTCGCAAAAGATAGATTGTTCCTTCTGTCTAAAGGCAACGATTTTTGAAAATGAAGCTGAGAGTTTGAAAATAAGGACTCTGTCTGGGAAAATAAAACAGCTCCCCCTGCATCCATTAGGTCGCCTTTAATTGCAAGCTGGAGAGTAGCCTGACTCACTGGCAGGTGCCTCTTTCATGACCAGGGCTGTTTCGCCCCTGGCCTCTGCTGCAGCGAGAGGCAGCCACTCTGTATCAGCAAGAATGGGGTAGAATGGGAAGCAAAGAAGCACACTTAAAACTTAATTCTGTGTATTCTGCTAAATTTTCTTACTAGAATAGGACCCATGAATGTAAAATTGAAGTTTCTTGGAAACAACAGTAGCTCCACGAGTGCATTGTTCTGTGGCAGGGGCTTAGGTGGAGACGCTAATGTGCTAATTGCAGGCAAGTTCATGGTGTTTAAAAGAACTTTACCTTTGCACTGGGGACCTATTTGATCTCAAATCTTGGCCTCGTGCTGACATAATGTAGCTGCTTTAATGCTAAAGATCAAGAAAGGGAGCCTGTGGGTGGAATTCCAGCCCATCTCTTTGCTAATTTGATGAGAAAGAAGGGGAGTTGGAATAAATCACTAAATTAGCATTTCTGCTTGAATTTATGATATTGGAGCTTTGCTGCTGAAAATATCACTTCCTTTTCCTTTTCCTTATACTAAGACTGTTCTGGGGGAAAGGAAGTGGGAGAAGGGACCAATTGAGAACAAGGTATAATGGCACATCTATATGGAGCTGCCGTAATGAGACTCAGGTTTCTGTGTTAACCTAAAAAATTAATTTAAAAAGAAGAAGAAGAAGAAGAAAAGAATTTGGGTGACTGTTTATTCATTGCATTCATGTTCTGTGCTAGTGTTAGAGTTGCTGGTGCCCTGCCTGCACAGGGAAAGTTATACACAAGGCAGTGTCCTGTTGTGAATGTTCAATAAGCTGTGTCAATGGATGGCTGGGAGCAAGATGGTGGCTTCCTGCATCTGCCCCTTCTCTCTGCTAGAGCACAGGACAAGGAGAAGGACTATGTACTGTGTGTGGAGTTCCACAGATCACAAAGAACTCCCTGGGTGTTCTTTGCAGTACAGAAAGAACTCCCTGGGTGTGCCCAGCTGGTACAAGTGTCACTGGCCAAAGGCACTATGGGCTATGAGGGCAGGCAATGCTATACCCTCGTGATGACCACCTTGGTGTTTGGAGCTATGACAGCTAGCTATGACGTGGTGTGATGCCTTCTTATGTCAGACTGTCACATGGTGTCAACATGGTTTTTCTATACAAGGGTAGATTCCATTTAGGAAGCTGGGTCTCAGGCAGTATTTCTAGATAAATGTAAGATTCTGCTCCACCAGGGTAGTGTTTCCTGACGGCAAGCAGAGGAGTCTCTCCCTGTTATTTTCCACTTGCTGTGCTTTTGGAGGCATAAATGTCAATGCCTAAGTTGCCTCCCATTTCTGGTCTTCACATTGAGTCAGACTTCTTCCCTTTCCACTTCAGCTTTAGGATGGAATCATGTATAAAGTCAGGGAGAAAAATTATAGCAGGAAGACTCCAAACTGGCCTTGAAAATCCAATCCACTTGAGACAGCAGGGAAAAAGCCTATCAAATTGTGGATAGTAATTTTTTTCTCTACTAATTTAGGTCTTTAATGTCCTAAAACATTGTAAGTCCATCATAATTATTGGTGTCTGTGAAGGGGCTTTGAATTATGTGCCATGTGGAGTTTCCATGGCAATGTTCAGTATCATCAAAAGTGTTACATGACAGAGCTGAGCCCTGCACACCAGACTTGCAGATTTTAAAATTCATGCCATTTGGCCAAGAGTTTTGAAGTGTATTTGAGAGCATTTTGACTCTATTTCCTTCCCTAGTATTCTCCCCCCTCCCCACCCCCTTCGAGGTCTAGGCTGGAATCTTTAATTTAGGTACAGATGAACTTTATGACTGATGCTGGGGAATGGGCAGAGGAGGGGTCACTCACTCCTGGAGGGAATGGGGGGTCACTCACTCCTGGGGGCATGGGGAGAGGCCCTTGCTCCTGGTTTTAGCTAAGGAGCTATATACATTTTGTTTTCAGTAAAATAATGAGAATTTAATAGCTTCAAATTCACTGGCTTCTTGCCCTGTTCTGTTTAAAAGCCTGATAATAAATTGGTATCTATGGGATGCACTGTGGAAGAACTGACCCAAGTAATCCAGAAAACAGATGTCTTTGGTTGGTTTAAAGTAAATTCTCAAGTCCAGAATTCAGAGCATTCTGTGAACTCAGTAAATTCTTTTGTTTTTGAAGGTTTTACCTAAGCTGTAGGTTTTCTTATTAGTCAAACTCTCAAGAAGCAATGTATGTGTCCTCGGGTGTCATCTTGCACTAGAACCCTGTTGCACTAGAGTTCTTGCTGCCCTGCCCTGCCCTGCGTCCTTGACTTTCTTTTGAAATTATTCTGAATTTGGGTGGCTCCCAAGAATAATCAGGGACATCCAGAGGTCAAAAATAAGCATCTGCACCCTTCTGGAGTTTTACCTTGTTATGCCAGTCATTGGGAAGAAAATTTTATGCAACTATGGAAAAGTTTAGTGTGCTTGCTCCTCCCCCTGCCCTGGCCTCCAAGAGTCCTCTAGGCAGGAAATAAAGCCCATAGTAAAATTGCATGGAACAACCTCTGTGAGCCTTGCCTTCCTGGCTCTTGCTGAGTTAGTGGAATTTCTCGGAGGTATCTCAAGGGAATACAGGGAAGTCAGGGTGACCGTGGGTCCTACTTAATTCTGTCTGATCCATAGTTGTTTAATCACCATAAGGTCAAGCAGGGCAGCCCTGAACTCAGGAGAGAGAAAGCCCAGGACACCTGGAAGTGCTTGGGCTTCTAAAGACATTCTGTAGTATGAGCCTGTGCAGACCCCATGAGACCAAACATTCACAACTCGCTCCACCTTTAAAGAATGGCCGTTTTGATTAGGAGGCTGGGCCTTTTGACTAGTCACAAGCTCAGAGGATTGCTATGTGTCCACTAGAATAAGATTATGATAATTAAACTTTCATGAGGCTCCGTCATCTATAACCATTATATTACCCAAAGTCATACTTAGCGGGAAATGAGTTTTTTTTGAAACTCAATATTTAAGTTGACTTTTATTTTTTTAGTAATTGATGCACACCTTATAAAAACATTAGAAAATGAAGCATAAAAGTCATTACACATACACACTCACATACACACTTGTACAATCACACACACTTACACACACATTGAGGCACCCACTCATACACTCATGCATATAGTCACACACATACACACCCACACCCACACCCACACCCACAACACATGCTTGCACACATACATGCATGCACAAGCACATACACACCCTGGCATATTCACACATGTACACACATGCACACATACACACATGTGCACACACTCACTCAAAGCTGATTATTATTTATACATTTTAAATGGTTATATCTCTAGATCAGTTTGATTTTTGTTTCTTTTTCCGTAGTTTTGTCATTTAATAATATAGAAAATATTATTTCATGTCATATCTATTTTATATATGCTTTTCTACATTTTCTCTGTTCTAATTACAGAAAGGTGTTGCAGTTAGCTGAGGTCCTAATGTTTAGTTTCTTTTCTTATTTTCTGGTGACATGTAAAGTATAAATAAGTACCCATGTATATATTTTCCTCAAAACAGATTACTACTTATTTACCTGAAGTGAAATTTCTGTTATTTTCCTTGTTTAAGTGTTTTTCCCTCGGGTATTAATTATTTTCTCTTTTTTTTCTTATTTAAATTATTTTATTAAGTTATAGTTTATTTTTTCTTTCTCCCCATTTTTTATTTAAATTAGAAACAAGATTATTTTACATGTCAATCCCAGTTTCCTCTGTCTCTTCTCCTCCCCTGCCCCCCCCAACTAACACCCTACCTATCCCATACCCTTTCTGCTCCCCAGGGAGGGTGAGGTCTTTCATAGGGGGTCTTCAGAATCTGTCATATCCTGTAGGATAGGGCCTAGGCCCACCCCCTTGTGTCTAGGCTTAGGGAGTATCCCTCTATGTAGAATGGACCCCAAAGTCTATTCGTATGGTAGCAATAAGTACTGATCTACTACAAAAGGCCCCATAGATTTCTGAGGTCTCCTCACTGACACCCACGTTCATGGAGTCTGAATCAGTCAGTCCCATGCTGGTTTCCCAGCTATCAGTCTGGGAACCAAGAGTTCCTGCTTCTTCAGGTCAGCCATTTCTGTGGGTTTCACCAGCCTGGTCTTGACCCCTTTGCTTATCACTCCTCCTTCTCTGCAACTGGATTCCAGTTCAGTTCAGTTCAGTGTCTGGCTATGGGTGTCTTCTTCCACTTCCACCAGCTGCTGGGTGAAGGCTATAAGATGGCATATAAGTCAGTCATCAATCTCATTATCAGGGGAAGGCATTTAAGGTAGCCTCTCCTCTGTTGCTTAGATTGGTGTCATCCTTATAGATCTCCAGACATTTCCCTAGTGCCTGATTTCTCTTTAAACCTATAATGGCTCCCTCTATTATAATATCTCTTATCTTGCTCTCCTCTATTCTCCCAACTCAAACTTCCTGCTCCCTCATGTTCTCCTCACCCCTCCTCTTTTCCCCTTCTCATTCTCCTAGCTCCCTCTCCCCTCTCCTCAGGCTTCCAATTTGCTCAGGAGATCTTGTCCCTTTCCCCTTCTCCAGGGGACCATGTATGTCTCTCTTAAGAGTCCTCCTTGTTTCCTAGCTTCTCTGGCAGTGTGGATTATGGGTTGGTAATCCTTTGCTCTATTATTAAAATCCATATATGAGTGAGTACATACCCTGTTTGTCTTTTTGTGATTGGGTTACCTTGCTCAGAATGGTTTCTTCTAGTTCCAGCCATTTGCCTGCGAATTTCAAGATTTTTTTCCCCACTGAGTAGTACTCCATTGTGTAAATGTACCACATTTAATCTATCTACTCTTCAGTTGAGGGGCATCTAGGTTCTTCCAGGTTCTGGCTATTACAAATAATGCTGCTATGAACATAGTTGAACAGATGTCCTTGTTGTATAAATGTGCATCTTTTGGGTATTTGCCTAAGAGTGGAATTGCTGGATCTTGTAGTAGACTCATTCCCATTTTCCTGAGGAATCACCATACTGATTTCCAATGTGGCTATATAAGTTGCCACTCCCACCAGCAGCGGAGGAGTGTTCCCTTTTCTCCACATCCTCTTCAGAATAAACTGTTGGTGTTTTTGATTCAATGCAATCTCCATCAAAATCCCAGCACAATTCTTCACAGACATTGAAAGAATAATTCTCAACTTTATATGGAAAAACAAAAGACCCAGGATAGCCAAAACAACCCTGTACAATAAAGGAACTTCCCGGGACATCACCATCCCTGACTTCAAGCTCTATTACAGAGCTATAGTCCTGAAAACAGCTTGGTATTGGCACAAAAATAGACAGTTAGACCAATGGAATCAAGTTGAAAACTCTGATATTAAACCACACACCTACGAACACCTGATTTTTGACAAAGAACCTAAAGTTATACAATGGAATAAAGAAAGTATCTTCAACAAATGGTGCTGGCATAACTGGATGCTGGCATGTAGAAGGCTGCAGATAGATCCATGCCTATCGCCATGCACAAAACTTAAATCCAATGGATCAAAGACCTCAACATAAATCCAGCCACAATGAACCTCTTAGAAGAGGAAGTGGGAGATAGCCTTGAATTAATTGGTACAGGAGACCACTTCCTGAACATAACACCAGTAGCACAGACACTGAGATTGACAATTGATAAATGGGACCTCCTGAAACTGAGAAGCTTCTGTAAGGCAAAGGACACAGTCAGCAAGACAAAAAGCAGCCCACAGATTGGAAAAAGATATTCACCAATCCCACATCTGACAGAGGGCTGATTTCCAAAATATAACAAAGAACTCAAGAAGCTAGTCTCCAAAACACCAAATAATCCAATTAAAAGTGGGGTACAGAGCTAAATAGACAATTCTCAATAGAGGAATCTAAAATGGCTGAAAGACACATAAGAAAGTGTTCAACATCCTTAGCCATCAGGGAAATGCAAATCAAAACAACTCTAAAATACCATCTTACTCCTGTCAGAATGGCTAAAATAAAAAACACCAATGACAGTTTGTGCTGGAGAAGATGTGAAGAAAGGGGAACACTCCTTCACTGCTAGTGGGAGTGCCAACTTGTACAGCCACTTTTTTTTAACCTAACAAAATATTTGATCCAATTGGGTCATCTCTCCTGATTTTTGTTTTGTTTTGTTTTTAGTGAATTACCCAGCAGCATTTCTTCACCAGATCCTGTTGCCCTATAGTAAACTTCCTTGTGAGCCTAGGCATTAGCTCTGTGCACTTCTTGGGATGCTCAAACTCCAGCAGTGTGAACCGTGATCACCACTGGTGCAAGTTCAGGCTCTTGACCAAGAGCAGAGACTGCCTTCTCATAGCCAATCACGGGGTGTTTTAATTAATTGAGGATTAAAGGGACTGAGAGTGATGGCTCCTGGGCACAGGGGAGGTTGATCTCTGGGGGACCCTCACCTGACAGGGACAAAGAAAGTGCTATAATCTGGTCTCCCAGAAAGATTAGTCTGTATATAGAAACAGTGTTCTCCCTGCATTGGCCAGCACAGCCTTCCTTAAAATGACTACTTTGGGTGCCTCTAAAGTACTGTTTTTCTCTACATTAACTATGGCCTAGAAGTGTCTGGTAAAGAGTGCTAGACAAGAACAAGTGCAGCTTACACACGAAGTTCTTGGTGAAGATGTGTGAGCCATCACCATGAATAGTGTCCCAGCTGCACTTCTAGAAACCAGATCTGCTGCCCGTGGAGCCCTTTTAATGCTGTTCATTCATTTTTACTAAATTCCCAGCCTTGGACCAAGTCCTGGTGGGGAGTTATTTACTTATTTAAAAACAAGCAAACATTCCTAAGCCCCTCCTTGTGGGACAGCTGTGCCTCCTTCTGTGGAACAGGGATCAAATCCTGTGTTGTTCCATCTTCTAGCCACAGGCAACCCCAACACTGGCTGGCTTGGAGTCTTCTTTGCCTTAGGTCCATGCCCACTGCCTCAGAAGGAAACTCCGCTTTCCACTGTCTCCCTCCCTCTCACCTATTTTCAGCTGGGTGGATAGTTCTTTGGTTGTCTACCCATCCAATGTCTGCTCTTAACTTCCCAGATGCTGTCATAAATGGGCTTTCACCCACCGACTGTGTTTTCTGTTTGCTTAAGGTAATATGTGTCCTGGTCTTGAAACCTTGCTTCCCACAGTGGCCAGGGGATTATTCCACAGTCCCCTCCTGCTGGTGGCAGGTCTTCAAACTGTTGCCTGCTACCCTCAGCAGTCCATGACCTGGGTGGTCACCAAACTACTCTTGGATTTTTTTTCCTTTTAATGATGGAACAAAACACATAAGTTTCCCAGATCTTTCCTTTTCCTGGACTTCATATGTTATAGAAATTAACTGGGCCACAGCTCAGCTCACACATCCAAGTTTGTTCTACTTCATTTCTGTTGCTGTGATAAAATGTTGTGACAAGAAGGAACTCGGGGGATAAAGGGCTATTTCAGCTGACAGTCTCAAGTTACAGTTCATCATTCCAGGGAAGTCAAGACAGCAGAAACATAAAACAGCTAATCATACCACGCCCATAGTCAAGGATGGAGACATGATTTCGTGGATGTTTAGTGCTCAGCACACTCATCACACTTAGTTCAGGACCCTTGGTTAGGGAATGGTATTACCCACAGTGACCTGAGTCTTCCCACATCTGTTAACAATCAAGACAACCCGCTACAGACATGCCTGGTCTAGACAATCCCTCACTGAGGCCTCTTATCAGGAGACTATAGGGTGGATCCAGTTAATAAATAAAACCAACCGCCACAGTGTCCCACACTGCTTTGTGAGTGACATTCTCCTGACCCAGTGCTTTTTGTGACTAAAAAAACAATGCCAAACTGCCTTCCCAAAAAATAAAGGTTTTGCTTGGTGCCCATTCTTAAGCCATTATAATGTATACCACACATCTAAGCCTGGCTTGTCCGAAGTAAAGCTAGCTACAGCTCACTCTCAGAATAGCACAGTGTCATTCCTCACAAGCAACTATGTGTGATGATCAAACTCAAGCCAGTGATGGCACCACTACCTTTCAGTAAGGATTTCCTCACTCTGGGTCTGCCCAGCAAAGGCCAGGTATTTTTGTTTTGTTTTGTTTTTGTTTTTTCGAGACAGGGTTTCCCTGTGTAGCTTTGGAGCCTATCCTGGCACTCACTCTGGAGACCAGGCTGGCTTTGAACTCACCGAGATTCACCTGCCTCTGCCTCCCGAGTGCTGGGATTAAAGGCGTGCACCACCAACGCCCGGCCCAACTCAGGTATTATACATGTGTACTGGTGCCCAGATCCCAATAGCTATGTAATGAAAAAAAAAAAGTAACTGTATGGTGAAGTCACCAGCTCCCAATTCCCTCAGCAGTTTTAGCCAGCCATAATTCTGATCCTGGCCTCTGTGCATAGAAGAGTACAGTGTCTCCCTAGTCCAAGCTTGGCATTCCTTTGAGACCTGCTCAAGTGTAAACACCTACCACCTTCCTGTTGTCTCTTATGCCTTCCACCATTCACATTGTGCTCCTGCCCCATGCCTGCTGACCCAGAGAGTCCTCTGGGAGAACACCTGCTACTCATATCCTACCCCTACTCTAGAGCCCAGATCAAGTGGTAATCCCTCCAAATCATTTGGATTCCATTACTTTCATTTACTCAATCAGAATTTTATTATAGCCTATCATGTCATAATACCAGGCTAAATACCAGGCCAATCTTTCTCATGACCTGCTCCTGCTAAAGTTCTTACCATACTCTTCTCAGTCTCTTAGGTGTGGTCCCATGTAAGAGTCTCATCACACTGCTCTATAGCATCTTTAACAGACCTCACTTGTCATAATTTCTTATAGAGTATCTTTTTCTTTGTCTGTTGCTGCAACAAAGTACACAGACAACAAGAAAGAAATGGTTTGTTGTGGCTTATAGTTCCAGAGGGATATAGTCCGTTATGGTGGGGAAGCCATGGCCAAGTCAAGGAAGTCACAGCAATAGAGACAGGAGGCTGCTCATACTGCATCTATGCTAAAAAAGCATCCAAAGATCAGGTGGGGCCTGGCTGTGAAAGCCCAAACCCTGCTCCAGTGACATACTTCTTCCACCAAGGCTCCACTCAATAGAGGTTCCAGAGCCTTTCCAAACAGCACCACCAGATGGGGACCAAGTGTTCAAATATACAAATCCATAGGGAACATTATATATTCAACCCATAATACAGACTGCGAAAGAACCGTGACACACAAAGCCTCATCATCCAGGACAGCTGATTGACACAAAGTTACTGAATCAGGGACCTGGAGAATGAACACAGAAGCAGCTCCTGTAGCTATGAGAGCCTCACCCCTAAGAATGCAAAGACTGGCAGCACTGCTCTGTCCAATTCGAGGATCCGTATTTTAATTACTGTTTAATTACTGTGTGTGTGTGTGTGTGTGTGTGTGTGTTCTCCCATAAGGAAACATGGTTTTCTGATAACAAGAATGATCATTCACCAAGCTCTTAGATGCGCTGTGGTTGATAAAATATTTCACCCAAGTGGGTTGGAACTTCCAAGTCTTGTTTGCAGATGAGGCTGTAGCCAGTTCAGACTTAACTGAGGCCTTAGCAAGGGTAACAGAGTGGTAGACTCAGAATTCAGATCCGTACACACTGAACTAAAGCCTAATTCACAACTGTAGACAAGTATCTCAAGTTTAAAACATCAGCTTCTGTGGGAGACAGTGAGCACTGTTAACCATGACAACATCTGAAGACGGAGAGGAAAGATGAGGCCATGATTTACAAGTGTCAGAGGAGAGAAGGTGGCCCAACTTCAAATGGCAAAATATGAAGAAGGGAGGCTGCTATGTATTTTCACATGATTTGTGGATAAGCAAGTTCAAGCTGGTTGGTCCACTAAGGGGATTTGGAATTTTAGGTATGTGAGTACAGGAGGATATTTGATTATCTTTTGTTTTAAGTAGTTTCCTCACTGCAGATAATAGAAGTGAGTCAGAACAATGGTCTTCCATAGCCCACGGGTGAGATGGAAATCACCTAGCAGGTTTTAAGCACTCTCCACTGTGGTTAACAAATGCCACTGGGTCCTTGGTATCCTTTAAGCTTCTAGCTGGTATAGAAAACCACCACTCTTGCTCATTCCAGTGGAAGTCATCTCTCTTTCCCTAGTCTTCTGACACTGCCTCTTCCTTGGCCACCCTTGGTCTTTACACTGGTACAGTGCCGTATTTGTAACCCAGGATGAGGCAGCTGGAAAAGACCATGTCAGTACATCCTCCAGTCCAAGGCTGTGATTTGCTTAGGTCACAGGGACAGTGAGGAGGCTACTGGCAGGGTCTTGGCTCCGAAAGCAGGACGTTCTCTCTACTGTGTCTAACCTCTACTTTCTTTCTCCAGATACTACCAGGTCCTCCGCCTTCTCATGTTCAGCCTTTTGGTCTTTTCTCTATAGTTGTCTACCAGTTACTTGCTTCAAGACCTATTATATGTGGACTTCTAAAGACCATATTTCAAATCCAAGTCCAATCATATGAGATCTTTCATTTTGAGTTAGATATATACATGGTTTTAAATCACATTGAAACACATAAGAAACATGTGTTTCCTCAGAATTCCTCAAAGAGAAAAAAAAAAAAAAAAACCTTCAATAAATGCTGATGTGCTCCTGGTGTTCACTCAGATCCCATCTCATCAAGGATTAGGATGGCACAGGGCGCCACACCTTCTGTAGACTTACTATCCATGGGGCATGAGATTACATTTGAATATTGGCTCACTGGATATTCTACGTGTATGGTGCTGGCTTCCCAATCAGGCCAGAGATAAAAACAATTCCATCTTAAATAATGTTCAAGTAAATGGGAAGTCAACTTATATGGAAACATTAAAGCATCAGTTGCCTGGGCCTCTGTCCTCCTCATTCACATACAGTCCTAGAAGCTGAGGTCTCTAGCAGGGGTGAGGTTTATGCCACACCTGAGGCTGGCAGTGAGGGAAGATGAAGATGTGGGTGACACAAAACTCCATGTGAATCACAGACAGTCTCTGTTTACTCAACACACAGATCAAAATACCTCTCAGCATGTGTCATAGTCAGCAAGGGGTCTTGCCATGCTGGGGATGATTTCCTGAAACTGAGACCCGCTGACACCCAGCCAAAGCCTGATCTGGAAAACCAAGAAGTCCTATTTAGTTTCTGTGTTTGTGAGCCACACTGATGGGTAATTAGTGATGTATAAAGTTCTGTAGTTCTCTCATTTCCCTTGAATATCACAGTGTTGTTCTCCAGTGTGCCGCAGTCACTAAAAATTTGCTGAACTGAATATTTGGTTTTAAATAAATGAAAAGGGCACCTGGATCTCCCTGCCTCTTTTGTTCCTCTCACACACAAAGACTATCTCCTTCCACCAGATTCTTCCTGGTCAGGGAGCAATGAAAGATTTTTTATGTTGAGTTGATACCTCTGGGAACCAGTGGTGTCATGTAGTGTTCTGAAGAGGGTGTTCTGCCCCAGCAGCCACACTTCTCAGGTTCAAGGATACTTGTAGCCTGGTTTTTAATATTCTGAGCATTCTTGTAACACTAGAGGTAGAAAAATAAACTATGTTTACTTGGAAAATGTATGTGTCTGGGCTACTGACAGCATGCCAATCTTAAACCAGATTTCTAGGCATTTATAGTTAAACCATGCCAGCAACAATATGTTTATTTAGATGCTAGACTCCTAGGGCAGACGTGTGAAAATCCTAAACAAAGTACATTTCATGAGTGCTCTTGGCTCATGAGTTGAACATTGGAGGCTGTTAGTCGGGCTCCTGCAGTGGTAATTGACTGCAGGCAAAGTTGTGCTCACACGGGAAGACTTGTGCTCTGCTCAACATATTTTCTACTTTCAGGAAAATGGCTGTAGAGTGGTTGTAAATCCCACAGCAACTGGTAGGGTTGAGCTCCACACTTTTAAAACTCAGAGCAGTAGTTCTCTATCAAGCAATTAGGAGAGAGCAAAGATGGCAGAGAAGTATTTATCGCCTGCTACTTCCTCACATTGATTAGAACAAGCAGCACTCCATTAACCATGTCCACAGAGCTGTCTGGTAGTAACTGGGGGACAGAGAAGACAGGAGGCCCCTGCTTCTGAACCCAAAGTCTGCTTCATTTCATGAGTGTTTTGCACAATTCAGGATATATTGCGGCTCTTACCAAAGTATTGTCCAGAAGTTAAAAAAAAATGATAAATCACTCGGCAAACACATGTAAACAAAATCAAATACAAATTTTATTTATTAATGAGGAGAGTGGATGGCAAATCTGGTTCAAAGGATTAAATGAGGGAAATGTAGATAGGTGGTAGGTGAGGAAGTTGATAGATGATAAATGGCGACACATAAATGCACATGCTGAAAGCCAAAAAGAAATGATTGCCAAATCAGATGCAGTGTTCATTAATGCCCACCACAAGGCAACAAGGCAATACAACAATATTCCTAAGGATTGTTTTTCCTTAGGGCAGAAGTTTGCTGTGCTTAAACCGGACTTTTAAAAGATTATCATCTTTCTATAACATCTCCAGAGAAAGGGGGGTCTGCTGGGCTGGACAGAGCTATTCTTATGTGATGTTAAAAACCCAATTTTCTGTCTTGTTTTTAGTTTGGGTTATTAAACATTGACTTTGTAGATTAAACCATTATCTTAATGGCTATAATATGGGACTAAATGCAAAACCAATCCAGTAGAAGACTTCTCAGAAGGCCCTAACTCTTGTATGATGTGTACAATGTCTTTGGCAAATGTTAGGCCTTGGGCTCCGGCTTCCTTAGTAGTGGGTTCCCCTGAAGTTGGCCGGCCAAAGAGCCAGTTAAGTTAACTAACCCTGTGTGGGTTCTAGCTCTGTCTGATGTCTTCCAAGCACATCAGCTTGGTATTTGTTTTAGTAAGACACTAGCAGTCATCTCTAGAGTTCACTAAAAGGGTCTTTGGGGCTTACCAAAGAAAAGAGGTAAGAAGAAGGTGTCAGAGTCCTTTTAGAACTACAGGCAATCGTGAGCTGCTAGACATGAATGCTAGGCATAAGTCCTCTGTCCTCTGCAAGAGCAAAAAAAAAAAAAAAAAAAAAAAAAAAATGCTCTTGGCCCCTAAGCCATTTCTCCAGACCTGGGATTTGAATTTTCTGCAGCTGTCCCTTTATCAGTAGCCAGAACCCATGGTGCATCCCGAACTGGGTTGTGGTCTCTCCTGAAGCTAACTGTTTATCTGCTCATCTTCTTGCTTGCAGGGCTTTTTCCGCCGAAGTATTCAGAAGAACATGATCTATACTTGCCACCGAGATAAGAACTGTGTTATTAACAAAGTCACCAGGAATCGATGCCAGTACTGCCGCCTGCAGAAGTGCTTTGAAGTGGGAATGTCCAAAGAGTGTAAGTGGAATCTCAAGCATGAGGTTTTTCTCTGTTTACCTTATCTATAAGTATATTTGCTCAGCTTCTAAAATCAAATCATGAAGAATGTTAACATGTGATCTTCAGATATAGCACTAACACGGTGCTGTCATGAATAGGTGTAAACAGAGATGATATGAAAATAAGATAACCATGAAGATTTCCCGACAAGCTTGAATGATAGTTGGTGAAAACCAGGTCATAGGTGTTGTAGCTACAGATTCTAGAAGGGTGCCTGACTCAGTGGTGCTCCAGAACTGACAGGCAGTGCAGCCATGCACTCCTCTATACCCTCATCTTGACAGTGGGAATAAGGGCCTCTGTGGCATGGGGACCAATGAGATGAAAAGTCAGAATGCTAGTGAAGTGTGATTTGCCTATTTGTAGATGGGAGATATGGTATACATTTGTTTTAGAAGGAACATTTGGGCATTGGGGATACTGACATTTTCTCAAGTTGGATTAGCTTTTCTCTTCTAAGCCATTCCTTCCCAACAAGAATAACAAAAAATAATTAAATAAATTAAAAATTGCTTATTGGGCTATAAACATCTGATAATAGGGAGTTGACTGTCTATGCATTAGTGTAAATAGATGTCATAGATACAAATATTTCATTATATTTTCTTCTTGATACTTTTGCACAGAAAAGAATATGATGGTGAGTGGCTGATAAGGATGTATCCCAGGTTAATGGCTTGGATAGTAGGCTGAAAAAAAAAAAAAAAAAAAAAAACATGAGATGTGTCCCAGGTAAATGACCTGGGCAGCAGGCCTAAGATGTCTCAGGAATGGGTCCCTGGTGAGACATAGATGGCATTGCTACTTTTTCATTCTTATCATCACCTTCAGGTATGTTGAAGGCTCGCTGTAGATGAGTCATTAGGCAAGGTGCTAGCCAGGGACCCTGGAGAAGCCTTTGTCCTCCAAAAACATGGGACAAGAAGCCAGGTACCTATCTGCGATTTTACTGTGCAACAGAAGAGCTGTGCTGTGAACCAAAGATTTTTGTTGGAGATTTGATCCAGGAAATATAGCCCTAAGGAGAAGCCTGGGCTAAGGAAAGAGAGTCCCTGGACCAGCAGCACTGTTCCAAGGGTGCCTGGCTTCTTCGGCTACCGATGCCAGGATCTGCAATGGCTGTTTCTCAGGAGTCACACACACACACACACACACACACACACACTTCTTAACACTGTTCCTATACCTTCCTCTTTCCTCATTGCTTGGTGTTCTACTCTCTGGGATCAGGATTAACACAGTTAATCTTGTGCCAACTAGCTGTCCAGCTCAGCTGTAGTTCTCAGTTCATTGCATGTACCTAGGCCTGTCCCAAGAGAGATGATAATTCAAAACTCATTATTAGAACATTGGGACAGATGTGCTGTCATTTCCAATGCATGTGAATAAGAAAGCATGTAAGCACAATGAGAAGTAACTTGTAGGAAAAATTAGGTCTTCTAATCGAAAAGCAGGTGACAAAAAGCAAGCTCTTGACAGTGGCCTTGAACTGCATGCCAGCCAAACCTATGACCTCTGCCTCCACATGATTTGTTTACCAAGAGGTACCCATTATGGCCCTTTTAACTAAAGGCCTATTCATCCACAGAGTCCCCAGGAATAAGTGTGGGCTAGACAGCCAGTGTGGAGGGTGTGTACCATTCCCTCTGGGCAGCTCTTTCTTCAGGAAACAGACCACGCAGCCACTCATTATCCAGCCACTTGATCTATCCAAACTCCTGAGCTAGTGAGTTACTAGAGAGCATGAAATGAGGAGCTGTGAGCTGCTGTTTAGTTATCTTAGGACTGACCTTTCACCCCTGCTGGGAAGAGAAGACTGCTGACCAGAAATGACCATGTTATTTACATAAGTGACACCAGGAGGGTCACCTGATGTTCTGTTTCTTAGTTTGCCATATTATTTACCTGGGTGACACTTGGTAGGTCCACTGATGACTCAATTTTGGTTCTGTCACCATGGAGGTCACATGAATTTCTGTGGGAAAACATCAACTCAGACTAAGATTATAAATGAATAAGTCAGATATGAATGTGGGGGAAATCAGTAGTTTCATATTTATTTTGTGTGGGTTGAAGACCCATTTCCTGCTTGTATCACTTAAAACCCATATCCGGCTTCCCTGTCAAAACTGGCAGCTTAGTTGGCAATTAAAAAAAAATAATGTTTATACCCACAGAAAAACCCCAGCTTCAACTCTCAGGGAACTTATCACCTTAATTAGATTTAAAAATATAGAAATGAGAAGAAAATGGGATCATTATGTCCAACTACACAAAAATAAATATGTTTTTCTTAGAAGGAAATTGGAGAGGAAGTAAGTACTTGGAATACAGAAATTGAGAGTCTAATAGAATATTTTTAAAGCTGAAATAGAAGAAAGCAGACAAATATGAGAATTGTAATCAATTATCCCACACCATACATAATGAAGGGGAGTCCAGGAGTAATAGAAGCTTCGGGAATGGTAGAACTGAAAAAGGATCTTGGGGATTGGTTTCACTTACTTGACACCTAAGCACACCAACATCCAGAAGGACCAGCAGGTCATGCCAGCAATCCCTTCTTGTGGAAGGAGAAGCAATCTCCAGTTCAAGTTGGCCTCTTCTCCTCACCTGATTTCTTAGCAACTTTGATACACCTGTTCAGTTCCAGCCATAGAGCTTGTGGATTTATTAGAGTTACTAGGGGAAGTGCCTGAGACATGGCCAGTATCCTCCAAGGGTGTGGAACAAAATGCCAGTCACCCCATCCATAATCCTTTTGTAGGCTGCAAGAGCTGTTATGAACCAAGAGATCTTGGACTTGGCATGTAGAAAATAGAGCCCTGGGAAGAAGCCTAAGCCTGAATGTCACTTGAATGAAAGTGACAGAGTGGCTTAGCTGAACATCAACACCAATCACTGAACGTCCACATGAGTCACTGATTCAAAGGACTTGTGTTCCTTTTTCTTCATCCCATGGCTGTGTGCTGCTTCACCTCCCTACTTGGGAAGCAGTTCCAGGCTTGCCTTCTTGGAGGAGGAGGGGAGAAGGAGGGAGAAGGGAGTGAGGCAGGGAGTAAGACAGATACAGAGAGACAGACTTGGAACATGATCATGCCACCACAGTCCATGCTGGGTCCTGTTGGTCTGATTTGAGTCATATACCCCTTTATGAGCATATGGCTGTGTGTTGTCAACTGGTATGTGTCCTATGCCAGCCCCTTAAGCCCAGGACTGACTGAGATTTACTCTACCCAAATAAGTAGGCCAAAATCATGGAGAACGTATCCCTTAGCATGTAATAATAAAAGATAGGAGTGAGCAGTGTACTCAGTGGAAAAGCCCTTATCTAGTATGGCTGAGACACTGGATTCATCCCCAGAACTGAAATGACATCTTGTCTTCTACAGACATCAAATTCCATAGTGATAATCCCAGACCATCCTTGAGTTCTTCTTTCTGATTTTCTTTCTGTTTTTCCTTTTTTGAATCTGAGTCTCATGTAGTCCATACCTGCTTTGAACTCACTGTACCTCTAAGATGGTCTTAGGATCAAGACCTTCCTTCCTCTATCTTCAGAGTGCTGACATGTCCACCATGCCTGCTCTTGTTCATTCTTCATGTTTGGTGGGGAACAGAGAAATCTTAAGAATCATGTTACAGTGGTAGCTAACTCAAGATAGTGCATTAAGGGCTTTATATTTCCTAGCATAATTTTGTTATGCAAAGTGATGAGTTTCATAATATCATTTTTCTGAATATATCATATACTTTGTTTATGTACACACACACACACACACACACACACACACACACACACACACACACACACACACACACACACACACACTGCATTCTTTTGTCCCTGGTCTCCCTCCTAGTGGCTCTCTACCTCTTCCTACAGAGTCTCCCTTTGGGCTGAAGACATGGCTCAGTGGTTCAGAGTTAGAAAAATGTTCTTGTGAAGGACCCAAGTTCAGTTCCCAGCACTTCTCTCAGGGTGGCTCACAAACCCTGAGAACTCTGCCATGGGTGTTCCAATGCCGCCTTCTGGCCTGCATAAGCACCTGTACTCACGAGGGCAAACCTTCTCTCTCTCTCTCTCTCTCTCTCTCTCTCTCTCTCTCTCTCTCTCTCTCACACACACACACACACACACACACACACACACACACATACACATGATTTTAAAACTAAAAGATACATTTTAAATAGCTTCCTTTTTATTTTTATGCCATGGATACATAGATAGATAGATAGATAGATAGATAGATAGATAGATAGATAGATAGATAGATAAAACATGGTTGTGGTTGTTTATTCTGAGTCTGGCTTATGCTAAGATGATGATGTCCAATTTCATCCATTTTCCTATAAAATTCTACTGTTTGTGTTAACTCTACCTTTTTATTAAATTATCTTCTCGTTGTTGATTGGCACCAAGGCTTCAGTGTATCTCGGCCACTGTGGCTCTATCAGACTGGTCCTCAACACAGCCCTAGGAGACACATTCCTTAATACCTCCCTCTTTTTATTCTTGTGGCAACTGAGATTCTGAGAAATTAATCATTGAGCCCAGGGTAATACAATTGATGGGGAACAGTTCTGGGATTTAAAAGAAAGGCTTTCTGCATTTTACTTATTTATTTAAAGGATTTATTTGTTTACTTATTTTGTGTGTGTGTGTGTGTGTGTGTGTGTGTGTATGCGTTCATGTGTGGTGTGCTCATACACACACACATGTACACCTGTCATGACTCATGAGTGGAAGCCAGAGGACAATTAGTAGGAGTCAGTTCTCTTCTTTGCTGTGTAGGTACCAGAGATCAAGCTCAAGTTGTCAGGCTTAGTAGCTAGCACCTTTACTCCTGAGCCCTCTGACTGGCCATATTAGAAGAAGTTTGATTATGAAATCTGTATTCAAACCGAAATATATACTGCATGCCATAAAAGGCAGCTTTTAAAACTCTGAATTACTTTTTCTCCTCTGTTTTATCGCTGGTGGTTAAGGTGGTTAATAAAACAATCAGCACACTGCTTGCTCTATATTAAAGATGTATTCCCTAGAATACCATGTGAAAATTTAATTCTGATAGATCAAATTTGATTTTAAATGTGTAAAGGGATTTGCTAGTAAAAAGTACTCCATAGTCCACTGAAGCACTTGGCTTGTGTCTACAGCCTTCCAGTGCTAGATGCTGGAGGGTCTTGTATTTTCTGGGGGTTTTACAGGCTGAGAGGCCTTTTTGCAGCCGTCTGCCCAAGCATGGAATTTGAGAGCGCTAATGGTGAGTGAGAATTGATTTTCAGCAGTCATTCTAAAAGTGCTGCAAAAGTTTATAGAGACTCAGAGAAGAAAAAGGGACACCAAGCTTCAGGAAGAGCTCCTGGTAGACTCGGAGGGATGCCAAGGCCATGCCTTAACTAAAAACAAGAAATAGAAAAGCAGCGTCCACACCAGGGCCCTTGCCCATCCTCAGCACCACTGAAAGAATTGTCAGCCTGGGTTACTTAGCTATTAATATATAGTGATTTCTGGGCTAGCCTGGGACACTGTGTGAGACCCTTTCCTGGGAAAGACAAGCAGTGAGTGTAGAATGACTGTAAAGAGAAGTCAGATATGGAGAAGCCGCTAATTGTCCCCAAAGGTGACCGATTCAATATGACACTGCCCTTACCAGGACCACAGAACAAGCTTGACTGGCAGGTTATGTATGTGAGTCCAAGTGAATAGTTCAGAGCTTTAGGACAAAGCTTTTTATATTTTATTTTATTTTATTTTATTTTATTTTATTTTAAGAAAAGCTCTTCACAGTCCAGGTCTTTTACTTCTTTTTGTACATTAGGTCATGACTTTGTATGGAATGGGCTCTAGCAGCTCAGGCTCCTTCCTGTCAGTCCACATAAAGTGTGCTTCTCTGGGTGGAGCAGGCTGGTGCTTCAGCTGAACACAGGCATCTTCTCTGTTGCATCCTCTTTCTTCTGATCACTTTTCTTCACCTGTGTAAGGAAGCTGTCTCTGCCCTTGATGTGCACTGTCCACACGTTAATTCTCTGGGCAAGAGTCTCACCCTTAATTTGCTTGTTTCCAGTGATGCCCACGGTATGCTGGGTAACACCGTAGACTCTTCTGGTTTTTGCCATGGTAACACTCAACAGGGCATTCCTTTTTGAACAGTGCCCACCCATTTGACGTCTACAATATCACCCTTCTTGTAGATTCTCATGTATGTGGCCAAAGGAACACCTCTGTGTTTCCTAAAAAGCCTAGTCTTTCCCTTTGTGCTTGTCATTTTGAAGAGTTACTAGAAGATGGCTGCCACAGAGGAGCAAAGCTTTTAAGAACTTAAAATTGAGGGCTGGAGAGATGGCTCAGTCGTTAAGAGCACTGGCTGCTCTTCTGGAGGACTTGGGTTCAATTCCCAGCACCCATATGGCAGGTCACAACTGTCTGTAACTCCAATTCCAGGGGATTTGACACCTTCAATACATGCAGGCAAAATACCAATGTATAGAAAACAAATAAATAATTACTAAAAAAAAAAGGACTTAAAATTTTAGAAAATGTTTTTTGGCTATGAAGGCCGTAACATCTTAGAAACTGTCAAGATGGCACTGGTTAGCAGAGGGAAGCATGAGCAAGGGATTCTGGTTATTGTCCACCCAATCCCACCCTTCCACTTTGCCATGATAGGCCAGTTAGTCTAAGTGGCTGGTCCAGTGCTGTCCTGTGCCAAGTACAGCCACTCTGTCACTCAGCTTGTTCTTCTTGCCACAGACACAGGCTCCAGCCATGCTGCACTGTAAACCCGAGCCTGTGTTGGCCTAATTCCTCCACCCACTGAACTCCAGCCTGTGGTTATGTCCTTCCTCTTAGAAGACCCCTGAACCCATCCCATGCCTTCCCATAGTGCTTTGCATACACCTCCACAAGCTACATACTTACTGTATGTCTGTGCAAGGCTTCCACCTTGTTTATAAACTCAGGACAAAAATCACCTCTCTGCCTCTTGGCTACAACCAAGTGAAGCTTGTATACATCCAGAATATAATTTCCCCCTATTTCCATCTCTTAGTCCCTTCCATTCACCAAACTCCTTCCCAGAAATTCCCTTTCCTACTTTCATGCCTTTGTGTATGTGTGTGTGACCACTGCACCACTTGCTGTCTTTAATTAGGGTTGTTTCCATGAGCATGGGGGAGGGTGTATCTGCTTGAATGAGGACAGCTTACCAGTGGCCAGCCACTGACAAATATGCCTCCCCCCCTTTTCCAGCCACCATTAAGGGTCTTTAGCTCCTTAGGGAAGGGTGGCAAGCTTATAAGCCGCCTCCCCACCCCAAGTGATGGAATGTTGATGGTTCAGGCTTATACAGAGCTTTTTACAGGTAATCTCCACTGCTGCTGGGGTGCTGTGGGTTCCCAGGTGTAACAGCCATGCCAGGTCTAGAAGACGGCCAGCTTTCACAGCATCCCCTCCTCCATTCTCCAGCTCTCACATTCTTTCCATCCCTCTTCTTCAGTGCTTGCTGAACTTTGGAGTGGGTGGTAGCTATGTATTTAGGGCTGAGCACTGATGAGTCACTTATTCTCAGCACTTTGGCTAGTTTTTACAGATAACCTTTATCTCCTCTTTAGCTTTACTTGCTGTAAAGTTGTCCAACACAAAAGAACTCCGGGTGGTATCTGTTCAGTCGGCATTCACCTACCTGTTAGGGCCAGAGTAGAGCTGAGTGTTCAGACACAGCTCAGCATGATTGAGCCTTTAATCCTGGGCAGAGGACAGTTCCTACAACTGCCTCTTTTCTGTGTCTTCTCCGGTGTCCCATTAAACAGAGAAAAAGTGTTGAGCAAAGCAGGACCCGAGCAGAATTTAGTCCTCCTAGCTGGAGCAATTCAGGCGGGAAAATGTGGGCCTGCACCAGAACTCCGTAACCAAACTGTTCACTAACAGGAGAGAGGACCCCAAGCATCAGGCTCAGGAAGTCAGAGGAAAATGAAAGAAAAATCAAGCAGAACTGTGACTATCATGCCGATGTTGGAGGTTAGTAGTGGGCTGAGATATTTCTGGCTCATGGGCAGGTGTCCATGCCCTCTGATCTTTTCATTTAGACACCCCTGCCTCATGCCATGCTGACCACACAGATTCACAGATAGTCCCCAACCTATTTCACTTCTGTTTTTCTTGCTTAAAACTATGGGCTGCAGTTTAACAGATCTGGATGGTTTCCTGAGGTCATGTTTAGGCGACCTATGCTCTCAAGTAGGAGGCTAAACCTTAATCTCTCTCTCTCTCTCTCTCTCTCTCTCTCTCTCTCTCTCTCTCTCTGTCTGTCTGTCTGTCTCATTTTTTCCTCCCTCTCCCTCTCTCTTATACATACGCACACAAGCTGTTTAGTGTCTATGTCACAGTGGGGTTTTGGTACTTTTTATCTTTTCATTCTGTGGTAGTTTCATGAGTGACTTTATAGAAAGAGCAATTGAATTGTTAGACCCCCGAAAACTCAAGTATCCGGGGTCTCAGGCCAGGTTCGCGGTCACCCCAATCACCAGGCGGATTCGAGAGCTTGCTGCAAACTGCACGAGGCTTTATTGTAATTTAACGAACTAACCCCATGTTAGCTCGGGTCTTTCACCCACCCGCCATGGCAGACGGCTAGAAAAAGACGGCTCCTAAGGTCTCCCCAAAGATCTTATAGGGCAGCGTAAGGGGAGTGTCTAGGGGTACGCACAGGCTCAGGATTGGTGTGCTTCCAGGCTTGGAGGGCTTGCCCTGTGTTGATTGGTCAACTGGTTGTTATGGCCCATAGGCCCTCCCAGGGTGGTTGCTATGCTCTCTACGTCATTGTCGTGCGCTTGTCCGTAAAGCACACCCAGAGCCATAAAGCATAGCGCCACCAGCTAACTTCTGATTGGTTCCTTGTCACGAGACAGGCATCTGACTTTCTGGTTTTTAGGACAAGGTCATAAAGGCACATGTTTAACCATTATGGCTGCCAAAAGGGAAGCCGGTTCCTTCATTCCCCCATTTTCTTTTCTGGAAATTCCAATCATGGAATTGCTGTCTCTCTAGCATCCCCATCAGGGAGTGACAGATATTGGCATCCCCATGTAAGGGAGTTCCTTTTGACTTAGCATTTTAACCAGGGAAAATGGGCGGCGAAATTTCTTTCTAAACTGCTTCCTGCTGACATTGGGACGAAGTTAGGGACCCCAGAAGGTTGAAATGCTAGTCAAAAGCAAAAAGGAATTTAGGCAATGGGGAATTCATCAGGGGCTTCTGGTTAGCAGACACTGTTGTAGAGACAGGGGGTGTCCATATCAGCTGAACTGGTTCACATCCACAGCAAGTCCAGGGCTCGCAGTCTTAGAACAGTCTGTAGTCAGCAACTGATATTCAGATGTCTGCCAGAAGCAGAAACCTGTTTAAGACATGTTTAAACTAGGAACAGAGGTTAAAGCTTATTTACTGAAGCCCACAGTGTAGAAAAAGCAGATATCTGTTTAAACAGCAAGAACATATTTATAACTTTGAGTCCTAGCAAAAACTGCAGATTTGGGCTATAAGCATGTACATTTTTCTTCTGTCCAGAGAGCCAGGTATGGATTGGACAGAGGTGCCTTTGGCCTGATGAAAAGCCCTTTAAGTTTGTACTTAGATGACAACCAAAATAAACTTAAAAACTTTGAGCTCGTGCCTGAACAGTAGATAGTTACTATTTTATTAGCTAACATACTGACTAGTCTATAGTGGACCTGACTGCCTGATGCTGTCAAGCTGACAACCAGTAATATTTCAGAGATCTGAGAAGGGTATATTTTGTCCGAATCTACTAAAAAGTGACAGAAGCCAGTCTATATACAGTTAGCCAAACCCAAGTTTCTCCATTACCGCTGGAGGCAGCTGTCTCAAAGAACAACAATCTTCGCCAGGCCTATACTGTGAGAGTTTTTTTCTCTCTGTGGAAGAGGGACATGGAAAAGACTGACCTTGTTTTGTCTAGGCAAAGGGGTGCAATCAATTTTCCAGTGTCCAGCAGCTTTGTCCACAGTCTCGGCCAGGTTCTGGCAGGCGGCAGGTATCACATCTGAGCATCTCGCTCACTGGTCCAGGTGTAGGAACTGAGGTGCCTCGTAATCTTCTTTGGAGACTTTGGGTCACTGTCAGGATCTGGCAGTCTGTCTGACATTATAAACTTTAAAGATAACAATTTAAATGCCATATTCTGAAGATCTCTGAAGCATTAGAGGTCTGTTTGTCTGTTTTAGTTACTTGCCTTAAGCACACATTAAGCATACAGGTGGCTAGGTAAGGTCTTATTTCTGTAAATGATTTAGTCTGACTGTAACTGGTTTTAACTTAGTAAAATGTTTGAAACAGCACAGCTGAACTTAAAACTGTATAGAGCTACCTTATATTTCTTAAACAGTAGCTTAACTTATTTCTGAGGCAGGGTTTTTCTGTGACTTTGGAGCCTGTCCTGGAATTCGATCTGCCGGACCAGGCAGGCCTTGAACTCATAAAGATCCATCTGCCTCTTACTCCCGAGTGCTGGGATTAAAGGCGTATGCCACCAATGCCCTCAACTTAAAGTCGTGTGCCATCAACACCCTAAGCTTAAAGGTGTGTGTTACCAACATCTTAAACTTAACTTCTAAAAACATCATAAAACAAGAACTTTACATTGTCAGGTTTTGCTTAAAAATAATTCTAAATTGAAGCTCTTTAAGTACAAACTTTAATAAAAACAAACATTTGAAAAACTGGTTTTAAAAAGAAATTTAAATTCCCTTAAGGTCTTTCTGTAATATATATAGAAGCATTAACATTTTAAATCTTAACTGAAAAACTTGTTTCTAAGATGGTACCTCTAATTTCCATGGGGTCACCTTTAGTCAAGATGGCGGCTTAAGTATTTTTTTTTTAACTTTAGCAAAATGGCGACCAGTCAAGTCATGTGACCAGTTGGCCATGTGCTGGCTAAACCAGGAAACAGAACATTTTAAAACAAATATATATAAATTACTTGAGAAATAAACAGGACTTTTTTTAAAAACAAAATCAGCTTAATATGATTAAAATTTTAACTTATATTATTATTTTTAAAATTTACTGTTTGTAGACATGAGAAACCATAGCACAGTTTACATTTTTTTTTCACTTGTAACAACCTTTTCCCTGACCTTTGACAACTTTCCTTTGACCTTCTACAACTTACTTTAACCCTCTATAACTTTCTGTAACAATCTTTTTCTCTGACCTCCAACAACTTGCTTTAACCCTCTATAACTTTTACCATTTGTTTTAACTCTCTTTAACCTTTTATTTTATTTTTTTGACTTTCTTAGACATTTTTAGACAATTTTTTTTTATTATTTAAGTTTTTTACATTTTTTTTTTATTTTTTAGTTAACATAAAAATTTTGTCAAAGTCCCTTTTATAGTTCTTAATAACTTTAAGGCCATTTAGATGTCCGGATCAGGCCAGATAAGTTTATACGCTCAAGCTCCATGTGCTCAAGGCAGAGAGACCTGGGGTGGGGGTGCTGCTGGTAACCCCAGACCCTTGGCCAATCCAGGGGTGGGAAAGACTCCTGCGGCCCCCCCTGCATACCATGTGTGTGGAGCACAGAAAGATGAGTAGTAGATGGTGGCCTTGTAGCCATATTCCCTCAGAGCAGGGAAACACCCGAGACAGCCGCTGGGGCAGAAACAGCCCTACTGGGCATGCCTCATAGACCCTCAGGTGGGAATAGAAAGGGGGTGTTGTGGTGGATCCTGAATAGACAGGAAAGAATAGACGCCAACCCAATCCGCCCACGCTGCTCATAAGGCAATGGCGCCGGGAAGACGGCGGCAGAACTCAGCGGCTAACTGAGGCGGGTCCAAGTGTCCTTGGCCCGCGTCCATACCTCTTGGGTCCTGGGTGTCCTCAGAGTGGCAGTCTGTCCTCCGGCGCATCTGCCGATAACAGTTGAGGTGGCGCCATGTGCTCAGAGAAGAAAAGACCCCTGACCCCCTGACCCATGCATGCCACGTGCATGGGCAATGTGGGACAGAAAGAGATGCTTAAGAAACACATAACACAAATGACAGCACATTAGACAGCACAAACATTAGACAGGACAAACCGCGGCAAAGAAATGGTGCCCCAAACCAAAATTACAACCAAACCTTGGACTTTCATCCAGGGTGGAACCAAGGTTCTCGCAAGTCTGCTTACCCTATGGTTCAATTACAAATTCTGCGCAGATCAAATACAAATTACAAATTCTGCGCAGATCAAATCAAGCAACCCTCGGACTTTCATCCAGGGCAGGACTTCAGGGTCTTCCCCAGAAGTCCGAATTACAAATACAAATTCTGCGCAGATCAAATACAAATCATGGCACCAAACAAAACAGCAAGAGACAAAACAAGAAACATAGAACATTGAACATATATAAATTGCGAGCTCTAATCATCTTACCTCCAAGATCGAATCCACTCAGGTGAAGGGTGGTCGCAAATCGCGGACGAGCCCCCAAAATGTTAGACCCCCGAAAACTCAAGTATCCGGGGTCTCAGGCCAGGTTCGCGGTCACCCCAATCACCAGGCGGATTCGAGAGCTTGCTGCAAACTGCACGAGGCTTTATTGTAATTTAACGAACTAACCCCATGTTAGCTCGGGTCTTTCACCCACCCGCCATGGCAGACGGCTAGAAAAAGACGGCTCCTAAGGTCTCCCCAAAGATCTTATAGGGCAGCGTAAGGGGAGTGTCTAGGGGTACGCACAGGCTCAGGATTGGTGTGCTTCCAGGCTTGGAGGGCTTGCCCTGTGTTGATTGGTCAACTGGTTGTTATGGCCCATAGGCCCTCCCAGGGTGGTTGCTATGCTCTCTACGTCATTGTCGTGCGCTTGTCCGTAAAGCACACCCAGAGCCATAAAGCATAGCGCCACCAGCTAACTTCTGATTGGTTCCTTGTCACGAGACAGGCATCTGACTTTCTGGTTTTTAGGACAAGGTCATAAAGGCACATGTTTAACCATTATGGCTGCCAAAAGGGAAGCCGGTTCCTTCAGAATAATCCTCAAATTTAAGAGTCCCTAAATAGTCATTAATGCCTTCTCATTTGAGGCATGTTGAACTTAAAAATGTCCCCATACAGAGTCTCTAAATTCGGAGGCACACGTGCACTATGACCATCCCCAGGGCAGGCTTACCTCAGACAATGCCTCCCTGATGAGCTCCTCCAAACATCCCTGTCCTGACCCTGTGCTGATTCACATTAAAACAAAGCCACAAGCTCACTCCAAGCAGTACCATCTTCTCTTTCCTCACGTGCCCATTGGCTCCCCTGCAGGATTATACAGGCCTAATAACAAGGAAATTCCCATGGTAAGTTTCCCTGTGTACTTAGGAATTTCCATAAAAACCATCATCAGGGCGGGTAATGTCTTTCTAATTTTAGTTTATTTCCTCATTCATCCCGAGTTGCCACCCAGCTTGTAACAGCCTCTGCAGACATTCTACTCTGTGGAGATGAGCCATTACTAATCCTTGCCTTTTGCTCCATGGCCTGTTGATCCCCACTCACACCCCAAAAGCAAGTGACAAGCTGGGGGTAAATGCCTACCTATGACTGTCCAGGAAGTGAAAATGCACCTTCTATCTGGGTACCAGTTTTACGACCACACACTAGGGCTTGAGCCCAGTGACTCTCGGAGTGAAGGAAGTATGGGCATTACTTCAGCCTGACCTACACTTCTCAGCAATGCCTCCTCTCCTGAGAGTGACTCCATGCAGCCTCACCTTACAAGAAGGGCTCATTCCTATTACACAACAAGCCAGAGCAGGAAAAAGAACAAAGGGTTTTGAGTTGTGTTCAACAGGCAACTCTCTAGCTGTCCTCCCGCCCCAACCAGTAGTGGAGCAAGCTGCAGTGACCTGAGGACTGCCCTGCCACCTTACAGGGCCCTGTAGACCACAGGTGCAGGGATTATGCATCAAACGTTATGCTTTGGCATACAGTAGGTGGTGCTAAACACAGCGGTTTTTCTTGTCACTTGTTGGGGGTGACAGCTTCATGTGGCTGGTTAGCTGTCTGTGGCTGTAACCACAGCCTGGATAAGGCATGACAAGAGGGAAGTAGGAGCCTTTCTTCAGTTCTTTGTAATGACACTGGATAAGTGCACAGCCCCAGATGTTATGCTAAAGTACACTGGTGAAGCCCAGCAGTCTTGTTCCCAAAGGGAGTGCCTGCCTTCCCTGGTGTCTTCACACTGAGGGGCAGATGGCTCATTTGTCTGGAGTTGCCTAAATGCAAAACCAAATAATGGGACAACATCTGTTTGTCCTAGAACCCAGCTCCAGGGATCCCTTCCTGGGTCAGTTAGAATAAAAGGAGATCATTAGAGTCTCTCAGGTAGTAGGGAACCACCATCCCTTCCACCACCCTCTGCTCTGCTCTTCGTTCAGTTGGCCCCTCTCCTCTCCCTCAGCAGGAATTTGTAGCCTGCCATTATCTCCCTTCTCCCAGTCACATCCTGTCCACACTTGGTCCTTCTCCTGAGGAGTGCTTGTGCAGTCAGCTACATGAGAAACCCACAAGTGAGGACACTGATGCAGCCTGGTACTGCGCACCTTACCTGAAACACGGCCTCCTGGGACTGTGAGTCATCCAGGGTAGGACAAAGGCCAGGGAGGGGGACTCTGTGCTCTGAGTCCTCGTTGCTATAACCAAATAGTTGACAGGAAACAGCTCAATGGAGGAAGGGATTATTTTGGCTCACAGTCTAAGAGGATAGACTCCATCCACCATGGCAGGAAAGCCATGTGAAGGAAGCAGCTATCGCCTGGGATGGTGGGAGTGTGAGGCTGACTGCTCACATCTGAGCAGATCAGACAGGACCGGAATGCTGGCGTTCAGCCGCCTTTCTCTTTTTCCCCTTTAAAGTGAGTATGGAACTCCTGTCACAGGGTGGTACTGCCCACCTGCACCTTAGACAAACCCCTCTAGGAACACTCTCCACACGAGCCTCTGAAATGATCCCACACCCAGCTGTAAATGGATGTTTCTGTCCTGCCTGGTCCAGCAGCCGTTTAGTCCCAAATGAACACACGGAAACTTATATTAATTATAAACCGTTTGGTGGGTGGCTCAGGCTTCTTATTGGCTAGCTCTCTCTTAATTATTAGCTCATTTCTAGGAATCTGTGTATCTCCATGTGGTCTTGGCTTACTGAAGAATGCCCAGGTGTCCTACCTTCCTGATAGCCACATAGCATCTCCTTGACTCTATCTACTACCTTTCTTTATCCCTGTTTGGATTTCCTGCCTGGCTAAATCCTGCCTGTCTATTGGCTGAAACAGTTTTATTCATCAACCAATAAGAGAAACATATATTCACTGCATACAGAGGACATCCCCCATCACCCAGGCAAGGTGGCAGATAAGTTCACAGTCACACTTCCTGAAGCCACACTGGTGGTTTCTAATGCCTGGGATTCTTTTGGCCACACTTCACTTCTCCAGTGATGCAGTTTCTGACATGCCATATCCCGTCTACATGTGGGATTTAGTTCCCAAATCATCAGATTACCACTGCGGCCCTTCTCCTACCACAGTCTATGCACACAGCACAACACTGACTTAAGGACAGTGAACTGGCCTGGGAGAGCTTCAGGTCCCATAATGAGTGATGCCCTGTGCAGTACTCATGCAAGCTTTCAGTTTCAACAGTGCCAAGGCATCCTTAATTAAGGCCTCTCTACTCTCTCCTGCTCTCACCAACACGGGCGGGCAACGAAGCCAGCTGAGACTAGTTGGATCCACTTCAAAGGAGACTTTCTTAAGTGCCAGAGAGTAAATATTTTAGGCTTGGCAGAACCTTTGCAGTCCCTTGTGACATGAGTGTGGCTTTCTTCCAATAAAACTTCTTTATTTACAAAAATAAGCTATTGATCTGAAGAACCTGTTTTTTGTTTTTTTTTTCTATTTACGGCAAATGATACTACTTCCCTCTTTGGAGTAGCAATACATACACGTCCTCTGCATTTTATTTAAGTGACAAGTAAATAAAGACAGTTGAAGACAAAAACCCTAGGAAGTGTGGCTCTGTCAAATACCATGACAATGGTGCTGAAAGGACGACTATTTGAGACGTCCTGGTTTGTATATTGAAACAGTCTGGGGCTGGAGGCTGTATTTCTGCAGTTGCTGGCTATTTCCCCACAGGGCCACCTCTGTATTGCAGAGCCTTCTTCATCTCCAGAGCAATTCACAACTTGAGAATGAACAGGGGATCTTGCATGGTCTATGCGGATGCATTTGTGTGTGTTCATGTGTATATGTACATGTGTGTCTGGGCACATGTGTACATACAGGTACACATGAATGTGAAGGCCACAGGTCGATGTTGATGTCTTCCTCAATTGCTCTCCATCTTATTTCTAAGATAACATCCATCACTGAGCCTGCCATCTGACTAAACTGACTGGGTAGTAAGCTCCATAGATACTCCTAGCAGCATGTCCCCAGCCTTGGGATTTCATTCATGCAGCACTGTCACCTTTTAGGTGAGTGCTGGGGATCAAATTCAGCTCCTTATACTTACACAGCAAATCCATGACTCTCTGAGCCTTCTCTCTGGCCCAGGTCTTATTGTTGGATCCTCAGGATTTGGTCTCCTGATCACATAAGCAAGGGCCATGAGTGGATGCCTGTGTGCAGGGACTGAGCATCAGGTGAGTTGATAATGGAATGTGGGACCAGTTAGGGACATCCAGTTGCAGTGTACCTCTAACTCCCCAGGAGCAACCAGGCAGTGCTGTGTCATCAAGCAGGGACTTGGGCAGCCTGAATTTCTGTCTCTGCCCACCACCCACCTCTGGGCAACCTTGGCAAATTTCTTAATATCTTGGGCCCCAGACCTTGGTTCTTAGTTTGTAGCCTGAGGATAAGAAGAATTCTTGTGACTGTTGTGAGTGGTAGACCGTAATACAAGGCTAGACACAGGACTTAGCTAAAAGCCAGCTCAATCTTTGGCTCTCCCCACCATGGTGCCAGGTGTGCCTGCCCCCAATCCCCAATGAGCACATTCCATCAGCAGTTGTGTAAGTAACTGCACAGAACTGCAAATGTTCTGGCTACCCCAGAGGCCAAGTACTCAAAGCAAGAGCTACTCTTGAATTTGACATTTTTCCCAGGGTTTTAGCTTTATACTCACAAAGTAAAGTAATAAGTAGTCCAACCCATGACAGAGTTTCCACCCCAAACCAGCTGATACCATGTCAGGACTGACAGCTCATCATGGCTCAAAGATCAGTCACATATGTCTCTGCATGAGAAGAGCCCCACACAGCCCCATGGTATGTCCAGAAGAACCCAGTCTTGTCATGTTGTCACCCTGTTGCCACATGCCATGCAGCCGCAATTCATTGTGCCCCACATCTGCTATAACATCAAGGTCTGTGTGCTGGACTTTCTCCCTGCAATGCCCTTACCCTGCTATTTCTCTCTGGGCCTCCTCTCCCCATGTGAACCAGTGTCCACACCAGGCAGAGCCCTGTGCAATGCAACCAGGCAGAGCCCTATGCAATGCAACAGGGAACATTATTCTCTTCTCTCCACGATGTGATATTCAGAGTCAAACTTGTTCTTGAGCCCTAGAGAGATGGGGGGGAGGGGAGAGAGAGGGGACAGGAGGAAGACAGAGGGAAAGGGAGGAAGGGAGGGGGAAGGAGGAGGGAGTGTGTGTTGTGAAAGAGTAAAGCCTTCCCATGGTTGCCACTTGAACCAGCTCTAAGCCTGGAGGGTAGGAACATAGTCTGAGCCCAGTGCCTTATACTTGCACAAAATGGAAAGAGTTGATGAGAAAGGGTGCTTCCAAATAAGGGATGATGAATCAGGAGGTTTTCTGTCAGCTTCTCAAGAGTTGGAGATTTAAATCACACAGATCTCAAGTAAGATATAAGTTCAGGAAAAACTTTAGGCTTCAGTGGTACACAGAACCCAGTGTTGTCTTTCCTGTCTCCCCTGGAAGCTCTCTTAAGAAATGATGCCTTGATGTTTATTTCATGGTGAGTAGAAGCAGATAAAACCAATAAATAGCTCCCCGTAGGAAAGACATACCTCCTTTTAAAACTCTGTGTCAACACCCGTGGATGCATGTGCCCAAGTGCGTCATCAGATCTGCAATGTGTTTGGGTGTTCTATTATATTATACACTTCAGCTAAGAAATTAGCACCACTTAAACTTGGACAAACTGCAGAAAAGTGGCAGGCAGTTTTTGAGTAAGAGGGGGAGAGAGACAAAATATCCACCTTATAAAAGGAAGGAGCAGCTCACATTCTTGGCTGGAAATGCTCTTTTCATCTTGAGCTATTTTTCATTCTTTTCTAAATAGACATTGATAAAAATTGCGGAGCCCAAAGACAATCCCCAGCACAGAGAGATGGCTGGATAAATATGCAAGTGCCTCTAAAATAGCTGGCAGATGGCCTGTGTTTGGAAACAAATGCCTCCATGAAAGTAGCAGCCGGGAGTTTTCCTCTGGCCCCTGGGTTCTGGGTGGTGAAGGAAGCCCTGTATGTACCTTCTCCCATGACGGTGATGGTGACAGCAATTCTCTGGAGGCTGGCTACCTAAATTGCTCAATAAATCTATGCACAGAGCACAGTCTAGAATATGGCTTCTTAAAGCTGCACCACACTTAGCCCTGGCCCTCCTGCCTCCGCCACTATAAAACATTGGTTATCTCCGCTTGCTTCTCCCTTGCTGTTCCTTTCCAGCCAGTGTGCAGACTTGAGCAATTGCTGGAAGAGCTGGGGAAGCGTGTTCAGTGTTGGAACCAAGGAGAGGCAGCACCAAGCTTGTTCAAGAGAAGGTTCAGCTTCCCCCAATGTCTTATAATACATTTTACGTTTTTTTTTTTTTTAAAGGATGTTTATCTTTAAGGTCATTAGAGGACAGAAATGTTATTGGTATGTGAATATGCACACATTGTCCAATTTTATTTGTGGGAAGAGAGTTGTTCCATCACTTGGTCTGGCTTCTAATAGTGTTTCGATTCTGCAACAATATTTAATATTAAAACAATGTTTAAAAACTTCACTGCCTCATCAAAATGGAGCTATTGAGAAGTATGTTTCCTCAGAAAAGACCAAAGTGGTTTCTGTCACCTGATGCCTTCAGGCTTAATGATGCCAAGGAGAGAATCAAGTATAACCTCTAATGAGGGATGGATCCCACTTTCGTGGGAGCGATTTTCAGCAGAGTGGAAACTTGGCTGTGGAACCAGTAGACTTTGAACTCTCAGACCCTGCTGCCTAATCTGAACTCCTGAATCCAGTAACTCATGCTGCTGGTGATTACTTCAGGGAGAGGACCATCGGGGCTCCTGCTGGCCTCCTGGACCAGCAGGCACTTGGAAACAGCCTTCTCCACAGTCCTAAGGATAACGATGTCCAGGCCTTTAGAAGGCACTAATAAATAGTGTTTTCCATGTGGCCATGTGTCCTTAGGATACCATTATGTCATCAATTGAAACTACCCTAGAGAGACCTACAAGGCAAGAGCTAGTGAAGGTGACGTCAGTGGAACTCTCATTTGTAGCTGGAGGAAATATAAATCAAACTAAGGTTGGAAAACTATTTGGCTTTGTTCTCTAAAGCCAAATAAGATCATGAAACCAAGAATGCTACTCCTAGATATGTAGAAATGAGTGAATAATAGGTATACCAACATACACACTGACACACACATGTGCACATACACTCACAGGCACACACACACACACACACACACACACACACACACACACACACACACACACACACATACACACACTTTTAGCAAGTTTTCCATACCATAAGACCTCCGGGCATCCATACATCTCTGAGCTTTAGATGTGGTTGTAAACTGTGACATGTCAAATAGTGCAGTGTACACAGCAGGGAAATTAACCAACTTCATGGGTAAGACAGACATCATACTGAATGCACAGGTTCAGAAAAGAGGAAAAATATTCTCCGGGATTGCCTGTGTATGAAGATTAAAAAGCAAAACGAATCCCTGTGATGGACCTGAGAATGGCTGTCACCCCGAGAAGGAGGACATCCAGGAGCCTCATGGGGAGCTAGACACTGTAGACCTCAGCTAGGTGTTTGGGGATTACACCTCTGCTACAGAAAAGAAGTTATGTGGCAGGAGGGGGGCAGGTAAGCCATTCCTCCCTGTCCAGAAAGGTATTAGCTGTGTCTGAGGAACATGCTGTCATCTCTCAGAGTTTCTCCCTTCTTTAAATAGTTTCTTCTGGTGCTGTTTATGGTGTTGAGATGGAACCCAGAGCATCACATGTGCAAAACAAGTGCTCCACCCCTGCCCCTTGTTCTTCTGAGACCCAATTTCCTTATATGGCATAGACTAGGGCTGAACTGAAGATAGAGTTTCTGTCTTGTCCCATCCCACAGCTGTTTAGTCCCAAATAAACACACAGAGGCTAATATTAATCATAAAGTGTTTGGCCAATAGCTAAGGCTTCTTATTGGCTCTTTCTTAATTATTAACCCATTTCTATTAATCTGTGCATCTCCACATTGTCTTGACTTACCAATGATGCCTGGTCCTCTTGCTCCCTCAGCAGCTACATGTTGTCTCCCTTGTGACTCACTCTCTGTGTTCCTTTTCCCAGAATTCTCCTAGTCTGTTAGCTCCACCTATACTTCCTGCCTAGCTACATCCTACCTGTCCATTGGCTGAAACAGCTTTATTTATCAACCAATAAGAGAAACATATATTCACAGCATACAGAAAGACATCCCCTATCACTGAACTCACAGTTAAGGCTGGCCTTGAACTTTCAGTCCTCCTGCCTCAGCCTCCCAAGTGCAGGGAGGATAGGTTGGTGCCCCTCACTTTGCTCAGGAGGTATTTTCATCTCCCTGTCCTTTGTCCTTTTCTATGATTTAAGGCCCTTTCCACTTGAAGTTTAGAATGTTTCAGAATCACCATGTATGGACTATGGTTTGCTCTCTATATACATGGAGTGCAGGTACCACTGGAGGCCAGAGAGGGAGCTGGACTTACCGGTGGTTGTGAGATGTCCAGCATGGGTGTTAGGAACCAAACTCAGGTCCTCTACAGGAGTGGTGCATGCTCTAAACCCCGACCCATGGCGCTAACCCCTCTATAAACTCTTTATATAGATTGCAAAGTAATATTCCATTTTATAATTTTTGTGCTTCTTACTTTAATTGATATTTTGGAGCATTTTCAATTTGGATTTATCATGAATAAAGCTGCTATAAACATCTTTGTACCTGATATATTTGGGGGGGGGAGAGGGGACATAGGTACATATTTCTTATAAGTATACCCAAGAGTAGAATTAGTCAACCATGGGAGACACACGTTAATTTGAATAATAAGTGTCATCTAGACTATTGTCATCATCATTTTACATCCCTCCAATAGTATGAGAATTCCAGTTTCTCCACACCTTGCCAAGATTGGTATCTGGTGTTGGTATCTTAATCCGGGATGTTCCATTAGGTGTGCAATTATTGTTCTCATTTGCGTTTTCCTGAAGACAGACGATATTACACTTCTTTTTCATCTAGGAAAAGCTCAACTCATTGTCATGGGAAAGGTAAATCAAAAGTGTGTACAATTCAACTTCATGTTTGTAAAAATGCATGAGGCTTAGAAGACATACCTGAAAACATTAACTCTTTTGTTACATTTTTTTCTCAACTTTCATTTCATTCTTTAACTATAGCACACACACACTTCCTAGTTGTGTCATATGAAAACATGTTTTAGGACAGAAAGTGAGCTCAGATTAAGTCTAAGGTAGAATTTCAGTTTTGTCAGTGATTTGGATGGAAAACTATGCAGAACTGTTTCTGCTCTTGATTATTTGCTCCTCTAACAAGGACTGTGTCCATTCCTTCATGCAGGAATCTTGATATCTGGGTGTAACCTCCATATTCCTCTGTTATTCACAAGTGTAGAGAAATCATTGTGGCTAGGCTCTGTATAAAGAAAATGGGTTTGGACGCACAAGATGACTCAGTGAGTAAAGGTGTTGTTGTGCAAGCCTTTGTCACCTGAGTTTGGTAACCCATGTAAGGTAGAAAGGGAGAATAGACTCCGAAAGTTCTCTTCTGACCTCCAGACATGCACCATGGTCTCCCAAACCCCCACACAGATACGTCATGCTATACTACTTATTATAATAAGTAAGTGAGTTAGAAGGAAGAAAACGAAAAAAGGCTCATTTAGCCTACAGTTCTGTAGGTTTAGGACACAGAGCTCAGCTGGGGTGGTGACCTTATGACAGATGGCATTGCATCATGGTGGTGGCTCTTACAAGAGGGATCAGACATATAGCAAGACTAGGAGCCAGAACAAGAGGCCAGACTTGCTGTTATAACAACTTTGTTATGAAAACTAACCAAGGCTCACAAGAACTATATCAGATCCCCTCAAGACTGCATCTCCAGTAGCCTGACTAATTATCAAGAGGACTGGCATTTCTGTTGTCACCTCACTGGAGACTGAGCTCTCAATGGGGAGGTGGAAATGTATCTAAACCACGTATGACCTGTAGCATTGTTCACATTGACCTCATTGTAGCAAACTGGGGGCAGTGGATTTAACCTGCTGACCTAACCTGACCCACATATTTTTAGCAATAAAACACTACTGGGACACAATAGCACATGCTCACTCATGTTATCAGCTACTGGTGTTTCCCTTTTATGTAGAGAGACAGGATTTATGATAAAGCCAATAGTCTGCAAAGTCTAAAGCATTTACTATTTGGCTCTTTATAGGAGAAGTTTGCCAAACTCCTGCTGCAGTCAATTAACTCTCTTTAAGTTTTATTTTAAACCCCAGCTATGAGGATTTAGTTCCGTGCCAGGTGTATATATAGCTTACAACCACAGCTGCCCCCTCTGCCCAGTTCACACAAGTTACACAGGTATGCTGGCTGTTTTGTGTGTCAACTTGACACAGAGTCATCAGAGAGGAAAGAGGCTCAGTTGAGGAACTGTCTCCATGAGATCCAGCTGTAAGGCATTTTCCCAATTAGTGATTAATGGAGGAGGGCCCAGCTCATGGTGGGCGGGACCATCTCTGGGTTGTTAGTCCTGGATTCTATAAGAAAGCAGGATGAGCAAGCCAAGGGAAGCAAGCCAGTATCAGCACTCCTGCATCAGCTCCTGCCTCCAGGATCCTGCCCTGATTGAGTCCTGTCCTGACTTCCTTCAGTGATAAACAGCAATGCAGAAGTGTAAGCCAAATAAACCCTTTCCTACTCTAGTAGAAGAGAATCCTACTCTTCTGAGTGTGTTTTCACCAGCTAAACCACAGAATCTACAACCCAGGAGCCCCCAGAGAGCCATGACTATGTGTGGTATGTAAGTTCCTTCAGAAGGCTTCAGTAGCTTCGGTAGATGATAAATTGCTTTGCCTCTTACTTCCCTTTAAAAGTGAAGAACCATGGTCCTGCTCAGAGTCCAGAGAGGGCATTAGCAGAAAGCCTGAGCCCTGGCCTTAGTGGCTTAGTTTCTCCTGCACAGGACCTATTTGTGTCTTCAAATTTAGTTTTCAATGGGCTATTTTTAGCAACAGGAGGGTGAAATTTTCTCATTTGAATTCCTATACAAAGTGCAATTCAAAAATTGCCTCTCCACCATTATAGCATCATGACCTAAGGGGAATGCCCAGGGCTGGTAAGTGCTGTGTCTGTGGCACTCCACTGCTCTGACCTCAGTGGAGAGTCTATTACTTGTAACTAGGGTGAACATTATTTGAAAATTAAATTGAATTCTCAGTGTTTTTGAGGTGGATTTTGCTAGCAGCACTGAGTGGAACAGACCTCTCCCCTGACAGTGTGTGGCTGATGTGATATGCCTGATATTCCAGAAAGTTTGGGTGTGGGTTGCCCCTGACAGTTCTAATGGGCTTGGACAAATGTGCAGCTGAATCATGGTGACCTTCTTCCGTTAACACAACACCTAGCTTGTATCAGTCCCACGCTACAGAGGCTATCTATTCCAGACTGAAGTCTCTGGGGCTGAGATCCAAGCCAGTCAAATGGTCCCAGGGTCCATCCCTGAGTCAAGGGGTACCTGACCAGGAAACTCCTAGCGACTCAATGGCAATAAGGACCAGACACAGATGTTTTGTCATTTCCTGAGGGCTCTCAGTTTCCATGCAGGAAACTGGATTCTCTGGTGTATTCTAGCATCCTCCTAAATAACTCGATGCCTTCTGCACTCACAGTGGGGGTGAACGCAGAAGGCATCCACTAGCATGTATATATCTGATATCAAGTAATTCTTTTAATTCAAGAATCACCTGAAAAACTTCTAGGCACTTAAACAAAGTTCTCGGCCCAGCTACAAGCACACTTAGGGCCTAGGTCTGTTGTAATGCAAACTAGGAGACATTCTCCACTGAGGCCAAGCCATCCTTTGGCAATTTAGCCAGCATCTGCAAGACAATGGGAGATTCAGGCTCCTGGAAAATGGTGTCCCTTGTCCTGTATCCTCCCACCTCAACCATCCCAGGGATGGCACCACACAGAATTGGCTAGGCTCTCCCCTATGGGTCACTAATTAAGAAATGCCCTACAGATCTGCCTACAGCCAATGCTATAAAAGCATTTTCTTAATTGAGGCTCCCTCCTCTCAGACGACTTTAGCTTGTGTCAAGTTAGCATAAAACTAACCAACACAAATATATTACTAGACCTATGCCTGCTGTCCTCAGTAACAAGCTCCCAGACCTGAGAAAACTTATTTTGTCTTCCCCCATTACAGAGTACAGAGAAGTGTACCTTGTTTTCCTGAAGCCCTCAAACCCAGCCTTCTGCATTCACAAGGTTGCTGAGTTCCTACCAGCAGCCAGTATCTGTTGTGCCTGCTCAATCTCAGATGCTGTTTCTGCTGAGAGTGGACACAGAGGGAGAGTCTTTGGTCATAGAACTTGTGGCAGTGAAGAGTGTGGGTGGATGTGTGCATTAGGCACCTTTGTACAGTAGTATGGAGCCTTCGCTGCTGAGATCTGTGCTGTACAGCAGGCTGTCATGGAGGACACAAGGAAAACAGAGAGTAGAACATTAGGACCAATGAAATTGAAAGACCCTGGTGGCTCAGGTCTCCAGGATCTCAGCCCAGGGTCCGAAGCAACCGCAATCGCCAGGAAGAGGCAAAAGCTTGATGCAAACAGCAAGAGGTTTTATTGCAGTTGTTTAAAGAGCTAACCCATTCATGTTAGCTCCGGGCCTTTCATCTAACCACCATGGTGGATGGCTGGGAAAAGTTCCTGAGAAGCCACGGGACCAAGATCTTATAGGGCAGTATAAGGGGAGTGTCTAGGGGTACACACAGGCTCAGGATTGGTGTGCCTCCAGGCTTGGAGGACTTGTCCTGTGTTGATTGGCCAAATGGTTGTTATGGCCCATAGGCCTTCCAGTGTGTTTGCCATGCTCTGCACGTCATTACTGTGGGCTTGTCCATAAAGCACACCCAGAGCCGTAAAGCATAACACCACCAGCTAACTTTGATTGGTTCCTTGCCAGGAGGCAGGCATCTGACCTCCTAGTGACCAAGGCAAGGTCAGGCAAGCGCGTGTTAGGCTGTTATGGCTGCCAAAATAGGGAGCTGGTCCCTTCAAGATGACAGTGTAAAGTTGCTCATGAAGGTGTGTCTGCACAGGTGGCATTCAGACAGGGACCTTGAAAAGGGGGTGAACCAGAAGGTGTTAGAGCAGTGGTTCTTAACCTGTGGGTCCCTACCCCTTTGAGGGTTGAAGGACTCTTTTGCAAGAGTTGCCTAATTGTAAAACACAGATATTGACATTATGATTCACAACAGTAGCAAAATTACAGTTATGAAGTAGAAATGAAAATAATTATATGGTTGGGGGTCACCACAACATGAGGAACTGCCTTACAGGGTAGCAGTATTAGGAAGATTGAGAACCTTCCTAAGTGCTAGGCTCAAGTGGTGATTGAATGAGGCACAATCTGTCCTGATTGTTCTGAAGGGCAAGTAAACGAAACTAGAAAACAGACTATATCTAGTTAGAAGTCAGGTTATTCCCATCACCTACATGGTGGCTCACAACCATCTGTAACTCCACTTCTAGGGAATCTGACACCCTCTTCTGAGCTTTATGGGTGCTGCATGCACAGGGTGCACAGATATACACATAAGCAACAGATTCCTACACATAGACTACAATATTCCTTAAATAGGCTATGACTGAGAATCGGTAGGGAACAAACTTGGGACTGGCTGATGGAGAAAGGAAGGAGGAAGCATGCAGAAGAAGGGTGGGAGAACAGCAGAGAAAGGGACCAGGGATGGGATGAGTCTGGAGTCTTCTGACTCTAGGTGAAAGATGATACTAAAGCTTTTGCCATGTCAAGGGGAGTAAGAGGAGCTAGAGGCTGGAGGCTGGTGATGGTGCAGCTCCCTTGAAGGAGTCTGATTTGTATGCTCAGCATAGAACGTACCACTGATCATAATGAACTCTGATAGAATGATCACATTCTCAGTTAAAAAGCATGATGGAATCATGGCATAGACCCAAGTAGTAGCAGCAGAAATAACTACTGTGAACTGTAAGGTTGGGTGGGTGGGTGGGAAGGTGGATCCGCATGGGATGGTGTCTCCACCGTCTTTCAATGACTCGATGTCTGATGTCAAGATCCCAGGCTCTCTTGGTACCTCAGTGCCATGTTCATGAGTTTATTGTCCCTGGACCATGGGAAGAAGTAGAAGCCATCTTTTGCAGAGGCTTGAGCAGGACCAAACATTTGCTTTGGTTCATGCCCAGGCTTGCCCTGTCAAGTGAGTGCTGCCAGCCGCTTTTAGAGATGAGGAAGCTAAACGGTAAAGAAGATTACAACTGGCCAGTATGCAAACAATCCCTTATTAACATCAGAGAGCTTTTGAAGGCCTCTGGGCTTTATGGTGACTTGCCAGTCCACAATATGTGTTTTGCTGTGTTGTGAGGTATTGCTGTTGTGTTTTGGTTTACCCTTTGAGATAGGATCTCACCTTATAGCCCAGGATGGCCTTAAACTCATAATTGTCCTGCCTTTAGCCTCCTGAGTGTTGGGACTACCCGTGCACACTACCACATTTGGCTTATGTGGAATTTTAAGTGACCACTATTCCTGGGTCTAGCCTCATTCCTTGCAGAGGTAAAATCCAGTGAGACTCTGAGGAAGCTTGTTCCTCAGAGGGATATCTTGAGAAGCCCCGGAGAAGAGGGGACAAGGGACAACATCAAAGCTGTGCACTGAAATTCAACTTCAGAGTGTGAACAAAGCATCTTTGCATACAAACCAAGGCCATGTTGACTCTGGTAGCATGCCAAGGGATAGCATGCCATTATGCTTGCTGTCCATGAAGGATTGAGTCCAGAGCCTTACCAGCACCAAGGAAGCGGCAGAGAATAACTATGGCGCTCAGTGAATTAAGACACATGGGATTTTTATATTCATCTTAGAAGTAGATGTTCCAAGTATTCCTTTGGCAAAGCTAAATGAGAAGGGGTGAAAATTAACAGAAGGCCATTGTCTTTTCTCCCACAGACCTTGAGGGAAACAATCCTCAGGAGAAAGGCTTCCCCCCAACTCCTAGATGCTCCCCTCCCTCAACCTCTTCTGCTGAAAGCAAAGAGTGCTGTTTTTATTCAGCAGCAGGCCTTCACAAAGCCAGGCAGGAGGCCTTGATGAGATGCTCTGTTGGCTGTGCCAGAAGCCAGGGGACATGCTTGCCAAACACTCATGTTTGACTAATTGGTGGTATCTGGGGAGCTGGCACAAGGAGAAAAGAGAGAAAGGCTGTGGGTGTTAGGAAAGACGTTTAAAGCTGAATGCTGGGATCTTGGAGAAGAGCCTTCCCAAAGCCAACAGCATTAAAATTTGGAAAAACTGTTTTGAAACTATCAGTTATACTCCCAAAGGACATGGCAACCAGACTCCCAAAGGCCAACAGGGTTGGATTATGGGAGACTGAAGCATGAGTGTGACTGACTGGAGACCACCATTGGCCTGAGCCCCTGTTTCATTCTCTTCCTGGAACCCGCCTGAAAGGCTAGGCAGGGATGTGGAGAGATGTAGTGGAGATGAGGGGGCAGAACAGGAGGATTAGAGCAGGTAGAATCTTCCAGCACCAGCCATGCCCTGACAATTGAGCTGAGGTATCACTTCCTCCTAAAGGTCCCCTTCCAGGTTTGCTTTCCTCTGAAGGAGGAGGGGTTGGGAGTGGGGACGGTGCTAAGAGGCCTTAAGGCTTTATAGACCAGGCCCCGATTCCAATGTCTTCTGGACTCTTGACAGGGGATACAGTGTGACCAGCCACCTCACACTTCTGTCACCATGCCTTCCCCACCATGATGGACTGTTGTCACACACACACACACACACACACACACACACACACACACACACACACACGTAAGCCAAAATGAACCTTTTGTCCGTTCTTCCCAGGTGTTTGGTTAAAGCAATAAGAAAAGTAACTAATACAGGAGCCATTCCATCCTGCTCAGTGATTCATGGCAACCCTGCCATCTACCAGATAAGATATAATAAGGCTGAGCCTCACAGGGAGCTCCTTCTTCCCCAGCAAGGGTCTGGGTCATGGTCTAGTTCCTTTCCATGGTACTCACATTCCTACCACATGGGAGGTTGGGAATGGGAGGACTTGGCAGGGAGAATCTCACTTCTGACCCTTTATTTATATGTTGCTAGTGGCACTCTACATAGACCAGCCTGTATGTCCACTGTAGAGGTGGGCTGGCCACGATTTTAAAGCCATAGTTCCTCATATAGAAACCGGCCACCGTGCTGAGAAAGCTCTTGCAAGTCTGATCCAATCTTCAAGCTGGACTTTGCTTCTCAGATCCCCTCCTCTTGAGAAGGATCTTTCAGAAGAAAACTTTGCAATTCCCCCCTCAGAGCTGCCCGATGGGACAGTATGATGAGCAGTAGTCATATTGTTGGCAGCTGATCAGAGGGTAAATCAATGCAAAGCATGACATATTGCTTACCACTATTATTTGACAAGGTGAAGGATGCCTAGTAACTCAGGGAAAGGTAGGTGTGTGTGTGTGTGTGTGTGTGTGTGTGTGTGTGTGTGTGTATCCTAGGTGTTTATGCGGGAGTGCATTTGGTGAGTATCAGGCCGTCCCTAGAAATGCTACATGAAATAGAAGCTCAGGCAGGAACTCAGATTTCAGTTGTGCCAGGCTGTACAGTGAAATCCAATAGGAAGACAGTCTGGTGAAGAACGGGTGTAAACCTGGGGTGTTGTCCTTACAGAACTAACTCACAGAAAGTGACTTCAAAACCTAAATCAACCTTTCTCAGTGGATGGAAGTGTGGTAATGCTAAAAGGAAAACTAAGAAAATGACAAGCACGTTTAGATGGGGCCACTCTTTTTTTAATTTTATTTTTACATACTAATTACAGTTGCCCCTCATCCCACTCCCCCCAACTTTTCCTCACCCCCTCCCACTTTTGTAAGGCCTCCCATGTGAAGTCAATGAAGTCTGTCCCATCACCATGTTGAGGCAGGACCAAGCCCCTGCCCACTGTGTCTAGGCTGAGCAAGGTATCCCTCCATCGGGAATGGGCTCCAAAAAGCCAGTTCATGAACTAGCGATAGATCCTGGTCTCACTGCCAGTGGCCCCACAAACTGCCCAAGCCATCCACTGTTACCTGCATTCAGGGGGCCTAGTTCGGTTCTATGCTGGTTCCCCTGCTGAGCTCCCACTAGATTGCGTGTGTTGTTTCTGTGGGTTTCCTAGGTGGGGCTGCTCTTAAGGCAGAGGAGACAATAAGGGTATGTGGATGGCACCCAGGAGCATCAAGGTATGATGTGTTGTATCTCCAGAGTATGTGGGGGCATTGGCATGACATTGCTACTGGCACCTAACGGTGCTTCTGCTCTCATTGGAACTAATAAAGCAAATGCTGAAAGGGTGGATTTTCTAAATTGTATTGCAATTTTAAAAGCCCCTGTTAAACAAAAGTGCTTGATAGATACACAGGTTTTATTATAGTGACCTTTTTACCTTATGTATAATTTATATTATTTTATATCTACTTGGGAATGATATATAGAGCCCTCTGTGGTTCTCAGTTTACCTTGGGCTACAATGAAACTGTCACTGTGGCTATCAGCACCCTTCCTGTTCTAGGCTTCCTTGTCTGTCTCACCCTGAGCCAACCCAAGACACCAGTGATGCTCTCCCTTTCCTGTTCCAAATGTGGCCTGACTGGACTGTGGTGTGCTCTTCTGTGTCCCACTGGTCTGAGAAGTCCCAGTGTCACCAACCTCATGTTTTCTAGAATAGTCTGACATAATCAGGATTCAAAGCAAAGGCTTATGTGGTTTTGCTGAGGTACATTGGCATCTTGGCGGCTCTGGGGGAGAATGATGATGGAGAGAAGTGGGTGGGAGATGAAGAGTGTGCATGGTGATAATTATTTCAAACTTGCCACTTCTGCAGTTTGTATGGCTTATTAGATTCCCATTGCTATGGTAACACATTACCACAATTTAATGATGTGAACCAACACAGGCTTATTACCATTCAGATCTTGGGGTTTGAGGTTGAAAGCAGGGCTCATGGATCTAGCAGGACCATACTCCTTCTGGGATGGCCTAGGGCAGAGTCCATTTCTTTCTCTGTTCCACCTCCAGAGGTTTCCAGGCCCTCTGACTTGTAGTTCCTATCGATCTGCAAAGCCAGCATGGCCGCTCCAATCTCACGGGCTCCATCACTCAGATTCAAACCCTGATGGCTCCCTCTTCCATGGTCAAAGGAAGTATGACTACACTGAGCCCACCTGGATGGACCATGACAACCTTACTTTAGGAGCAGTTAATGCGAACCTCACCCTGCCTGTGGCTTTCATTCTCCGCCCCCCCCCCCCACCAAGCAACATAACATGTTCACACATTCCAGGGATTAGAAAGTGACATCCTGGAGGAGAGGCCATTACTTCCCCTGTTGGGTATGATAAAGGACTAATGACAGCATCCATTTGAGTTGAAGATGCTGAGAGCAGGTAGCAGAAGGCACTTCCTATTTCAGGATTATATTGGGCCTTGGCTCCAAAAGGAGACATAAGGCAAGGATATGGTGTGCATACTTTTTAGGTTTGTTTCATAAAAACTCTGGAAATACTGGTGCAGACAGAGAAGAAGACAGGGCAGAGAAGGCTGCCAACAAGGAGTATCTTTTTGGGCTTTGCAGGTGGCCATGTCTATAATGTCAGCACTTGAGTGCAAGAGACTGAGAGACCCTGTCTCACAAACAAAACAAACACACAACCCAAAAGGTTTGTTTGTAAGGTGTCCTGATTTTTGGGCTTGTTGTTGTGTTGTCAGCTTGACGGAAGCTACTGTATTTGGGAAGCAAGACTTAACTGAGAAAATACCTCCATAGGATTTGTCTATAGGCAAGTCTGCCAGGCATTTTCTTGACTAATAATTGATGTGGGAGGGTCCAGCCTACCAAGGGTGGTGCTACCCCTAGGTCCTGAGTTGTATAAAAAAGGAAGCTTAGCAAGCCAGGAAGCTCAGGCTAGTTAGTTATCCGCACCCCTCCATTGCCTGTGTCAATTCCTACTTCCATGTTTCGGCCTCCTGTTTCTGCCTTCCCTAGATGACTACAAGCTGTAATCGGCAATAAACCTCTCCTCCCGAGTTGCTTTGGGTCATTCTATGTTATCACAGCACTGGAAACTAAGCAAGACACAAGGCTGTTAGCTTGTACAAGTGGGATAGAATGAACAGAACTCAAGATCGGTGGCAATCCCAGGTCAGCGTTATTCCCGTTAGTATGCATCTGTTATTGGTTGGTTGCTCTTCCTAAGAAGAACTTAATTCCCAAGATCTGTCAAGCACCAGGGCCCCAGGTAGATAAAGGAAAGGTCTTGTGCAAAGAGGAAGTGTGGTGAGAATATACTGAAACCAATCAAGGCTGAGGTGAAGAGAGAGACCAAGACAGGGACAAGGATAAACAAGTGCCACAACATCTACCATGACTGTGTTAGAGTTTGGAATCTGAATGGGATCCTTGAACCAGAGTTCAGAAAATTCCCCATACTTCCTGAAGGCTTCTTCAGAGACCTTTGACTTCCAGAAGAAAATCCCTCATGCTATGCAACCATATGTACTCCCCTTTTCTGTTGTATATGGTGATATATTTTGATTGAAAGTGTGATGAAATGCTTGAGAGACAGACAGACAGAGAGAGAGAGAGAGAGAGAGAGAGAGAGAGAGAGAGAGAGACTTTCTTGATTGCCTTTCTTGTCCTGGACATGGCTAATGTTGGGTATCAGGTTTTGCCAAGTGAGGATGGAAGGGATAGAGGATGCTCATTTTTTATTTCTGCCCAGATTTTTAAGAATAGAGTCTGGATTTGGTTTTGTTAAAGAAAAAAAATAATCATCTTTCCATGAGAAACTAAAAAGCTGCATTGTTTGGGATCTCAGAACCTTTTCTTTCAACACAGGGTGAAGCAGGTGTGGTGAGCAGGGAAAATTTTGAACAATTTAATGTTAATGATATGTTTAAGGATGAAATAATGGTGTGACACAGCTATTGACATGATTTGTGACTGTTTGTGTCAATTTGCCTGAGGAACGTGATATGATGCCCTGCAGCGGAAAGGGACTACACAGGGCTCTTACCAAGCCATGGATTATAATTTATACCAAGAAGGTCTATACATTCCATAATTATGGTGTGCTATGAATTAGTAGAGTAATATTGAATATCCCTAAACCCCTTATTACAGTTTCTCACTTGAAATATGTTTTCAATATGTATTTATTCAGCAATGCTTAAACATGGCAGGTCATAAACACATGCTTTTTAAATCCTGTGGCCACATTTTCTTCCTGCTTAAGTGTAGCAGGAATGATGTTATTATGTTATATGTTATGTATAAATGATGTTACTAACAGCAGGTGGGAGGGAGGTAGGTGGGGCTACATAAAAACAAACAGTATTTTTTGTTTTAGAAGTATCTCTTATTCCTGAGCCAGTATCCCCAAGGCAAAGGAAAGCAGTATGCTTCAGAGGCTTGCTGCACAATCTTTAGAGGGAATTTCTCTATTTTTTGTAGCTCTTTGTCTTAAGTATGATGTGGTGGCCATGCACGTTGAAAATCTGCCACACTCTATGTGCCAGTGCCTGACAAGCTTATACTGCATTAGCACATGGTCTTTGCTCACACCTAGAAAGAAGAGCTGAAGATCCAGCCCTCCAGTTGTTAGGAGCATGTTCAAAATGGCTGGAGCCAGAGTTGCATCCCATGACTGTCCCTCAAGTAAGAATTAGGCTTCACTCTGTGCAGGCAATAACCCAGATATACATGATGGAATTCCTACAAGGGAATGAAATTGGGTGTTTTCCAGAAAAAAGGGTAGACACTTAAAGTTGATTTCAAGATCTCTGGCACACCTAAATCTACTTGCAGGCCTATGCTTGCAATTTTAGTGCATGGACACCAGGTGGCAGGGAAGACCAAATTCATGGAAAACCACACACTGTTCTTCATCCATGCAGTTAGTAAAACCCAAAATACTAAAGACTAAAAAGATATGTCTTTTTATTACATTTGTTTGTTTATGTATATATGGATCATTCCACCATAGTGGTCCAGGGATCAAACTCTGGCCATCAGGGTTGGCAGTAAGCCCTTTTCCAGCTGAGCCATCTCACTGGCCTTCAAAAGATGTGCTAAAAATACTTCAGGGGCTGCCTCCACTTTCAAATCTAATGTGTTCACTGTAAATACTGTGGCAGTGCAGACTAATGAGAATTCTATTCGTATGAATATGGCGAAGATAGTTACTATAGGATTTTATAGGCAGTACATATACTTTTCTTTGATAAGCATAGTATACTTTATACAACAACTCAGTAAGCCATATCAAGTTCCAGACATGTAATTAAATGTGTTTTACTACCCTGGGAAAAAATATGAGATCCTATACATAAAATGAATGCATCACTTTCAGGAAATGCTGATAAAGATTATAACAGTATTGAAATACACCTGAAACTTTAACTCAGGGAACCAGAACTGACTCTGGGACCTGTGTGGCTTGTATATGTCACAAGAAGACAACATGGTTTGTTACCTTGTATCTCAACTTTCCCGTTCCCATTGGTGGCGGCAGCACATGGAATGTGGACTGTTTAGATCTGTTTGATTGATTGGACAAATGAAACACATTTTATTTTCTGACAGACAGAGAAAATACTCAGCGAATGGTGGGTCTGGGTTTGTGTGCCGTCACTTCTGTTCTGCCCAGTCATTTGAAGACCTCATGGAAGGATGTGTTGGAAGGAGTAATAAATAACCTGCGGGAGTCTGTTAGGTGGTGACAAATGAATGCAGAGGCCCATGTTCTGCTTAAGAGCAGGAACAGTTTATACAGCCAATGATTAAGTTAGATAACCAAGAGCATGATTTAAGGAATGGGAGCTCCTGTGTGAAATTAAATGCCTTCTTCTTAATGTCTTAACTCTTTCGAATTAATTTTCAATTAAACCTTGGCCTTCTCTCTTGTGCTAATGATGCTGGCCCACTGCAGTTTGGGAAACTCGCCTGGGGTTTTACAGAGATCCTCCATAGAAGGGAAGCCAAGGTCCTGCTCATATGTTCCACAGACCCCAGTCTAAGAAATGATTTCCTTTTAGTACTGGAAGAGAAACCAGATTTATACTTCACTTGACCGACTTCTGCTTTCCTGTAAGATATGAGCTCTGTTTGTGTTTCCATAACCAAAGTGAGGCAGGGAATGAAAGTCAGGACCTCAGGCATGTGAGGCAAGGGCTCTGCCACTGAGCTGCCTCTCCAGCACAGGTATTTGGTTTTGTTTTGCTTTTTTTTTTTTTTTTAATACAAGGACAAGTGAAGACAGAGAAAGGTCTCTGGCTCCCAAGTTCTATGGAACATGTTTTCTCACTCTCTCCACTTCCTTACTTCCTTCTTGCAAACATGTTCGGTGAATCCCTTCCCGGGGCCTTTCCTGTCCTCCAGCAGTGCTCACTAAACACACCTGTTTGGATGCAGACTGAATTCTCTCCAGAGGTGATATTAGCACTGAAATTTTATGAAACACATGTAGTCATATTTCAAGCTTTTGTTTTATGCCAAGTTCTGTGTGTTAGATTTGGAAATAACACTCTATGGTTGATCTTTTCTGAGGAAAGCAGCAGACCAGAACTGAGGTGCTACCATGCTGAATACTGCAAAAGGTCCCTGCATCCCCACATCTGCTGGTGGGATACAGGGCATCCCACAGAGGCTCTTCCTGCAAGGGGATGCAGAGGTGTTATTCAGAAGCTGGGTGCTTGCCAGAAGTGCAAATAAGAATGATAAGGATATGTGTGTGACACGGGGAGATACCAGAAACAAAATCCAACAGATTGGATTTATCATGTTAGTGATAGGGAGAGAGAGATAAGAGCAGTCTAGGTTCATTTTTCCCTAAGGACAGGCTGGTTTACAGTCCATTTGCTGCTAGCTGGGCTCAATGACTCTTGGTTACTTAATTTCTCAGGGCTCTGGGTCAGACATTCTAGAACCTGTTTCTCTGGTCTTTCTGTTTCATCGAGTGTGGAAGAATTCCAAAAGAGAATCTCTTGGTTGAGTCAGGTCACTTGACCGGGTGATGTCCAGCTGGATAGCCTCATCTGGTTATGAGGAACATAGCTTCCAACTCTGCTATCTGGACAATGGCTGAAACTCCAGGCACGTGGATCTTCATACCTTGGTATCCTATTTTCTTTTCTCTCTGTGGAAGGAGTGCAAATCCTTTCTTCATTTGGTTGACATGAAGGAAAAAATGAATCAACACATAGAAGACAGCAGGATCCAGAGAAAGCTGACTGGATTTAGCTAAGATGAAGGTCACAGCAGTGTCCCCATCCATCCTCACCTGTCATTTGTAACACTTTGGCTTCTAGCTGTTGCTCCACCACTTAAAATGTCTTAATCAGTAGAACCCCCAATGAAATCTGCACAGTCTTTACTGTAGCGCTATTCATAATAGTGAAGATGCCAGTCAACAGACAAGTGGATGAAGTGTGTGTGTGTGGTCGTGTATGAGTGTGTGTGCACAGGCATGTGCACAGTAGTTTGATTCAGGCATAAAGAACAAAGTTATGCCATTTTCAGAAAATGGATGAAACTGGAGAGTATTGTGTAAAGTGAAATAAGCCAGCCTCAGAAAGACAAACACCCTGGTTTCCTCTCATATGGGGGAATCTAAATTTTAAAAGGTAGATGAAAGTGAAAGGAACACTTTCTGGAGGATAAGGACCAGCAAGACAGGAGAGCAAGGGGACCAAGTGAGGGAGAAGGAAGTGAATGTGATCATGAGTATATTGTATAGATGTATGGTATCGTCACAGTAAGACCCATCATTTTTATAAATCGATGTGGACAATAGTGAACAAAACAGGCAAATAAAGGTATCTGAATTTTAAGACTCAGAAGAACAAGACCAGAAGCCAAAAGTAGTTATGCGGTTACAAACAGGGCTGTTTGAACACTAAGCCAGGCCTGGGGCCACAGTGTGCAGCTTTCTAGCTCAGCACTGGCACCTGCCAGGCTCACCTCCCACTGCACAGAGAATCTTAGAGAGTGAATGCTGAGAATACTGAGCAGATCCGATTTCCCCAAGGCCTAAGGAACTTAGGGTGCACTGTATCACCACCTTTCATACACAGTCAAAGTGCGCAGTCAAGCCGCCACCCTGAATGCCAAGCACAAAGTTAGGTGACATGTTGCTTCAACAAACAAGTAAACAGGGGCGTTTATCTCTGGACTCTGGAAAATGGGTTAGTTACAGCTGTGAAAGTTGCAATTTGGTTTAAAAATATAAGATGCTGCTGTATGATCAAATGCATTGGAAATTTCTAAATGAAATAATGCCTCAGAGACACTCTTGGGGTCTAAAGGTGAGGCCTGTGGGGTGGAGGGGGTCATCTCCATTGGATGCAGCTGTCCTTGTGAAGTGAGACTTTTAGGAAACATTGAACAAGGGAGTTGGGGGGTTTTCCAATGAAATTTTGAGCTGAGAGAAAAAGAAAAACTCACATTGTGCTAACCCAGACGCAGACTCCATTCAGAGAAATTGAGTAAGAGAAGAAATTCCCAGAATCCAGAGAAAAATGAGTCAAAGGCATTCCCTAGAGTGCAACAAGATGAGAAAGCTGACTTGGGTATTCAGGCAGGATGCCACAGGGAGCTGCCACCCCAGAAGCCAAAGATGCTGGTTTGGAGCTGGGACAGGAGAAGACCCCCAAACCCGTTAGGATAGAGAGGGTTGAAAGGGTGGCTTGGTGGGTGGAAAGGAAGGAGAGGGGAGGGGAGGGAATGGAAGGGAAGAGGAAGGAGGGGAGGGGTGGCAAGGGAAGGGGAGGGGTTGATCAGAGAGGCTGAGTTCAATGCATCTGGAGAGGCATTTAATGCTTCAAACTCACGCCAAGCTAATTGAGTAATGTGAGCTTATGTTCTTTTAAATTATTTCAAGTGTATATAGTTTTTCCCCTGGGGTTGCATTACCATGCAGTTCAATATGGGTTGTGTGTTTGAATAGGCCCTGAGTGAGCCATATGGGGGGGGTGGGGGGCAGGGGGTTGTGCATGTGTGCAGCATTTGCTGAGCAGAGTATACATTCCTGATGCCGTGTGCAGACTCCTTCAGCTTTCTGTGGGGAGTACTAGGACAGTGTAATTCTCACTACATGAACCCAGCTTCACTCTGATGAAGAGACTCCTGCTTGGCCTCCCATGTCTTGACAATGGGTGTGGAGGAGGAACACTGGCAAATGAACACTTCTGTGACTCCTTTTGATGAGGCAGCCCAACTCTGAATCATACTGCCGTTTGTCTACCATCCTCTTCATAAAAGCCTGGACTCTGTTCACAGTGCTGAGGGTGGATACTGTGGACTAGCACAAAAGGGAGAATCCTGCCTGCCTGCTGAAGCCAGGCCTCACACCCACCGCCCCTCCCATACCCTCTCATGCCCCCTGTCTAGATGCTGTGTGAATATCAGGAAATCTAGGTCAGTTTACCCAAGTAGAAAGTGCTATTTTATTGAGCTAACTGCACAAAGTGCTGCCTTGTTTTATAGAAACAAAACCCCTGTGTCCTTGGCATGGTCTCTGCAAGTTTTCATAGGCCTTTAGAAATCACCTCTGTTTAAAGTCAACAGTAAGAAAGTGAATAAATACAAAGGGAAATAAAATTAGTGAAAGCCCTCCATGTACACGGGACAAAGTGTCCATATCTTCCTGGAGAATTTAGCAAGTATCCAGCCAAATCAGGTGTTTGATTGTGCAATTGTCACTGCAGTTCCAACACACCTATCAGCACAGAAGACAAAACCATCTCACAATTGTGGAATTGCCATTATTTTATAATTTGACCCAGTGAATGCCATTGAATTCATTTCATTATCAAAAGAGGGTGGGGGACTCCAGGCTGTTAAATATCACGTTGAATTCCACACCATCTCATCAGGCTTCCAGCCGTACAGCTGTGACTTTTTAAATGGCTTAACTTTATGACCAGGCTGCCTGGGAGTCGAACAGGTCTGTGATGTAGAAATAGTGCTGCCCACAGAAGATGAGCTGGAGACAGCTGCCGACAACAGACGTTCCGGAGAGCTCGGTTCTATTTTGTTTCAAGAGCCAAGAGGCATTTAATTTGCTACAGTCTGTCTTTACTATATTTATGAAGGTATTTGTCTGTGACAGATTAGAATGGAACAGAAAAGCCTGGTCCTTCATCCTCATAGTTGGAGGAAGGCCTGTGACACAGCGGCCATCACTTCACTTGATGCCACCCCGTTTTTGGAGGAAGATAAAGACTGAGCATCCTGACCCATTTTATTGGCCTCAGGGAGTTCAGAGCAGCTGATCTCAAGTCATAGCTGTTTCTGGAATCTTCCCAAGACTCTGCTCTGCTCATCATAAGAGAGTTGTAGAAAAAATCACCTGAGATGTTCTAGACTAAGCCAAAGGCATTGGGTTTGGTTTCTTGAGACAAGGTCTTGCTAATGTAACCCAGGATGGCCTTGAACTTTCACATTCCTGTCACAACTTTGAAGCCAAGTACTGAGATTGCCGGTACATACCACCAAAGCCTTTTTGAAGCAGATACCTCTGAGTACAGTTGTCACTGTTAATCTTGTCAGCTTGGTTGACAGGATTTATAAAACATACATATAGGTGTGTCTGTGAGGGTGTTTCCATTAAGGATTTAACAGGACCCACCCTGAATGTCAGGTGGCACCAACACATATGTTGTCAGCTCAGATAGAGTAAAGGAGGAAGACGCCCAGAGAGCAGACATTGTTTGTTGTTGTTCTCTGCTTCCTGGTTCCTGCTGTGTGCTGTTCTACTCTGCCACACCTCCTCCCTTCACTGCATTCACTACATTGCTTGTGTCTGGCATTTTGTCACAGCAACTGTAGTCTTCACAACAAACTTGGAATGCATAATGAGCAGGTGGCCTTTAATGACTTTTCTTCGTTCTCCCAATGTGTGAAGACAGTTGACACTGGAAGCCTAGGCAAAAGTAGTTAAAGATTAGCTGCACAGAAACAGAAGGTTCAACAGAACCTCTCCCTGGGGGAGGGGAGGGGTGGGTGTACCTGTGCCCCCTAGCATAGCTCCTTCCAGCAGGCAGCTAACTGTCTGGGGAAGAGTGTGCTACAGTTGCCAGTGTTGGCTGAGTTTAGCAGGGGTGACTCACCTACCACTAGTCTGATCCATCTTTTTAAGACACTGAAAGTAAGCTCCAGAACTTAGGCACAGGTACTATGTACACCCTGCCCCTCCCCGCCCCCAATCCCTTTCCTTTACCAAATCAATTGTCTCTAGGTTTTCCTATAGTTCTCTGTCACATGGTTTCAAAAATGTCCCAGCTTCAGTCTCGGCCCATGGGCACCTTTTTCAGTAAGTGTTCATACTAAACCCAAGGAGGACATTTCACTGAAGCTGGGAGAGGCAATGAAAAGATGAAGACCCCAAATTCCCGGCCTTGTTCGTTATAAGGGAAATGCTCATGCTTCCAGGCTAACCTCTCTTCTGCTGTCAGTGGGAGCCACCTATTTCTAGAAAGTCCCAATAGGACTTTTTTAGTTTTGAGAAAGGGAGCTATGCAGCTCCAGCTGGCCTCAAATTAATTGATAAGACTTTTGCATATGGAGGTATGAAAGGAAAAGCAGGCCAGAACATCTCCACAGGCTGCTAGTGTCACTCACCTACTCAGCACACAGCTTCTAGCAGTGCTCTAGGCACAGTGGGAAAGATGCAAACCAAAGGAACAAAAATCTGGGTTCTGGGTGCATTCACAGAAGATAAAGTTCAGGACAAATATGGAGAGACAAAAGAGGAAAGAGAGGTCATAGGTGGTGATGAGCTAGGGCAGATTTCCATGCAGCAGGCCCCTGAGTGCCAGTGTGCTTAAAACTAGAAGATGGTGAGGTGTTAAAACAATGCAGGACCCAACTAGGGGTCTCTGAAGAGGGTGGATTCCAAAGGGTTGTGCTGCCTGGGGTTTAGTTAGTGATCTAACCATGTCCTAATACATAGATCCAGACTCTGGGGCTCCATAGCAAACTAACTGCTGGTCAAAGTACTTAAGAGGGTTAGAATCAGGAATCGGCATTTTAGACTTCTCCTGCCTGGCTGCTTGGGGGACTGGGACTGAAGTAAACACAGTGCCTAATTAAATGAAGAATTTCCTATCAAAATGACTTAGTGCCCGTCTTACTTCAGACACCACTGCTGCTGGCTAGATGGAAGGCTTGGGTTCTCACAAATTATTTGAAATAGAGGCTGTGTGTTGACAGAATTCTTTTCCTTCATTCTGGAAAGACTACCTCTGTAATACCTCCTTGTGACAGGCATTGTCCAACCTTGGCTCACACCGTGAAATAGGTAAGACATACCTTGTACTGCATGGACAGGCCCATTGATGTCTTTGCCTGCATCTGTCAAGTTAACTGTCATCTACAGAAGGAAGGGTGGGGCTGGGGGAAAGGACAACTGAAACGAACATAGCCAGCTCTGTGTAGGCCAGGCTGGCAAAGGTTTTGCTTGGTTGCTTTCATGCAGAGGAAATGGTGGTGGCTGCAGGTGGCTGCCAGTGGCTGCCTCATTCCCAGGTTGAGCAGTATCCTGAGTCTAATTGCAGCCCAGAAAGACAGCTGTAGTTAATAGGGAAGGGTGGCTGAACATGAAGGTTGTGTTTGGCCATTCCATCTGAGACTCATGAAACAGTGTCCAGAAAAGACTCAACCGTGAATATGTGGTGGGCGGGGTTGAGCTTCTGGCCTTTGCTGCCTGTTCGGAGCATCCTGTCTCTCTTTCAAAGCACTGTCAGGATTTTTATAAAGGCCCAAGATGGACATTGTGTCTATTTACAGGTAATGGTGAATGATCAGACCCCATCTCTGTCTGTGAGGCCCAAAGTGCCAGCTTCCATGCCATAGAAGGCCAGTGCAGGGGGTGCCTTGAAACTGCCAGTCTGTGCTCAGTTCAGTGTGAGCAGAGCCAGGGTGTGCACCATGAATTCAAACAGGGCTTTTCTGTGCCACCTTCTGCTTATCCTCAAGGTGAAAACAAAGAACAACTGTCATCCACATTCAGCTGGGCTTGTTTGTCATTTGTTCGTTCATTCATTCATTCGTGCATTCCAGAAACACATGTTACATGCCTGTGTATATGTTGGGCAGTGGTCTGGATCCTGGGAATACAGAAGAGAGCAAAACAGATCAGAAACCTTGACACTGTGGAGATGACACCTATGTGGAGGGAGACAGAGAGTGTGGGGGAAGGTGTGCAGGCGTGGAGGGAAGCAGAGTATATGGGAGGGACAGAGTATATGGGGAAGGTACACATGTGTGGACAGAGACGGAGAGTATGTGGGGAAGGTGCACCCACGTGGAGAGAGGGAGAGAGTATGTGGCAAGGTGTCAGTGAAGTTAACCAGAGACACTTGCTGTGAAGCTGCTGAGGGAGATGACCTATGGGAAGCAGTATCTGAGCAAAGACCTGGAGGTGAGGAAGCAGGAGAATAGCAGTGAGAGCTCCTGAGGCCGAGGCTTGCCTGATCCAGCAAGGAACAGCAAGGCACTAGATCACTGGTGCATAGTGCAGGAAGAGATGAGAGCCCAAGAGGCCACAAGAGCAGAGTGTGGAGAAGGGAACAAAAGCAGCCCAGTGGTTCTGCTGCTGAGCCCGGGTACCAGCACACATGATCTTGGTGAGTCATGATGCTGGCGACGGACACTAAGCACAGCCCCCCACTGCAATCAACACAGCAGTTGTTCCATTCGGCTGATCCTGGTTAATCTAAGGATGGCCTGAGACAGCTGGAATTCGGCTACAGTACAAAATCCAATGAAGAATAAGTCTGTAGGCAAGTGCCTCTGAAACAGACAACCACTCTTCTGTGTCTCTGTGTCCTACTGCTGTTGGCAAACAAGTACCTGCAAAGTTACCCAGTGTCGTAACTGCCTCTTGTAGTGACCTTACTGGGAACCACGGGAGCTTTTTCTTAAACATAAATTTATTGATTCTTTGGGAATTTCACATCATGCACCCCAATCTCACTCATTCCCCAGTCCTTCTGTGCCCACCTTCCATCCTTGTAGTGTCCCCCACCCAAAGGAAACCTAAAAACAAAAAGAAAGAAAAATAAGAATATTAATTAAAAGCAAGCAAACAACAACAACAACAAACTTCATTGCTCCATCCTTTCTGCCTCTCCATCACCTCTTCATTCTTCTTAGTCGCACTGGGAGCTGCTGTGTGTCATGCATTGTACTCTTTCATCATCCAAACAGCGTTACTTGCAAATGTTCATTGTGTAATATGTGGTTGGTGAGGTTTAAGGTCTCTGATTCTGGTAAACCATCAACACTTTACCCTCACAAAATCTCCTCTTGGATATTCTGCTATTGCCCCAGTCGTAGAGGCCCTGCCACTACGGTTCTGGAGGACCAGTCCCTTCACATGCTCCAGCTGGTCACAGATAGGATAAATGTTAGGGGTGTGTGTTTGGGTGGTACCTGACCAAGCTGCTGCAACCACCCCACTCAGGGGCGGGACAGAGCCAGCTCTCCCATGCCCATGGTGAGGGGTGGGGTCATTGGGGTCCACCATCCCAGGATCAGCAAGGAGTGGGATCAGCTCTCCAGTGAAGGGGATGGCTCTCCCTAGGCCAGTGAGGGACGGGGGACCACAACACATAGTTCTTATGGGCCTCTGTGGGAACATGGGCAGTGGACATCAACACGGACCCCAGCTGCCGCAGGACCATGGACCCAGACATGGTCAGCAGCAGCAGCTTGGGATGGGATGTAATCATGGCCCCAGGTGCCAGTGCAGGCCTCTCAGGTTGGTATGGATCCAACAGCAGCATGGTCCACAGGTGGTGGCCCAGACCCTGGGCATCTGCACTGCCTTTGTTAGTAACAGGAGTCATGGACATTAACACAGACCTGGCTGCAGTAGAGCTTTTGACAGAGTCCTGTAGAGCTCGGGGCTGCTAACAACACACGTGGCAGTGTAGACCACATAGATCAGCATGGCCCTAAGTCCCCAACATGGCTACAGGTAGTGGCCCAGAACCCGGGTATTTGTGTGGCCTTGGACAGCAACACAGACCCTGGCTGTGGTAGGACCATGGACCCAGTCATAGTCCTCAGCAGCAGCCCTGGCCCAGATGTTACCATGGCCCTGGGTGGCTGCACAGGCCACTAGGATTGGCATCACCCCAGCTGTTGGTTGGCTCTCAGACCCCAACATGGCACCAGGTGGGGGCCCACCCTAGGCATCCCCACTGTCCTTGGTGGCTACAGGAGCCATGGACATCAACACAGACTGAGGGTGTGGCCAGGCCACAGACCCAGGACTGGATGTCAGCATGGCCTCAGGTAGCATACAGACCGCCCACATTAGTCCCTTCCTCACCTCCCCAAATCTGCCTCTCTCCACAGGACAGGAGCTACTCTGCCCCCTCTCTGTCCCACGACCTTCCATATATTTGCTGACCAAAATGGTGTCTGACCTCCCTGGCGCTGGGCAGGCCAGGGAAGCGCAGTAGCTTTTACCTACTTCCTCTGTACCTCTCACAACCCAGAAAGATACAATACTGTGAATGTTCATAGAGGAACAAAAGTGTATGCTCCGTGACTGGGTTTCCATGTAATTTCTAAGCCTCTCTCTCTCTCTCTCTCTCTCCTTCCCTCCTTCCCGAATTCCAGCTTGAGCTACTAGATCCTGGTAGGCAAAGCCAGGAAAGTACCAAACACCCTGCATGAACAGGATACATCCCCAAACACCAAGAGTTGTCTGGTTCTGGTATCACCCATGTACACACAAGGAACCTGTAAGACTTTGAGTCTGAGCAGGCAGGTAACCAAACTCTAAGGAACGAAGCTCATGGAGTGTATGTGCTAAGAGTTGCCTGGTTGGTTATAGAAGAAAGAAACCCTTCACACAGACCTCCTGGCTTTTCTTGATAGGTACCCTGAAAGTCGGAGACAAGCTCAATGAGTCTGAGAAACTAAGCATACACCCCAGGATTTCCTCCACTGGCTATCAGGAACATTGTAGCCCTGGGTGTTCATTCCCTAGTTGGCTGTTTGTAAAACAGGGCTGAGGTTGGCCAAAGGGGTTATGGATTATCCTGTAATCAGATTGCATTGCCATATCCACCAGTTGTGTGTGGTCCAATGGGACCTTTTAAACTGGCAGTGGGACAAGAAGAGCAGCAGTGTTCATTGGAATTATGGCATGGCCAAAGGGCTCATTACTAATGTCCTGTCAGTGTGGTTAGCAGGAGATCTGCTATGGCAGGAGCAGAGCTGTCTGCTGCCCTACAAAGACGAAAGCTTCGTTGCAGAGAACAAGTGCCACCATATGCAAAGAAAGGGGAGCAAGCTGGCAGCACACAGACTGGAAACTGTCCTGTGCTCATGCCTTTCAGAAACTTCTGCAACCCTTTTCCTTGAAGCACTTCCCAGAAAGCATCAGAACCAGGCATAGAGTTCACACCTGTAATCCCAACACTCAGGAGGCTGAGGCAGGAGGATTGTTGAGTTCAGTGCTAGATTGGGCTACATAGGAATCTCCTAGGGTATAATAAGAACTGTCTAAAAAAAGAAAAGACAGGGAAAGGGGAGAGAGAAATCATCAAAAGTATGCCCAGTATGATGTCTAACGACATCCACTGAAATACTGTTTCTATCAGCACAGGACAGATGGTACCGGAAAGGACTGACAGAGAAGAACGCCTGTGTATATCAGGTCACACCCAATGAAAAGAGTGCCATGCTGGGTATCATTGCAAGGACTTTTCCAAAGGCTATGTAATGGCATGGGGAGATTTTCATGATGGTACATCTGAGGAGACCAAGATCAGGAATTGGAAATACTATATGATCTATATTGAAAAAAAAGTAACAAATCAAAAGATAAAGAACAGAATAAACTAAATCAAATATGAACATGGGTGGGTCATGATTTACATTTCTTTCTCTGCAAATTGCAGTCCTTTTCCAGTCTTCAGGGCTTATGTTGCTATTTTATTTATGGATTTATTGGGGGTTTGTTTTGTTTTGTTTGTTTATTTTAAGGATATGGTCTAGCTAAGAAGCCAAGGCTGACCTTGAACTCATGACCCTCCTTCTGGAGGGCTAGAATTACAGGCATCGACCAACTCACCTAGCCTATGTATGTTTGTTAAATGGTACTTTTATTTCAAAGGAAAATCATATTTCCCTGAAGCTGAGTGTAAAGTATAAAATAAACATAACTGAATTTTTCATTAGACCTGAGTTCCCACCTCCAGAATCTCATGGTTAGGTAAATATTTCCAAAATTAAAAAGAAACAAAACCTGAAGAAAAAAAAACAAAACAAAACCGTTTTGCCACAAACATTTTAGATAAGGATTCTCAACTCATGCTCTCTAGAAGATTACCTAGGATGTTCATCTCATGCAGGGTGCTCCTGTCAGACCACACCAATGTTAGCTGACCTAAGAGCAGCTCCCTTCTGCTGGTAAATTTCATGAATGGTCATCAGGAACAGGGAAAAAAAGTAAAGGTATTGAATAGCCTGTTTGCCATAGTCTCCACTTTCCCCAGGGTCTGCCCAGTAAGTCCCAAATCTCATAGTGTTCCAAGAAGTCACTTAACTTTCCTGAACATCTCCACTACCTTTACTTTCCCTCACATATCAATGGGTATGTTTTTGTCCTCAGCCTATGATTGGCTTTTCAAACAGCAGCCTGTGATGGAATCCGTGGTTGTCCCAGCTGCATTCAATTCCCCTGAATTGCTGATTCTAGGATAGAAGAAATAGAGGAGCAGGGCTGTAAACTGGTAAATGCTCCGCCCAGGGCGATGTGTACACTGGGTACACTGGTGAATGCTCCACCAGTCACATAGCCCTGGGCAGAGCATTCTCTTAGTGTATAGAAAGCCCTGGGCAGAGCATTCACCTAGTGTACACAAAGCCCTGGGTGGAGCATTCACCTAGTGTACACATAGCCCTGGGCTGAGCATTCAACAGTGTACACATAGCCCTGGGTTGAATGCTTGGTGTTTAAAAGGGAGGAAAAGGAGAAGAGGAAAGGGAAGAGGGAATTGAAAAGGAAAAGAAAGTAGAAAGGGGTAGGTAAGGACTGGGCTATAGTGGTAGAACATTTGCCTTGTGTGGACAAGGCCATGGGTTCAACTCCTAGAACTGGTAGAAAAGAAAAAATGGGGAAGGAGAAATGGGAGTGGGAAAAAGAAGGAAGGAAAGGGGAAGGGAAGGGATTGGAATGTAGCTCAGTTGTAGAGTGTTCATCTAGCTGTTCAAGACCCTGACCTCCATTCCAATGCCTCAAACCAAACAAAAGTTCAGGTGGTTTGCTCGGCTGTTTCCCATTTGCCCTGCTTTTGTTCCTTCCTCATAAGGAAAATGGATATTACCCAAGAGTAGACAGTTCTCTTCAGGCCTAGCTTGCAGTGACATGCCCATGAGTACTTCACCTCCATTCATACCCCTGTACCATGGCATTACTCTGGGTGTCAGGTAGAGAAGGGAAGATGGCTTTCCCAAGGGCTGTGCTGACCAGACTGGATCCTTTCACCACTGTATCCTTCCCAACAACTTCTACAGTGCCTTCTGTACCCAGCATGCCAGGCACTCTCCTAGTGAAAGAACGACAGGTCAGTGGATAAAAGACAGAGGATAAATTAAGACAGTCTTTGCATCATTTATTTTCTCTGCAAATATATGAGGACAATGACTGTGTGGAAGGCAGTACAAACCCATCCCTTTTTTCTCAGTAAAGTAAAAACACAATATGAAAATGGCCATTTCTGTTTAGAAAATGCACAGAACCACACACTGGTTTGGAGAGCATGCTGTCTCCATTCTTGTCCTGCAGAGGAAGAAGGGTGGCCTTCTAGCTGAAGTGATGTAACTCTGCGCCCCCATAAAGCATGTTGTTATTACCGTGATTCATTTGGCTGCTGTGAAGTGGGCCTGGGTTTGTGTGCAATGGGTGAAGTAATCGGAGTGAGTGCCTTTCCCTAGAGACAGAATCAATCACTGTTCTAGAGGATGGTGACATTTAGAAAGAAACTCTGAAGAAAATGTCATGCTTAAAAAATTAGATTTAAACACACTAGCTCCGGATTTATTTTTATTACACTCAAATGGATAGCCTGATTGATTATCAGCCTTACAAATGTTTAGCACATTTCTCACTTCTCTAATAATCAGAATAATCTAATTTTCAATGTCATTTAATGTACTCCATTCAAGGTTATAATAGATCATATTTCTAACAAAGCACAGCAATTATGTAATGAATAATACAGGAGGACCAGCATTCAGATTCCCTCCATTTTAAGGCCATGCCAAGCAAAAAGCCTTAGAAAGCCCATCCCTTTAAATGTGGCACACACCCAAGTCTTTGCTGGCACTGGGTAGCTGATTGAAAGCCTTCCCAGAAGGCTTTACCCCACCCAAACACTCGAGGGAGGAAACAGGACTCCAACCCTAGCCCTACACGTTAGGGTACACCTGGACAAAGTGGCAGGATAATGGGGGACTTGCTGACCACTTCTGTGGTCATCACTGCTTTTTTCCCTTTTTTGACACACACTGTCTGAGATATATTATGTTTCAGTTCTTCATTATCCCTCATAGCAGCTGCTGATGTTGTGGGTGTTTGAGGATGAGCCATGGTCCTCTCACGAGGAGGCCGGCCTCTGTATTTAGAACCCAACATGTTGGATTGTGTTTACTGTGTATTTCTCAAGAGATCTGAGTCACTTTGGGAAGCCAGGTGTGCTTTACATATTTGTGACTCGGTGTCTATTCCCCCCGAGTCCAGATCTAGTAGTAGTACTATAAGTTCAATGTGATTGCCTGCTGGGTATAAAATGGTATCGGATCTTGGCAGTTACTAACAGCCCTGCAGGAAAGCCTCCTTTTATGTGTTGCTGTTGGTGACAGGAATTTAGGTGGGTTGACATGGTATTGCCCCAGGGCATTTAGAGCCCACAGGAAGGGGACTATACAGCAGGTGCACTGTATGGCTGGTGGGGACAGTTCTATGAGAACTGCAGGAGTTGTGGAGTTTCCAGAAGGTGTAAGCCAAAGCAATGGTAGGACAGTGCAAATAGATATGTCACAAATCCTGGTGCAGACCAGCGAATGCAGCAGTGGGCTCAGAGGCTGGGGAAGTCAGGCCTGTGGGTTGCTCAGCGTACTCGCCCCACATATAATGATAGCACGTGCCCATCTTAAGGTTTTTGGCAAATCAGACCTTGAAAGACAACAGACCTCTGCTTTTGGAGCTGACTCAAGGACCCTGAGGATGGCTCTTCAGTTCCAAGTGCCACATTTTAAAATGGACATTTTCTAGGACTAAACATCATCCAGGGTGGCTGTCCACAACATGTACCCACAAATTTGTTTCCTTTTCAGTGCGATTGAAACCGTTGGAAATACATGAGGTGAAGAAAGCCAGGCCAATGGGAAGCTGCATGCTATAATCTCCAGGGACTGTGAGTGAGAGAAGAGTGACTCACTCCTGCTGAGGCCATATTGGCTCAGCATCTCCCTGAGATCATTGCCATGTTTAAAACTGAAGGCCACCAGCCCTGAGTCCAGGTTTAGACAGCCACTTAAGCCAACGGTCCACATTGCAGCCCATTCCCACTCGGTTCGGAGATCGTCCAAATGCTGAGATCTTAGATAACCCTGTGTCTTTAATGTGGAAATCTACATCTGTAGTCAGGGACTGTGCTCAGAATGGCACCTGATACCTAGAGGCACTCTCTGAAGAGGCACTTGCACACTTCAGTAAGTGATGGTTGGGACAATGTGGACTCTGAGTTAATATACCTGCTGTAAAAACTATCCACACTGTTGAAGACAGGACATGAGACATCACTGTGTGTGTGTGTGTGTGTGTGTGTGTGTGTGTGTGTGTGTGTGTGTGTGTGTGTGTGTGTGTGTGTGTCCCCGTCCGTCCGTCCGTCCGTCTGTCCATCTGTCTGTCTTTCTGTCTGCCATAGTCCACCTGGAATGCCATAGCAAAAGTAATGTAGGCTTGAGTATCACAGATATCAGAAGTTTGGGTGTCCAAGGTGAAAGCCCAGGAAGTGTCTAGTGAGGTCCCATGTTCTGACAGACAGAGAGATATTTTCTTGATGTAACCTCACATCCTAGACAAGACAGTGAGCTCTCTCTAGACTGCTTCAAGGGCCCTAAACCCATTCATAAGGGCTGCACCCTCATGTCATTATCATTTCCCATCAGTCACCTCTGCACATGCCATACTGGGAAGGATTTCACACTGGAAAGGATGATACTCTGGGGAAGATGTCACACTGGTGAGGATGGTCACCCTGGGGAGAGTGTCAAAGCTGGGAGTGTTCACACTGGACCGGGTGTCACACTAGACAGGACATTCACATTTCAACATGTGAATCCACTGGTTTGGAAGCATTTGGAATTTCAGAGCTAAACATTCAACCTGTGACTGACATTTGGTTAGGACTGCTACCATTCTAAGTGTTCAATGACTGGTTTTCTGGGTTCTCCACCCAGTGCAAGAACCACATTGGCTCCAGGGAAGGGAGACTTTGGAAAGAAGAAAAAATACCATTTAACAAACAGCAGCATGGGCTGGACTACACTGCAGATTCTAGGTCAGGATTATGAGTTCAAGGTCAGCCTTGGACATATTGCAAGGCCTTGTGATGATCAATGCCTGTGAAGACTAAAGGGCTTTGTCTTCTGGAGTACAGATGCACTTCTGGCATCACTGCCTGAAGGACAGTGTTAGTGTTGTCATAGAGATGATAGAGTTTCTGCATCCTTCCCCTTTTTCCTTGTACAAGTTACAGTGCATACTTAGGAGGGTCTCTTTCTAACTAAGTCACTCCAAAGGAAGGTGGGGGGTCACCAATTACCTAGAGGATGTCTGAATGCCTAGGAAGGAAATGTTTCAGGAGGATGTCACCTGTGACCCTGAATCACACAACTCCTGACACTGGCACATGAACAGGCTATATTCATTGTGACTTCCATGCCAATGCTCCCACAACCTGAGCACTTTCATCCCCAGTTTTCACCAAACATTATTTGAGAGTATGTGTGTGTTGTCATTGGTCCCCACTACACCTGACATGTTTGAAGGTGACTGCTGGTGCTCCAATAGCTCAAGCTCCCTGGCCCTTTTTACCCTCAACCTACACTTTGTTGGCTGCTACTCAGCTCAGATGTCCCTTTTATGGTGGAAATGTCTCTGGTCAGTCCCTCCCCCTCCTTCCCTGATTGGGCAGCTGTCTATATCCCACATACTGCTCCCCATGCATATTCTCAGGATGTAGCCACACAGTAATCACATTTTTAGGTGAGGAATACATCTTCCCTCAGCCATGCATCTAGAGATAATTCAGACTGTTTGTTCAGACAAAGACATTGGAAAGGGGGTTGGTGCTTATCATGGAACAACAAAACAGCATCTTCATTGCCTGATGTAAAGTGAAAACCAAACATATGAAAGTTATGGTGAGGGTTTTTTTCTTTTCTGTTAAATGTCCTCTGTTCCACAATGTGGATTTATTGTACATACAACTTCCTAACACCCAAGGGCAGCTTTCAGCTTAACAGTGTGCATATCAGAGTCCAGAGGTCAAATTCGGTCTAGGGTTTATCTTCTTAAAGTTTTCTGGGAATACAACCCAGCAGTTCACACACAGTTGTCTTGCCTTTTTGGGGTACAAGTTCAGTTGAGTTGTAACAGGGATTATGAAGACCCAGCAAACCTAAAGTATTTCTGTGTCTAAAATTTTATGAGAAATTTTGCTCTCTCCCCAAGTCCAGATGTGACTCTTTAAGGAACAGACTGCCTTTGTCCTCAGTACCTCAGGGTAATCATACAGTGCTGGTCCTGCCTGTCACTGGGTCCCTATAATACTGAAGTAAAACTATTGTGTGACTGAGGGGTGTCACTTAACTGACAAACAGCTTCCCTACCCTTTATATTTAATTTGTGGGGTATTATTTTCCCTACCATAAGCAATATGGTATTGCAACTCCCTGATAGCCACAGTCATTCCTCAGTTTCCTCGGGGTGTTTTCCAGGAAGTACTACAGAGTCTAAGATCTGATGGTGTCCAAAGTCCCTTATGTAACAAAGGTGCCATAGCTGTGCAATCAATTAATACACACACATGAAACACATACTTTAAATCATTTCTAGATTATTTAGAATACATGCTATTATGTAAATGCTGTACGATATGAGATTATATTATGTAAGGAATAACAACAAGAAAAATAGTCTATGCGTGTTCAGTACAGATACACTGCTCCAACTTCTTTTCTTCTTTGTGGTTGTTTGTGTCATGAAGATTGCCAATACCAAGGCCTGCTATACTTGGCTCTGCCAACCCTATGTTCTTCTTGAAGGTACTTCTCTTGCACATAGCCACTCTTGCCCTCACCACACACACACACACACACACACAGAGAGAGAGAGAGAGAGAGAGAGAGAGAGAGACAGAGACAGAGACAGAGACAGAGACAGAGAGACAGAGACAGACAGACAGACAGACAGACAGACAGACAGACAGACAGACAGAGAAATAGGGAAAGAGAGACACACACACATGCAGAGATAGAGAGAGCTTTAAATCTGGGACTTGCATATGAGAGAAAACATGGCGTTTGTCTTCCTGGTTTCTTTTGCTTACCACAATGATCTTCAGTTCCATCCATTTCCCTGCAAATGTTATGATTTCATTTTTCTTTATGGTTAAATAGAATTCCATTGTATATATGTGCCACCTATTCTTTATCCAGTCATTGCCTGATGGTTCCATTCTGTGGCTATTGTAAATGGTGCAGCAATGAACATGGGTGTGCCAGCGTCTCTGTAGCATGCAACATAAGAATTTCTCCCTTGTCCTCACTTCCTAACACAGCATCCTGTCCACTGCTCACTTGCTCTCTCCTGTTTTGGGTTTCTCCACAGAGTTGCCATGACCACATAGTAGAGCAGCTCAGTTTGTTCCCCATTGTCCTCGACAAACAAGGTCTAGGCAGGCTGAGCTCCTTGTTTTTTCCAGTTGATTCCAGCCTGGACCACCATAGATACCCAGATACCCAGGCAATGCTACTCATTGACCAATCACGGTGAACGCAGAGTGTGGGGTGCAGCATGCCCCTTTGTGTGCAGCAGTATGTCTTAGATATGCTCTTTCTTCACTCTAAAGGTCCTGACTTTGCCCCTGTGCTGTGGACCCACGCTGTGAGTGGCAGCCACAGAAAGTCCTTTGTTTGTCACTGCTTGTTTGCTTTGCTCTGCACTTCTCTTTGCAGTCTCCAGGGAGTCTCTACCTTCTCAGGCCTCAGCAGGTATCCTTCTCATTAAAGGGGAAGTCACCTTCTTAAAAGGAGAAGTCATGTTCTGCTGCCTGTGGACTAGGAAGGAAGGGCAAAGGAAAAGAACTATGAAGCTGGGACTGGGATGTCTGGTGTGTTGTTTCTTGGAATACGTTTTTTTGTCTTGCTTTGGCCCCTTGGCATAAGCATTCCTGGGAGGAGAAATGTCGACTTCTGTTAATGACAGATATTCAAGTATGTGGCTACAAGGGATGAGGAGAAAGGCAAAGATGGCATGTTTCCTTTGCAGTAACTGTCCCCTGAGGCTCAGGATCAGTGGGACAGATGGAGGACTTGTGTGGTCTCAGCAGGACTCAGCCCTTTAATAGATGGGAACTGAAGCTGGTTTGTTCATAGCAAGGAGCGGCTTCATTCTCTCTGGAAGGCAAACTGGCAACAGTACTGAACACCAGTGAATGTGCTGAGACCCACATGACACAGGCAGATTTTTTGCTATTTGATCTTCTGACTTTTTTTTTTCCATGGAGGGAGAGTGGTTACTCCATAGCATGCAAGGGCAGCCAAGCCAAGAAGAGAAATTCCTTGTTACATTTGTGTTGTAGATCCCAATTTTTGGGAAAGGAGAAAGTTCTGAGTCATTTTCTACACAGGATATGCTGTGGAGCCAGAGGTGTCTGTGTTCAAGTTGTGATTCTATAGGCCAATGACTGTGTGACCTCTGAGAGGCTCAGACTCAGTTTCTCCATGTGTAACCTTGGGAGGCAAATACCACTTCCCGCATGGAGTTGCTGGAAAATTAAATGACAGAACTATGGGAAGCACTTAATAGGGCATAGAGCAACCCTCAGCCCTGAAGGGATGAGGATAGAGCTGAGACAGGTGTTACATTGGTGTTGGGACAAGGGGTACTCACTGTTGTGATAGGGGCGGGAAGTCTAGGTCACATACCAGACTAGTGATTCAAGAAACATATTTGCCTGCCCCCAGAAGGAGACCTTAAGTGTATCTACCAGTAGGTTAAAATGTTTCCAATCTTTGCTTCAGAAAGGCAGGGCCAAGGAGTGGTCAAAGTTTCTGGCAGTAAGTTTTATGGATAGCCTCCTCCATCCTCCTTGCTGAACACACACACACACACACACACACACACACACACACACACACACACACACACACACACACAGACACACACACACACACACCACACACACACACACACACACACACACACACACACACACACACACACACACACACACACACACACACACACAACACACACAGGACACACAGAAGCAACTAAAATGTTAGTCCCAAGATCTGAGTTCTGAGTCTCATCCACATTAATTCCTAAAAAGACTGGGAGAAGAGAAACACAGGGAGCCTAAAGGATCAGCGGGCACTCTCTGTTCTACTATTCCAATAGAAGTGCCTGTTCCCCTAGCTGTGGCTCTGGCCAGTCACTTCCTGGGCTTATGTGGAGCTATCCAACTGCACTCCACAGGACAACACGGGCACCTGGAATCTCATACATTTAATCCTGTACCTCTTGTCCCTTACCAAGGTGAGAGTTGTCACAGGCCCTTCCCAGCATCCTTTGCTCTGGCTCCACCTCACCATCCCTCCTTGATTCAGAACTTCCTCATGTTTGCACTGGAGCTTCCAGCAACTGCCTCAAGTGATCTCTGTCCCCAGCCATCTCTTCATTATGAACAAATGGACTCTTGTGCTACTGTGACTGCCAGAAACAACCCAGTGAACTTAAAATCACAGTTCCCTTGGCAAGATTCGCCAGCCTGCAGGGGAACCCTACACTGTATTCCTACATCTGGGCTGATCTACAAGCCCTGCCCCATGTTGTGATGCACATCCAGGTTGCTCTCATCACCTCTGTAAGCAATAACCTTCCACACTCTCCCAGAACGGGTCCCCATGGGCCTCTACAAAGACCTCTTGCAACTCTTTGGGAGATTCATACAGCCTTTCTTTCCATAAATGCAGATGGTTTACTGACTGCTTCAATAGGCTTACTACAGAAAGCCATGTTTTCAAATGCTGTCTCATGTGTTTCATGAGTTGATTTTTTCTAATATTTTCTTCTTGATTTTTAAAATGAGCTTAGAAACTACCAGGTTTCCATACAGTTTTTTTCTGTTTTTAATTTTTATTTGAGTGTGTGTGAGTGTGTGTGTGTGTGTGGGTGGGTGTGGGTGTCCACTGAAGACATACAGAGATCATCTAAATGAAACACACAGTAGGAATACCCACACATCCACATGTAAATTTATTCTTCTAATGGCTCAGATTTCAAAAATTTATTTGAAAATATGCAAGAGTTTCTCCACATCAATGTTCTAGATGGAACACTAATTTTCCAAATGTTGGCAAACATCTAGAAACCCAGTGTCCACTTTTCCATCCCTCAGATGACTTATGGGTGCAGGTCACATGGGCCCTGTAGGCAGTTAACACAGCTGACTATTTTATGTGTGTTCATCCCTGATGCTAGGATAACCACCTTTGTTTGTGAAGTGGACCCTGAACTCTCCACAATGGAGTTTTTTAAAGCAAGGCAAAGGACTGGGTATGGTGTTGTATTTTTTTAATCCCAGTACGTGGAAGGCAGAGACAGGTAGATTTCTGTGAGTTGGAGACAAGCCTGATCTACATAGCAAGTTCCAGGACAGCCAGAGCTATACAGGGAGACTCTGTCTCAAAACAAAGTAAGTAAACAAATAAGTAAATAATATAATATAAAAAACAAGATGAGTAGCAGGTGAGTGTTTGTTCAGAGTCAGATGGCTAAACCAGGCCCAGTGTCTTCTTCCATTCCCATTGTCATGTGTTAAGGCCATGGCCTCAGCCTTCACCTACAAAGGACAACCACTACAAATGCAAAGTCAGAGATGCAAAAGTATCACTGAAGCAGCCTCTTGCTGCCAGAGGAGTGACACAAAGTGCCACCAACTGACACGGAAAGATTACAGAAACTGTCTGCAGTCACTGATTGCACATGCCCAGTGCCTGCCCTTACACAGCACAGCACACTCAAATATTCTCTTTGCCCACTGAGCTCAGGCAGGAGTGGGCAGGATAGGTGGTTGGTTGCTTTGTGTTTGCATGCTTTGCAGTCCTGGCGATTAAATCCAATGCCTCACATGCAAGAGGAAGCACTACTTCCTGTGACACTGTAGCACCAGGCTTCTCTTTAATTATTCTTGCTCTGATACAGGCCTCACTATATTGTCCAAGCTAGCCTTAAACTTATGATCCTCCTGCTCAAGCTTCTACAGCGACTGGGAAGACAAACGTTTGTCACCAAGCCCATCTTCTTTGCCATCTTTCATACAGTTAAACTGAAAATGATTCCTGTAGTTAACATGTCACTGAAAGAGAGCCTCAATACCCTAAACTTGCCTTGCAAGTGTGGCCACCAGAAAAACACATCCATCCCCACAAGGTTGGCCACACCTGCTGAGACAGAGGAGGGAAAGGAATGGAAGAATGTCAGCATGCACAGATAGGGTCTCCATTCCTAAAAGTCACATGGGGAAGGCTGTGTTTAGAATCATCTCATGGTCTCATTAATATAAGTAGTTTGAGAAGCATTTGGCCTCTGGACAGGTGGTATACAAGACTCTCCTCTGCTGCTCAGAGTAGCTTTAGGAAAAGCTGGTCCAGGCCATAAGGGCCTTGCTAAACTTTTGAGATGCTGCACCCAGATGGTTTCCTCTGCACTTGACTAGAGAATTCTACTGAATCTACAGAATTCAGACAGTGTCCCACTCTGCTCCCAGGCACAATGGACACCCAGTTGGCAGTTGTGGGGTATAGAAGCCTTCCACATGCGCAGTCATGTGGCGTGCTTGGAGATGTGTGGAGTAATGGAAATCAAGGTCCCAAGGAATAAAAGGATTATTTCATTACACTAACACTTGGGCTGCTTCAATAGTACCTTCAAACTGAATGGGAAGAAAGCCCAGCCTCTGCCTTGTCAACACTCATCTTCCTCTCTGTGTCTGAATTCCAACCAGTATATGTGTGACATGTTCTTTATTAGGGAACAGACAGCCTCTACCTTCCAGGAGTGGAGGAAGCATTCTAGCACCCCAGCTCAGCCCACCTTCACACTGTGATCATCCCTAATAAGTGCTTGGGCAGCAACTGTGAACTCTTAAGTTAGGAGAAAGGAGCCTTAGCAATTAGTGATGTATCCCCTGCCTTCAGGTCCCGAGTTCTTTTACATGCATAGTCCAGAAAACAGTCTTTAAACTCAGATTAGACTGTACTTCCGTGTTCTCCTCTTGAGGATCTCAGTACAATAGTTACAGCATGGCTTCAGACCAGCTGTGACCCATTACTCTTGCAGTTAGCAGAGAGCTGAGGAGTCGGAATGTGCGTGTTTCAGACTTTAATTTCAAGCAAGAATAAATAGGCCGTTGTGCTCCCTTTGCTAAAGTGAAAATAAAATAGTCTTTACGAACAAAATACATCATGGCTGGTATTTTCTCTTTTTGATGACAAAAAGTTTTCAGGAGAGCATTGTTGTCCTCTTCCTGGGCCCAGGTGGGGCTTGCAGCTTTCCCATGTTTCCTGCATTAAATTTTTATCATGTGTATGAAAATCAATATTCCAGATACATGCACAAGTGCACACATTAAAATGAACATGGCTTCATTTATTTCCATGATTAGACATTGAAATAAAAGTGCTTGGGTGTCTGTTTTCATATTCATAGGTCGGGATCTGTACATCAGAGGTATTTGTATAAGTGACACTTTTATTACATTCATTTCATTTGCAATATGATAGTGGATCATAAATATGTTACTTTCATGCCACCAAATCTGATTTGTAACGCTTTGCCCCTCATGAGCAGAATGCCTGATATTTATGAAGCACCTTTACTCCAGGAAGCGCTTTGCAAACATTGGGCCAGGTCCTATCACAGGTGCATAAATCACCGCCCCCCCCCCCATCACCACCCTTACATCACCCTCCTGGCCACTGCTAAGGGACAGGAGCACTCAGTGACTCCTCTGCAGACCACTGGGTGACAGTAAGGCTGTTAATTTTAGGAGGCAACATCTCAGATGAACTGCATCTGGCCACATACATGCCCCCCACAAAAGGATGGAACCCCTATTTAATCACCCATCCTCCTTGCCATTCACAGCACAGTCCCTGAAAGCTCACTGTGAGTTGGGCCATATTAAGCTTCGGGGATACAGAGAAAGTAAAATAAAGCTTTGCCTTTTCTGTGGTCCCCAGAGCAGTGGGGCGAGGAACAGACTGTGATGCAAGCTCACCATGCATGACCCTATGTCCCCACCCACTGTCCTCTCAGGAGTGGGCTGCTGGGAAGCTTCTTGTTAACCCCCATGGCCATTGTGGATGGGTGGTTGTGTGTGTAACAGCCAGGTGCTTTGTGGGAGAGAGAAGTTTGAGGCTGCCACAAAGCACAGTTCCACACCCCAGCCTTCCAGAGAAAAGGATCATGGGATCTCTGCCCATTGCCCTCACTACCCCTCAGTGCACCCTCCTCATGCCCTGCATCACCACTTGCAGCCAGAGTGAGGACCTCACACAGCATTGTGCATGCAGAGTTCTCAGTGACATCACAGAACTCCATTATCATTTTGTGTGACAGGCATCATGCAGCACTGAAGAGCCACAGTCTATGTGGAGTTCACAACCAGCCAGATCACCTGCAAGATGCAGGGCCTCCACAGTATCCACATCCCATCTTTCCAGGTGCCTGTGAGGCATGCAGGATGCTTTCAGGTTACAATAAGCAGTCTAGAGTTCAGATTGCAGTAGATATGATAACAGGGCCACGGCTCTTGAGAGGATTCAACCCTCCAGTGTCCAGAATCCATTCAGAGGCAGAGGCTTTGGGAAAACATCACACAGCTTTCTGGTAACAACTACTACAGAGAGGTAGTAGGCTTGCTTATTTCCTTTGGAGTCTCCCCCTTTCTCTGCTTTTCTATGTATTCCACTGAAATCTTGCTCTGTGGCTTTCAGGGAGGGGGTTCTTGATCCCTAGAAAGGGAATGATGATAAGATGTTGGTTCAGTTCCTGGAGGATTCCATGAGTTTAAGACTCTAGCTGCCCCCTCACTGGAACTGCTCTGATATGTGTTTGAGGGTCAAAGGCGACATCTGGCCTCTGGTTCTGGCTTAGTGACTATCTGTTAGGCGAAACTCTCTCCAAAAGCTACATATCTTAGTATTAGTCATGTGAAGGTGTATCCTTCAGTGTGCTATGTTCATGGATTAACAGCCCTGCACCACTATGAAATCCAGACACCTTCCCCTCCTCAAGGGGAAACTCTGCAACCAAGATTCCTCCCTCAATCTCCCTCCCACAACCTCACCCTTCCCAACCATTGCTGTCTGTCTGTGGATATTGCATACAAATGGAAAAGTATGTTGCCTGGTGTGGTGGTTTGAAAGAAAATGACCCCCAAAGGGAGTGGTATTATTAGGAGGTATGGCTTTGTTAGAGTAGGTATGGTCTTAGAGGAAGTATACCACTATGAGGTCTTTGAGGTCTCATATATGCTCAAGATACCTCTGTCTGTCTCAGACTACTTCCTGTTACCTTTGAATCAAGATGTAGATTCTCGAGTACCATGTCTGCCTGCATAACACCATACCCCCAGCCAATGCTCCCCAACATGATGATAATGGACTAAATCTTTGAAACTGTATGCTGCCACCACAATTAAATGTTTTCCTTTATAAAAATTGTCATGGTCATGCTATCTCTTCACAGCGATAGAAATCCTGACTAAGACAGAAGTTGATATCAGGGACTGGGGTATTGCTGTGATAGGCCTGACCATGCTTTTGTTTGAAGGAATATGGACCGTGGGATTGTAGATTAGAAAAGCAGTTGAATGATTTAAGTGTTGCTTAATGAGCCATACTAGTAGGAGCATGGAAGAGAATGGTGCTGAGTGTGATTCAAACTGTGGGATCCTGGATCAAGAGGTTTCAAAGGAGAAGAATTTTAGTATGTTACCTATAAATCATTCCTGTGATATTTTGGTGAAGAATATGGCTGCCTTTTGCCCTTGTCTGAAAGTTTGCCTGAGGCTAAAGTGAAGAGTTTTGTATTAATTCCATTGGCAGAGGAAATCTCAAAACAGGCTAGTATAGACTCTGTTGTGTGGTTTTGAGTGTTAACGCTAATGAAGATTTATAGTGAAAAGGAGAAAGCTGAGCAAAGACAAATACATGAGGAGAAAAGGAGTGCCAGAAAGTGGAATGGAGCTGAGTTCTCAGTTCAAGGAGTTAAATAGATTAAGAATAAAGGGGGTGATGACCTCAGGGCAATGTCCCATCCAGTTAAGTTTCCAGTGTGTGAAAAGGAATTAAAGAGCTGGTTGCTGGTGCACACTTTTAATCCCAGCACTCCAGAGGCAGAGGCTGGCAGATCTCTGAGTTTGAGGCCAGTCTGGTCTACAGAACAAGTTCCAGAAAAGCCAAGCTTAGACAGTGAAGGTAACCATCGAAAAAAGAAAGCTGGTGAAAATAGAATTGAAAGATCTGAGTTCAAGGCCAGCCTGGTCTACAGATCCAGTTTCAGGACAGCCAAGCTTTGGGCATGAAGGAAACTATTGAAAACAAAGTTGGTGAAGATGTAATTGAATAAGGGAGCTACGTTCCAGCCCCAGTAAGCAACAGAACTTGGCAACTTCAGCCACATGATTCTGGAGTTAAGAATAAAGGAAATGGGTTATGAAATTTGCCTCCACAACTAAGGAAAGCTGCTGAGGCCAGGCATGTCTGTGTGTGTGTGTGGGGGGTGCCCAAATGGGGGCCTAGGGAGGCCATTGTGTGAAGTTGTGAAGTTAAAGCCTGGATTGCCTTGGAGACCCCAAGATATTGGAGATCCAGAGCCAAGGGTTACCTGCCAAGGAGAGCTACTAACAGAGAGTGGAACCATCCCAAGAGAAAGAAGTGTGTTGCAGTCAACAAAGCTGAAAGGAGTTGGGAGATCTAAAGACTGCTTCAATGGCAGACATGATGATGCAGTTTGGAGCTTGCCCAGCTGGTTTTCAGTCTTGCTTTGGTCCAGTAAATTTCCAGTATGCTCCCTTCCCTATGTTTTGGAGCAGTGATGTATATCATTTACCACTATATGTTAGAAGTATGTGATCTGCGTTTTTATTTTAATTTTACAAGTGAAATTTTGAACTTGAGACTTTTAAATAAATTTGGGACTGTTATAGACTATGGGAACATTTGAAGTTGGACTGAATGCAGTTTTACATTATGATATGGCTACAACCCTTTGGGGGATAGGCAGTGGAATGTGGTGGTTTAAAAGAAAAAGGTTCCCAAAAGAAGTGGCACAATTAGGAGGTGTAGCCTTGGAAGAAGTGTGTCACTGTGATGGCAGGTTTTGAGGTCTCATATATGCTCAAGATACCTCCAAGTGTCTCAGACTACTTCCTGTGCCGTTGGATCAAGGTGTTGAATTCTTCAGCACCATGTCTTCCCGAATGCTGCCATAACCCCAGTTGTCATATTCCCTGCCTTGATGATAATGGACTAAACCTTTAAAATCGTAAGCTGCCACCACAAGTGGCATGTTGGGGTCGGTGGTAGGAATAGTGAGATTCATGTTTGCATTTTTCATGTGTATTGCTGTTAAGTTAGTTCTCTGAGGTGTGTGGCAAGAAAAGAGCTGCTGGGTCATGTTGTAATTGTAAGAAAAAAATCCAAGTTCTCTCAGAGCTGTTTGGTAAAGACCCTTGTTGCTTAGGTTTAACCTTTGTTGGCTAAAGCAGAGGAATGTCAAAGGAGGGGTCTAATGTCTTGTACAGGAGCCTTAGATAACTACACACAACCCTTCAGGATACAGCATCCTCTCCCTAGCAGAATACCATTCCTCAAGAGAGTCTAGGGACCACCATTCTGCCACTCTGTGTGCTGCTTCTGTTGTGTTGTGTCTACACACACACACACACACACACACACACACACACACACACACACACACACACTTTGCAACATGAAGCCTTGGGTCCTGTCCCTACATCTCCAAGGAAGGTCTATCTAGTCACAGAGCTACAAGAGCATACCATAAAACCCCTGCTTGGGCCTCTGTTTCTCCATTGCTTAGAATAGCTGTTCCAGGGACCAAGAAGGAAGGTACCAGCCTGTGTCCACTTCCTTGGTAGTAAGTGGATCTGGTAAAGAGAGAACTTGGCAGCTCTCCTCCTTGAAAGGGGACTAGGTGAGTTCTGTGGTCAAACCTCCAGGTTCAGGTATCAAGACACCCAGAGTGTTCCTCTTCCAATAAGTGGTCTCTCCTGGCCCTATGAGCTGCTTACACAGACAGTAACTTCTTCTCTGTGCCTTTGGCCACTCCCACTTCCTTCCATTCCTCCTCCATCCCCATCCTCTCTCCCCTTTCACACACAACCCCATCTCCTGTCCATGCAGTGCTTGAGGTCTTTCTAGTAAGGACACTGTGTATCCTGGTGACCTATGTGCCCTTAGGGAGACAGCCAGGCCAAATCCTCTTAGGCAGATCAGATTATGACCTGGGTCATCTTGCATCACACATGCCCAGGTCATGCTGGCATTGTACACATCCAGGCAGCCTGGGCTCTGACACCCCAGTGAACAAGGACTCCCTGGAGGGGTCATGTTATCTGGTATCATTTATCTGCCTGCCTGGGTTTCAGGTTCCCACCAAGAGCTAGAGTTTTGCATTGCACTCATTTACAGCCATGGAGAGAACTGGCCCAGAGAGGGGCCTGTCCCATAGCTCTGAGTCATGAACCCTCTGTGTACCAATGTCCTGTTGGGCAGGGGTGTGCAGAGCCAGGTGGTACCTATCTGCTGAGGATCAGCCAGCTACAAATGTCCTGGAATTAGGTCTCTGAATAAACAGGTGCCTGAGTAGACAGTTGTCATGGCTGAGGGGTTTGTAGTGTTTTAAATAACATTATAAATAACAAGATATTGTTTGGTTAACACAGGAAGTCTAAGCACACAAGCCATAGGAAAAGGAATCTTTTTAGGTACCAGTCAGTTGATTCTGAAAAACAAAAAAGTAAAGAAATGAGACAACTCAGATAGGTCACACCTCACTATGAAGTAATCTTGCTGAGTGACCTGGCTCCCAGGTATAAGGACCTGTCAGTAAGGGTTCCTTTGATGGGATAAATATCATGACCAAAAGCAAATTGTGGGGTGGGTTATTTCATCTTCGAGGTAGTAGTCCATCAGTGAGGGAAGTCATGGCAAGAACTTAGGGAAAGGACCTAGAAGCAGACACTGAAACAGAGGCCATGGAGGAATACTGCTCACTGGCTTGCTCCTCATGGCTTGCTCAGCCTGCTTTCTTATAACACCTAGGGCTATCTGCCAGGGGTGAACTGGGCCCCATCATATCAATCATTCATCAAGATATACCCTACAGGTTTGCCTACAGGCAATCTGATGGAGACATTTTCTCAGTTGAGTTTCTTCTTCCCAGGTAACTCTAGTTTGTGGCAAATTGATAAAACAAAACAAACAACAACAGCAAAAACACCATCTAGCCAGGACAGGATCCTTGCAGCTCAGTCACTGAGGACACCCCTTAGGACCCTTCCCACTCATGACATGCAGCCTGTGTTGGAGCTTCTTACGGGTCAAGCTTACACAGACTGAAGTGCACACACAGTGCATGGAGAAAGGCAGACACAGTTCTGCCAGAGGCGGCCGAGTTCCTATGGTGGCTGAGAACTGCTCCCGCCTTTCTGGCTGCTCCTATTCCAAGTGTCAGGGCTGGGAGAGGGGACTTCTTGCTCAGGCACATGGCCTGGCCCTCCATGACCTCTCATCTCCCTTTTCCAGCCGTCAGGAATGACAGGAACAAGAAGAAGAAGGAGCCTTCAAAGCAGGAATGCACAGAGAGTTATGAGATGACAGCAGAGCTAGATGACCTCACAGAGAAGATCCGCAAAGCCCACCAAGAAACCTTCCCCTCACTCTGCCAGCTGGGCAAATACACCACGGTAAGAGGCGCCTGCCCAGGATGCCAGGGATGTGGGCACAGGCTCTTGTGCACCTACATGGTTCCCATACAGTTTCCTGTGCTTGGCAAGAATGCTCACCCAGTCCAGCCCTGGGCCTGCCTGGCAGCCAGGCAGGACACCTGGTGGCTCTCCTCCACGTGCAGCATTAGGACAGGGGCTATGGCAGCTCTTCATCTCTGGGATCCAATTGTGTGAGGGGCTACATGCTGAGCGCTGGCAGCACAAAATAATTGCATTTGTGTCTCCTCTTGGGAATTATGGTCTGCTCAAGCCAGAAATTTTTTACATAGGTTGTGGCAGACATCTGACCTGGAGGGCATCTGGGATCCATCTTTTAAATATCAATCCAGTTGTAGATTCCAGGCAGGATTATGGAGCCATCATTCTCCGGGTCATGGTCTGGATTCTAGGAGGGTATAACTCAGGAAAGCCTGGAAGGGTACAGGACAGGGTGATATGGGCTCCATGAATAGGTGGTCCCATGTGTTCCACTGTTCAGTGAGAAGTAGCTTTCACTAAGGTTACAAATGAAGAAAGGGGCAGAGAGAGGGATAAGAGTTTGTGGGAATCTTCGGTCAGAGGATGCTCCAGATGGCTCATGGGACTTTGACTTTTCCAAGGAAGGTTAGCATGTATTTTATTCAGTATTATGTACACTCCAAGTTTTAGGCACACTCTGGGCACTCAGGAGATACTTGAGGAATGAATCAATACATACAACTACACTGCCATTCTGACCTCTTTCCAAGATTCATATTGTTGCCTATATTCCTGGCTAGTAAACGTGCTTAAGGGTTCCCCATATCTGGTCTGGTAAAAAGGCATGCTGGAAAAATAATAGCATGGAAATCCTTAGGATAAAAAGAAACAATGATTATGCCCTGCCAGGAAGGAGCAGGGACAGTGAGGAGAGGAGCTTTGAAGTCACACTTGAGGAGTACATGGTGTCCTATGCTTGGATGTTAGTGCCTATCAGTAAATGGCAGAGGTGGCTATGGAAGCCCAGAGGGCTCTGAACAACTCGGTGCTGGGACTTGCCAGGTGGACACCCAGGGAGCCCAAGGCTCCTATGGGAGCAGTGGCTGCAGTGATACCAAGCAACGGGTCCCCTGGTCAACCAGAGAATTTTGCATGTGTGGAAGCTGAGAAGGATGGAGAGTGACACTTTCTGAGCTCATGGGTCTCCGAGGCATCTGGCAATCCTGAGCACCACAGGTTGCAGTCCCTGGGCATGGCTAGAATCTTTTCACGAGTTTCTGGGACACTGAAGTAGCTCTACTCAAACCACACTGAAAAGCCACAGCCCCCAAAAGGCCATTCTGTGGAGGAAATAGTTATTTTGGCTCATAGTTTCAGAGGATGTGCCATGGTAGAGAAGTGCAGGAGTACTTTCCCTCATGGCAGGGGAGGTGGAGAGAGTGTGGGAGTACTTGCACTCATGGCAGGGGGAGGTGGAAAAAGTGCAGGGGTACTTCTTCTCATGGCAGGGGGAGGTGGAGAGAGTGTGGGGTTATTTCCACTCATGGCACAGAATAAGGTGGGTTGAAGTGACCAAGAAGCAAAAGTTACAGCAGCAAACAGTGGCTGGATATGACCTTCAAAGTTTAGCCACCAGTGACCCTGACCCTGTTCCAGCTAGTCCTTGTCAATGACGGTTCCACGGTCTCCAGAAGCAGCAGCATCTGCCTGGGAGCAAGTACTCAGACATGAACGTATGGGGAACATTTCAAATTTACACCACCATTGAGCCCACCTGGCTCCTGGCCACCAGCAGTCCCAAGTGGGGGACCATTTCAATGGAATAGGAGGAGGAAAAGAAGCAGAAGTTAATCAGAGGCCAGCCCCTCCCTGCCAGGCAGCAGGACAGCCTTCAGGATAGTGTACCAGTCACTCAGTGCTCTGAGCTGCCTCCAGCTGCTCCTTTCTTCTTGCCATCTCTGCACAGATCTGGCTTTGTTTCCAGTGTAAAGGACCTCAAATCCTTTCTGGAAGTAGGTGGGAACACACATAAATAACAGCAGCCACAGCACATCCTCTGCATGCTCCCAGTTCCGAACTCAGCATTTGTTCAAAGCTTTTTATAGGGAGCCAGTTGCTTCAAAGGCAAGAAACTTCCTGCCCCTTTCCTGGGGTGGCACACATGTCAGGCGCCTGTGGCATAAGTGGGCAGGGAAGAAGCAGACAGCCACCTCTGCAGATCTTTCACTGTGGCTTTTATTTCTCAAGTTATAGTTAGTCAATTGGAAATGCATTGGGAGGTCTGGGGAGAAGCAAGACTGGATGAAGGAAGGGCACAAATACACACCCACCATCCTCTTCTCCAGACCTGAGCAGGAAGCCCACCACCAGGTTCCAAGCTGTGTGATGCTGCTAAGGTGGCACTTACATCACCCTTTGAGCCTGGACTCATCTCTATAGTGGTTATTTTGGTACTATAGGCTTCACATGTAGCCAGATGGTTCTGTAAGTCTTACACAGTTTCTGGCAGAAAAGGTATGCAGAGTAGAGGGTTGTCTCCTGGGTCCTGTGAGTGTCTCGATGTCATTTACAGCCATATGCCTGGATTCTAGAAAAGTAAGGTGGTGATTGTGACCCTAGTTTCCTAGCAGCACAGGCACAGGGCACTTTTCTATGTGCTGCTGTTCACTCTGCTAGTGGGGATTGGTGGGACATAAATTGTCCTGGCAGAGGTTTGCTACCTTGAACCATGAAGATTCAAGGTACTTTAATGCTCAGACAGAATCATGTATATAATGATTCTGATACAGACAGAACAGACTCTGGGAGACAAGCTTTACAACAGCAGGTGTGTGAGCAATTTCAGGCACCTGCAGGCAAGGGCTTGCTTTTTCTTAAGAGAAATCACATGTGTGGCCAGGAAAGAAAAACCTAGAACTCAGAGAGGCTGACTCTTAGGGGAGATGTACCCAGGTTTGGGTAAGATGCTTTGGGGGATCATGAGACCAGAGTTCTGACCCCCCTGTTACCTCAAAGCTCTGTTACCTTGACATGACTCTCTAAGTCACAGTTCCCTGTACTACACACACCTGCCTGCCATGTTCAAGCCAAATGTATTCAGTTCTTACCATGTTGGTCTCATGTAGCTACCACCGAAAAGTTTCACTTACTGGGTAACTTGAAGCTACATTTTCTTTGCCTCCCATGGCAGGGGAGTGGAAGTCCACACTCAGTGTGTGAGCAGGGCCATTGCCTGTGACAGTCCCAGGCATGCCTCCTACAGCTTCTGCCTTTGGTGGCTGTCTTTACCTTTTCTTGCTTCCTCCTTCCAGCTTCCCACAAGCACCATCTCCTTTAGCTTTCTTAGAGCTTATCTTTGTTCTCCCACTGGCATACATGCCTAGCTGTTATGCATCAAAGGACATGGTGTCATGGTATCTAGGGTCCTGTTTATTGACCAGAAAGATTCTGGTCTCATGAATGACATCCTCATAATGGTGGTGCTGATACCTTGTAGCTATCTCATGAGAGCATAGGACCAGGAAGGAAGTCACAAACACAATGCAAAGTTTAAGTGACATTAAGTTCTCACCAGGAAATAAGAGATGAAACACCAAGAAAAGCATGGCTGCCGCAGCCTGTCTGAACGGGTGAGTGCCATCCCCTCTGCTTGCTCAGGGATCCTGTGCAGGCCACTGCCATTTTCTGGGCCATAGCCTCTCTGTCAGCCAAATAGAGCCGTAACTGTCCCTACCTCATGGAGTGTTGTGGAATGGAGAGTAGAACAGATAGAAGGCCCCATGTCTGAGGCAGCCTAAACAAGGAGTGGCTACATTAAGAGCATGTATGTACATGACAGAGAAGTGGAACACAGAAGACAGAGCCACCTCATGAATAGGACTTGGAGAACACCTGCCTCTTGAGATAGGCAAACAACTCCAGGCCTAAGGAGGGCAGCTACTTGGGAGAGGCTCTCAACACTTCCACAGAAGTTAAACTCAATTCTTCTGTGTCTTTTTGTAGCTTACACCCCAAACCCCATCCCTTGAGAGACAGCAAGGATGATTGCCAGACCATGGTTCCCCTGTGAGAACTTGACTGGGAGAGCCAGGGTAGGGGATGGGGCTTGGTGGGAGAGTACTAGCCTGGCATGCACATGGCCCTGGGTTCCATCCACAGCTCCATGAAGGAAGAGAAAACAGAAGAGATTTTTCTCTTCACTCCTTAGCTTAAAAGCCCTCAAATAAACCGCTGACCTGCCTAGGATCTGCCAATCATCTGCCAGCAGGCTTTTAGACACAGCAGATCTTGTCTCTGCCAGTGAGTATTTTTCTGAAAGAGATGCCAGCCAGCAAAGCAACTGAGAGAGTCATCTAGCAGAAAGGCTGTGCCATGGCAGAAGATAGCATTTAACTGGATTGACAGGGCTGGGCTTTTCCCAAGAAGGCCCTGGGGGACTGTGGGCCACAGCATTCTGGGAAACTTACTTTTCCATAGAAGCCCAGGGGACTTCCCAGGCAGGCAGCACATCCTACCCACAGTAAGGGCGGGCTCAGCCCCAGTGTCTATCCCCTTACCCCTCACCTCCTCTTCCTCTTCATCCTCACCTGCTTCTGAGCATCTTTTCCCCAGCCCTGTCAGTGCTCTCTGTAGCTGCTTTCATCACCAACCCCAGCAGGCCACACTCTCCACCTACTGCAGCAGGAAGATAATGTAGGAGCCATTTCAAGCCTCATGCCTATGAATCCAGCAGCCAGGATAATAAAACACGGGGTTATTTTGTGTTTTATTAACTGCCTTTTGCCTTCAGTTTGCATAATCGTGAGCTAGATTGACAGGCCGTTACTGGGTTGCTCACTGTTTTAATAGAAGGAGCCATAGGCCCCCCTCCCACTCCCACTCTTGCATGATGGAGCAGCTCATCCAAAGCTGATGAAGATTTCCTTCACACTGGCTGCATCCAGCAATGTCATTTTTTCCAGATGGATACTCCATTGTAAAGTGATTTCCCACCAAGCTCGCCTCTGCCCCTCTCCTCTGTGGCATATTTCTGTGAAAGGGATAAACTGCCTATTAAATTTAATTACGGCCAGAATGGCCACATGTCTTGATCTTGCACGCACACACTCCTGAGAGTACTGTGTTCCACAAAGATCTTTGAGGAATACACAGAATTAATCTGGAAGATGCATGCTTGTTTCTCTGGGGACACTGTGGAAGCCATCATGGCCACCACCATTCTGAGGCCTCCTTTAGATTCCCATCTTCAAACTCTTCCTCTGGATTCTCACTGATGTTAGAAGCAAAGATGGCTTTACTAACTTCTGTGGACAGATCTGACTGAAACAGGGCACAGAAGTTATTGGTTTGCAATGCTGAATTGCATTTGCAGAGATAGAGAAGTATTTGTCAAGAGAGCCATACACAAGGCCGAGGGAATCTAGTGTCCTTACATGGTTCAGTTTGTCTTGGATTTCCAGAATTCATGAAGATGTCTAGGTTACTTTCAGGAGAAACAGCCCCTTGGTGTCTCTTGTACAGAATGACAGTTGTTCTGTGGTATCTCAGACAAGCAAAGGCTTATGAGACTGTCACTCAACTTTACTGGGCTCTACTAAGTGCTCACTGTGTTGTCTGCCAACCAAAGAGCCAAGGAAGTGAGCCACAGATTTAGAGGTGAGAGCCATAATCATCCAGCACTGTAATCACACACAGGATATGAAGGGGGAAGTGCTAGAAGGTGGGCATTCTTCATAGAAGGCTAAGGACACTGATCAAAGACTTGAGAGAGTACCTGATGCAGGGGAAACTGAAAGTACGAAGGCCTGCGCTGGGCCATGGCCAATCATCAGGCAAAGCAAAGAGACCTGAAAGGATAGAGCTGAGAAAGTTGAGAGAGAGATCAGCAGGGGCCAGCTTTTAGCCTTAGAGATGAGGGAGGAAAGGGAGGGGAGAGAGAGAAAGCGAGAGAGAGAGAGAGAGAGAGAGAGAGAGAGAGAGAGAGAGAGAGAGAGAGAGAGAGAAAGTAATCCAAAGGATGTCACCTGGGTAGGAGTGGGACAATGTGACAACGTGTATACATCTGGGACATTTGACTCATGTATGCCACACCTAAGACTGTAGCTCTGAGAACCTGTTAGGCCCCAAGCTCTTAGCTTCGGCATCATTAACTGCACTATGGCACTTTTTGACCTTTGCTTTCTTATGAGACATTTCAATGCAACATGGAAGTTGAACAGTATCAGAAGCCCTTTGGCCACTGCTGACCACCTTCTGTTCCACTGTACTTTTGTAAAGTGCCTCTGGCCACTATAGGCTACCTTCTGGTTCCTCACACCTCTGCCACAGTAGTTAATATTCTGTGTATATGCAGAGCTGCCACCATCCTGCCCTTCAGTGCATCAGTGTGTGTTCTAAGTATGACTAGAAACTGCAGTGTCACCACTGAGTAAGGCAAGCCTCTTGGACACCTGAACTGCTCACTCTATACTTTCTTGTGCTAGTCTCTCCTCCTCATTTGCTTTACATGGAACTCAGAGAAGGTTCACACTTCAGCCAATCAAAGTCCCTTTTTATTTGAGTTAAGCTTCTGGAGTCTAATTTACATGAATTTAATGTAAATTTAATTTACATGAATTTACATGAATTTAATGCTTCATCTTCTCAAAGGATATGCATTGATGCGTTGAAGACCATTGCCAACACTATGGAAAGGTTGCTCCTGCATCTGTGATCACCACCCTATTCATTGTCCCCAGAAGTCACTGCCCCATCCTCCATCGGTGCAGCATTGCCTTCTCTATGATGCCCTGGGATGGCCCAGTCTTGTGCATCTGCCTTCCTCCCTTTAGTACAATGCTTATGGCTGCTACAGATGGGTATCCACCTCCATTGTATTGATGACACCCTGCCATCCACTATATAGAGATTATTGAGCATCAGGACAGTATTGAAGTGTGGTTTGCTCTCCATAGCTGCCCCTGTGCATTGTCTTGGGTGGCTCCTGGGCTTTGTATGTTATCTGGGGCTCATGGTGCCCTTGTGGTACTTAGCATGTTCCTGAGTCTCCTAAGAGTAGATCCAGAGGCTTCATTTGACTCAAATTTGACCTAGGGCAGACTGAAGCTGTTGCCCCTCACAACACTCACATAGCAGTAGTAAGCAGTGATAATCAATGTCTAGAGGCATCGGTTCCTGGCATAGACAACAACAGATCTGTCCCTCCTTCATTAGGAGTAGATGACTACACAGAGCAGCTTACCCTCATTTGCTCGCTGGATGTTTGTGGCTGGTGGAAAAGTCTGTGCAATTTGAAAGCAGGAATCAGAGGAAGCTCACAGAAAGCACTTGTGAGCCTATTTGAGGGAAGCAGCTCATCCCTACCTCCTGGTGTCATATTGTCACTCATTCCTCTTCTCCCTCCCTTTTAGAATTCCAGTGCTGACCATCGGGTCCGACTGGACTTGGGCCTCTGGGACAAATTCAGTGAGCTGGCCACCAAGTGCATTATTAAGATCGTGGAGTTCGCCAAGCGTCTGCCGGGCTTCACCGGCCTGACCATCGCAGACCAGATCACCCTGCTCAAGGCTGCCTGCTTGGACATCTTGGTAGGATTTTTTTCTGAACTCTAGAAGGAAGGAGGGAGTAGGAGAACAGGAGATGGAGGCTACCGGGAGCTTTTGAGACTACTTCCCAGTCTCACTTCCTAAATCTGGAGAGGCCTTCCCTTGTGTTGGAATTTCCCCCGACTGACAAAAATTCAGAGGTCCCTGGAATTTGACAGGGCTTTCCTTGTATGTCCTTCCTTTGTGACAACCCCCAACCCCCACCACACCAGGTGATCATGGGAGTGGTTCCTTATTGGCCTTCAGTGGTGGCTTGCCCCTTGGCTTCTGCATACCTTTTTCCAGACCAGGCCTAGTCATTACAAAGAGCACCTCCCTCCCTCTGTTCATGAGCCCTCCTCACCCTGCCCTGGAGGCCCATGGGACATTTGCAGCCTACGCATAACATAGCTTTGCAAGTGCTCAAGACCACAGGGATTCCCTGGCTCAGCTGAATAGGAGACCTGGCCTAGCCCATGGCATAACTTTGGGAGGCTACCACCTGTGGTCTAGGGAAACTTGTCTTAATGTAGCTACTAAATCAGACATCAGGCAGGTGCAAACTCTTGCTCTCACAGGCCTGGAGGCTGGGAGCCCAGAATCAGCCAGCCAAAGCTCTTGGGCTTTAGGTCACGGGCCCTCCAGCTGCTTCCTCACCGGGTTGAGTTCTGTGGTCCCTTCATATCTAATGAGCACTAATATCTTCTCAGGGCTGCATCCTCATGATCAACCTAGGCTTACTCTCCCCCAGAGGTCTACACCTCATACCCTGGAAGCGGGGCTCTAACACCAAGTACTTCAGTGGTGGGGCTGCAGCGTGTCCATAGCAGTTCTGTGGTCCTTTCTATGCCTGTGAGAATGGGGAATTCCTCAACCATAGCTTCCAGAGCCTCCAGAGGGAAGGCCAGGTTCTATTTTAAAACCATGGGGCTGGAGCTAGGGTAAAGGGATTTTAAAGGCAGACATTGCTTCCATCTGGGGACCACGATGCATACAGCCTTATGACTAAGAGGCAGGGCTTTGCCTCACATAACCATCCTATTGCTCATGACAGTGGACTTTCAGTGAGCCACCCTCAGCCTATGTGAGGAGAAACCCTGGGTAGACACTTCCCTTAGGTGACTTAACCTCTGCTGAGCAACATAGAGTGTCTGCAGGAGGAACACAGAACGCAGAAGCCTGCTTCCTGAAGGTCCTGCTCTGTGAGAATACAGAGGATAAGGCCCTGGGGGAAGGACCTGATGACTGCAAAGAGCTCACCAGGCCTGGAGCATTTAGGGTGAGGTAGAGAAGGCAGGAGTCCTGCAGGATGACTGTGTGCCTAAGTACAGGGTGCAGAGCACAGTGAGGTTGTAAGCCACGACTACAAACACAGGCTTCTAGAATTGTCTGTGCTCCATGGTGGGGTACAAGTGCCCTCACCCCCAACTTGACTTGCTCCTGATCCCTGCCACGCTGATGACTCTGTTCCTGATGCCTGCCTGTTTGATTCAAACTCAAGGAAAGCCCTTTCCTTGAGTTTGAATCAAATTCATTGTTAGCTATGAGGCTGAGTAAATCATGTGGCCTGAGCCTTAGGGCTCTTATCTGTAAACAGGACTTTTCTGAAAGACTGAATGAAGACATGTTATATTAGCTACCTTCCTTGTTGCTACAATCAAATACCTGATAGAAGCAACTTAAGGGTGGTTTATTTGAGCTCATGGTTTCAAGATACAAGCCATGAGGATCTATAGTTTGTGAAAGGGCTGGTCATATTGTATCTGGGGCCAAGATAATGCCAGTTCTCGGTTGACTTCATGCATCTTCCCTTTTTATTCAGTCTGGAATCCCCTAGTCTGCAGGATGGTACTAAAGCATTCAGAGTGCATCTTGCCTGATCAGTTAAGCCCTTCTAAAATACCATCATAGACACGCCCCAAAGTGTGTGTGTTCCCATAGCAATTTAAATCCTGTAAATTGACATGAAGATTAGCCATCACAGTTGGTAAGGATCACCTTACTTATTTTTGGTTGACTAAACTTTTGAAAATAGAATTTTGTTCCTCTTCTTCTCCATAGCACCTGGCTTGATGCCTGAGAGATAAGTCCTCAGGAAATAGATATTTCAATCATTATTTCTCAAAATATGTGTCCCACTTATTATTCCCTGAATAACCCAGCTCTGTTCTTAGACATCTGCCTATGCGTAATGAAAGAAGACACTAACATTCAACAATGGGGCATGTTGCCCATGTGAGGCCCAGGCTCCTCAGGAGTCCCTGCATCTACTGTAGCTTTGGTGGGTGCTATGGGGACAGGCCAGCATAGGTGATCCAGCAAGTGGACATACATATTTTCTTTCTTCCAGATTCTCAGAATTTGCACCAGGTATACCCCAGAGCAAGACACCATGACCTTCTCCGATGGCCTTACTCTGAATCGAACCCAGATGCACAATGCTGGCTTCGGTCCACTGACTGACCTTGTGTTCACCTTTGCCAACCAGCTCCTGCCTTTGGAAATGGATGACACAGAAACAGGCCTTCTAAGTGCCATCTGCTTAATCTGTGGAGGTAGTGACACCCTGGGACCTTCATGAGATCCCACACAGAACAAGTCATAGGACAGCATGCGGGTCCACTGGGGTTCTCCGTGTGCGTTCTTCACTGCATGAAGAAAGGCAGTGGATACAACTCTCATGCCGGGGACAGTTGTACTTTCTCCTGTTGTAAATTAAGTAGTGGTATATGAGCTCCTTCTGCTCTGAAAGATATGCCAAAACACAGTTTGTCCAGTTTCTCTTGTGGGAAACAGGGACATTTGTAAAGGCAGGATCATACTGCTATATGCCTAAGGACATTTTAGTGGTGACCCAAATGACTTGCATGTTATTTCTTAATATTGCTAGAATGATTCAAATCACTGTCTGGGATCCCCTACCATGCTGGTGTATGCCTGGTGGACTGGAGTAAAGTATGGCCCTTCTTTGTAGTGACCCCTGCTGACTAACCAGAAGCCAACATTAGTTTAAAAGTAATGGCTGTAATTAAGGGGTAGGTTTTTCTACCTGGCTTTCATAGCCAGCCTGCCCAATGTGCTTTTTTGTTCAGTTCAATACTGACACCATCTGGTCATGAAGGGAATTCTTGACTCTGAACCAGATCAAGTGGGCATCAAAATATGCTTAACGAAAGAACAACTATCACCGCTTAAAGCAATTGCATTTATTCAGGTTAGTGTGCGACTGAGTCACTAAATAAAGCCACTGTACAGGAGGAATGGGAAAGAAGGGGATGGGCAGTAGTCCTTCAGCCTTGGGTCACTAAAGAGTGAATACTTTCTCCTGCTATCCAGACCGCCAGGACCTTGAGGAACCAACAAAAGTAGACAAGCTCCAAGAACCACTGCTGGAAGCACTAAAGATTTACATTAGAAAACGTCGGCCCAGCAAGCCCCACATGTTTCCAAAGATCTTAATGAAAATCACAGATCTCCGCAGCATCAGCGCTAAAGGTATGTCTTCAAGGACAGAGGGGAGGGCAGAGCTTTGCCAGCTTTGCTTTTTAAAAGCCATGCTTTAATCTTAGGAGTCTCCTGACTGCCTAAGTTGGAACGTCTGCCCCACAGAAATCAAAAGGAGCTAAGAATCATCTGAGCACCCATATGTGCACACGGTTAAAGAGTTCCTCAGGGTTCTTTAAGAAGACTCTTGACATTGTCTCTGGCCTGAGATTAAGAGAAGCAGAAAGCAGATACCACTACCCCGTGATACTAAGAGATTATTCAGTTTTCAAATGGGATGGCTAGTTAGAAGAGCAACTCTTCTAGACAGTGTATTAACTTTTTAAATAATTATTGTTGGGGCTTGTATGCATGCCCTTGGAAGTTAAGAGACAATTATGTGGAGTTCCTTCTCTTTCCATCTCTACATTCATTCTAGGGTACCAAGTCAACTAGCTTGCACAGCCAGCTCTTCGCCCTCTAAGCCATTTTGCCATTTCTTCATAGTGTATTTAATTTTGAGTGTATGCATTTCATACTCAGATTTCTATTACACTTGTCCTGTTTTTCCTTTGCATCCTAATCCCTAGAAACAAATGAGTAAGACTTGGGGGTCACCGTGGCTGCAGCTCTGGTGTAGGCAAGTTAACTACTGTAATTCTGTGTAAAGGAATTCTTGCCTGGTTGAGAGATATAAATAGTCTCACCTCATGATTCTCACTCTATGTGGCAACTCAGGCAATTATACAAATGCCTAGAGCCATCTCACAGCTGAGTGCAGAGGGCTTTTCTATGTAGAGATGACTCAGCAACTATTCCTTGTGCCAGCTATGCTATTAACTGTCATTAGCAGACTCCATACCTGAGGATCTCGGCAAGCCATGACACACATGCTCCATTTCAGAAGGTCGTAAATGCACAAAGTGAACTTGTCCAGTGATAAATTCTAAGTTTATCCCAGCATGGGTTTAAGAGAAACAAAAAAAAGAGACCAATGCTTGAGTGGAGTAATTATGTATGTATGTATGTATGTATGTATGTATGTATGTATGTTTGTAAATAGGGCTGTTAACATCACTCTCCATAGATGCCACTGATCTGAGGACTAATAACCATGAATAGAAATCTCCCAAGTACCATATTAACAGAGTCCATAAAAACCCTAGCCACATGTTTCTGAAGCAGTTTTCCTGTTATTTATAACCAGCTGCATGAAGGGCTGTGGGATCTGTGATGGCATAGAAGCATCCTGTTCTGGACTGGATTGCAGAAAACCACTACACGTTGGGGACTCAAGTCCATCCTTCCATTGTGGAAACCACCCATCCCTTCACCTATATTTTCTGACCTTTCATCAGGAACTTCTCTTTGTAAATTTATGGAGTCTGACTGAAGCACTGCAACTATCTAATCTGCACATTACACATTTCTACAGCTTTTCCTTAAAGTGAAAATGAACCAAACTCAGCCAGCCTCTGGAGTACTGTTAGTACATATTCTGTATTCAAAGGGAGTGTTGGATCAGCCTCCACCTCAAAATCAATCTGATTGGGATCTCAAAGCACACCTGACACTGACATTCTGGTGGCCCACATTCCCACTGTAAATACCTTTATATTTTTACTTCTAATAAACAGGTTCTTTTCACAAAGACCTGTATTTCACAACCCTTTCACACACCCCTGAAGGTGAATGTTGGTTCCTTCATATCTATCCGACCACGTATCTAACAAGTTTTCTATTATCTTTCAAAAAAGGTGCAGAACGTGTAATTACCTTGAAAATGGAAATTCCTGGATCAATGCCACCTCTCATTCAGGAAATGCTGGAGAATTCTGAAGGACATGAACCCTTGACCCCAAGTTCAAGTGGGAACACAGCAGAGCACAGTCCCAGTGTCTCACCCAGCTCAGTGGAGAACAGTGGAGTCAGTCAGTCACCACTGCTGCAGTGAGACACTACCAGCTACTGCAGACATTCCCCAGGACCTTCAGTTCCGAAGTGAAAATGCAAGGAAAACATTTTTACTGCTGCTTAGTTTTTGGACTGAAATATGTTAAACTCCAAAAGGACCAAGAAGTTTTCATATGTATCAATATATATTCCTTACTGTGTAACTTGCCTAGAAATACAAACTTTTCAAATTCTGAAATTCAGCCATTTCATGCCACCAGAAACTAGTTAAGAGCTTCTATTTTCCTCTCTGAACAGTCAAGATGCATGGCAAAGACCCAGTTGAGATGATTTAGCCCTGGTTAAGTTTCTGAAGACTTTGTACATACAGAAGTATGGCTTTGTTCTTTCTATCCTGTACGTTGGTGCTTTCTTTTGTCTTGCAAACTCAATAACCAAGACACCAAGGTTATGGAGCAGACTACTGTACATCACTGTACATCTTGCTTTCATGAATAACAAGGCCTCATGGTAAGGAACCAGGACCTTTGTACAGTACAGGATAAGACTAAAGACGCTCTGGTTTAAGTAATGTGGAAGCTTCTCCTTGCTTTTTGATGCTCAAGCTGCATCCTTTCTTTTGTGTTGCCCAGATAGAATATACCACTTCACTGCACTAGCAGAAGAGAATTCTGTATCAGTGTAACTGCCAGTTCAGTTAATCAAATGTCATTTGTTCAATTGTTAATGTCACTTTAAATTAAAAGTGGTGTATTCCTTAATGACACAACTACCGAATGAAAAAAAGATGCATTTTTACAGTCATGATAGCCTCCAAGGCAAAAACACTGTCCAGTGTTAGTAAGTTTGTTTACCTGTTCACAAGCCATTGGAGAGATATCACAGGATAATCAGCAGGCTAGTCTGCCTGGACTCTAGTAGCCCAGTGTCCTTCCTGACTCACGCCTGATCCTGGGATTTCCCCCAGTCTTGATGCTTGAAGGTATAGGCAAGTGGCCTCTTCTGGCCTTGTTCAATCACTATGACGCAGAGTGACAGCTGTGGTAGAGTGGTTGACAGACTCAAGTGTCAGGTTCTGAGTTCTCATGTAAGCACTAGTGGAATTTTTTGTTTTTGATATATTAGCAAAAGTCTGTGATGTACTTTCACTGGCTCTGTTTGTACATTGAGATGGTTTAACAGTGCTTTCTATGTTCATATACTGTTTACCTTTTTCCATGGAGTCTCCTGGCAAAGAATAAATATATTTATTTTAATTGTGTGTGGGAACTTTTACTATGGTTTCACCTTCAGTAAAGAGTCTGAGAACACAGTTCCATTTTTAATGTTTAAATTTCATTTCAAAAAGCAGGTCTGTAGTCTGCAATCATGACAATTAAAATCTGTGCTAATGCACGGTAATCTATAACAATTCTACAAGCCAATCAGACAACACATGACATTTCAATGAGTAAAAAAGAGCATAAAACTGTATGTGTAAGAACAAAATGTTAAAAGGCCTACCACAATAATAAAAAACCATCAATTACATCATCACATTAAAATAAGCCAGATGTACAAAATTCTGAGACAGAAAAGACAAAGGACAACACAAGATATTTTTGAAAAATGTTCGTGCTCTTTGGGCACTTAATTAAACATTGCAAAATCAACATCTTCTTCTTCATCAGATTCTGCAAAATATTTTACTTCTTTCCTAGCCCGACCAGTCCGTGGCAGAGCAGGTGGTTCAGAAGTGAAGTCTGAGGGAAAGATGTCTACATCTGAATCCTGATCAAAAGATGTTTTCTTCGGTTTCTAGACCCCCCCCCAAAAAATACAAAAGATTAAAAATCCCGAAGTTAAGGAAAGCCTATGGTTAAGAACTAGTTATTCCTTATACTTACACTTATGGTGTATTGCCAATAATCAATCATACTTTAAAAATTAGAATTGGCATGCTAACTTAGGCCTAAAATGAATTATGGATGAAAGAAACAAGATTAAATATAGTAAGTAATTAGCAACTTTGGGCTCTTATGTTATCAAGTTATAGCCTCATCAATGCAGCATCACTATTCTGAAATTTTTTCTTACTCAATAAGTATACACAATGTTAACATCGGAAATTATTCAAGTTGCTCTATTTCTAAGAACATATTCAGAATTCATGCCAGCAGAACAAAGCTATACACAGTATGTAGCATACACTATCACAGTGTTGATAAAATATTTTAAAAGTCACAGAACAGGCAAGAGATAGAGAAGGGAATTGATGGTAAAGAACAAGTTATAAAGCTATAACCATCCATATGTATATTTTTAAGTTTTAATAGGAAGAGAAAATAAGTGTCTTATTTACTCAAAAGAGAAAGGGATTCTAAAGGGTCAGATTAATTAAGACCACTAGGCACAGTCAAACAAACTCAATTTTTAAAAATTAAATTAACCTGTTTATAAGAATATTCTAATATTCAAGTAGCACACAACTACAATAGTTCAATCAATAAAGTAGGAGATTCTATAGTAAGTTGACTTATAGTACTCTCCCATTGGCGAGAAATGAATGTAGAGCTCTCCCTGGCATTCTAACAGGGAGTGACCACATGCAGTGCAGACCCTGAGCCATGTTGAGGTGTACTTGCTTACCTTGCTGGCTGTTTTAGATGGTTTCCTCCCAGGGTTATAATCACCTTCATTTTCTGAGCCTGATGCTTTCCTTTTCTTGGCCCCTCGGCCTTTACCTTAAAAATACATGAAAAGAGTTTTCCTCTCAAAGGTCAACAAAATACAAGACAGATGCCCAAGTCTTATAATTATTTCTACATCCAATAGTGGAGCCTGCAATCCTACCCTCTTGCCTTAAGTGACATTCGTATACTTTGACAGCACCATTTTAATTCCGGAGTACATGTGACTAAAGAGTATTTTAAAAATACACTTAAAACAAGTGAGAAATCCTGAAAATAAGTTTCAGTACTAAGCCCTTATAAAAAGACTAGCATTTTGCTAATATGACTCTTGAAACTAGGAACAAAACTTGTTACAAGAGTGCTTAAGTTACCTGTCACAGCTGATAGACTTACCAAGGCTTCAACACACATTCCTACATTATGACTTCCACAGGCTCTATGATAGTTTTCTTAGCTTTCTTCCTATTCTATTTCTCTGGCCTATAGAATAAGATCCTGCCTCAAATATGCCATACAATGGAAGTGAGAGACAGAGGTGGGAGAAACTCAAGGGAGTTAGTTCATTGTAGCATCTTTTAAGCTTATTTTTAGTATAGCTAGCTAATCTTGTCAATGTTTAAACTGATGAGTAATGTTCTAAACTGCTTTATGTCCTTTAATACTACTTTATTAATAACAAAATCCTTTCCTTATAGCAAGTGTTTAAGGGTTATACAAAGACAGTCCTCACCTTTTGGTGTTGTAGTCTTCTTTGGAATGCCAAATTCAGAATCTGAGTCAGAGTTTACAGTCTCTACAACTTTCTTCTGTTTAGGTGCTCTCTTGGCCTTAGGGGCTGTATCTGAAGGTGGTTTACCTATTAAGCAAACATCCTTTAAGTTGGCCACTGTAATATATTTACCAACAAACCAAGCTGAAGTGAGTTCTGTAACAGTGGACTCTTTTTTATTTATTTATTTTTTTTAATTGCTGACAAGAAGCTGAGTAGCCAAGAAATGGTTTCTCTCTGCTTGGTGCCAATATAAAGGCAAATATCATCCCATGAATGACAAAATGAGTCTTATTCAATTATGCATAATTTTATGTGATTCAATTGAAATATTTTAAGCACGGGGCATTAAAAGGAATTAAACAGTATCTTTTAAATATATATATTCATGACTAAAAAAGTATCTCTGACACACTAATTATAACCACACACTAAGTTCTAGCTTATAAAAAATGATTAGTAGGGAAAAGCATTTTTATGGGGTCCTCAAATAGAACAAATATGAAGCAACTCATTTCCCTCCAAATGTGAAACCTAGTCTTGGCTTTTTTATGTGGGAAGAAACATGAAAATCCTAGAGCAGTAGATGCAAGGCCTCACTTTGCCATAATATGTTTTTAAAACAAGTCTTGTGTTTACTTTTCATCTGTAGTTCCATGTAAACACTAATACTCACTTTTAACTTGTGTAACAAAAATGAGTCTGGAAAGCCAGGGAGTGGTGACACATGCCTTAATCCCACCACTCCGGAGGCAGAGGCAGGTGGGTCTCTGTGAGTTTGAGGCTAGCCTGGTCTACAGAGTAAGTTCCAGGATAGCCAGGGCTACACAGTGAAACCCTGTCTGGAAAAAAACAATGAGTCTGGAAAACAAATGTATTAGATAGACTGAAATGAACTGCAGACTGTGCTTTAAAAACTGAAGTGTTGTTGACTTGATGGAAAAACAGAATTGAAACTCAAGATGAGATACTCAACATAATGCCCCTCACTGGCTAATAGCAGGAAGAACCTCTACATATGGTAGAGGTGGCCAAAGGCTATGGCTTTTACTCCCTCTGTGTCCTCATGACTAAATCTACCTCAGGAATTCAAAGGCAGCTAGCATGAATGCAGATTCATCACAGCAAGGCAATAGGGACTACAGCTTTCTCTCGTAGTGTTTTCAAGCTTGAAGAAGTTATGTGGCACTTTCAAACCCTCAATCAAATTAGGTCAGATATCTAAATATTATAGGATGCCTTTTGCTGCAAAATATTGGAACTACAAAATATAATGTGGACTGTAATATATGTAACTCAGGGTTAATGTATATAATTCTAAGGTGGGAGGGGCATGATATGTCCCTTGAGATACTATCTGTAAATTTTATTTCAGGAAGGAGATAAGGAGATCTTGCTGAAGTCTTTGAAGACAGTTTCCTAGTTCAACTAACACAAGACCTATCTAGCTAATAGAGAAACAGCTAAATAAGTTAGGGTAGTCTTGTCTTTTAGTTAATGTTAAACTAACCCATTAGCTTAATGAAGGAAACAGGGTGACAGATTTCAAGAAGGGATACTGGCCCTACAGTAAAATGTTTTTGATTGCTTAAAAATTTACATGTATATGCACACATGCCTGTTTTTCTTTATGTGCTCCATGTGCATGCAGTGCTCACATGACCAGAAGATGGCATCAGATCCAAGGAACTAGAATTACAAGTGGTTGTGAGTCACCTGATATGGATGCTGGGAACTGAATTCAGGTTGTCTGAAAGAACAGCAAGTGCTCTTAACCCCCAAGCCATCTCCCCAGCCCCAAAAATGTTTTGAAAGGAAACTGTAGAGTCTGTCTCAGTCTGAGTTCTCCAGAAGCAGAACCTGACTAATGTCAGGCTATGGATTCAAGAGTAAATATTTACCCAGTAGGTAATGAAAGAAAGTATAGAATTGAGACAACGAAGAGCAGCTAGTCATGAGTAAGTTATCAAGCCAGTCATTACTCTGAGAACTTAAATAATCTTTTGGGGGAACTTTGGAGAGCCAATACAACAGTCCCAGAGTCAGAATCTGAGAGGCAAGGACACTCACTGATCTACTTCTATACCAGCTTTCCTAAATCACTGGTGCAAGGGAGCTAGGGGAAGGGGGAGAGTTAATAGTCTAGCACAACTGCAAAGTCAAAGTCATCAGATAAAGAAATGCAGACATGGGCCAACTTGTCCTGGAGAAGTGAGAGGAGCCTGTTATGGGCAGCCACCTAGACTGCTAGCTACACATGCTTCTCTAAGCAGCCTTGTCAATCACAGGTCTAGTGCATTCAGATAAAACATGGACTTTAAGATGGTCAGGATTGTTTTTCTGCTATACTCAATACACATGCCTCTATGATGTATATTATAAATTTTCTTTTCTTTTAGGGAACAGTCCATATAATTTAATATCTCAACTAGATGTGACTTCAAAGAGACCAAGGTACATGATTTGCATGTTATATAACATTAATGAATCAACTCAGCATTTCATAAACAATCTAAGACTATGGTTATAGGGAAAAAGCTATAATTCAGAAAATTGTATTGACCAGTGTTCCATGTAAGGAGTGGAAAGAAGCAGAACTAACAGATCGTAAAATCAAGATAAAATGTTTTCTCTTCCCAATATAACAAAGAGCTTTATAGAAAAACTATCTTTTGTTGTAATTACTTATTCTTGAGAATTTCATATTTATACAATGAAACATGATTAGCATCTACTGTATGTGCCTTTTCCAACTTCTCACATATTCACCTCAGCATGTCCCTCATCCAATTTCATTGTTTTATAACCCACCAAGTACAACTAGTGCCTGTCCTACCAGTAGGAATACCCTTAAAGAATGACACCCCTCCCCAAGAGTTATCAACTTCCAAGAGTGCTTCAGTAAGGGGTAGGGCCTAGAGAGTATCCAAAGTACCAATTTAAATATCATGGGATTATTTTATAATGACAAAAGCTTTATGCAATCATCCCCCACCCTTTTTTGGGGGGTGTTGGTCTGCCTCTGCCTCCCAAATGCTGAGATTAAAGGAATGCACCACCACTACCTGGCTAAACTACAATCTTAGCATGTTTTACTTCATGTACAGATTATGGACTTAAAAACCAAACACTTGAAAGTGGAGGAGGAAACTGCATTTTAAAAATATGGTCTAACAGACATTTTAGCAATCCCTTCACATTATTAGAAATCAAAGGGAGTTCTCTTAACATTGTAATATTGTAATATTAATTGTAAGTTTCATAATGAAGTACTCATGCAAGTAGTTTCAAATTACATTAAATTCCTTTTCACATCAATCACCTCTACATAACTTATGTAATAACACAATCAGGTATAAAGTACTTACCCTTTTTAGCAGCAACTGTTTTACTTGGAACTTTATCTGTTTGCTTCAGACCAAATGATGGTGTAAAAACAGAAGCAGTATCTTCCTCATTACTATCAAATTTAGCTGAATCTAAAAATTTCAAAGCCTTTTTTTAGTAAAGAGACTCTAGAAAGACCTCTGAGTAAACTGATTCTTTGATGACTTCTCCTTAGCTAATAAATTGATCTCGTAAGTTTCTATTTTGATCATATAATCCACAACATACAAACAGCTGAAAATAGAAAATATACCAATGTTATACCTCAAAAATGTTACTTCTGTTGTGAAACAATATACAAATGCACATGGCAGTGAAAATTAATAGTACCAAAAGTACTATTTAAAAAAATAACTGTTCAGAAGTATATACTAGTGATTTGTTTTCTAGTGAAAAGGCTCCACCATGATAACTTCTGTATTTATACAAACACTGTTAATCATTCTATATAATTAGTGCTAATGCCCAAATCTAAAAGAGCAGTAAGCACTCATATTTTTAAATCAACAAATCATTGAAGACTCATTTTAAAAGTAAACTTACCTCCTGTTTACTTTTTTTGAGGCAGGAGACAGGGTCTTGCAATGTAGCCCATACTGGCTTCAAATTCACAATTCTCCTGTCTCAGCCTCCCAAGTGCTAGGACTACAGGCATGTGCCATCATGCCCAGCTTCAGCTTTTGTGCACAAATTAGTTAATTTAGCAATCAACTCTTCCCTCCCTCAAACCATAACAAGAAATTTTTAAATGGCCTCTTGGACTTAATATATGATTGTTTTGGCAAGCTGTGTTAACAATGAATGTTTATCTACACTTAAAATGTACCAAGTCTAGGTGTGTCTGTAGGAATGTATTTTAAAATCCAAAATGGGCTGGGAAGATGGCTCAGCCATGAATGCCTTTGCTCTGCAAGTAAAACCCATAGGAAAGCAAAGGAGGCATAGTGTCCTGCCTGAGATCTCATACCACAATAAGCAGAGAAAGGAAATTCCTCCTACACCAAAAACTGACCAGCCATGCTAGCTGAAATGGCAAATTTCAAGCTCAAGAAGAGAGCTGCCTCAATATATAAAGTGAACAACATTGAAGATGACTTGTGCCATCAACCTTGGGCCTCCACATGGAACACACATCATATACATCATACATACATAATAAAGGTAATAAACTAAGTACCTTAAAAATTCTACACACAAAAAAAATATATTCACTAAAAAGACATTCTGGTTATATTTTCTCCTTTGAAAATTTTATTATTTCAGCTATAAGAATTTGGTAAGACAATCTGTACCTTATCGAATACCTGTAAAGAGATTCACATCACTGTAAAAATCAAAATTCAATCTTCCAAATTTTCTTTTTTTATGTATTTCTCATTATTAAATCTTATATATAGACACTATACTCAACAGGCTAGCATCTGTCTAGCACATCTGCCCACATGCCTCCATAATGCTTATTCTAACCAGATAGTAAGTCTTAATCACATTGGGCAAAAAGTAAAGTTTTCCACTCATGAAAAACTCTGCAATTAAATCCTGGCCTAATGGTTTTTCTAATTTTTCTCTCTACCAAGTACAACAATCATATAATAATTAACTAGTGAAAAGACTAAAAGAACATACCATCTTCTGACTTCTGAGAATATGAAGGAAATGAAAAGAGATTCCCAAAATCCTGACTTTTTTTGTCATGTGATGATTTTCTATTAGAAAGAAAATATCAAAAAGAGGATGTAATAAATACCCTACATAATATACACTGCATGTTTATAATCAACAAAACTTTAGGGTTTTTCTTTTCAATTAAAGATAGGGCAACACCTGCACCCTGCCCCTTTCCTCACAAATTTATGTAAGTAAGTATATGAATACAGATATATGATAAAAAATACTGATTTAACATAAAATAAGAATGGAAACTGGGCAATGGTTTTAAAGTTATTCAAAGTGACACTAACTTAATTCTACATTATCAGCAAAGGTCCAAAGAAAAAGGTGGCCTCCCTATCATACCAGGTAGTCATACCATTCCTGAAGGCAGACCACAGGTGGTAGTTTCTTTAGAAACTGGTCACAGTTGATTATATTGAGTTACAATGACTTTTTGTTAATAAGAATAATAAAAAACACTAATTGGTTCACAATATCACATTCTCCATGTTAATGCTAGCCTACATCAAAAGCAATAAAAGTAATCATGGACAAATCAACTGGAAAAACAAGTTTTCTAATTCTAAAGATCTAGAAACATTACCCAAAGGAACTGTCTGAATACATTCAATGATAATAATATTTTTGGAAACAACATTTTACTGGAACAAACTATTCTCATTTATTTACATGTTGTCTGAGGCTACTTTCTTACTACAAGGGCAGCAATGAACAGCTGTTACAAAGTCATATGACAGGGACATACAAAACATTTCTTCAAAAGCCCTTCATGAAAAAGCTTGCCAGTCTTTCCATTAGCCTACAGCAACAGCTAGGGAAGAGCTACAGTGTTAACAAACAAATTATTTCATAAAGAAACCTTTAGTTAGAATCGGCACTCATGGTAAGAGCTTATTGGATAATCATTGTTGTATTACTTACTCTGGAGTAGCTTTTGATTTGCCTGGAGAAAAAGCATACTCATCTTTATCTAAGCCATCTGAAGGAACAAATTCATCTTCCCCATCATTTGTTATGGGAGATGCCTTAACTTTCAGTTCTTCTAAATCATTATTGTCATCATCATCATCAGCATCCTCCTCCTCCTCTTCTGAGAAATCAAAGGTGTACTTAGGTCTTTCAGCTAGGAGGAAAATAGAAATGAATGTTAACAGGACACAGTGACATGTATTCATACTTCCAGATAATTAGGAGGCTGACGATGAATCACTTGTACCTAGAGCTTTGGTGCCACCCTGGGTGACATAGACAGGGACTAACTAAAGAACAACAAAAGAATGTGAAACTCAAAATCTTATATTTACCACTTAAAATATTTTTAAAGTATATAAGGAAAAGATGAACATTTAGAAAATAAAAGCCTATACTTTGTCCTTAAAGTATGATATCTACTTTACACTTTCCAGGAGGCTGGGATATTACTCTGTTAGAACAAGAAATACTGATGGGACTACTTGTTTAGGATGTTGATCATTATACTTACATATTAGTTAAAAACCCAGAAAAGGTGATTGGTATAGTATTGTGTTAAATGTCCCCTGTACAAGGACTATTAATATGAGTCCCCATTAATTACAAATGACAACAATTAACATTCTTTTAAAAATGCTAAGCTTTTTTTAGCTTGTCTAAGCAAAATATTTATTTCCCTTTATGGTTATTAAAATAACAATTATAAGGACCAGCTGAGTTGGCAAGTACTGCTCAGTACACAAAAAGCTCTGAACTCAAGTCCCAGTAATGCATGTACTGATCATGCTGGTACATGCCTGTAATCCAAGCACTGGGTAGGAAGAGTTGGGAGGATAAGATATCAAGGTCATTCTCAGCTACATAGTAAGTTTGAGGCTAGTCTTAGCTACATAAGACACTGTCATCACAAGGAAGGAAGGAAGGAAGAAAGGAAGGAAGGAAGGAAGGAAGGAAGGAAGGAAGGAAGGAAGGAAGGAAAGAAAGAAAGAAGGAAAGAAGAAGGTAAATTTTCTCATGGATAAGATAGGAAACAACTATAGAGAAGGGCATACTAGCATAATGCAAGCAGGTTTTATTTTAACTTCTAGCACACATTATAGAGGAGAATTTTTAAACTATTTGCACACTCAATAATGTCATATTTCACTTTTCATATATAGAAAAGATAAACATAATTTTGAAGCATTAGTTTTCATGTAATTTAATCCAACCACGTTAATTATTCACCCATATCACTTATACCTATACCTATTAAGAAAAGTAACTTACCCACTTGATGAGAGAAAGAATTTATGGCCTGGCATGCAATCAAAAATGTATTTGCCATAATTAATTAACCATAAAGTTGTAACACTCATTTTAATGAGTTAACAACTTAAGAAAATGTGAGGAAATTCATAAAACAAATTTTAATTATCTGAATACTTCCAATTAATGAATATTCAGGGAAGATCAAATCATATGCAAGACAAGCTACTGTAGTCCAACTTTAACCTTATATTTAAAAGAACTGAGTACAAACAATCAGTAACAGGAAAGAGAACTCTCAGATATAAGTGGCAGAATATAGACACTGAGTGTTTCCAATAGAACATCACTGCTACCAATACTACAATTTTGGGGTTTTGGGTTTTGGGTTTGGGGTTTTTGGTTTGCTTGTTTGCTTTTTAACAAATATCCCAAAGCCATAGAGGGAGCATTATTTAAGCTTTAATAATAAAATTCAGTAAGAAGACATGCTTTGGGGCTGGAGAGATTTCTTAGTGGTTAAGAACACTGTTCTTGAAGACCGAGGAGTGGTTCTCAGCACTCACATGGCAGCTCACACCCATCCATAACTAAAGTTCCAGATGGTCCAGCACTCTTCTGCTCTCAGCAGGCACCAGACACACACCCATTGCATAGACATACACATAAGTGACACACCTATATATATAAAACAGATCTTTAAAAACAATATTATTCACTCTGTCTTTATTCAGAGTGATTGAATTCTCTAGTGACACTGATAATACTATTGAAGCCAATTGATAGCCAATGATACTATACAATAAAATAAATATAAAGTGTATAACAATACCAGCTGCTCTCCGGAGCAGAGAATCTCTTGGAATAACCACAGGTTCTGTTTCTTCCAAGTCACTCTCTGACTTGGACTCATCATCTGACCAAGGGTTCCGTTTCTTCACTTTCTTTGCATTCGGTTTACCAGCTGATGTGGGTGTTTTTCTAACCCTGGTACCTAAAAGCATGACAATGGTAATATGCATATAAATACTTATTCAAAGTTCTATCAAAGCTTTTCTATGAAAAGGTTCATTATAAAAATAGAAATGTATAGAAAACTAAAGGTATTACAGGAACTACTAAAAATCAATCAATCAATGAATCAAAATCAGTAGGAATACCCCACAGTTCTTTTCTTTCTTAAACAAAACATACACAAAAGCATTCCATTGCCTTACCAGGCTCCTTTTTCTCCCTTTTGGGTTTGGGACCTTTATTTACAGGAGCTGATGGGGTCAATGTCTCTTCTCCTGTACCTTCTACTGGTGTTCCACTAAATTCTTCATCAAATTCTACTTTCACTACTGGGGTATCAGGATCACCCTATTTGTTAAAAAAAAAAAAAAAAAAAAGCCAAACCCAATCATGAGTAAAAGTAAATTAGAAATGCATATTTTAAAGATAAAATTTCACTCAATAGTTTCTTCATAGAAGGTAAGTTTTTTTAAACATGTTCCACTTGAGAAATGTTTTACTTTATTTCATTTACCAGTTACAAATGACACTGCTTATAACCCTAACATTCTGATATACTCAGTGAGATAAAACCATTTAGGCAAATCATAAAGAATAAGGTAGACTCTTGTTTGTCAAAGGAACTATGAAGTCAATAGCTAAGTACTCCAAAAGTTACTCACACAATCAGTGCCTATACTTAATGTTCCTACAGACTAGAAAAAACATTTTCAAATTATGGAAAGAAAATAAGCAAGAGATGTATTCTGTGAGGCACTATAAGGCTGACTCCAACCCAAAATTATTGGTAAGGACAGGGAAATTGGTAGGTAGCTACACTGGTTTATACAACACAAGTCAAAATAGAGTGAACGACAGCAGTGGTTCAAGGGAATGTGAACAATTCTGCTTAAGAAGGACCAGAGTAAACATCCCAGAGAAGTCTCTCTGACTGAGTTGGTAGAAAAGTAGTGAAAGCAACAAGATGGGAAACAAGGCAGAGCCTCAAATCAGGGTAATGAGCTCATTTCAGCCATGTTAAGTTCAAGGGCTTCGAGCATTCTGCTGACTGCATAAGCATAGGAGCTTGAGACATTATAGCTGAGACAGAGATTGAACAGTTACTGTTTTAAGTGGGCAAAACTCAGGGCACAAAGGGATGAGGTTATTGACACTGCATAAAGTAGAGAAAAAGAATAAGAAATGAACCTAACAGACACCAACAGAAGAGGGCAGGAGGCCACTGATCTAAGGGGAAAGCCAAGTGTGGTAAAGATAAAGACATGGACTAGAGGAAGGTCATATACACCTCAGTCATCAGATAGTCTGTTCTAGTGTCAAAATGCTTCAAATATTAGCTATGCCCATAAAAATAAAAATTAAAAATTTCGCTGACCTATAACTACAATTTAGGCTCGTTTCCCTAATCACAAAGAGCCTGTTTTCTCAGTTATGTACTAGATCTATCTGCATACATATTCCTTGGACTGTAAAACGAACTGGTCTAGACCATAGCCTCTACATGGCCATCATGTATGCTGCTTTCTTGGCTCTGAACATTCATTCTAGTCTTTACACCTGGCTAATCCTGGCTGATCCTGCTTAAGGGTGGGTAAATTTCATAGCCATTTATCTATTTAAGTTCTTGATAGTAACTGTCAATGACAAAAATGCAGGATGTACTTATTAGAGTTTAACAAAAAACAAACAAAAGATTATAGAAGTTGATAAGTTACTTTGAAAACCAAATAAATCTTATTTTCTGCTTAACACTCCCTTAATTAGTCATGATATAGAGCTGAAACTTACAAAGTTGATAGTTTTTGTTAAGACTTTATTTAGAAAGACATTCATGGAGTCCATTTCCTATGATGGGATGCCATGCTCAGTCATAGTGCATGCAAGAGGGGTTTGGTCTTGCCCCAACCTATTATGCCAGACTATGTTGACTCCTCATGGAAGCCCTTACCAATGAGGAGGAGGGGACTGGGGAGAGGTGAGGAGGGGTGGGAGGAGTTGAAGGGGCCGTAAGGGGTGGGAGGGAGAACCGTGGCTGGAATGTAAAATGAAAGTAAGAAATTAAAAATGACAAAAACAAAAACGAAAGATATTCAGTAGAGTGTTTCTCTCTCATTCTAGAACTGAATTTAGACCAGGCCCCTGTAGTCCCATTCTACTCAGGAGACTGAGGCAGAAGATAAATTAAGTGTGTGAGTTTGAGGCCATTAGAGGGGATGAGATGGTGGAAACAAAACTGAATTAAATAAGTGGCTCTAAACATATGTGTGATCTTTGACCAATGGAGTGTTCTTTCACAGTTCACCTGCTCTCATAGAAAGAATATTCCCTATCAAGTCAAAATACATAAAAAATCATAAAGCATGATTAAGCTTAAAGTAGTGTCTACCAAAGAGCTAACACAGGAATATGTGATACCTTCTTCTTCTTCAGCAATTTTCTACTGGCATCTGCTTTCATAGCAGTAATTTCAGGAACAATTCTTCTCCCATAAGGTGAGGGCATCGTCTCCTCCAGCTGAAGTTTCTTTACCTTCGGTTTGCCAACTTTACCTTTTATTGCTTTTCCAGACATTCCTGCCAGAATATCTTCTCGTTCTTGTGCTTCTACTTTCTGAAATATGGGGATGGAGGGGAGGAAGATATATAAACAGCTCTTTACAAAAAAACAATCACTACAGCATAAGAAACTGAAATAAATTATGCTCCATTAAGAAACAAAGCTTTCTTCTCAGCTGATTTAATCCGAAACAAAATAATAGGAAAAGAAGAAAAACTTTTAAGTCAGAAGACCTGAGTTTTAATCCCAATTCATATGTGTAGCTTCTTACCCTTAATACAATATGGTAACGGTAATTAGTGACCTAAAAGGTCCTTTATAACCCAGGACCACTACTGAGCTGGCATCATTAGAAATTGCAAATCACACACACACACAGGCGGTTCTGTTAAAGGGCATGAAGCTGAGCTGGAGAGATGGCTCAGTTGTTAATGCACTTGTTGCTCTTGTAGAGGACTTGGGATCAGTTCTCAGCATCCATATAATGACTCTCACACACCTTTAACTCCAGTTTCAGGGGATTCCACCCCCTCTCAAGATATCTTCAGGCACCAAGTACATACACAGTACACAGGCACACATGCAGGAAAAACACCCAGGTGCATAGTAAAGTAACAATAAATAAATCTAAAACAAAAATTAAAAGTATGAAACTTCTCTTTTCAATTACTTTAATCATAATCATAATGATATCATTAAGTAAGAAAGAAAAAAATCCCAGTACATCGAACTTATGAGGTTTGTTAAATGACTATATAACCACAATTGATGTGACAGACTCTAAATTCTATAGAATTATTCTTTCTAATAATTAAAAAGTTTGGAAAGATGCAAAGGACAGTGACATCTCTTGAAAGACATTTATATATAATTTTGTTTACTAAAAGTTTATTGATCTGATAGGGTTTGAAATCAAGCACATTGCAATCCAATATTGATACTTCTCCTTACTAGTTATATATTCTTAATAAGCAACAAATAATTGGTAGGGTACCTACTATGTGGGAGGCTTTATAAACTCCTATCATATCTATTAGGGATGATGAGCAACTGTTTTTACCACACCGATAGAACTCCTCTCTAAGCAAGTCCTTCTACTTTTCTAGGCTCTGAACCTTTATGTATAAGAATGACTTCCTTTATTTGAGAATTACATGCAATGCAGTGTCAGCATACAAGGTATGTTCTGTCAATGCCATCACAGACATTAACGCAGAGTCATGAAATTTAAATCTAAATATTCTTAGTTAGCAAAAAATTACTGTTGTCTTGGGGCTGGAGAGATACTCAATGGTTAAGAACATGTCCTCTTGCAGAGGACACAGGTTCAATTCCCATCATCCAAAAGGTGGTTCATAAGCATGACTTATGGTTCATAAGTTATGACTCCAGTTCCAGGGATCTGATACCCTCTTCTGAGAGGGTATCATGGGAACCAGGCATGCAAACAAAACATTCAAGGCACATAAAATAAATAAATCTAAAAAAAAATTAAAACTTTCTCTAAAATTTAAAGACTTATTTTTATTTATGTGTATGTGTCTGTGTGAGTGTATACCATATTATGTATAGGAGCCTATGGAGGCCAGGAGGTATCTGAGAACTGCCTGACTTTAGTCAAAAGAACTGAAATGGGATCCTCTGAAAGCAGCAAGTACTCCTAATTGCTGTGCCATCTTGCCAAGTCCCCATATCTAGAATTTATTTGTTTGAATATTGCTAATTGTCAAATAATAAAATGACAAAGTTAAAAGCAAAAAGCAACACTGGGGGGCCTGAAATTGCTTTGAATGGTAAATTTTAGATCCAGAATCTGTACTACCAAAATAAGCACAAATGGGCATGGTTCACTCTTGTAGTCAGCAATCAAATTTAAAGTAGTATCAGAACTGCAACAACAGTAATCAGACACAATAGTTTTCTTTTCAATATCTGTTTGTTCACTTTTATGAAAAAAATTTTGCATGTATGGTGATGGTGATATGATGGAGCCTAGCTAGCGTCCCACTCACACTAGTTCAAGTGCTGTACCTCTTAGCATAGACACAACACAACATTAGTTCTTTTATTTGTTCTTTTTTTCTAACATGTAAGCCAGCAGAAAGAAAATATGCCTCTATCAAAAAAAAAAAAAAAAAAAAAAACCTAACTAATGAATTAAGCCAATGTATACTATGGTACTTAAAAGATCACAGAAGGAACCTGCAACAACAGCACTAAAAAGCTTCAAAAATTCCATCAGGTAAATAATATAATACATTTGTTCCTATAAATTCCAGTTATAACAGAAGCCATTGGGAGGAAAAGTAAATAATGAAATAATAACACAATTAATAAGCTGAAATAGTGAAGTAAGTGAAAAATAAGCATCATGCAATAGTAGTGGCTGTTTACTTTTGGTAACGAAAATCAGACATTGACTCTGATGCCATTAATTTAATTCTAGTACTTCAAGAGGCAATTTTAGAAAGGTTTACATTTTAAATCTTTTCTCTACTTTTACTTTTTAAATTAGAACTCCACTAATATAAAAACATTGAAATTTCTTATAATCTAAAAGAAGTCAAAATACCCATATTCAATCATATCAACATATTGGCCTTACCTCTTTTCAGGAAAACTGTCAAATTAAATCAGTTATCACAGTCAGAAGTCAAGTTAGAGAATTAAATCAATAGAAAGCAATGGAATTTAATTTATTCTAAATTGAACTCCACAACATTCATATTCATCCACCCTAGAAACAACTTTTCCTTATAACTTCAGACAAGTACAGCTAGCTTGATCTTAACTTGGATTATAAATACATTAATACAGAGTTAAAGAAAAATTCTGAGGTAATTAAAATAAAAAATAATTTTCATTATTATCTCAAAAAATTTTTCAAGATATATTTAATTCATTTTTAAAATAATTCATTTAGCAGGACTGGGGATTGAACTTAAGCCTTGCACATTCCAGGCCAATGCACTCCCACTGAGCTAGGCCAATGTACTCCCATTCCAAACCTGAAATATATATTTAATAGAGATTCAACATACATCCAGTTCTTCAACAAATGCTGCTAAATCTTCTTTCCAAAGATCTGAAGGAGACTTCCTTTTGAGATCATTAACTTCTCGCCCCTACAATTAAAATAAAAAAAGAAAGAGAGAAAGTAGTACAGTTTAACATTTAATAGTTTTTAAAAGTGTAAAGGATAAATCAAAATACTTAGTTTTGGAAAAATAAAATCAAAGATATGGATAATACTGAAATAGTTCCAAATTATTTAACCCACAAAAGTTCATACTTTTGTATCTCTCTGCTTAATGAGTTCTTCAACTTTTTCTTTAGTAAGAGACCATAGAGACATATTTAAAATATAATTAAAATCAGGGCCTGAAGGAGTTCCTGAGTCAGAGGAACTATCGTCATGTTGGTTTTGTGTGTCTTCCTCTTCTGCTGCCTGTAAAAAATAACAAACTTTATATTAAAGTCTATTATAATATCAAGTCAGCATTTAATTTCATTGCATATTGGGCTTAGATGATACACTACTCATTTTAGGGTGGTAGGACTTATATAAGATTACCATCAAGATTGCCTATAAACCCTATTTCCTATGTTTTAAAAAAAGCTTAAGATTTTCTTATGATACGCAATAAAATCTCTAGAAGAAATAGTATGTATGCTTCATCCCTATTTACTTAGAAATTTGATGAAAAGTTAATTGCTTTACTAAGTCCCAAATTGAAAAGACACTGTATCTTAAAATTATTATGTCAAATGTTTTGTCAGTAAATGAACATGAAACCTCTAATAAATCACTCATAAATATGTTTTAATTCTTGTAAAAAATAAAAATAATAGGTTACATTTATTCACTAAGGATGAATTTTAATAAAAATTCCCTATTGCCATAGGAATTATTCAAGTGAGAACTCAGAAAATAAGTTGACTGAAGACTAAGTTGATGATTTAAGGTGGAAAGATTTTCTGAAATTTTACTCATAATAACTGCAATTTAAAGAAATATCTTATGCTAATACTATGTATGTTTCAAACTACAATGAATTCAATAAAAAGTAATTTTAGGTGCCACTGCCTTCATAGGCTTAAAAACAAAGATATTAAATAAAATTGAATTAAAGTTGTTTAAGACACTCAGACAATTAAAAATGACAAAGATATTCTAACAAGATGAACATTTAAGGACAAAACAGCTTTACAATTAAAAATTTTGAAATAAAATAATGGATCCCTACATTATGTCTGAGTGCACTTTGTAAATAAAATGATAAAAATTAAAAAGTGTAAATCAAGATGCTTCATAACACAAATAAGACTATAAATTCAATTAAAGAACAGTTGATAGATGATTTGCAAATCCTAGATAACGAATCATAGACTGCTCTAAAGTTCTAAAAAATTCCTCAAGAAACTTGTGTTTCTGTAGAGCAATAGAGCAACTGGGTTATCAGCCCACTGTGAGGTAGAGCACAATACAATTCTGTTTAAAACTCCTACTTCAGAAGTCCATTTGGTGTGGTTTCATAACAACAGAAGCATTATTAATGAGTACTATGTGTGTATTTCACTATCACCAAGAAGGGCACTTTTAGAAATTGACAAAGAGTGAACTTTTCCATGTTTAATGACAGAATTCACAGTGTAAGAAATAATTTAAGTAGCTGTTTTACAATTCTCTCTCTTCCCCCACACTCTAGAGGTTCTAGTAAGAGCCTCTGCTTTTGGTTCCTGTCCTTTCAACTGTATACTTAGCAATAATACTGCAAAAATACTAATAGTGATAATGGAAGCTAGCTTTTACCCATGAATTCTGTTCCCACCAGAAGGGCATTCTGAAACCAAGACACCCTTATATTTAAAAAACTGAGTGAGCACTGAATTTAAACCCAAAATGACACAAAGTTTGAGCAGGATACAAAGCATAATTTGAAGTTCAACAATACAATAAAGTATAGCAAGATGAAAGAATGTGCTCCATTCATTGTATTTGTAAAAACTGTCCATCTTGTCCTGTCCTACTGTATTCAAACGCTATATAAGCCTATCATCTTGACACTGCATAGTTTGTTCTAATTTTACTCATTTGAATATATTATATTTACTTCAAAATTGAGAAGAGCTTAATGTGAATAAAAGCAGTATTTGAATATAGTTTGATGAAAAATACAAAAAATTATGGTTGAGAACTCTAAAGTGCAGGGAAATTTAACATCAATTCACAGTATATCATACAGTTTTAACTGTTTTAAACAATACTAACATCACTATCTTATATATTCAAATCTATATCAGTAGCTAAAACTATTAATCATTGCACTTTTTAAACTTTTCTACATTTCTGTTCTCAATCACAATGTGGTACTGCCTTTTAAAATTGCCTTTTTATCAACATAATATTAAACACTAATTCTTGAGGGGACTCTTAAGGTTTCAATATTTCATTCACTGAATTAATACTACTTTATTATCTGAAATGGACAACTTAATTGTAGTTTTTCAATTTCAGACCAAAAATATAAACAGGCAGAGTACATGCTTGGTGTCAATGGTGTCAAAAAACATTGGTTTCTCATTTTCCCAGCCCCAACCACTACTAGACAAGTGGTGACCAGATGCCACAGTATCATCACAGACTGGACAATGGAATGATTTGGAGGGCTACCAGTCTGGTTCTCAGATAGTATGCATATACCTCATAGAAATCACCATGACAAATTAACCTCTTAATTGCAGACTTAAAGAAAAGATCAAAGAGACCTTCTCAACCATGGAGCCATTTCTAAGGCTCTGGTAGAGACAGTGTTCTGGAGTGGGTGTGCACTATAAATTCCTAGACTGTGTCTGCTCTGTAGGTAAGCAGAAGCTTTCAGTCCCCAAACAGCCAACTTAGCACCTTTATCACTTCTAAAGTCAAACTTTTGAGGTTGGAGATTTTGTTTGTTTTGGAAGTTGCTTTTCAGAGCTTCTCTGAGGATCTTTTTCTCAAATGATTACCTTTTCTTGTGCTTCTTTCCACGCTCTCACTGGGTCAGATTCATAACCTCTCTGGACTAACATTTGAATCAAATCTTTCTTTGACCTATTCTCTATGTGAGGGAAAAATAAAATTAGGATCAAGAAAAGAGATCAATTTGTATTTGCTTATATTCTACTGATAAAAATGTCTTAATAAAGACTTTTTCCCATTTTAACTAAGGTTCAAATCTTTAAAGGCTATGCCTTACCAATAGTAATTTTCCCTTGTATCTTCTCTAAAATGAAACGGGCTTGATTATTAAGCTTTGTAGATTCTGCTCCCAACATTCCTACAAGCCACTCCTTTCGTAAACCATAATAACTTAATCGTAAATCAAAGAATTCCTTCAGAATGTCTTGCACAGTTTCATACTTCTTCAGACATCCCATATGATCAAAGAGTACCTACACAAAATACAAAATTTTCTTCTTTAAATTCAATAAATTTGTACTGGTATTTTAATTTGTATAATACCTATAGTACTAAAATAACTCTAATATATATATATATATATATATATATATATTATATATATACATACAATGCCCCTGAATCCCATTGATACAAAATAAAATTATTAAGAACATTTCTATAAAATATTACTTTAGTGGTAGGAATTTATTGACACAATTATCAAAACTATGGGAGTTTAAAATAGTAATAATTTTGATAGTTAAACTATTTTTAAAAGGTTTCTTAGTGGGCTGATGGTTCAGTGGATTAAGGCATATAACTCTTGTAGAAGACTTAAGTTTGGGTACCCAGCACCCAGAGGAAAGAAATTAATCCCTGGATTCTTAAGCATTTAAGCTTATAGCCATCACTCATATTATGATAATCCAAAGCATGGCCACTAAAAAAGATTAACTAATATATTACCATGGAATTGCAAGTAAGAGTAGTTTGAAGTTTAAAAACTTTATGCAGTCCAGCAGCTTCTGCTTGTGCAAGTTTTTCTTCTGTCATTTTCACTACAAATTTCACAGTTGTATCAGTATGATATTCTTTGTAATCAGAAATTAGTGCTGGTGTTTTATCTGTTCCGTTAAGCATAGGTTCTAGGACCTGCTCCTTGTATACCTACAAAACATTTAAAAAGACAATAAATATTTTTACAACACACTATCATGTTCTCATTAATCACATAATCTTTTAAAAATTCTCAATTATTATGGAGGCAAAAAGGAAATTCTTATCTTTGTTGTTCTGTCCATCACTACAAAGGTGATATATGGGGATATAGCTGGTGGTGAGAAAAGACATACAAGGGCATGGTTCTGGTTCTCATCCACTTAAACTCTAAAGACACCATAAAGTCTATGGGTATAACAAAGATGACATTTGCTAGATCCAATAGAGTGCATGTACCCTATTTAGATTTAAAGCAACTGATACTGATCTGAATTTACTGAGCATATTTATACAGGCTTACAATATTTCTCATTCCATGCCTTTTGTTTTAAAACAAATACAAACATACAATCTCTCTAAAAAAAATGAATGAAAGAAAGCACCACCTAAGTCAGTGGTTTTCAACCTTTCAAATGCTTATATAACCTTTAATACAGTTCTTTATGTTGTTGTAACCCCAAACCATAGAATTATTTTGTTGCTACTTCATAACTGTAATCTTGCTATAGTTATGAATTGTAAAACAAATATCTGTGTTTTCAAATGCTCTTAAACAATCTTTGTGAAAGGGTAGTTTGATCCTCAAAGGGGTCATGACCCACAGGTTGAGAACTGCTGACCTAATGTAAGACATACTATTTTTTTTATATACGCTTAAAAACTTGAAAATTCAAAACATACAATTCAAATAGAAGGGTAAAAAATAAATATGGAATCAAGCCCTATGCAGACACAGAACAAACAATTAGGTGGATTATTATTGCCATAAAGAATAAAGCAATGCCCTTCTCACATGGTCATACTAACCTGAGTCCAAGTTCTAACTGGAAGTTCTGTAATCTCTACAGTGTTTCTATCCACCACAAATATCTCCCCACTGACAGCATACTGGTTCTGACCAAGTTCCTGGATGGTGCCTTTGAAGTTTTTGTAGTTTGGAAGCTGCAGGGAAACAACTTAAGAGTTTGACTTTGTTCTTGAGTACCAGTACCACCTCTAAACAGCCCTTAGTACATGATCTACTTATGGCAGGTTACTGTGACTGAAACTAAACGTCTTATGCTCATTTGTTGCTTACTAAGTTCCTTGATCTTGAATTACCATCTTCTGTCAACATAATCTGAACATCACCTGATCTCAACATTTTCCTAGTCTTCCTAGAATAATGCTCTTTTTCAGTCTATTGTCCCTGAATTCCTACTATATTAGCTCAATATCCTATAAATTCAAACTCCTTTTGCTTCACACTGAATGGCTTATAGTTTGGATCCAACTGAACTTTCTAATTTTTATCTAATGATTTTTCCCTGCAGAACTACTACATTTCTCCCATGCTGTGCTTGAAGACTGTGGATGTTTGTTTGCTCTATCTGCTATCATTTAAATCATTTGAATGTTTCCCTAAGGTTTCACGTGAAAATATAATTACCATTGTAAGAAATATGATTGTGCTTTTTAAAAGTAAGGCTTTTGAAGAAACGGTTAGGATTAGTTAGGCAAGGTCATTAGGGTGAAGCCCCATGAATGAATCCTAGTACTACTGAATCCTAATAACTATGTAAGAAGGAGAGGCCAGAAAGATAGTGAATGTACATGCACATGTATACATGTACGTATACACACACACACACACACACACACACACACACACACACACACACACACACACACCTTGTTTCTCAGCATGTGAAGCCTTGTACTGCTAGAGAACTCTGCCAACACAAAAGCCATCACTAAATGAGGCCTCTAGGCCCTGAAACTCCAGAAACTCCAGAATTATGAAGTGAAATAAGCCCCTTTCCCTCAAAAAGGTAGTCTGTCTTGGGCATTCCATTATGATAACAACAACAACAAAAGGACTATGTATTAACTCTGACACACACTCAGCTTCCCATTTTATTCACCAACATAAATTTACTCATCGTCAACCAAATCACCATTGGAAGAGGTTATTTCCTCCTCTAAAATCCATACTTGTTGTTGTCACTAAGAAGTTCAACATATAGCAGGGAACAGTTTGTGCATATTGAGTATCTTTGATTACTATAAATTTCAAGCCCTAAATATCCTTTCCTGACAAGACATTAACTTTAGAAAACAAAGACCCTAACTCTTTATCTTACCTCTTAGCACAGGGCCACATGATCCTAGGCATATAAGAAGCATACACTAGTAGAGTATACTAGCTCACCATTACTGAATGCATCTAAAAGAGTTTAAATAGAATACTATAATAAAAAAGTAATTTGGAGCTTGGGAACTTAGTAAGTAAGAATGTTTGCTGCGGATGTATACAGGGCACAAGTTCAAATCTCCAATATCCAAATAAAAAAGTAAGGCATGACTGCATATACCAGTAACCCCAGCATAGGGAGGCAGAAACAGGTAGATATCAGAGCTCACTGGCTAGTCAGCCTAGCTGACATGGTCAGCTTCCAGTTCAATGAGACACCTGGTCTCAAAAAGTAAGACAGTGAAAAAGGGGAAAGAACTTAATGCCCTCTTCTATAATATACATGTGTGTATATATCATATATGTCATTATAAGGAAATTTTTCATGGCTTAATACTTTAAGGACAAAAACAACACTATATATGAATGTAATAAGGACAACATTCTCTATATAATTCAGAGATTTTGAAGCCTGATGTATAAGGATTTTTAAATTTTCAATAAACAGTTTCTCTCCATAAAACTTATTTTCATACTCTTTCATTCATATCTTTTATGAAGAAAATACAAATTTATATCCTAGTAGGATCTGTTTTACAGTGGCTCTAAAATAAAAAGATTCCATTATTTTTCTAAAAGTTGTCCTTCATCCATTATTATTTAAATAAACAACATAGGCCATAAAAACTTACCATGGGATGAGGGTCCAAACCGTCTAGCATCCGTCTGACATTGTTCACAATTTCTCTAGCATCATAGTTAGGCAGTTTACAAGCCCATCCAGTACCAATGCCCTCCGCACCATTAATCAAAACCATAGGGATTATGGGGATATACCACTCGGGCTCTACACGCTGATTATCATCATAAAGGAACTTAAGCAAGTTATCATCCACAGCTGGAAAAAGCAGTCTTGCCAGAGAGCTAACAAAAGGAAATAGGAGAATATTGCTCTGAGAAAGGAAACTTCATAAGGGCTTGACATTTTAAGAAAACCCTCTATAAAGAATGTACTTCTAATCATTTTTACTACATATTACAATAAAAGTCACCTAACATTAGTACAAATGGCATATTTTTCCCAAGCACAAGCAAGTATAAAAGAGTCATCTTTTAACCTAGATAGTTAATACTTTCTTGTGTGTGTGTGTGTGTGTGTGTGTGTGTGTGTGTTTGTTTGTTTGTTTGTTTGTTATTTTTGTTTTTGTTTTTTTTGTTTTTCAAGACAGGGTTTCTCTGTGGCTTTGGAGGCCATTCTGGAACTAGCTCTTGTAGACCAGGTTGGTCTCGAACTCACATAGATCCGCCTGGCTTCTGAGTGCTGGGATTAAAAGTGTGCACCACCAGCGCCAGGCTAATAGTTACTTTCTTAAATTCTTTAATATTGTTAATAACTTTGAAAGAAGTTCCAATTATTCTAAATAAAATACCTAACCCATTTTTAATCTAAAGAGTAAAATTAAGTGCAGAAAAAAGTGTATATTTATTAGCACTGATTTTACAAAGAATGCACAAAAATTAAGGCCAAAAGACTTCATGTTATTTATAACCAAATAATTTGGAGTACTCACCCTGAGTAAAATAATTAAATGAACCTCTCTCCACTGCTTTCATTCTACTAAACCTTTATTTGATATAACAAACTTCAAATTGAACTTTATGTCAGTAAGTTAGCAAATTATTTACCTTAACATTGTGAAAATATAACGAGGGCTTGCAGCATCTTTGCCACCATGAAGCCGAGTTCCAAACTGACCAATGGGCTGAAGCAAGTTAATGTTGTTACTGCCCACAAAATTCTGAGCCAAATTTACAATAGTCATCATCAATGCTTGCTACAGAATGGAAAAAGACAGAATATACAATTAATAGTCTAAGTTTTTTGAGCCTATGCCTCAATTTGTATTAAAATCTAAACTTTCACTTCTATTGCATTTTCAAAGACTTCATAAAAAGAAAACTATTATGAATAATTATCATTTTGTGTGCCAATAATTACTGTTCTCAGTTTATGCCATCCCCCCCCCCCCAGATAGAACCCTGTTGCTTTGGAGGCTGTCCTGGAACTAGCTCTTGTAGACCAGGCTGGTCTCGAACTCACAGAGATCCACCTGCCTCTGCCTCCCAAGTGCTGGGATTAAAGACATGCGCCACCACCGACCGGTGATGCCATTCTTAATGCTTACTTCTCCATGATGATAGGCAGACATTTCAGCAACAGATCCAGCCAGCTGGGCGACTTTTACTTCACGTTTATCATTCCTCTTGAAACAGGTAAACAAAACTTTTCGTTGGCCTGGTTTGAAGCCTATTTTTAAAAAGAGCAACCTTCCTTTTAAAACACTTTAAAACTACTTTAGAAATATTGTCACTGCATAAATCTCAGTCTAGCCTTCTTTCCCCAGATCACCTTCATGACTAACCTCTGGTAGGCTATGTAACCTATGCTGTCTCTGACCTTCCATAAAGTTTGTTAACCATTCTTTTCTGTCATTTTTACAGGTTATAAATAAAATACTTCATAATATCAACTCTTATAGTGTCAACATTACATGTTTGGGAGAAAAAAAGAAAGACATTTATAATTCCAAAAGAGTACCAATTAAAGACCTTTTGGACTTAAGGAACTTTCCAGAGGTATCATACTTCTTTCACAAGAGTCTCTATTTCATGTGACCCAAAGCCAGCTGTAACATGACTATTAGCAAACAAACAGCTTGATGATTTCTATTAGCATCCACAGTCAGGAAAACTCTTACAAATGTTTACTGTAGTAGTTATAAGGACATAGACTTTAGAATCTTGATAATCTGGATACATTCATATCATATGAATGAGCAAATTACCCTGAAAGTAACTGAAATAATAAGCTTTCTAATAACCTCAGTATAAGATTATGTGAGAATGTATTCTTCCTTCTCCATGCTTGAGACCAATGAACACAGCGGTAACCTCATCCATATATGCTGACTACTTCTCATTTATTATTATGAGGCCAGAGCTGTAAGAACTAAGATCATAAAATATGGCTATTTTTTTGAAAATTTCATGATATAACTGAGGAAACAAAATTAGCAGATATAATAGGAGGATATAACAAATGGCATAAAAGTTCAGGCCTCTGATACCAATTTAGACTGAAGGAAGACTTCACAGAAAGGAGACAATCTCAGGCTAGACGTGATAGATGGAAAAAATTGCTATTAAATGAAAAACCAAGCAACACAAAGATGGACAAATATGCTATGACTTACATAATTGGGGGTGGTGGAGGTTACCAAATAGGAAAATCAGTTCTAATAGAAAGTTTCTAAATTTTTAAGTTAAATAATTATTTTGTTAATGACATATAAAGGCATTTTTAAAAACATTTCTGATAAATTGTTAGATTTTTTATTTAATTTTGAAAATTACTTCAAAAGAAAAGGAGCTTTATAAATTAGCCTTAATTTTCCTGAAAAACTGAAAGGAATAGTAAAGACTTCAGCTCTCCCACAACTTATCTACCATAAAAGCTTAAAGCTCTTTTGAATCAAATCTTCATGCTTTTATAATTTTAAGTAAGAATTTTAAATGAACTGGTATTTTACATAAGAATTTAAAGTGGAACATAAGAGTGGCCTAAAGTACATGAAATTAAACTATGCAGAGCATGGAAGGATAAGGAAAACTTTTACCCAGATTACTCACCATCCACAAGAGATGGTATAGATCTCTCATTGTCTGAATTTGAGAAGAGAATCAATTCCTTGTTGATGAAATCATTGTATGTCAAATGTTTTGTTGCTGTGCCATATAAAAATTGCTAGGAGAAAAGTCATAGAGCAACATTGTCATTCTTACTCACAAATCACAAGTCTCACCTCCTTCCCCCAGATCATCTCATGACTAACCTCTGGTAGGCCATGTAACCTACGCTGTCTCCGATCCTCCATAAAGTTTGTTAACCATTCTTTTCTGTCATCAATCTTCTTCTTACTAAATGCCTGAAGAAGTACAAGTAATAATGTCACACCTTAAAGTTAATTTCACTATAAAACTTGAATTTACAAATGCTAAATTATTAAATCTGGAAAAATAAAGTGCTTTTCCTAATTTTTAATCAAAATTATATTTGAGCTGTGTCTTTCTATTAAAAAATAATAAAGTCAAACAGAAAAAAAAATTTTTACAACTTTAGATACTATACTTTCAAGAAAGACCACACAAAACTAGCTCTGGAAGAAAACATACAGTAGGCAGGGAGTAGCTAAAATAAATTTTCTTTTATTAACAGCATATTTACCAAGGTAATGGCAGCATCATCTTCAGGACCAGCATATCTAAACAAAATACGATGCCTTTCCATATCAGCAAAATATTCCTTTGCTTCTTTAGCTGTACTGGTACCCAATCCTATATGATTTAATATAAAACAGGGTCACAAGTAACAATGACTATTCAAAACCATCAAAAGAAAAGCTTATTAAGTTGGTACTAATTAATCAAGCTTAAGACAGACAAACCAAATATATGCCTCCTGACTTAAATAAACAATGTTACATATAAACAATTGTTTCTCACAAACAAGTCTAACTCCAATATGACCACATTCTGATTTAAATATCAGGTAATGGAAAATAAGCAGAAAAGAACTTACTACATATTAAAATGAAACTAAAAGAGCACAAAGGGAAAAATTTAAGATGTGGGAAATTTACACAGAACAAACAAATTTATACAAATTATATATGAAGTCATTTCACAAAACTTAAAAATTCCTTAATGAATTAAAACGAGAAAATATGAAAAGGGAAACATGCATGAAATATGAAAAGATTACATTCAGAAATTTAAGAGATCCATTAACCAGATATTAACTATTTGGATCTTGACTTAGACTATTAGATATGAAATATATTAATGTAGTCATGAGGAATTTTAACATTGTTTGGATATTTATTTATTTATTTATTTATTTTGGTTTTTCGAGACAGGGTTTCTCTGTGTAGCTCTGGAGCCCATCCTGGCACTTGCTCTGGAGACCAGGCTGGTCTCGAACTCACAGAGATCCGCCTGTCTCTGCGTCCGAGTGCTGGGATTAAAGGGGTGTGCCACCAACGCCCAGCCATTGTTTGGATTTTTAAGTATGTTAAAGAATATGGATACTTGTTTAGATGCATATTAAAATAGAGACAGCTGAAATACTGTCTAGAAGTGATTTCAAATTAACATGGGGTGCTAAGAAAGGCTAAATGGTCATGAAAATAGTGATTGTTAAAATGCATAAGCAGTCCCATTCTTAGACAATTTGTGGATGTGGGTGTGTACCTGTGATAAAACTTAAGCACTAAGAGGAAATTCTATAGCTTCATTATTTGTAGAAATTCAAATTTTTTCTTACACAATTTTCTATGAAAAAAATTCAGTCAAAATAAACTGCTAGTTTTAAAATCTAAAAGACCAACTTTCAAGGTATTTTTAATCATAAAAATAGATTACATAAGCAGTCATTTCATAAAAATTAAATACAAACCTTTGTAGTATTTTATTTTCCAGGCTTTCTGGTTTTCTATATGTTTTTTCCATTCATCAAATTCAGGAATACTATAAAAGGAAAGTTCCTGCTTATTTTTGCTTGCCTTAAATTAATTTAAAAAAAAGAAAAAGAAAAAGAAATTAGTTCTTTCACCAACACTTACAAAAACCCTGCAAAATTAAAACAATGCAAGCAATACCTTTACAATGGGAGTAATGAATTCTTCAAGAAAACCATGCTTCAGAAGTGATGGCCAATTGTGATGAATAAAATTGATTAGAAGGCCTTTGATGTGAGAACCATCTTGATCCTAAATAAAAGTAAAGTAAAAGTTCCTATAATTTTATAAAATGTAAGTACTTTTAAACAAATTTTAAATATTATGAGTGAAGCCAAGACAAAATTCCATTCAAATTGTAGGTAAGCATTTTTTAAACAGTATAGATTAGATGACTATAAAAGAATTGTCATTTAAAATACAAGTATAATTAATAATACACTGAATCTACCTGTCCATACATAATATATATGTTATCAATATATATATGTTATATGGTGTACAGATTACAGAATGTTTACTGGTGGAAAATTTCAAACATGGTTATAACCTCACTTCACTAGGCAATGGAAGAGGAAGTCTGTTGAGTATCTACATGTCTTCTTGTGACAAAAAAGCTGAAAAAAATCTGTTTAAAACTATACTGCAGCTTTTTCTGTTGAATTTCTCCACAAATGCTTTTACATTTTAAGAGACAATGTTGGTTACATATAAAGTTCTTCCTTTTCAATATTTTAGTCTTTCTTGATTATGGTTATTTTAAAGTCCTCCTGGGTTTTGTGTATGGCTATTTTAAAGTCCTCTTGGGATTTGTGCACTCCAACTTAGGTCAACATGTGCCAATAGTGACCATTAACCTACTAGGTCACTGTTTCTCACTTACAAATGGCACCATTTCATTCCTATTTCCACATAGGCTTAGCCACTGTGATACAACACTGTGTCCCGTTCTTTTCAAACATACTGCATTGAAGAATATTTTTTAAATAACCAATTAGGTTAATACCTCTCCCCAAATTAAATAATATAAAATGAACTTCATGCACACAATCACTTTCAACTATGCTATTTCCTGAGACAATTACTAAGAGGCAATCTAAGGGTTAGGGATGCGATAAAACATTTGCTCCAGGTCCAGCATGAGTGTGTGCATATACATACATACATACATACATACATACATACATACATACATACATACGACAATTTGAAGATATAAACTGCAAATATGTAACAATTTTCAGACCAACCTGATCAGTCATAATCATAATCTTTCCATAACGTAAGGTTTTCAAAGATTCTGCATCATCATAACTTTTCTTATACTGTAAACCAACTATTTTAATAATATTGTTTATTTCCGCATTTTCCATAATCTATAAAAAATGAAAACATTGAAAGCGTTTAAAATTATTATAGTATTTAAAAAGTGAGTCTTAATCTGCATTTGAAAATTCAGTTTTAGTAATATGTTAGAAATGTCATGAATACCTGTGAGATGTATACAAACCTGTTTATGAGACGCTTCTCGAACATTGAGAATTTTACCCCTCAGTGGGAAGACTCCGTATCTGTCCCTGCCAATCACACCTAATCCAGATACAGCTAGCGATTTGGCAGAGTCTCCCTCTGTTAATATCAATGTACACTCCAGGGAATGTTTGCCACCTGGAAAATATTTTCAAATTATGTATATTTTAAGTTCCTTATTTTACTGATGAGAAAAATGTAGCCAGAAAAATTATCACAACAATGATAATGGAAGACTAGGAGTCACCTTATATTATGCCTAATGAAGATTAAACTGTAAATACATTGTATTTAATTCCCAACCTCTTAAAATAGTAATAATAGTACATAAAGCAATTTCTCCCTTCCATCCATCCTTCCTTTTTTCTCTCTATGTATGTATAATGCATATGTCCTTATGAGAAGGCCACAGCAGGAAAATAGTTGTTGTCCTCTATTGCTCTTCACCTTATTAACAACCTCGAGACAGAATCTTTCACTGAACCAGAAGCTTACTATTTCAGCTAGGCTGATTGGCCAGCAAGCTCTCAGGATCAACTTGCATCCATACCCAGCCCCATCCTATAGTGCTGGGGTTAAAGGCATATACAACCATGCCCAGCTTTGTACATGCATGCTGGAGATTAAAACTTAGGTTCTCATGCTGTACTACTAGGACTCTTACCCACTAAGTCAACCTCAGCCCCATATGAAGCAATTTCAATTATACTATGAATAGAAAATAACTGAATAAATTAAAGGTTAAACTATATATTTTTAAAATTGGTTTGACTCTTACCAGCATCATTGGCATCATCCAGTTTGGGAATGCCTTTGATCTTACTGTACTTTACTGATGAACACTTCTTATTCAGCTGAGTCTGAGCCTTAAATTTCACCCAGTTCAATATGCTTTCTACAATGCCACAATTAGAGGCCTTAAAAAAAATAAATAAATCAAAGGTCAGTAGTGTAGAAAATAAGCTGGAAATTCATAAGTTCACCTAAAATTTATAAAACTGCCTATGACAACTAGAATCCAGGCAGTTTGGAGACAAAATTATAATGATGATGATAATACATTCTAGTAAATTTTACTCAAAGACAGTAAAACTGTATTATAGCTAGTTTAGTAAAACTAACTCAGGCAATAACCTACTGTATTGAAAAACAAACATGAGAAAAATCCTGTTATAGTAAACTTCATGAAGAACATTTAAGGCTCTTATAGTAAGGCTCCTACTACAAGTTAACATCATAAAGGTTTAATCACCCATTAATTTACTAATTGGCAAATTCAGACATTGACATCTCCAGTATCTGCCAATTAAATGCTAAAATCCTATGAGGAAAAAAAGTGCTATGGAAATGACATTAGGATAACTCAGAAACTCATGCACAGGCTTCATTCTGTTAACAATGACTTCATCCATACACTGTATAATTTGCAATGAATTGTGTGTGATGACAACCTGTTTCCTTAAAAAAGCTAAGCATCTTCGGTTACAAGTCTTAAAAGCTTTTTTCTTTTAACCACCCTTAGTGATGTGGTTTCATGCATGTGAAATAGTTTTCTAGTCAGTTTAATGAAAAGAAAAAAAAAAAAAGAAGAATCAATAACCTGTGCCAAATCAAGGCTACTCTCTTAAATTAAACAATATAGTATATACAACCAAAACACTCTATAAGAGCAACTGTTATAATGACAGAAACTTACAGTGTAATTTGAGCTCAGAATACATTATGAGTATTTTACAGGCTTCAAAGCTAGAACCTAAAAAGGAAATCTGCTTTTGTTTCTTAGACACTGCTTTTGAAAACCTAATATTGGGATTTAACAAATAGATTCTCCATGGCAACTGTACTGTATTCCCCCACCACACTATACAGTTCCAAAGGTGTAGGGGGGAGGGGGCTTACAATAAAAACAACTTTGGCTAGTTGATTACATGATTACATTCCCACTGCCAAGCAACTTTAAAGGCACCTCACAGATAACTAGCAAATGTTTAACTGGTGGTACAACAGATTACAAAGAGCCAAGAGAGACTATGAAATCCAGTTACAAATCCAAGATTTATTATTTACTTGTAACATCATTTTAGAAAAAATTTAAAAAGCCAAAATATACACAAATTCAAATGCAATTTGTAGTAATGTAGAAATTACATTACTACAAATGTAGTACAAAATACTACATTTTGTATAAGATATCAAATGCATGATATATGTTATATAGATATAAAGGGCATACATACATATGTGTGTGTGCATGTGGCAGAATAAATTAAACAAATGAGTAGAAAGATGAAAACAGACTGTGAGGCTCTGCATATTTGTCAGTGGGAAGCTGGATCTTTGCAATGGTCAACACGAAGCTAACACACTTAGCAATGTAATTCTGTATTTTCATGCTTGACAAAACAATAGTTTAATGAAACAATGTGGTCCACACTTTTAAAATTAGAAGAATGAAGTATATTAGCTCATAGTTTAAGAATGCCTAACCTATAGTTATGATGATAGAAGAGAATTTAGTCACAAATAAATAAAAAAAATACTACTTACTCAGTTCCTAATAACTCTGGGAAAATAATACTTACTGCTTTAAAAAATTTTTCTGACAGTTGGCATTTGGACCCAAAACTTTTGGGCTGCAGAGTCATGTTTTCCTTAGTTTGAGAATCAAAGGTTGGATTCTCAATAAGACAATTAATAAAAACCCATATATGGTTTTTAACCTGTAGAAAACACAACAAAAATGGTCAATATCAAAGCAGGTGTAATGTGATAACTCAGCAGAACATACAGAGTATCACTTACTTGAAATGGCTTCACTGATACACCAGCTTTGTTCTTTTTCTTAACTACTTCGATCAGTTTACCAACAACTTGATCTACTACATAATCCACATGCCGTCCACCCTGCAGAGGGAAAAGTACAGAATACAAAATCTTCTATAGCTACAGGATCCAACAACTTGGTAGTCTCAGTGTAACTATTTTCTTAAGGAGTATGAGTCTGAAAATGATAGTGAGGATTTAAAAAGATGTTTTAGGTCATAGTGTCATTAAACTATCTTCTATAATCTTTTCCTCATTCCACATCTAATACCAGATCTAGTTCTGATTATCTGAGCCCCCACTGAATGGTCAACAATGTAACTGACAACAATACTCAGAAGTGGCACAGACACCACACATTGATTAATGGCCCAGTCCCTCAGGACTGCCTATGATTTTCAAATTCCCCCAAGCTACCTATCCATCTGTATAGCCAGGGGAATCCCATGCCCCACTCAGATCTGACAATTGGATAAGATGTTTCATAGAACTCAGGAACATATTTCACTGTCCTTTAATAGTTTATTATTAATAAAAAGACAGTTTTCCCCAAGAGAGTCTCACTATGTATATAAACCACTCTTAAGGCAGGCTCCATGCCCAGGAAAAGAGGGCCAACACAAAATGAACTCAATGGCATTTTTGAAGGTTCTTCTTTTTTATTTTTGTCTTACAGGCCTTTTTACATATATTTAATGGTTTCCAATTTTATGTTTTTATGAGGTTTCTGTGGGTGAATGAGTGTGTCTCTACATCTATATGTGTTTCTTTTTTTTTCCCCATTGGCTTTTGTCTTCTGTTTGTTTTATCCTATTCCAGTCTATTCATTCTTATTTTACATTTTATTGTTATTTTAAGATGTCTGTTTTCTAATGAGAGAAAGAAAAAGATGTGGATTAGTGGGGAGGTAGGAGGATCTGGAAAGAGTTGGGGAGAGGAAACTGTAATCAAAATATCATATAAGAAAAAATACATTTTCAATAAAAAAACCTTAGTAACAACAACAAAGAGAACTCATGAAAAGTCAAATGGACAACACATACAGGACAAGGTACAGGAAAAAGAAGTTCATGTAGCTTCCTAATCTTCTTCAGGAATAGCACCCTCTTCCCCAACACTACAGCATATTTAACCTGGATATATCTGAACACAACTGATTAGGGTTTCTGTTTGGATGTTTTTTGTTGTATACAAGAGTATGCTACTTCCTCCTAGTATTTAAAAAGACACACAAACCATGTGTCTCAGTTCCAATCAATAAGATGTCAGCAATTACTGGCTGGGTGGTCCTTCGAGGAAAACATATCCTGACCAAAAGATGGTGATTTGGCTTAATACATTTCCTCTCTCTAGAACTTAGAAATGAGGTATAGAGAGATAGAATAGTATTTGAAGACAGGAAACAAAGCCACAATCATCAGTGAATAATCCCTTTAACTTATTTATTCATTCATTTACTCGTGTTTTTTTTTTTTTTTTTTTCAGACCTGTGGATTGAAGTCAGAGTCTCTAACATGCTAGGTACTTGCTCTACCACTAGGCTACACCCACAGCCAATAAATCGTTTTAGGTAAGATGGATTTTATTTAATTTTGAAATCAAAAGCCTACAGAAGAGGGTTCAAGCTCATTAGAATAGCAAATAACATGTTCTACAACCTGACCCCTCAAAAAGCTTATTTCCTATTATTCTCTATCATACTCTAAATTCAGAAAACAAAATAACACATCTTTTCAACCTAAATTTCATAAAATATGTTCAATAATAAGCACTAAGCATATTAACTTCTTAATGTATATATTTTTGGGGTTTTTTATTTTTAATTACTCATATTTACATATCCATCCCCCCATTCCCTCACCTTCTCCTTCTCCCATGTTCTCCACCCAACCCACCCCAACCCACTCCCCGACTCCTCTCCAGGGATAGGGAGGCCCTCTACTAAGGACCTTCAAAGTCTGTCATATTGTTTGGGGGAGGGTCTAGACTCTCCTTGCTGTATCTGGGCTGCAATAGTATCCCTCCATAGGGAATGGGCTCTCAATGTATATTTAAACACTTAATACAGCTATTTGATACAATTAATTTTCATTTTCATGAGTCAATTTTAACATAACAAATTCAGACATTTTTATTATTTTTGTTTATTTCATTATTTAAAGTACTGTTTTACCAATGACTTGGAAACTAAGAATTGAATCTGGGTACTTACTTTTGTGGTTGCAATACTATTCACAAAGCTGATCTGCTGGAACCCTTTCTCACTCAAGGTGAGACAAACATCCCATCTTTCATTTGCAAGTTCATGAATAACTTTGAGGGCTACTCCAGTTTCATCTAATTTGTCTTTTACATAAAGGTCTACATAGCTGCGAAATCCATTTACCTATTAATTTATAAAACAATGAAGAGTCATTCATAGGTCAACAGTATAAATACATGCCATTAATTACTTCTCACTTCTGTTCTCATTTACAGCAGTTTTTATCCAAGATGCAAGCTATCAAGCATTCCCTTCTTGACCCCTGTTTGCAGAGCATTCATTTGTGTGTATACTTGAAGAAGATGAGAAAAGATGGCTATTTAGGTAAATTATTGTAAAGTATTTCCTAAAACTAATTCTTTAAAGTGACAAACGTTACCTTCTGGTGTGAATTCAGATATGAGAAAAATTAAAGTAAAAGACATCTCTGTCCTTCTGGAAAACAGCTAACCAAATATATTACAGCAAAGAACCAAGACTGAAATAACTGTCATTCTGAAGTCTGGAGAGAAAGAGACACATGCTGAAGAAAACCACAGAATCTCAGTATTTGCTTAACTAAAGCAGACATTTAATAAAATAGTAAAAACCTCACACTAGATGTTTTAACCAATCACTATCGGAGGAATGCAAGCATGGGACATTCCTAGGGGCTATAGTTAGAGGAAAGGGTACATATCCCAGCAAGTTTTCCCTCTAGGAGCCGCATCAAGCCTTCCAAAAATGTGCGTGTGTGCGTGCGTGCGTGCATGCGTGTGTGTGTGTATACATCTCAGAACTGAGAGCTATACTAATATATTTCTTCTGTCTCCATTTCTTTGCCATATGTTGTTTACAACCTATATAAATAAAGTGAAATGTCTTGGGCTTAGGAGATAGTTCAGTGAGTAAAGCACTTGCAGTGAAAACATGAGGACCTGAGTCAAAAATCCCCAGAACCAATATAAAGCCAGGCACAGCAAGACACATCTGCAATCCCAATGTTCCTACAACAAAATTGGGTCAGAGGCAAGAGAATCCCATGAAAATGATGACCAATGAGCCTGGCTTCACAGCACAGTGCAGTGGTGGGAACAACAAAGAAAATGTGTCAAAAAAGTTGGAAGGTGAGGACCAAAAGTTGAGATGATCCTCTGACCTTCAAATTCATAGCATTGTACATGTACAAACATACATATGTCTAGTGACATTCATACAACAAGGACATCTGTTCAACTATGTTCAGAGCAGTGTTGTTTGTAATAGCCAGAACCTGGAAGCAACCTAGATGCCCCTCAACTGAAGAATAGATAGAGAAAATGTGGTACATTTACACAATTACTCAGCAGGAAAAAGCAATGGAATCTTGAAATTCGAAAGCAAATGGACAGAACTAGAAGAAACAATCCTGAGTGAGGTAACCAAGTCACAAAAAGATAAACATGGTATGTACTCACTCATATATGAATTTTAGACATAGAGCAAAGGATTACCAGCCTACAATCCTTATCACCAAAGGAACTAGGAAACAAGAAGGACTGAGAAGAATGCATGGAACCCGGAGAAGGGAAAAGGGCAGGATCCCCTGAGCTAATTGGGAGCATGAGGGTAGGGGAGAGGGAGCTGGGAGAATGTGAGGAGGAGAAGAGGAGAAGAGAGGAGGAAAGGGAGAAGCAGGAAGGTTGAGTCGGGGGAAGAATAGAGGAGAGCAGGATAAGAGATACCAAAGGGAGCCATTATAGGTTCGAGGAGAGATCTGGCACTAGGGAGATTTCCAGAGATCTACAAGGATGACACCAACTGACAATCTAGGCAATGGTGGAGAGACTACCCTAAAAGCCCTTCCCCTATAATGATACTGATGACTATCTTATATGCCATCCTAGAGCCCTCATCCAGTGGTTAATGGAAGCAGAGGCAGACTCCCACAATGAAACGCTGAACTGAACTCTGGAACCCAGTTGCAGAGAGGGAGGAGTGAAGAGCAAAGAGGTCGGGACAAGGCTGGTGAGACCCACAGAAAAAGCTGACCTGAACAAGGGGGAGCGCATGGACCCCAGACTGATCCAGACCCCTCAACGTGGATGTCAATGAGGAGGCCCCGGCTCTCTATGGGCCCCTGGTAGTGGATCAGGATTTAACCCTGGTATAAGAAGGGACTTTGGGAGCCCATCCCACATGAAGCGATGCTCTCTCAGCCTGGACACATGGAGGAGGGCCTAGGTCCTACCTAGGATGATATGACTGACTATGGGAACCCCCTATGGAGGGCCTTACCCTCCCTGGGGAGCAGAGGAGGGACATAAGGTAGGGGGGGGAAGGGCAGAGAGAGGGAGAAGGGATTGACATGTGAAGCAACCTTGCTTCTAATTTGAACTAATAAAAAAATAATCTCTTGGGGGGAAAAATGTCTAGTGACAATGACACAAGGAATGGATGAGATGGCCTGCGATTATGGACTTATAAATTCCTTTAGCTATATGTGAAATATTAAATGTTTACCATAAACCCTATGGAAATTACTAAAAAGATTTTCAAAACACTATATTATTATCTATTAAATGATCTATTATTTATTAAAGAATAGATTTATTTTTTGAATGATCAGGACAGATGGATGGAAAGGAGATATGCAAGAAATAGAAATTAACTAGAAAGATGACAGCTAATAGATCAAATACAACAATAATCACTTTAAAATAATCACTTAAATATACCAGTTAAATAAGATCAGACAAGAATTTAAAAACAAGATACATCTATCTGCAGTCTACTAAATAACACTTAAATTATTTTACAAAAGACACTTACAGGCAACTTCTTTCCATTAAACATGACCTTGACCCCTTTACATGAACCAGCCAAATCATATGCTCTTCTAGTCATGAGGGCCACAATATCCTTATCAAGTTTTTCCATCTTAAACTTGGCTAGATCTGGTTGGAATGTTATACATGTATAATCTTCACCATCAAAATGTTTAATTTTGGCTTCAGAAGTCTTCATCATATTATTCATCCATGTCTAAGAGAAAATATAAGCAAGTATTTCTTTAATGCTTCTAACTTTCATAACACATTGACTTAGCTCACAAAAACATTCATTTATTATAATACGTATATTTTCCAACCTCACTACAACAAAACACCTTAGAACTGATGAATATTAAAGTTAAAAATTATAAGTATTACAATTATTCCATGCTGGTAATGAAAATAAGCGGCATGGCTTTCAGACAAAGGCAGTGAAGCATGTCACATTCAAAATCCCAAGGATTTTCACAAAAGTAAACAAACATGTGTATCTGATTAGCTTATGTAAAATCCAAAATACTTTTCCAAAGGCCTGCCAACATTTCTTAAATACAAACTTCATAACTCAGCAAGGAACTTTTCAAGAATGGTTTAAGTGGTTGCATCTGCTAAATAAAGCATCCTGCCTTAAGAGAACAACAGAAAAGCTATATAAAATCTAGGCACTCTGGTATCTCTTTGGTAATTTGTTTAATACTTTAAAAAAACCAAACCAATTTTTATTTTTTAATTTTTAAAAGTATTTAAACTTCTATTATCTAAGCAAACAATAAAATGTTTTTAAAGTAATGAAAAAATGAACATATTACTATCATACCTGCTTAAAACTATGTTTGTATTCTTTGCAAGCCGTTTCTACTGTAAACTTTGTACTAAAAATATTACAAAGTTTTGCACCATAGCCATTACGGCCCCCTGTAAAACAAATTAGATATAAATTTTAGTTGAAGTTATTTTAAAGGAAGTTTATTAACTAACCTTTCATAGGGCAAGTCTGGCATAAAACATTTTATTTGCTGTATCATTTTTTTCAATTACTGACTGCATGTTTTTCAATTACTATAAGTCCTGTGTTTAGGGCTTTTTATATTAAAGAAATAATAGTATTTAGTAATACGATAGATACTATATAGACACAATATAGTATCATTAAAGCATTTGTGATTCGTTACTCTTATAATTTAAGAAAAATAAGTTTAGTGTCTTCTGATACAGTAACTCTAGGTGAGTATGAAATCTGAACTTGTCACAAAGTCACTTCATTTATATCAACTTCTCAGAGCCTTGGACTTAAAAGAAGCTACCAACCTACTGCGGAAGCAATATATTTCCAAAGTACCTTACAAACAGTCTTTTTTCACTTGATCCACTTAACGGAAGAAGTTAAAGTCTTTTTATTATCAAAGACTGAAAAGGACTACATAGATAGCTCAGTGGTTAAAAATATTCGGGTTCAATTCCCAGCACCCATATAGAAGCTCATAAACCATCTGTAATTGCAATTCCAGAGGAGTTGGCACCCTCTTCTGGCTTTCACTGGACCAGGCACACACATGGTACACAGACATACATGTAGGCAAAATACCCATACACATAGAATAAAATAATAAAAATTTAAAGGTCATGTACATATATAATAACCAACAGGAACCACGGTATTTTCTCTAAATCAAAATTCACCTGTCAGTTAAATCAGAATTCCAGCAATTTTATTCTAAAAGTCTACATATTATCCAACTTTTAAGATGATGCAATTCAAATTATATAATCAAAACAGTTGATGGATTTTTAAAAAATAAATATTAACTTTAAAAAGGATTTTCTCACAATGAAACTTTATAGGTTTCCTTACATGAGAGGTTTTAAGTAATAGGAACTTAGAAATTTTATGTTAAGAAAAATGATACTTATCAATCAAAATTCCATTCACACTTTACCTGTAACTTTTTTCTCATCATCATCATAATTACTCGATGTTAAAAGCTGTCCAAAGATTAAAGCAGGAACATAAACTTTCTCTACTTTGTGTTCTACTACTGGAATGCCTTTCCCATTATTCCAAATGCTTATAATATTAGATTCACTGTAAATACATAAGCAAAATTTTGAACTTAAAATTAAATGTTGATTTTCACAAGAAGTATTGAACTGTAAAATAAACTTCAATGGTTACAACCAAGATGTAAGTCACTGTCAACTGGAAAACACTGGCATTATCATGATGAAGACACATACTTCAGTATTAGAGACATAACTAATGTTAGGATCAATAAGATATGTAAGATAATATGAAAAAATTTCCTAAAAGAAACCTTTCTCCTTCTCCATCTTCATGGAGAGAGTAAAAGGAAACAATGTAAAAAATGTGGTGTAAACAGGCAAAAATGGAAAATCACAGATCTTTTAAAAACCTTTCAAATGGCCGGGCATTGGTGGTGCACTTCTTTAATCCCAGCACTTGGGAGGCAGAGGCAGGCGGATCTCTGTGAGTTCGAGGCCAGCCTGGTCTCCAGAGCAAGTGCCAGGACAGGCTCCAAAGCTACACAGAGAAACCCTGTCTCAAAAAACCAAAAAAAAAAAAAAAAAAAAAAAAAAAAAATGTTTTTACCTGCTTAGTCTATGTCTATAATCAATATGGTACACAGACATACATGTAGGCAAAATACTTTGGTACTTCTATACTCAGTAATATGATTACAAAATGGGATTTTTCAATTTATAGTACCTCTATTAAAAACAGTTTGATTACACACACACACAAAAAAGTGTATTTTAGCACATGTGCAGTATTATTTGAAAGAGTTTTAGGCTTTCAGCTCCAAATACAGGAAGAATCATCAGGTTAAAGGAATAGTCAGAACTCTGACCAATGTGCTTCTCACATTTTTTGTTCTGGCGCTAAGGTGCAAACCCACAGCCCCACACATTTTAAGCTTATATTGAGCTACAATCCTAATTCTGTTTGTTTGATTTTTAACCAGACAGATGCCGGCAAATGAATTATTTCAATACTAGCCATCCAATATGTAATAAGCTTTAAACTCTCCTGTGGGTTGTACTGAATCCTCTAACTTCTAGAACAGCTGCTACACTATTAGTGGCATGTCTTACTGTTGATCTATTTTTATGCCTTTTATAACTGTGTCCATCATAGAATACTTTGGGGAAGCAGGACAAAAGCCAAGCAGGATAGTGTAACTGTTGAATGTTATCCTCTTCTTTCCACAAGACATTCACAGGCACAGATGCGCAAAGGAAATTTAAAAAGTAAAAGTGCTATATAAAAATGATAAATAAAATTCAAAGGATATCAAAGGTAGGCAGCAGAGAAAATGTGACCGGTTGTATAAACAACTAAACATTTCCCCCCAATGATTTCTGCTTTAGAGTCACTTCTTAAATTAGAAACTTAAGTAAAAATTATAACTCTGAAATAAAATTCACTGTAATAAAAATCATTAATTCTATATGGTCTATGTAGTAAAAAAAAATCTAATGATAGGAAATTCATAAAAATCAAAATGTTATGGTTAAAATACAAAATAAATATAAGACTTTGCAACTTGTAACAAAATAATTGTTACAAATTTTAAATATATGCTAAATTCAGAATGAGAAAAAGCTACATAATTCATATCAACAATTTGTAAACAAAACAAAAATCAAGAAGTGAAAAGTATACCCTTGACCTTTTTTCTTTTAAGTATTTGAGAACTTTCTAGAAGAGGTAACTAGTATAAGGTGATGATAAGTAAAAACTGACATCTGATTATCACTAAAAAATAAATTTATGTATATGTCTCAATCATGTTCACACAAGAATATTTGTGGATTATAAGGGAGTTAAAAAGAAAGACATTTTTAAGCATAAGACAAAAGGGGAGAAAGATGTCAAATGTCTTATGTCATGAGCAGAATCTAGATGTAACACATAGAGAGAGAGAGAGAGAGAGAGAGAGAGAGAGAGAATCAGAATGGGAAAGAAGCTGAATATGAGCAAGTTACAATGTAAAAATGTCATAGTGAAACCCATTATTTTGTGTCTAACTAAAAAAAAAATAATAAAAATGGGGCTGGAGAGATGGCTCAGTGGTTAAGTAGAGATCCTCGGTTCAATTCCCAGCAACCACATGGTGGCTCACAACCATATATAGTGGGATCTTGTGCCCTCTTCTGGAATAAAGATGTACATGCAGATAGAGCACTCAGATAAAATAAATTTTTTTTTCTTCTTTTTGATTTTTTAAGACAGGGTTTCTCTGTGTATCTTTGGCTCCCTGGAACTTGCTCTGTAGACCAGGATGGCCTCAAACTCATAGAGATCCACCTGCCTCTGCCTCACAAGTTCTGGGATGAAAGGCATACACCACTACTGCCCAGCAAAAATAAGCAAATCTTATTTACAAATTAGTAAAAATTATTATAAAAGAGAATTTCTCTGTATAAGACATAGTAAGTTGGTAAATAAATTGCACACACCCTTAATTAGTGTACAGAGCTATAGTAAAGCTTCCTTCTTTTTCACTTGGTTGAGATTACTTAAGCCATTTTTAAGTACAATACTGTTGACTTTAAAGTAGCTAAATTTTATATAAAAGAACTAAATGATAGCAACTATGTCTATCAAAAAACCACTGAAGAACTGAGGATAGTGGCACATTCTAAGCTAAGGTAGAAAGATGATAAATTTGAGGCCAATCTGGTCTATCCTACAGACAGAACCTAACTCAAAAGACCAAAACAAATAAACAAAATATATTTAAAGAAAAACCCCTTTTCCTTAGTTTTCTACTGGAATCATTTAGTTCTGAATTCTGAATAAGCTTACAGATAATGACACATTCAATATGTATAACTCCTTACTAGCTCTCTTCAGAAAAAAAATACAATGGTATTTATTATATTTAACTGATATTTCTTCCTTCCTAACAAGGAAGAAAAGGATTCATGACAGCTAAAATTTCCTTGACAAACTTGTGTGTTAACTTATAATACCTGTATACTTAACTATATAGTCTCAAGAACGTATTAATAAAAGTGATCCAAATAAAAAAATAACAAAATAAAAATCACAACCTTCAGTAGAATAAATACAGAAAAATCCTTGTTTATCATTTGCAATTAATTTCATGGTACAGTCAAATAACAATTATTCTTTGTTTTATAGTTTTATTATACTATTAATGTTAGCCATACCATCAGAATTAAATTACTGACAATAAGACTATAAGTAAGACTTAAATGGCAAAATTACTACTGACTTTAAAATGTATAAAGCTTTCACAAAAGCATGCCGATAAAAGACGAGACAAAACAAAATGTTTCTATTAAAAACTATTGCATGTTCTCACCCCATTCCTCCCATACACATCTTCCCACATAAAATCACCACAGTGAACTAACTAGCCAAACACCTGGTAGGCATCTGTCAATACCCAACAGCATTCATCTTATTGACTAAGTGATATATAATGGGAAGAGCCAAATTAGAATCATGAAAAATACATGTATTTCATAATATCCCCAGAACAGTACTAACAAAGGAAGAATGAATACTGCTTTAACAACTAAAATGAAACCAATTTCTGAGGAAATGGACACAAAAGACAGGGAAAAAAACACAAATGAAGTCCAAAGCAATGGGAAAACAAAGCCATACAGCCATATATACACATTTGATGATAAGTTGGAGATTACCTGAATAAAACAACTTAGCATAAAAGAAATTAAACTTGAAACATACTTACGGATCAATAGAAACCTTAATACAGGTCATGTTCTTGTCCCTCTGCTTATTGTCAGCAGCATTGACTACAAGATTAAACATCTCAATAAGTAATAAAGCATACAGGTTATATAAACTTATGGACACAACTATATGTGCATCCCAACTCAGTAGTAACATCTGCAAGTGGTGACAATGGATGACTATTAACTTTAACTACAAAACATTGCTTTCTAAATAAAACTAAATTTTACTTAGTAATTCCAAATTACAATTATGCTATAGCAAACACATGCATGTGCACACATACATACATGCACACCCCATACAAATACAAGGCAGGGGGTGATAATTGACCACAAAAATAAAAAAAGAGAAAAAACATCTAAATCTAACCCCCAATCCAAATTTAAAAATAAGACACAGTTTACATTATAGATGACAAGATATAGTTACCCTATCTTAATCTGCTTCAATAAACTACTTATTTTATGTGCAGACTAAACTAGTTAACTAATTACTTTTTAGCTTTAATGTACTTATGATTCAAAATTCTAAATCTTAAACTAATTATAAATTTTTTTCTTTGTAAAATTAGTATCTCAAGAAATTATGAGCAAAGACATTCAGTTTCCTGATTAAAAGATCATGTAATAACAGTAATCCAATCAGAGGCCAGTGTGTGAATGCAAAGCATAACTGGAGCTGCCCCATCACTTTTCTCAAGGACTTACAGGAAGAAGCTCAGAGATCTACACAATCACAGCCTAAGAAACCACAAGCTAAATTAATGAACTCAGCAAAAAAATTTCTAGAAAGTTCTAGACTAAAAACTTTTACAAAGTATGAGCACTGCCTGAGTCAATAAGGCACAGCCACTTCATTTTAATTGTATTAATCATAGGATTTGGAAGGGAGCAGAGGTTACTAAACTACACTGACCAACAGAAATACCTCATCAGCAGATGAGAAAAACTAAATTTACAAGTCCAACCTCTAACTCAAACAATCTGCCAAAATAAGGGATTGTAGTCCTCACATGTAACATGCTCCCTAAGTAACCATGATGCTAATAAACCCCAGATGAGAGTAAACATGAGAGTACAGTCCTCCATAGAATTATAAATGCAACATTCTTAACTTTACAGATGAACAAACATCAGCAGAAAGTTTCAATGCAAAGAAATACAAAACTAGTACACCTGGGTATCAATTTTCTAAAGAACACACACACACACACACACACACACACACACACACACACACACACACACACACACACTTAATGCAAACACCAGCAAAATACTTTTTAAAAATTATACTGCAAGATTTGCTTGATATGTACAGGGCCAATACAAAAACATGCATTACATCCTAAGAAAGTACTCACCCAAAATTTCATCAAAGATCTTGTATAAGCCTGGAACAAAGGTAACCTCTCTGCAGTTCATTCCTACATCTTCATCATACACCCACATTAACTGTAATAAGAGTGAAACAAAAAAATATTGTTTTACTCCATAAATCCCTAACTCCAGTTTTACATAAGGTAAATCCATATTGTCAACAAGGTATAGTGGTTCACATCTGTAATCAACACTCATATGAACCTGAGGAAAGAACTGTCACAATTGGAGGCCAATCTGGGCTACATGTGAGTTCAATGCTAGTCAGAACTACTAAGTGAAACCCTGTCTCAAAAAATGAAAAGAACAAAATCCATATTGTCATGTACTCTTTTAAAACAGGCATTCAAAGTGAAGCATATGTAACTATAGCCAAGAGTCAAGTTCAGTAGTCACAACAAACTTAACTATAATTGAAAAGCTGTTCATTTTGTATTGCTTGGATTTCATTCATACATGAGGTCAGCTTTAAGATAAGGCTGTTAACGCAGTAATAATTTGTGCTTAGCCATGTATACAGCCCTGGGTTCAATCCCCAATGCCAAACAAAACACCTCTGAAGTCAGCTTCTCTGCCAGTTTCAGAAAACATAGGTTAGCAGTTCCAATTTTAACCATTCTACAACAGATGGGGACCGGAAATCAAACTCCTAAGACCTAGAGGTTTCTCTTTTTTCTGTCAAGAACTTAAAATCACTAGGGACAGTACTTACATAATGTTCAAAACTGTGAAAAACATCTATTTACTTTATACTTTCGCTTCATGATTTATGTTTATTCTATAGACTAAGTAGCACAGAGTAAAACAATAAAGTCTGACTTTGAGCTTCTCAAAATTATTAGAATCGAACAGGATACTATATGTAAGCCAACTCCACAGTAAACATAAATAAGTCAATTCTAGAAGGTGCCACTATTAAAGAAAAACCACAACACACACTGTGTTGAACTTTCAAATAATTCTTATGCCAGCTGGGCATGGTGTTACACGCCTTTAATCCCATCACTCCAGAGCAGAGGCAGGTGAATCTCTGTGAGTTTGAGGCCAGTTTGGTCTACAAAGTGAGTTCCAGGAGAGTGAGGGCTGTAACACAGAAAAACTCTATCTCAAAAAACAAAACAAAACAAAACAATTCTTTTGGCATCACTTTATTCTACACTTCTGTATTCTGATGTACTTTGTCTCATAAAGAAATGAACAGATTTTTCCACTTCTCCTAGGTCTCTCTTAGGGTTCACTTTATTTTGTTTTGCTTTTCATTTTGTATGAATTTTAGGCCCATTCTTAGCTCCTTTCTCCTTCTCAATCATGATCATAGAGACATGAAATCATCCACTTAAAAACTACATAACCACAATACTATTGAAATATTTAAAAAAAGGTATACATATTCCCTAACCTCAATCAATTTTAGCAAGTAATTACCTGGGTCAATGGTTCTACTGATCCAATGTATGTATCAGGACGAAGGAGAATATGTTCAAGCTGGGTCTTCTTCTGGTACACTCTCTCAACAGACAACTTCTTTGAAGAATCATTTTTGTTTGAGGTTTCCAGCTCTTCCTTTTTTGCAGCATTGTTCTGATCAAAAAGAGTCTAAAATTAACCAAAACTTCAAATTTAAATATCCTACCAAGTGTCAAACTAAAATGTGTATGGAAACATGACATGAGACCCATCTCTCATGCTCACTAATATTCAAGACCTAAAGATTACCTACCTTATGGACTGCCTCATAATAATCAGAATTAATAAAACAGGCCCCATAGCTCTAAGATATCAAGTTATTGTTTTGTGTTTCTCAAGATTTCCCAAAGAATTCGGGTTACAGACAGGTTACAGAAGCAAAATAAAAACTGAGTGGCTTTGAGGGTTACCCAAAACAGCCTATGTAGTTAATAAATACAATATGAGAGGCAGGGGGATCTCTGTAAGTTCAAAGCCAGAGCTAGTTCCAGGACAGCCAGGGGTGTTACACAGAGAAACTCCATCTTATAAAAACAAAATAAATATATAAAATATGGCCAAGACTACCATGGTTATAGTAGATCATGCCAGTTTTGGTTCAGGATGACCCAATACTGAGGTGCCTACTGATTCATTTCTCTGCCAGTTGCAAGGACATAGACAGAGCTAGGTAATGGTAATAGTAACCATTCCTACAACAGCTGAGAACCAAATCAAACTTCCAAGTCTAAAGGCTTCCCATCTTCCTCACAGTAACAGAACATTTCCTTCTAAATTCTGCTGACTAATATGACAGCTCACTAAAAAAGGAATTAATATAGCCTATTTTCAGTTTCTTAACATAAATATAACACCATGTTTTAAATTACTTATTTAAAATGACATTATATATGTTTAAAGATCAAAATGCATGCCTTTTGAGTGATCTAAAGTAAGACTTGTATAACAGGAAAAACCTTAAGGAAATATATCAAATATAAACTGTAATTTCTCAAGGCCTTAAATTTTATAATAGTAAAGACATTTAATAGTGTTTCAAATACAAATAGTTTTACTATTTTTTACTATAGCCATATTTTCTTTCATCTATACACTTATCCATTAATAGTGCTGATTCAATTAAAAATAGCTTTGTACAAAAGAAAATAATTACTCCAAAGCTTTCATATTCTATTTCTGCCAAGAGTTTGATGATGAACTAGCTGGCCAAAAAGATAAACTATATTTTTAAAATACCAGTTCCCAATTTTCTAATAACGTCCTCTGCTATTGTGATGTTTATAGAAGTAAACTATTTTTAAAATAGGCCTGTGTTGTTTAATCTTGTCAATTTGACAGGATGTAGAATAATCTAGAAGCCAAAACTTGTGGGTATATTTGTGAAGATGTTTCAAGAACAAAGATGGAAAAAGACTACCCTGAATGTCAGCAGCATGTATAAAATAAGTGGGATAAAAGGAGCCAGCAAGGAAAACACCACCACTCATTTCTGTACTCCCTGAATGCAGACACAATATGATCAGCTCTCTTGTGTTCCTCATACCACAGTTAGAGTCTCTCTCTTGCCATGTCGTCCCCTCTGAACTGGCCAAAATAACCCCATTTTGTATTAGTTTTAACTAACTTATCCCAACTATGAACATTCTCATCCATTTTTTACAACATAAAACAAATTATTTTAATCAACTAAACCATCCAACTGTAAGCCAATAATTCTTGCTTCTTCAAGTATTATTTTGCTTTATTGGGGATTTTATCACAGCAATGAGAGAAGCAGTAACTAATACATACAGGTTCTCAGAATAGTTAGAACAAAGATCATAATAAAATAATTGTCTAAGTGCTTTAAGATGGCAGACCTACCAATAACTTAGAAAGGATATTCAAAGTATGTGAGTATTGGCATAAAGGTTACAGACCTATAACAGCATGTAAATCTTTCCCATAACATTTACTTCTCTAAAATAAACATCATCACAAAGAAAATATTTTCAAGATTAACTCAATCAGAAGTGTCTACCAAATTTAGACTTCAAAATTCACCTTAGGAGTGTCTGCTAAAATGAATTGGTATCTGGAGATGTGAATAAAGCCCTGGTTTGTGCCATTTTCAATAATTTAACCACATCCCTGCACCTTTCTAACAAATAGTTGACACCTCTCTCTCACTTTTTACCCACTCCCAAGTAGCTGTAAGAGAAAAATGTTTGAATCTAACATATTCCTATCAAGCTCAAAGAATTGTCATGCTTGCAAAGATGACACCTTAAAAATCAGAACACACAGTGTAATGTCAACAAGATTGAAGATTAGGAAACTCCAAACCACCTTCCCCCAGAGGGACTGCTTTGGAGGTCTTGTCCCTCAGGTGAACACAAAACCTCATCCAAGCCCACAACCCTTCCTCAGCAAGGCAGAACATGGAGGAAATACAACTTTTTCCCCTGAGTGAACCTCCAAAGGAAAGGTAGAAGGGCTGTCTTGCTTGACTCTAAGCAAGCACTGACAAGAACAGTTGCTAAATTGGGAACCACTGAGAACAAAGGAAATCAAAATGATTTGGTCCAGCACCCAGAGTCTGTAGTTCTAGGAATAGGCATTAGGTGGAGCTCTAGTACCATGGCTTACTACATGTGCGACATGACACAGTAGGGCAAAGGAGACACCACAGACCTATGTATCAATATAGACAAATCTCTTCAGTGAACAAGTCCAGCGATCACATCCTTGGGAAAGGTCTGCAAAGTCTCCTGAGTCTCTAGATGGACCAACTAGCTAGAGAAACTACCCAGAATAGAACCTGAAGAAGAGGGAGCTGAGCTTTGAAATGCTAAAGCCCAGAGAAAAGGAAAGACAAAGAAACGACATGCAAAGCGACAAATTAAGTCTCCACGGATTGCCCCGAAGGAAATGAGGGACTTATATCTGTAAGCACTTGAGAAGTTAAGGCAAGAGGATTGCTATAAATAAAATTCAGACTAGGCTAGGGATCCCGTGTCAGGGAAGAGAAGGAAGGGGAAGGGAGGGGGGAGAATGGTAAAGAAAGGATAAAGGAAAGGGAGAAATGAAAATAAGACGATGCTCAAGGAACCTGTACAGATAGATGCACCGCTAAATAAAAAACTCAGAAAAATCATAAGCAAATTGAGGCAAATAGGAAATGAAAAGTCTCGAACATTATTTCTGAAACTGAAGAATACAATAACTAAAATATACAAGCACTCAACAACAGGTTTGGCCAACCTCAAGAAAAGATAGAAAATATGAAGACAGAAATTTCAAAGTCAAAGGAACTCCAAAAAAGAAAGAATTAAGAAAAATTAAAAGAACTTGAATCATTTGTGGGCTTCTATCAATCAAACAGAATATATATTGCAAAATTCCTCAAATAAAAAGATAAAAATGGGCCAAGCAGTGGTGGTGAATGCCTTTAATCCCAGCATTAGGCAGGGAGAAGCAAGATCTCTGTGAGTTCGAAGTCAGTTTGGGCTATACAGCAAGTTCCGGGATAGCCAAGGAACTACACAGAGCTACAGTGAGAAATAATATCTCAAAAAAAAAAAAAAAGGAGGAGGAGGAAGAGGAGGGGGAAGGAGAAGGAAAGAAGAAAAAGAAGAGGAGGAGGAGAAGGAGAAGGAGAAGGAGAAGAAGAAGAAGAAGAAGAAGAAGAAGAAGAAGAAGAAGAAGAAGAAGAAGAAACAGATAAAGATGGGAATGTGAGAAGAGAAATGGACGAATTCAGTAAGCACACAGAATTCAAGCAAGTACAGGAACCTCTACTACAATATACAGTATATATCTTTCAAAGTCATGCATAGGGTCACAGGCCTATCCAGGAGTCTGTGAATTCAACTGCAACATCAGAGTAGAATAAAGTCACAAAGAAAGAGAATCTTGATAGCAATACAAGAAAACAAATTATCATTCATATTCTAGAGAGTTTAGTAAGTTATCAGCAATTAATCAATAGATACAGACTAGAAAAGTAGGATGATACATAAAACCCTAAACAAAATATCTGCCAAAACTGCCCTACAGACATTTTACATATTAAAAATAACTTTTTTAAATCTTTAGGCTGTAAAGGAGAAAATAAGCAAAAGCTGAGCAAAGTCACTGATGAAAGCCCATCAAGCTGAAACTAAGGTCATATAAAAATATAACTGTTCCTAGTAAAGGCAAATACAGAGACAGATATGGAACTTGCAACATTAATGTAAAAACATAGATTACTTTAAAGTATGGTATAAATGTTTAAAAACAAAACTATAAAAGTAATTATAAATCTATGTTAATAGTATCAACATTAAAAAGCATAATTTTTGCTATAGTTTCTTGCCTGATTTTTATCTCTAAGCATTTAACATCCTACTTTTGTTCTAGTCTATGTCTTTAAGTAATTGCAGATAACCTAGTAAAACTTGGTGGTTTAACAAACTATGGATAGCAGAAGTATGCATACAGCTTTTATATGCAAACCGGTCAAGTTAAAATTAATTTAAAATTGAATGTTATCCCTTTGAGCTGTTTTTAGTAATTACATCGGGAACCATAAAGAAAATATTAAGAAACTGCAAGATGAGAAGAATATGAGAGCATAACCCCACAAAAGACAGCAAGGGAGAAAAGATAAACAAAAGTGCTACAAGATATAAATAAAAATTAGAATTCCAACAGTTAAGTCAATGACCACCTTAAATATTAATGAGCTGAATGCCTGTTAAAGCAAATATTAAACAATTCGATTTTTCTTTAATCCAACTACATGGTGTCCACAGAGACACACTTTAGATCTAAGAACACATAGGCTACAGGAGAGATGATAGGAAATGCAACGGGATCCAAAGAAAGCAGGGTACCATAGATACATTATAGAAAATAGACTAAGTTTGAACAAAAACTATTACAAAAGACAAAAATAATTCACCAGGAAGATATCATTGTTGTAAATGAATATATACCTAACACTAGAGTATACAAATATATAAAGCAAACATCAGCAGAGCTAAAAAAAAAAAGAGAGATAGACAGCAATATAGTGATAATAAGAAACTCCTACAACCCCATGTTCAACTATGGACAGGACAACCAGACCAAGTGTCAAAGTGAAATCAAAAGACTTGAGGCACAAGACAAACCTAATAGACATATACAGAAGACCCCAGCTGAATACACATTCTTCCCAAGTGCACAGGAAGCATTCTTTGACACAAACCAGATGGTAACCATAAAAAAGTCTTAACAAACTGAAAAAGATTGATGACATACATCCTCTCTCTATAACAGAATGAAACTAGAAACAAATAGAAGAGAAACAGAAAGTCCACAAACAGGAAATTAAAAATAAACTCATTAAAGAGTCAATAAAGAAATCACAAGATAATTTAGCAAATATATGGGGATAAATAAAAACAAAAGAGGCACCAAAACTTATAGGATCAAGATAAAGTAATGCCACATGTAAATTTTTAAAAATGAAAATGTTTGAGCCAATAGTGTACATTAAGTAAAAATAAATTTAAAATTGACAGGAACCGGTAGATTTGAGTCCCTCAGCCTTATTATCATCTGAATGAAGTAGAAAAAGTGAATGCCTGCTAAGAAATACCATCAAATACACATTACATAAGTGAATGTACCTCCTAAAGCTCCAGAGAAGAAAGATCAACCAAAGGCCCATGTAAACAGCTATGTAAACCATGTGACTACAGGAGAAGAAATACAGACTGCCAGCAGCAGAGGTGCTAGTACAAACAGCTGGACTATATGATTTGTGTCTCCCTGTATCTGGGACTTCAATGCTATCTGATCACCAAGACCATTTCTGAGAGACCTTCCTAGTTTACAACCAAAACAGTCCATGTTGGTTCTCTGCCTTGGACTTGGGGCAATCTAGACTACTAGTTCCGTTCTCTGTTGTGGTCAAGTGTAACATGTGTACAATAAATCCTTATTTGCTGTCTCAGAGTAAAGTTTTTTTTTTTTTTCAAGTTCTTAAAGTCCATGAAAGCAAAAGTTTTGTTGTGTTTTGCTTTGTTGTTCTTTTGGTTTTTTTGAGACAGAGCTTCTCTGTGTTGCCCCAGTTGTCCTAGAACTCACTCTGTAGACGGGGTTGGCCTCAAACTCACAGAGATCTACCTGCCTCTGCCTCCTGAGAGCTGGGTTTAAAGGTATGCAACACCACCACCCAGCTTGTATTTTGCTTTTCAAGACTAACAATTAACAAATGTTTTTTATGACTCAAAATATGTAATGTGCCGCATAGACTCGTGTTTCAAATGACTGTTCTCAAGCTAGTGGTATTATTTTGGGAGGATGTAGAACCTTACAGAGGTAGGTACTAGCCTGTATGAAGGTTACATTTACCGTTGGTACTAGCCTCAGCCCTAATGTGAACGACTCTGCCACACACTATGTAATCTTCCCTGCTACAAGAAACTGAAATTCCTTGAAACCATGAACTCAAAATGGGTCTCCTCCTTGAAGTTGTTTCTGTCAGTACTTTGGTCACAGCAATGCAAAAGTAACTAACGCCAAAGCTAGTACCAAACAGAGTCATTGCTGTACCTAAACCTGAAGTTGGTCTAGTCCTTTGGAACTGGTTTGTGGACGCAAACTGCAAGAGGCTTGATATGTGAACTAGAGAAATCCCAAAATGCTATAAGCAGAGTTTAATGGGTACTTCCAGTAGGAGTTCAAAAAGATCAGAATGACAACAGAAAGGTGGACAGTAAAGTCTGAAACAAGGTTTCAGGTGCAAATAAGGACTCTACTGGAAATTGGCCTAGAAACCATTAGTATACATTTGGCAAAGAATGTCTGCATATTTTTCTGTGTCCTGGAAATCTGAATGAGGCTGAATTTAATGCACTAATAATTTAGCAGAGGAAATTTAAAGAAAGCAGAAAAACTTAGGATGTGGCACAGTTGCTACTAGCTGCTATTAGCCAGGCTACTAGAGGTGGGGGGAGTGATTCAGCCAGAAAAAAAAAAGAGTATTGGCAAAACAAAAGGCCATGGCAGTTTTAAAAAAGAGATTAGAATTGTCCCAATGAAGTTAAGTAATTTACATAACTAGGACAACAGCAAAGGAACTTTAAAAGTATTCAAGAATGGTTGACAAAACTCCACCCATCACAGGCTCCAGAATATAAAACCATAAACTCATTTAAAAAGACCCCCCCCCAAAAAAAAGAAATTAAGTGCTCTGGTCATTCAGGGCCATCTACGTAGTATTTTTCAGGTTTAGCTGACAGGGACTCAGACACCACTGCAGTTGTGGTCCAAAAGGGCCAGGTTACATCTAAAACTACCACAAAAGCTTAGCATTATCAGAATGATTCTATTTATACAGATATTCAGAATGCAGGAATTGTAGAATCACAGAATATTCTATCAAGAATTTGAGAAAAGTCTTTGGGACCAGGCAGTGTCTAACAGGATTCCCTGCAGGAGGTAACATATATAGGACTATCAAACTATGAAAATATTGCTTGACTTGAAACGAAGACCCCAAGAAAAACAACAGATACTAAGTAGGCCATTGTGGGCTTCAGATGGCTAGGACATAAGGGTGGGTCTGCTCAAGTTCACTGATGTGCACATCATGCAATTGCATGCCCATGGTACTGCATGTGGGGCTCCAGGGCTCAGCGTTTGTCCTGCTGAGATGTGTTTGTTTGGTTTGGTCTTCCCTTAATATTCTTTACTCTTCATTTTTGGAACAGTAATATCAACTGTGTGCTATTGTATACTGATGATGTTGGTAACATTTTTATCCTATGAGGGGTCCAAAAGAGATTGGTTTTTGTCTACTTAGAGACTCAACTAGGCTTTTGAGAAATGTTAGAAGGTGTTGCATTGTGAGATGGTCATGAATCTAAGACCAGGGGTTTTGCCATGGTTTGAATCTGAAATGCCCCCCACAGTCTCAAGTTTGAATGCTTGGTAGTGTTGTTTTGGAAGGCAGTGGGACCTTTATGTGATGAGGCCTAGCAAGAGAAAACTGTTCACTAAGGTTGTGTCTTTGAAAGGTACCTGGACCCAACTCCTACCTCACTCTGCTTCCTGATCTACCACCATGTGAACAGTAACCTCTACATGCTTCTGTCACTGCACCTTCTCCACCAGGACACTGGAATACTGGAACTATGAGCCAAAATAAATCTGTTCTCCCTATTTCCATGAGATATTTCAGCACTGAGCACAAAGATATGAATATACTTTAGCTAGACTGAGTTGTTTCAAAAAAGATGTGACTGAAATTGGAACAAAAAAGACATCACAACCTATGTCACAGACTGGTTTTCTAAGAGACAGTCAAAATTATATGCCAATACTTAAATAACCTAGAAGAAATTGATGAATTGGGGGAAAAAATTAACCATGCTTAATCACAGAGAAAAAAATCTAAACATGTCTATAAGGGGGAGAGAGAACTAAGCAGTTAAAAAAATGTTCTGCAGAGAACATGGACCATCAAAATAACTAAGCAGGACTCAAATGGGCTCAGAGACTGAAGCAGCAAACACAGGGCCTGCATGGGTCTGCACCAGGCCCTCCATATATGTTATGGCTGTTACACTGGTATTTTTGTGGGACTCTTAACAGTGGGAGTGGGGAATCTCTGACTCTTTTGCCCAATTTGGGACTTTTTTCCTCCTATTGGGTTGCCTTGTCCAGCCTCGATATGAGAGGGCTTTTGACTTGTCTTATTGTATCATATTTCATCATCCTGTTTGGCTGCAGTTTCTTGGAGGCCTGCTCTTTTCTGAAGAGGAAACGGAAGGGGGTGGGGCGTGGGGGTGGTAAGGGCAGTAGGGGAGAGCTGAGAGGAGTGGAGGGAAGAGAAACTGTGGTCAAGATGTATGAGAGAAGAATCTATTTGAAATAAATAAATGAATAAATAAATAAATAAGAATATGTGCTGCCCTTTAAAGGGACCCAAGACGAAATTCCTTCCATGTCAAGTGGTTCATAACCACCTGAAAATGCAGCTTCAGGGAATCTGATATCATCTTCTAGTCTCTATAGCAGCCATTCTCAATCTGTGGGTCATGACCCCTTTGGGAATCCAACAAACCCTTTCAATATGGTTGCATATCATATATACTGCATATCAGATATTTATATTATAATTCAGAACAATAGCAAAATTACAGTTATAAAATAACAGTAAAAATTATTTTATGGTTGGGAGTTCCTACAATATGAGGAACTGTATTAAAGGTTCACAACATTAGGAAGGTTGAGAACCACTCACTGTGCTACAGACAGCCACATATATGTAGTAAATATTCATTCAGATACACTAATATACATATAAATGAAACAAAATAATAAATCTTGAAATGGCTATCACTATAGACTTTATATACATTTAAGATAACTGAGTATTTTTAAATTTCTTAGTGACTTATCAAACTACAGCATTAAGCTAAGCATGGTGGTATACACATGAATTCCCAGCACTTGAAAACCGGAAGCAGGATGGGTGTCACAAATTTGAGGCCAGCCTGGGATAGATTGCAAGTTCCAGGACTAGACAGCACAGTAGTTAAGAGGAATCGCTGTTCTTACAGGTCCAGCTCCTGACAACCATCTCATAACTGCCTATAATTCTTATGCCAGGAGGTATGATACCCTAATTAAGTCTCCTAGGCACTGCACCCACTTGTGTAGATAAAAGTACAGACACATTCACATACAAAACAAATAACTACAATGTTTGTTTAGCAAAGTTACAAAAGAATGAGAGTCTATTTTGTCAGAAAAATTATACAAATATATACATGCATAGCAGAGAATATGAAGATATATAGATAGACAGACAGACGGACAGATAGATAGATAGATATACATACCCAACAGAATGCCAATAAAACTTATCAATAGAAAGTATAAATGTGGGTCATTTTATTTTTACTTTTGATACATTTTCTAATTCTCTATAATGAATTCACAGAGAGTGTTACAAACTTATTAACTGATGCATGTGAAATGTAATTAAACTAGAATAAAACCGAATGTTTGTCTAGAGGCACTGTTTATACATAGCTATTACTTCTGCAGCCGAAACTTTCTCTTTACTATCTGGATAAAAGTAAGTAAAACCAAAATACACAAAAAATGCACTGACAGCCTTGGCAAAGTAGAAAGTAGAAATTAACATTTCAGTCAACTTGTCTTTTATGTTCCCGTTCTCAGCAAGTGTTTGAGCACTATCCAGTGGCTCACAAACCTCAACACAGGAGGTTCCCACAAAACATCTATAAGCTTTTCTAACAGAATTCTGCAAGAAAGGCCTCATTCAGTTCCTGGAGATTAGCAGAAACTCTAGAGATTACAAGTCAGGCCACTGAAAATCAAAATCCGGAGGCATGGGGAGAGAAGGAAATGGCCCCTCAGTTAATAAATGATCCTATGCCCAGAAAAAGATGTAAGTACATACCCCCTTAGCTGAGCAGAGAATGGCTAACAGAGAGATAAGGCCTTCTCCTGGCTATCAACACTACCTCTATCTCTAGAAGAAGATGTGCTCAGCAGCTTTACCAGTTTTAACACTGTTGATGAAGGCATGACGAACATAGGAAATTCATTTCAACAGACACTGCAAACTCCTATCTACACATTTCCTTAAGAACACAAACTCAAACCAAAGGACAAACCAAGCTTTCACTAAGACAACAGACATGAAGACACTTATCACAGGGTTAGAGATGTGTGTGTACACTCATCTGCTGTGTGCCAGCATGATGAGAGGTATACGGGACATTTCTGTACTTATGTAAAAGCTCCACCTAGTAGATACTGTCATTATGATTCCCTGCTGCATGTGGGATAACTGAGATCTGAAGAAAACTAGCATTTAAAGAAGCCAAATTATGTACTCATGTGATCTGAGGTCACAATCTACACTTTTCCATTACACTATTATACTAGCTAGGCACATACCCCTGAAAAGAAGATAAAGTCCTTACATTTGTGTCAAAATGAAAAAAGGTCAGTAGACAGAAGTGACAGGCATATCCCACAGTCCCGGTCATATTAGGGTACATAAGAAGTTGTTTTATGCCAGGTGATGGTGGTTCATTCCTTTAATCATAGCATTCAGGAGGCAGAGGCAGAGGCAGATGGGTGTCTATGACCAGAGGCCAGCCTGGTCTACAAAGCAAGTTCTAGGACAGCCAGAGTTGTTACACAGAGAAACATTGTCTCAAACAAAAAGTCTTGTTTTAGAAGGCGGTTGTGCTGTGGTGAAAACTGATGGTAAGAAGTAGCCCAGTGCACAGTTCACAACTGTCTCTGCTACATGCCTATCAGCTTCTGACCCATTCTCTATTCCTGTTTCCCTCTTAACAAGTGGGAATAACAGCATTTCTACAAAATGGGGGTCCAATTTGTAGTAGGGTTTTAGAAAGATACACAAGAGGCTTCCTTTTAAAGGCATACTTAGTAGAATACAACTCTCAGCACCTAAGTATTTAACAGACATGAGACTACAAGTGACCTTACTTCTACTCAGATTACAAAAAGTACTTCTAAATACTGTGATGTTACCTCTACTGGAGAATTGAGAGAGGAACATTGCTATCTACTAGTGTTGCACTAATGATAGATACAGGAAGGTAGTATATGAATACTCATTACATCAACAATAACTGAGGGTGGATTATGTACCCAGACCTTTCCTAAACATTGCAAAGGCTATAAACAAGGAAAATACATGGTCTCTGAATTATCATATATGAACATCCCCTAAAAACACTTATGCTTTATGACAAATTAACAAAAGCTCAATTTTTTAAAAGCATAAACTAAAAAGACCATAAACTGAAAAAAAAAGTTTGGTGATGAGACTCTAAACTAGTCCAAGACAGCCAATGCTGCCAAAGAAACCCAGCCATAAAAAAAAAAAAAAAAAGACTCCTGATGAAATTAAATATAAATATGTAAAGGAAACAGTAAAGATCATCCAAGTATGGGAACTATAGGAAACTAACCACAATGGAGAAGACACACAGATTATGAATATAGACTTGCATTAATAACCCACTAAAGTTCTTAAAACAAAATTTTAACCTGTTCAAATATAATGATGCTTCTTTAATTAGTAATATCCATAATATGGGCCAGCAAGATTGCCCAATGGTTAAAAGTTTGATCCCAGGACCCACATGGTAGAAGGAAAAAACCAACTCCCAAAGGCTGTCCTCTGACTTCCACATATGCACTGTGGCATGTGCACACATACACATGCCCTTACATACACAATCAATCAATAAATGTAGTAATTTTGAAAAAGAAATAGCCACAGACAGAAAACCACAACTGATAAAAATGCAGAGTTGTGGAGCTCAATCCCAACTGATTCATCTGTAACACACCTCCTGAACCTAAGGCTCTGGGACCACTGAAGGAGAGAGAAGGCAGAAAGATTGTTAAGAGCCAGGCAAACAGGAAGCTTGCTGTGATACTGTGTCTCCTAGGACTCTCAGAAGCTATCTCCATGAGGTCTCACCAACAAGGCTGTCTAAACATGACCACAACAGGCTGACATGTATAGACATGTTAACTAACATGGACGGGGACAAACTCCCAAAGCCTCAACCCCAGACAAAAATCTACAGACAACAAAAGAATGCTGAGATGCTAGAAATAAACTTCCCAAGGGAAGAACACATCAGCTAGCTGGTTATCCAATACCAAACAGTCCTGAAAACATATACATACAAGTAACAATATATGGATTGAACAGGTTGCATTTATATATTTAGAAATACGCACAGATGTATATATGTAACAAAGAAAAAAAAGTCTATGAATTTGAAAATAGAACAAGGTGTGCTACATGGGAGAGTTTGGAGGGAGGAAAGGGAAAAGAAAAATGGTATAATAATCTCAATAAAATGTATATACTTTTTTTAAAAATTCACAGTAAAAATGTATGTGATATTATTAGACTGCTTAGGTCATCATCTTACTGCATCACAAGACAGGAAAACCTCAGTCTCTGGTGTTTAGCTGTTTTAGCCTTTTATTTACCTATTTATCAAGATCATATATTAACAAAGGCATTATAATAAAATGTCTTATAAGACTAGGGCTTTCCAGATTGTGCAGGGGCAGGTCAGTGGTTCCAACCAAACATATATTTTATATATTTTACGTATTTATAAAGAAACTATAGCCGGGCGGTGGTGGCTCACTCCTTTAATCCCAGCCCTTGGGAGGCAGAGGCAGGCGGATCTCAGTGAGTTCGAGGCCAGCCTGGTCTCCAGAGCGAGTGCCAGGATAGGCTCCTAAAGCTACACAGAGAAACCCTGTCTTGAAAAACAAAAACAAAAACAAACAAACAAAAAAAAACACACTCTTGTGTTGTTTCTGACCCCAAAAGGTAAATCTTTTATCACAAGACAATTAATACCAACACACACTTGACCTAAGGCAGTACAACAACCTCTTGCCCAGCATAATATAGCTGGATTTACTCCATTTTTATATTATCCACAAACACGTGGCCACATAAGACTAGCTTCACTGATGTGAACACATGCCACTGCAATAGCCTCCAAACTCCCACAATGAAAATTCAATTTTTCTCCTAGCTAAAACATTTCATGTAAAATCAACAGTAAACTATTATTCCAGAGTATGACTTCCTTAAACTTTGCCGGTAACAAACATTAATTCAGCACTGTGCTATATTCAATCTCTGAATTCTCAATGCATTGCTTAACAAAATAGGGACAGAAAGACTAAGTTGCCTGAAAGAGTCTCACCTACAATATGTATTGCAGACAGGATCCAAATCTGTATCAAAGCCCATATCAACTCACTGTATCCTCCCCCAGTGAAGAAAATCAGGCAGGCCCAGGCCCCATATGACAACTAAGTGTGTGATCTCGCCAGGAATGGAGCACAGTAAGGAGGATCACAAGTTCAAAGCCCACCTAGGTAGGTAGGTGAGTATACACTCTCCTCTCTCCTCTTATATATACACACACAAGAAATTAAAGTAGTCTATAAGGCTTGTTACAGACACTACTAACATAAAGTAAGCACCAAACCTGAAAGAGGACTTCTAACATGGTTGTATTTTCAATAATGGAACAAGATATACTTTGTAAGATCAAATTTTTATTTTACTGCAACTCTCATAATCTGCTTATAGTAAATTTAATCAATGTCTATTTTAATTTCAAATAGATTTTTCTAATTTTGAATGAAACTATACAAGGATTGCTCTATTTCTCATGAAAATTAAAGTTTTCCATTGATGATAAAAGGAAAAGTGTTCCATTAAATTATGTATAAAATTATTAACAGCAAATTAAAATATTGCTACCATAAGCGGGGAAAAAAAATCTAACTGTGGCACAAAATATTTGCTATGGTGGCAGAATTTGAGAAATGGCCCAGTAATTATAACAGCTAGCTTCTCTTCCAGAGGACCTGGGTTCCACAGGTCCTGGGTTACAACCATCTGTAGCTGCAGTCCAGGATATTGATGTCCTCTTCTGGCCTCCCTAGGCTCCAGGAACGCAAATGGTGCACAGACATACAAGCAGACAAAACACCCATACACATGATAAAATAAAAATATTTGCCATTGTGGAACCAAGTCACAGACCAGCCCACTCAGATCTCAGTGCTTCCACAATTACAAATGACACCAGCACATGCTCACACTCCATCTTCAGATGTTCGGTTTTAGTCACAGACATAAGCGGCAGCAATTTCAATCATTCTTCCCAGGGACACATGTCCACTAACTTACTATCTAACTTTTCTTCTCTATGCATACTCTCATATTGCATTGTCTAGTAATGCGCATATATTTCTGGAGATCTGAAGAGCTTGGCAAGTCACTTTGCAAAGTACCTTGGCATAGTAATGCAAATGGTTAAATTGTTTCCCTGCTGTCCATAAGAACACCCTTTTTACAAGCAACACTCATTAACAGGCAAGACTGCTTGCTACTCAAGCCTCATCTAAACCTCAACCAAACAAAGAGAACAAGGAACAAAAATGCCAACCAACACAAAGTTCCTTGGTGTATTCAAAAGGCGGGCAATTGGGGTGGATCTTCAGGAAGAGGTGTGTTAAAGTCCCTAAAGTCTGTCAATTTTCTGTCCTAGCTACCCCTCTCAATTGGCTAGTCCGGTGTTTTGTTTGGGAAATGACCCTGGTCTGAACTCAGTGCTGAGTAAGTGAAATGCTGGAGTTATCGATCTGTCGTGGGAACCCTGCTCCAACTGCTCCCTCTGCACTTGCTACTTCCACCTCCCACCGGGAACTGAGCTCCGCAATCCTCCAAGTTCAGGCTTAAGCACCCTTTCACCTCTTGGGGACAGCCCTCGCCTCGGCCCCCACACGTTGTACTGGCGAAGCTGACGTAAGTAAGATCTTCTTTCAATAATCCCACCGGCAGATGGACCAGCTGCGGTCTCTAACCTGCTGTCAAAGTCATCCCAAATACCCTGTTTGCGGGAGGTGCAAACCTCAGTGGCCATTCAAGTTCATGTTCCTTTGGGACAGGCCGCCGGAAGCGGTAGCATTTGGCACACGTACAGGGCCCAGGTTGTGCACTATTTTCTGGCACTGTGCTTATGGAGGGTTGGCCAGAAGGCACGCGTTACCGCCGGCCCCCACGTCTTGGTGTGCACCCTGAAGTTTCAGGCTAGCATTCTCCAGCAGCCTGAGCCTCGGGGGAGGCGGGGAGCAAAGAGAAAAGGCAGGCAGGGTTAGGCCCTGCCTGCCGCCCGACAGGGCGCCCGCCGTGCTCTTAGCCCCCTCCCGCATCTCCCGCGGCCCACGAACAATGCGCCCGCCCGCGCCGCACTCACCACCCAGGTCAGCGCCCCATCAGCACCCGCGAGGCTGGACTTGGCCATGGCAGCGCCTCCCGCGCAGGCCAGGGGCTGCTCGCGCTCCGGGTCCGCAGGGTCCGCCGCTTGCACTGACCGCTGCGCGCCGCGCTCCTAGCCGCGCCCCATCGCGGGCCTGAGCCGATGAGGAGGCCGCGCCGCCCGCCGCCCTCAAACTCGAGCGCGGCGCCCGGGCCTAGCGCGCGGCCGAGGGTGAGGAAGGGCTGGCGGTGCGGCGCGGCCTCCCGAGGCCCACGCGGGCGATGGGGATGAGGAAGAGGCGGCGAGGGTCTGCAGGGGCCGGCGCGGGCTGGCTAGGAGGCGCGAGCCGGAGCCCCGACGCGACCGACTGAGGCGCCGCTTCTCACGCCACCGAGGACGCCGAGTACTCGCTGCGGTCGCCACCGCCTTGAAGGCCGCCACTGCCTCAGAGGCCGTCCAAGTGGCGCCTGACCCGGTCCTCAGAAGCACAGGCCGAAAGGGACAATAAACACAGCGCCGTAGTCGCCTCCCTCTAGTCCGGCATAACACCGCACACACAGGCGCGCTCCGGGAGGGGGAGGGCGCGGCGGCCACCCGGCTGTCAGTCATCCGCGGATCGTCCAATCATGGCCTTGTCACCACAGCCCGTTGACCAATCCAAAAATTCTAGGCCTCTAGAGGGGCGGGACTCGAGGGGAAAACGTCATTGCGGGTAGCAACTGAGAGGCAGACTTGGGTTTTTTTGTTTGTGTGTGAATGTGTGTGTGAGTGAGAAAGAGAAAGAGCGAATGGGGTTTCCATTTGAAGGGAGAGCGGGCGGCTGTCAAGGGTCATTCCGGGGCGGCTACAGGAGCCCGGAGTCCCGGGCCGAAGGCTGGGGAAACCTCCCGGCTGTGTTCTGCAGACCTGCCGGGAAGCCTCGGAGGGTGGGGGCAGGGAGGCAGGAAGCCTTAGGCGTCCCCAGGGACTGGGCCCCCAGAGTAAGCTAGCAAGCTGCAGATGGGACTGCTAGCAGCCGGACCAGGCTCACAGGCCCCAGGTTGCTGTTGTGCAGAGCATCACACCCACCCACCCACCCCCCGACAGTCTCCCTGTCCTTCATCTGCCCGTCCCCAAACACTGCAGTCAGCCTTCAGTGCCAGCATTTAGAGAACTTAAGAGATAAGGGTGACCAGAGAACGTTCCAGGGAAGGAACGCGGCTAGCAGGTCAGGGTTCCCCTTCCGGGCTATGGATCTTTCCTGTGAACAATGCAGACAGGTCCCTGTCACGTTTCATCTGTCAAGAACTGCACCACACCACTCCTAAGAGGGCACGTATATCTTTTTTAACTTCCAGAGGCATTTTCAGATACACCCTAAGGAACAGATTTATTGGTGTGAAAGCTTTCTAAGAACAAAATTAGCAACACCAAAGCCTTTGGCAGATGGGAAGAGCGCTTGAGTTCACCCAGCCTGTAGATGGAATTGCATTCAACAAGTTCTCCTTGGGCATACTCCTCCCCATGCTGTGCCAGGCGTGGCAATGGGTTTAAAGTGACAACAGCCTCAGATGTCAGTCTTCCAAGAGTGACTAACAAGAGGACACCAAAGAACTTTATCCAGATGGAGCTTACAACTTTGTGTGGCGGTGTTTCTGGGAGTCTCTCCCGCAGCTGAGTATTTATTTCCCTTGAGGGAAAACAAAAATGTCTGGGGTCACACCTTTCAACCACATTCTGAACTCGAAGTGGGGGTGGGGGCTCTGAAAGACCGGAATAATTTAAATGTAGTCCTTAATTAGCTCTCTGGAGACTGGAATTTCGGTTTATTTGTGGCACTGTGGGTCAGATCACTAAAGCCTTTCTTTACCTTGAATTTGGTGTTCTAGCTTATAAATTACTGGCCAGGGTCTAAGCTGGACTCTGAACCTGGCAAGGAAGCACCATGGCTGTGTTAATGAACTTTCCGAAGTCCAGCTTTGGGCCTTCTTAACTGTGGGTTTTTATTCTTATGTACTGTGACTTTACATCCCTAGGTACCCAAAAGGTTGATATTTGAAAACAGATGACTTTAAAGGTTGAGTATTTAAAAGATAAATTTATGTGTGCTCTACATAGAAGCCAAGCTATATGTAGTCTGTCTGATTTTGAGACAAAGCCTCTATGTAGCTTAGGCTGACCTTGAATCCTTGATCCATTTGTCCCAGCCTCTCAATTACATGTATCACCACCATACACAGCTGGTATTTTTTGTTTGTTTGTTTGGGTATTTTTTTTAACATCACTTTCAAAACTCTTTAACATCAGATTTTGAACTCAAAATCCAAATAGTTAATTAGTAAAATTTATGTCCACCTTCCAATTTCCCTAAGCTGAGGCAGTATAAAGCCCATTAGTTTTCTAAGTATGAACAAACTTCTCTAATGTTAGTTTATTCTTTAAAAACACTAACTTAGGGGCTGGAGAGATGGCTCAGAGTTTAAGAGCACTTGTTCCTCTTCCAGAGGACCCTGAATCAGTTCCCAATACCCATGTGATAGCCTAAGACAATCTGCAACTCCAGGCTAAGGGAGCCAATGTCCTCTTCCGGCCCTTCTTGGACACCAGGCACCCAAAGGGTGCATAGACATACAGGCACGTAAAACAGTCAAATGCATAGAACACTGACCTAAAAGAATTATGTTATTTAGTACACAATATTAAATGAGGAAATGAACATTTTAAAGCAGAGATTTGTGCCAAATGGTTAAACCCCAGCAGCTAGAAGACTATTTGTGTTTAATAGACATGTTTTCATAATAAAACTGGTGGCCTCCAACTTGACCACAGAATTCCCTTGAAGAATAATGTCAAGTAATATATGGATAGGGGTATGGAAGGCTCCAAGCCAGTAAATGATGATGACGATGTTTAATGATGATGATGGTGCTTTGCACATGCTAACTTAAGTACACCTATCCCTGATCTATAGTCCTAGTCTTTGTTGTTGTTATTGTTTATTTCATTGTTTTTACTTAAGTTGCCCAAACTGATCTTGAACTTTCTATCCTCCTATCTCAAATTCTCACATTAAGTGGAGTTACAGTCCTGTGCTACCAAGCCTGGCTAGATTTGTCCTTTTGTTTTTTAACTATGTAATTCTTGCATGTGTATACACACCACATTTAAAGACAACTTAAATTCAGTAGAACCCCTGTCTCATAATGAAAAACTTTAGAAATCAAAGTTGTGTCCACAACTGTACAAATAAAGACCTTGATTTAATGACCTTTCTCCGTAGCAAACATGCTCAACTTCAGGTGCCCCTTGGAGTTTATGTGGCTTTTGTTTTGAGACAGTGTCTCACTGTATAAACTGGCCTTACACTTAGGATCCTCCTGCCTCAGCCTCCAGTGTGTTGGACTTACAGGTATGCTCTGCTATGGCCAGCCTATTAAGTGTCTGCTGTGTTAAGTACTCAGGACTGGAAAGTTAAGCAATGAAAATGGTTCCCACATTGAGTAAATATAACTTTATTATATATCTATTTTTGGCTGTGTTGTATAATTTTGACACAGTGTTTTTAGGTCCAAAGGCAATTTTGTACTTGCTTATTTGCTACTCAATAGCTGGTCTACTCCATAAAGTCATACTTATCACTAAACTTTACACACAGTAGTTAATTTAATCAATAAGTAAAATAAATATAGAAAATAGCTTTTGAAAACCAAGGCCTGGTGTTTCAGTCAGCAAGCTTTTGGAGCTGCCACTGCTGCTCCAGACTGCATGCTGCCCCTGTTGTGTTAGTTGTGGATACCTAGTATGTCCAAAATTGCTGGAGTTAGAGGAAGAAGAAAAGTTACAATGTCTGGCATGCAGTGTGCTTTGTAGATAGCTATCTAGATTGCAACTCCACCTGTAAATGTAACTTAGTTCTACTTCAGTTTCCTTCAGAAGTAGATCAAGCAAGGTTCTTTAAATGTAACACTGTATTTAATCCCAGCACTCGGAGGCAGAGGCAGGTGGATCTCTGTGAGTTTGAGACCAGCCTAGTCTACAAGAGCTAATTCCAGGACAGCCTCCAAAGCCACAGAGAAACCTTGTCCGAAAAACCAAATTAATTAATTAATTAACTGATTAATCAGTTAATTAATTAATTAACTAAAAAGACTATTTAATTTCTCCGTGTATGTATTGTGGGCAACTGAAGATATCAGTGGTGACCACATTCCTGAGTATCACCACAAGAAGAAAGTAAAAAAAAAAGAAAAAAAAATCTAAATATCTTTAGTTCCTACCTGTAATGAATACAGGATGTTTATTTTTGTTTTGAAGGAATTTGGTTTTATTGGTTTGAGTCCAGTAAACTGTTCTGATCCCTGGGTAAGGTTCTAATTACTTGTATAGACAGAAGGAACATCTTCATTTAATTTTCCTTGATATAAATCAATAATGATTAAGGGCTCTTAACTGGTCTCCTGAATTAAATAATGTAGAAAATGCAATTACTACATGCCTGACTTGAAGCTGTTCTTGGCCTTTGCAATGGAGTCTAATAGACTGGACTTTCTGAGAGCAACTGCCTTGTTCTGAAAAGCCCTGTCGAGAACACCGATCATCTGCCTACCCTTCAGAGACTTGCCAACACTGTCATACCTGCTCCTCGACTGCATTTGAAGTCCTGTTTACACCCCCCCACCAAGGTTCTCTAAGAGTCAGACCTGAAGAAACAAGGTAGCCATGACCTTCCTGCTTGAATGGTCCCATTTCTGGAGTAAGAAACACCATAGCTGGAGTTGCCATGTTGCTTTTTATTCTGCAATCTGTTGGGATATTTTATTGAGAGGTGAAACCCATAATGGGTAAGAAACATCTATCTTAGAAGAATCTCAGGTGGAAAGCCTCTAAGTCAGAGGACTTTGTAAATAAATAGGGAGGAGAACTTGAAAGTTATTCAAGGTGTTAATTGATTATCAAAGCACTGAAACACACCATTTTTTAGTGCACCAATTAACAACAACAAAACCAAGTTATTTCTTCTTTTCAAAACTGTTAGATTAGTCACAATATTTTACAGAACTATTATCTTGTCTAGCAGCTTTCCTCTTTGCTTTGAGAAGATTGTCATAGAGCAAGAAGATGCAGAATTCTGAAGAAGGGTGATTCTCTAAGGAACATATTCGTGTTTTTAGTGTTTGGGGAAAACAGAAAAGCAAAGGAAGCCTGTTTAGTAAATCCCACACTCTATAGTGTGGTCTGCTCTTATGTACCCTTCTAGGGGGCCAGCATACTTAAAAATGAAGAAAATTTGGCAGCATGCTGGGAACTCAGAACACTGGGAAACAATTCTTGATCTTCATCATCGGCCCTCAGCAAAGCCCCTGTGTTGTTTATTGTTGATCTTTGGTGACAGTAACTACAGTTTGTATCATTGATTGATCATCTTCAAAATCAAACTGCATTGTTTTACCTTATAATAACATATACTATAATAACTGCTTTCTGAAGTCTAAAATATGGAAGAGAACCAAAGGATCATTGTCCCATGTTCTGGTAACAGGTGGCCATCTGTGCAATTTAAACTTTATCATGCAAACCCTATGCCCTTACTCTAAAGATACAGTTCTGTTTCTTCAGCAGTTGCATTCAAATGCTGGAGAGAAGGCAGACCAATGCTGGGACAGCGTTTATGTGCACATTTCAGATAGCTCCCAATGCACAGAAGCTATTTAAGGCAGCATGGAATAGTTTCAAGGTTTTAGTTACACAGAGACGACTGACTTATAATCTACTTTACACCTTACATTTTTGCTTCTTCCTTTCCAGCATTTTGCAAATGATGTTTCAATTCACTAGACCTCCAAGATATATACCTGTGTGTTTTAAATTTTGTTGCAGAAACATGAACACAGTTGAGTAGTTCTCGTGTATAAGGATCCATAAAGCCTGGTTGTGTTTTACATTTCTTAGGAATCCTGCGGGTAACAAATTCTTCTTGAACATAGTTGGTGTTCAGTAACTAGGTGCACACACTTCACAGTGAAACTCTTTCCAGAAGTAGCTATTGACATCCTGAGAATATGTCTTAGAAAAACAATCTGTGGAACCAGTGCCACTGTGTATGTTATCTGTTCTCTGAACATGCTTAGTTTTTAACTTTAGACCATTCACACATCCTGTAGACAAGAAGCTCTGCTCTTATGTATGTGAAAATAAAAGGATCTCCTGACATGTATCAGAAGACACTCTGGATTGCATAAGCTAACAATTCACAGGGACCCCAACCTAGAAACAACCCCAGTGGCCATTGTTAAGAGAATAGACTCATTGTCTGTGCATGCAGTGGAGTCCTGCCCAGTGCTAGCAATGACTGATGGCTAAACACACTGTGAATCTCAAACAGTATACTAAGGAAGACAGAGGGAAAGGAACACACACTGAAAGATGCCACTTACACAAACCCAGAGTCCTATTCAAATTGTTTTCTGTAGGGATTAAGGTCAATAAGCAGGAAAGGTGCCAGCACCATGCCAAAAACTAATAGTAGTTTGGACTACTTAAACTCTGGGTTTTAGGTGATTTGTTAGGTTTTTGTTGGGGTTACAGGGTCGTTCAGTGGTGGTTGTAGTTACTGTGGCAGCATCTCACTCTGGGGTCCAGGCTGATCTGGAACTCATTATATAGTACAGACTGACATGGAACTTAACAGTACTCCCTCTGTCTCAGCATCTCAGGCATGTTCTACTAAGGCCAGCTTGGATTAGGAATTTGTTTCTCAAAGTTCTCAAAATTACACCATGCCTTCTGGTCATTAAGAACCCTAAAAAAGAGCATTGTGTCAGGTAAGACCCACAAACAGTCCTTTCACATGCCTTTCCCCACTACCCTCCTGCCACAGGACTTATGTCTTCCCAGAGCATTACATGTGTGGAAACACACTCGTACACACACACCCACACACCACACTACACATGAACATCACATACACCACACACCATAAAACACGCGCACACACACACACACACACACACACACACACACACACACACCACACCATACATAACATACACACACACACACACACACACACACACACACACACACACTCACTCACGTAGCAGGAGCCAGTCATCAGTGAAATCTTAAGTTCTGCTCAGAGAGTTTCTTTTCTTGTTCTAACCACAACAACTTCTGGAGTCTCACCCTGCCAACACAACTGCACTTGGCTTATCAGCAGTGACTGTGGGGCTAGATAACCACTTGGCTCTGAGCCAGCTTCTCAGCCCAGGAGCAGACTCTCAGGCAGGAGGACTGCTAGGCTTGGAGATAGATGTCCCATTACACACAGTGTGTGCATTTCAAGATGCTACTGGCATTCTTGCTCTCTACCTGCCAGAAGTCAGTATCATAGCAACAGCTACCACCAGCATCCTCACTGTGCAAACAGTGTCTTCAGACATGCTGCCCCTTAAAAGACAAAGCAACTTTCCTCCCCATCACCAGAGAGAGTCCCTGTCATTTTCAACACTGTAAATGGATTTGAATACTTTGTCATTGTTATAAAGTACTTTACAGACAAGAAAACTGAAGCTGGAAGGTTGACCTGCTCAATGTTCCAGCAAGGTGAGTAGTAGAGCTGCAATTTCAGCAGATATGTCTCTTCCTAATCTCTTTTTCATTTTTTTCCAAATTAATACAAAGAGGCATTAGAGACCACCTTAAAGAGACTATATGGGAACACCAATATTTGCTAAGAATAAAAGCAACCAAACATTAAAATCACTCTAACTAACATCCTTCAGTTGCTTCTAATAGCATGAAGAGTTAAATTATTTCAGGTCTCCTAAAAGACTGCATCAGATAAAAGCCTTCATAATATGCATTTAGGCCAAACAGAGAACTTTAAAGAATTTTTAAACAACCCACAGATAATGCCTAAGCTCATCAATGGATACACAGCTCTACTGAATGAAGGGCTCCTCGGCTGGCTGGCCCCTCATGCTCTATATTTCATGTCCAATGCAGTGTAGACATTTGATAAGATAAATGACAAAGCGCCAGAGGGAGTGAAAAAAAAGGAAAGATTATAGAGCTGTTTCTATTATGTGATGCATGTCAGATATTTAACATACACAAATTATTTGGCATCTGTTGTCACATGTAACTCATTCTACCAATATTTATTAAACACCTTCTGTGTCAGGTGGGCTAGCAGGTGCCACAAGGAATTAACTAGAGACAGGGCACACCTCTTGTGAAGCACATGGAAGAAAAGAAAGGAAATAACCAGCTGCTGCATTAGGTAATTACATCTGGGGAAAGAAGAGGAGGAGGCTGTTGGGAGAAATTGAGTTCTAAGGATGGAATGCGTTAACAAGCCAAAAGTATCCAACAGCACAGGTGAGGCTGAGGCAGGAGGGAACACTTCGAACTGAGGGAGGGGACAGCCACAGTTAAAGGAGAGAACCTCAGCCAGATCAAGCAGGGTTGGGCCACCATACAGATTCTTTTCTTTGTCTATCAAAAACAAAAGAAAAAGAAAAAATGAGGAGAAGCCATTGAAGAATTTGTAATCAGTGCCATGTCTCAATTACATTTGGAGTTTACTATTTTATTTCTTATAATATATGCCATATTATCTAATACATAACATACACCATCTACTGTCAATAAGATCAGGCACCAATTCTTAGAAACTAAGCCAGGCTGGCTACCATGTGTCTTTCCTTTTACTTTTGGAAAAATGAGCCATTTTGATAAATTACTGTCTCCCTCTTATTAGCAGTAAACGAGTCCTTCACAAAACTATACTTAAACGTCGTGCCTCATCATCCGACAAAAGCTTAGTGTCTAGAATCTATAAAGAAGCCAAAAATTAAACATAGAAAAAAGAACAGGAGAAAGAGTTCATTTATATCAGGGTTTCTCTGTTGCCCAGATACTCGGTAGCATTTGTTTTCTAGATAGTTTTCATTCTGAGTGGAGTGAAATGGAAATACAGTGTGGTTTTTATTTCATTTCTCTGAAGCCCAAGCTTCTTGGGTTATACCTGCAATTTCAACACTTAAGAGCAAGGACCCTATTTCAAAAAAGGAGGGGAGAATGAAGAGGACTATGTGGAGGAGGAGTGCTATAGGAGATTTGTGTTAAGTGAAATAAACTAGATACCCAGAAAGACAAATATTCATTTGCTCTCACACATGGGATATGCACTGTAAATTTTTAAATGTGTGCTATGAAATTAGATAAGATTATGTGTAGAGAAAAAAAACTAAAAGGGAGGGGGAATAAGAGAGGATTGGGGGACAGATACTACATGTTTTCTCTCAGTGTGTAAAATCTAGATTTTATGTATATGCACAAACTCGTGCACATATTCACATACACAGTGAAAGTCAAACAATTTGGGAGGAACAAAGAGAGTAGCAGGAAGAGAAAGGGGGGAAAGTCACAGACTCTGAAGTAGCCTCTGACAGCCATGTTAAGAGACCACAGGGAGTGGCAGAAACTCAGATGCTAGGTCCCCTAGCCATGACTTCACTAGGGAATTCTTATCACAGGGGGCTTGGTTTTCAATGCAGCCACTTCCCACTTTTATTTACTCATGTTGCATCTCCTTTTTTATCTAATTCTTTACCCAATTCTCTCTTTCCCTCTCTCTCACTTTTTTGTTTGAATTTTGTTTTTAAACAAGGTTTTACTGTGTAGCCACAGCTGTCCTGTAACTCATTATGTAGACCAGGCTGGCCTCAAATTCACAGAGTTCTGCTTGTCTTTTTCCCAAGTACTGGCATTAACTGCAAATTTTCACAGTTATTTTTAATTCCTTAGCCCCAACAAGTTTGTGAATTAATCCTTGCAAAGTCCAATTTCTCCAGGTCTCTAGTTCCTTCCTCTGGGAACAAAAGGCCCTGACTTTGGTGTTCCCTTCCCCCTTCCTCTTCCTGCTGGTCCCTTTGTTCAATGATGTTTTCACTTCCACTATTATGCAAAAGTAAGATTGACAATTTCAAAAATATAAACAGGGAGTGAATGGCTTGCCTGTTCATAACCTTCTCTGGGAATCTTTTCTATAATTTTACAAGCATTTCATATTTTACCCACATTGTCAGCATTGGAAGGCAAAAGCAAGGCCATGCTCGTTCAACAGAAGGAACCAGAGCAGCGATTGTTTACCAGTAGGCTCCAGAACTGAATGGTATAATTTAACAATCTGGGAAGGAGGAAGAGAAGGAGGGGAGAGAAGAAGGGAAGAAAAAGAGGGAGGATGGGGAGAGAGGAAGGAAAGACAAAGAGGGAAGGTAGAGGGGAGGAAGGGAATAACTAGATCCCCCTTGTTTGGTTTCAGACATTTCAAAACTGCTTTTGGCTGCTTAAAAAGTCATTTTGGTACTGGGCCCTCTTGTTAGAGTGTCCTCAAGAGAGGTCATGGGACAAAAGTCAAACTCTTGGGGAACTGCTTTTCCCCTACGCTCAGCCATCTAGTGTCTCTCCCTTGAAGGGAGACAGACAGACAGACAGACAGACAGACAGACAGACAGACAGGCTGAGACAATGTGAATTTGCATTAAGTTGATTTGATTGATTTTCTTTCTACTGTTCCCTGGTTCTATCCATTGGCTGTATTGTGTGTGTGTGTGTGTGTGTGTGTGTGTGTGTGTGTGTGTGTGTGTGTGTGTGTGTTAAAGTCTTATGAGTTTAAAACAGGTCATCAAATCATTGGCTGACATACTCAAATCACAAGACAGTCAAGAATAAAAAAATAGCATGCCACACCTTCCAGTATGTTGTTAAAACTTCCATTTTTATATAAACAGTTACTGGAAATTTATCTTCAATAAAAAAGAAATCCTGGAAATCCTAATGACAAATACAAGCAGCCCTGCTGCTGGACCAGAGTGCATTGATGTTCTTTAGGTATCCACCCAGTGTCCCTGTAAAAACTTTCTCTTCTTACCCCCTCTACCAACTTCCTACCACCCCAGGAAAGGAAATACCAAAACAAACAAGAAAGAAAAAGCAAGACTGGTACTGTGCCTGCCTCAAAGGTGGCACTTCAGGATCCTGTACAAGAAGTGACATAGAAAGAGTCATGGAGAGACAAAATCCAGGAACCATGGGAAAAGTTACCCAGTGGCAACTGAATCCCACACCTTCTCCCTGTGTCCCCACAAAATTCCATACTTTCTGCAACTACAAGTGATGCTTGTTGCATATTTTAGAAGTGCAGAAAAATTGCAAATATTCCTACAGGTACTGTTGGATCAATGTTATATATGTTAGGGCTTAAACCTGGAACAAATGGCTAACTGATGTGTCTATTAACATTTCAAAACAGACCTGGCTGCCAGGCCCTCCCTGCATCCCTCAGTCTCTGCCTGTTACTGAGTTGAACGGCACACCCTGCCCTCTACCATAAACTTTTCCATCCCAGAGACTGAGCTGCCCTCCCCCCAGCTCCTCTGACCCTATATAACTCAGCCATTTTGGCTATGCCAGTCTCTTGGTGCAGGCTGCTCCTCTTGGTCAGCAGCTCCTGTTCCCTCTCCCCTCCTCATCACATGGTCCAGCTTAGGATTTCCTAGGTACCCCTGTCTCTGCTATACTTTCCCTCTTAACTACTATAACTCTCCTCCTCCATCATACCTAGGAGCAGCCATGTCCTTTCCTGTATTTTATTTTATTTTATTTTATTTTATTTTATTGTCATACAATGTGCTACTTCCAGAAATGTGGCTTTGTCAGCTATGCCCTGTGTTTGAGACAGGGAAGCAAGGGTGTGCCCCGTGGAAAGCAGACATGACATGGTGCAGCCAGCAGAAAGACACTTGTCTGATTGTTGGAGCCAGTTTGAGGGCTAACTCAGATTGGATGAGCATGTTCTTCACCCCACTCTACACTGTGAGCTGGCCTCAGAGTCCAATGTCTGTAGTTACTTCACATCCAAGCACAGCTCTCAGGGACACGGAGAGTGCTATGAGAAAGGAAGTGCAGGTACCCCGTTTCTTTATGTATACCTGAGTTGGGTCTATACTTCACTGTGTAGTTCATAAAGTGGTGATGATATGAAGACCATCAGATGCATCTACCCTCACAGGTGATAGTATCGTTTTCAATAGGGTGGTATAACTCTTTTAAATCTTAAAATTACTGTGCAAAGTTTTCTAATAGCTCCTTCAAGCCCGTTTTCTCTACTCCTAAATATCTAACTTTTACTATTATAGAATATTGTTAACATATTTAGTTAAGAAACTTCCATTTAAGACATTTGCCTTTTATTGAAAAAGTCCTACAAAAGGTAGTGTTTTACTGGTTCTACTTAAATGTTACTTAAAAAAAAAAACACACTTTTACTAGCATTTAGTGCACATTTTATGACAGGTATCATGACCAACCATAAACATCTACTCCAGGAAGAATTATGATGAGACTTCATCCTCATAAACTGTTTCTCATCATATCTTAAGAAGGATCCAATGCTCATCTGTATTCAGGACTAACCATTCTGAAACACTTAATGGCCTTGATTTTAACAGGATTTCAACCTTGAAGGTCCTGCCTGCCTTCTAAGCCTCTTCTGTATGTTTATGGGTGTCATAAATACATTACACAGCATTTTCTAAAATTATTCAAACACAGAACATTCTGCTTCACATAGAATCTCAAGAAATATTTTGGTAGAAATGGTGGCTCACCAGGAGGTGGTGGTGCATCCCTTTAATCCCAGCACTTGGGAGGCAGAGGCAGGTAGATCTCTACAAGTTTGAGGCCACCCTGGTCTACAGAGCAAGTTCCAGTGCAGCCAGGGAAACCCTGTCTCAAAAAAGAAAACAAAAACAAACAAACAAAAATACTGGCTCACAAATTACCCCCCACGCCTCCCTGTAGTAGCAGAGTCTTCTGTTCACCAGAGAAATAAAAAACTCTGGATGATACAAGGTGAAAAGAAAAAGTCAGCTGCGCTTACAGCAGCATCAAAAAGAACAAATACTTGACAATAAATGTAACAAAAGAAATGCAAAACTTGCACACTGGAAACTACAAAATGATCTTGAATGGAATAGTTAATAGATTAAATGAATGGAGTAATTTCCCATTCCCCTGGACTAGAAGACAGAACTGACAAGATGGCCCTTCTCCCCACACTGATTGACAGTGTAACACAATCCTAGGCAGGATGCCAGCTGTCATCTTTGTAGAAATTAACAAGCTCATCCTAACACTTATATAAAACTCAAGTGGTGATAGCTCAAACAATCTTGAAATAAAGTTAATCACACTTTCCGTTTTCAAACTCACTACAAATAGGAGTAACTGAGACACTGCAGCACTGGCATAGGATAACTACTAAATCAAGGCAATGAGTTATGGACTCCAAATAAACTCTTGCCAAGAATGGTGTTTTCAACAGATGATGCTGGAAAAACTGGCTATCCAAATTGAGTCTGAGGTTGGATCCTTCATACCATATGCAGAATTCACAAAAAAAAAAAAAAAAGAGGAAGAGACTTCCTGGAAAAGTCAAAGTATAAAACTGAGAAAAGCAAGAAAAAATCTGTGACCTTGTATTGGGCAACAAATTATTAAATATGCCTTTAAAGCACAAGCAACACAGAGAGAGGGCAAAACAGAAGGGGGACAGAAAGGAGGAAGGGAGGGACCAACTTCACCCAAACTAAAAACCTTTGATGTAAAAAAATATCATTAAGACTATAAAAAAAAATCTGAGGTGTAACTCAGTTGCTAGACTTCTTGTTTAGAGTGCCTGGAGCCCAGACTTCCAGGTTTACTCCCTAGTACCACATTAACTGGACCTAAAACCTCCTGTCTGCACTTCCATATCTTAGAAGGTAGGCATAGGAAAATCATAGGTTCGAGGTCAGCCTGTAATGCATGAAATGCTTTCTTTAAAAAAAAATAAGAAAGAACAAAAAATAAAAGATAACCTTAGGCCAGTCACAGTGGTGCATGCCTTTAATCCAAGAATTTAGGAGGCAGAGGAAGAGGCAGAGGCAGAGGCAGAGGCAGAGGCAGAGGCAGAGGCAGAGGCAAGCAGAGCTCTGTGAGTTCAAGGCCAGCCTGGTCTACAGAACTAGTTCCTAGCATGTAGGGCTACATAGTGAAAACCAAAACCAACAAGATAACCTATGGATTAGGAGAAAGTATTTGCAAGTGTGTTGGATAGTTTTATGTGAACTTGACACAAGCTAAATTCATTAGAGAGGAGGGACCTTAAGTAAGAAAATGCCTCCATAAGATTGCATTGTAGAAACAGATGCAGAGACCCATAGCCAAACATTAGGCCAAGCCTGGGGAATCCTGTTGGAGGGAGGAAGGATTGTAATAGTCAGAAGGATCAGTCCCCCCTCCGCTCTCTCTGCTCTCTGCCTGCCACCTGAGGTGAGTCTGGGTGCAGCTCTGCCCCCAACTTCCCCCACCACACCCTCCTCACTTCTTCCTGAGCCTGCCCCTTGAGTAGAGTGGACCCATCCAGACAGGAAGGGCCACCCGGAGTCCGGACACACCTCACTCTTGGTTTCCCCTCTGCCCTCCACACTTTGCTTGAAGAGACTAGAAAAGAGGGAGAGACCCCACTGCACCCACTGGAAGAAGGGATGAGATGATGACAGAATAAGAACACACTCAACAACAGAAAGACCAATATGACACCACCAGAATCTAGGGACTCCAAACCCAGCAAGAACTGAAAAATCCAACACAGAGGATGAAAAAGAGAAGGAACTTAAAATTTATCTTATGAAGATGACAGAGACCTTTAAAGAGGAAACAAGAAAATCCTTTAAAGAAATAGAAGGAAAAGACAAGCAAAAAATACATGAAATGGAGCAAAAGACAAACCAAAAATTCAAGAAATAAACAAATCTCTTAAAGAATCTAAAGATAGCCAAGAAAAAATAGCCAAACAAGTGAAGGAAACAATTCAAACAGTTCACGGTTTGAAAGCAGAATTAGAAACAATAAGAAAAACACAGAATGAGGGGATGCTGGAAATAGAAAAGCTGGGTAAATGATCAGGAACCACTGATGTAAGTATAACTGACAGATTACAAGAGATGGAAGATAGAATCTCAGGTGTTGAAGACTCGCTAGAGGATATACAGTCATCAACCAAAGAAAATCTCAAGTCCAATAAATCCCTAACATAAGTATCCAGGAAATATGGGATACCTCAAAAAGACCAAACCTAAGAATAATAGGTATGGAAGAAGGTGAAGAAATTCAGCTCAAAGGTACAGAAAACATATTCAACAAAACCATAGAAGAAAACTTCCCCAACCTAAAGAAGGATATGCCTATGAAAGTACAAGAAGCTTACAGAACACCAAATAGATTGGACTGAAAAAAGAAGTCCACTCGCCACATAATACTCAAAACACCAAACTTATAGAAAAAAGAAAAAGTATTAAGAGCAGAAAAAGAAAAAGGCCAAGTAACATATAAAGGCAGACCTATCCAAATTACACCCGACTTCTCAATGGAAACTTTGAAAGGTAGGAAATCCTGGATAGATGTTCTACAAATGCTAAGGGAAGATAGATGCTAGCACAGACTCCTTATCCAGCAAAGCTTTCAATCACTATAGATGGAGAAAACAAGATATTCCATAACAAAACCAGATTTAAGCAATACATAACCACAAATCCAGCCCTACAGAAATTACTGAAAGGAAAGCTCCAACCCAATGAAGATAACTATGCTCAAAAAACCATAGGCAATAGATAATCCTACTTTACCAAACACCAAAAGAAAAAAGGGGGGAAATCCACACATAATAGCACCACCAAAAACAAATCCAAACAAGAATCAACAATCAATGGTCATTAATATCCCTCAATGTTAATGGTCTTAACTTGCTTATAGCCCTACTATATACAGATGATATTTTCGTGAAGAAAGAAATCAGAGAAACATCACCCTTTACAATTGCCACAAACAACATGAAATACCTTGGGGTAACACTAACCAAAAAAGTGAGAGACCTGTATAGTAAGAACTTTGAGCTTTAAAGAAAGAAATTAAAGAAGTTACCAGAAAATGGAAGGATCGCCCATGTTCTTGGATAGGTAGGATCAACATAGCAAAACTGGCAATCTTGCCAAAAGCAATCTAGAGATTCAATGCAATCTCCATCAAAATCCCAGCACAATTCTTCACAGGCCTTGAAAAAACAGTACTTAACTTTATATGGGAAAACAAAAGACCAGGATAGCCAAAACAACCCTGTACAATAAAGGAACTTCTGGAGGCATCAACATCCCTGACTTCAAGCTCTATTACAGAGCTATAGTCCTGAAAACAGCTTGGTATTGGCACAAAAATAGACAGGGAGACCAATGGAATCAAGTTGAAAACCCTGATATTAACTCATACACCTATGAATATCTGATTTTTGACAAAGAAGCTAAATTTACACAATGGAATAAAGAAATTATCTTCAACAAATGGTGTTGGCATAACTGGATGCTGGCATGTAGAAGACTGCAGATAGATCCATGTCTATCACCATGCACAAAATGTAAGTCCAAATGGATTAAATACCTCAACATAAATCCAGCCACACTGAACCTATTAGAAGACAAAGTGGGAAATACCCTTGAATTAATTGGTACAGGAGACAGCTTCCTGAACATTAATCCAGTAGCACAGACATTGAGATCAACAATTGATAAATGGGACTTCCTAAAACCAAGAAGCTTCTGTAAGGCAAAGGACACAGTCAGCAAGACAAAACGCCAGCCCACAGAATTGGAAAAGACATTCACCAACCCCACATCTGACAGAGGGCTGATCACCAAAATATACAATGAACTTAAGAAGCTAGCCACCAAAACACCAAACAATGCAATTAAAAAGTAGAGTGCAGAACTAAATATAGAATTCTCAACAGAGGAATCTAAACTGGCTGGATGATACTTGAGAAAGTGTTCAACATCCTTAGCCATCAGGGAAATCCAGCTCAAAACCACTCTGAGATACCATCTTACTCCTGCCAGAATGGCTAAAATCAAAAACACCAATGACAGTCTATGCTGGAGAGGATGTGGAGAAAGAGGAACACTCCTCCATTGCTGGTGGGAGTGCAAACTTGCACAACCACTTTGCAAATCAGTATGGCAGGAAAACGGGAATCAGTCTACCTCAAGATCAGTCAATTCCTCTCTTGGGCATATACCCAAAGAATGCACATTCATACTCTAAGGACATATGTTCAACTATGTTCATAGCAGCATTATTTGTAATAGCCAGAACATGGAAGCAACCTAGATGCCCCTTAACTGAAGAATGGATAGAGAAAATGGTACATTTACACAATGAAGTACTACTCAGCAGAAAAAAAACAATGGAATCTTGAAATTTTCAGGATGGAAGTAGAAGAAACCATCCTGAGTGAGGTAACCCTAATGATGTTAGGGCATTCACAGGGATGACCCCTACTAAGAGAAGATTCCATTGATGCCCTTCCCCTATAATAAGATTGATGTCTACATTGGTTACCATCCAGTAGCTGTTCAAAGCAGAACCAGGCACCCACAGTTAAGCACTGATACATTTTCCTGGAATCCAGTTGTGGAGAGGGAAGAGGGATGAGCAAAGGAGCCAAGACAGTGCTGCAGAAACCCGAAGAAACAGTTGACCTGACCTTGTGAGAACATGGAGACCCTAGTCATAAAGCTAGGGAAACAGCATTGGACTGAACAAAGCCCTCTAAATGTGGGTGCCAGCTAGGAGTCCAAGACAGTCTATGGGACCTCTAACAGTGGAGCCAGTCTTTAACACAAGAGCACAAATGGACTTTGGAAGCACATTCCCTATGGAGGGATACTATTGCAGCCCAGATAAAGCAAGAAGGGCCTAGGCCCTCCCCCAAATGATATGATGGACTTTGAAGGTCCCCTGTGGAGGGCTTCACTATCCTTGGGGAGGAGCTGGGGGATGGGTTGGGGGGTTGGTGGGGAATTTGGGAGGATGGGAGGGCGAGGGGATGGGGGTGGATATGTAAATATGAGTGGTAATTAAAGAATTAAAAAAATAGTCAGAAGGGTCAAGGACATCACCAAGGAACCTACAGAAACAACTAACACAGGCTCATAGGAGCTCACAGAGTCTGGATTGGCAGTTGGGCAGTCTACATGGAACCCACCTGGGCCCTCTACATATGTGTGACAGTTGTGTAGCTGAGTCTACTTGTGGGGTTCCTAGCAGTAGGGACCAGTCCTGTCCCAAATGCTTTGACTGGCTTTTGGGAACCTATTCCTCAATCTAGGTTGCCTTGCCCAACCTTAATACAAGGAGAGGAGCTTAGTCCTATAACAGCCAACTTGCTATGCCATGCTTTGTTGATACCCATGGGAGGCCTGCTACTTTCTGAACAGAAACAGAAGAGGAGTAGATCAGGGCAGGAGAAGGGAAGGTTGGGGGTAGAAGGGAGGAAAGGAAGGAGGAGAAACTGTAGTTGGGAATCTAACATAAATGAATAAATTTAGCTAATAATAATAATAGAGATCAGGCCTGTAGGGCATTTTCTTAATGAATGAACAAGTGGGGAAGGGCCCAGCCCATTGTGGGAGGAACCACCCTTGGCTGGGTCCTGGGTTCAATAATATTCAAGCATAGAAATACCATTTGACTCTGCAGTCTTCTTCCTAGATGATGCTCAAGATATTAATAATAAAAAAACATGTTTGTATTTTCCATACAATAGAACAACTCAGATGTACATCAACTGACTAAGGAGGGAATGGAGTGTGTGGAATACAGTGAATAATGATTTACAGTAAAATATCATTTGACTAAATGAAGAATGAAGAGCCAAAGCCACAACTGGACAAAAATCCCGAAACAGCATCAGAAATGAAAGAAGCAAGTCTCAGTTCACATGTCTGCATCTGTGTGAAATATTCCCGATGGACTCACACAGAAAGAACAATGGTAAAGGCTGGTGAGGGAGACAGGATCTCATTGTCCTGAAGAAAACTTCTAAACAGTATTGTAGTAAAGGCTGCTCAACTCAATGAACACTTCATAAACTTTAAATGTGTGGACTGTATGGTAGATGCTATGTGTCTCAATCAAGTCAATCGCCTTCAACTCTGCAGCATAGGCTTCCACATGTAGCCAGCAGCATGTTTCTTCCAGGGAAACCGCTTGTTATTGAGCCATAGAGACTTAGGGAGCTTGCCTGGGATTGTAATGTTGTACCGAACTGGTCTCAAAAAGTAGTGTGCTGTAATATGAAAAATAAATGATATTGGGGTTCAAACTTCAAGATGAATATCAGAAAAGCAAAGCAACAAGCCACTAGCTCTCACCTCTAGTTCAGGCTGAAAGGGCTGATCCACACATGAGCTCTTCACCAAGTCTCAAACTGCTACCTCTCCTCAGTGTGACTGGAGAACAAATGCCTGATACTGAATCTGTTCCTGTCTTAAATACATGAGTCCTGGGATTAAAGGTAGGAATTCTGTTACTCTTTTAGACTGATTCAATCTTGTGTAAGCCTGGGTAGTCTTGAACTCAGAGAGATCCATCTGCTTTGTCTCATGAGTCCTGGGATTAAAGGTGTGTGCCACCACTACCTGATCTCTATAGCTTGAGAATGACTTTGCTTTTCTGAATCCTCAGTCAGGCTTTAATAAATCATAAACTGTTATGATAAATCTTTCCACCAAATGCCGCCTGAGCCCCCCCACCACGTGAGCTTTACGCCAGCCACCTGCCTGAGTTAGCGCCCAAATTAATGCAGAGAGAGACTTGTAATAGGTTCAAAGCTGCTTGGCCAATGACTAGGATTCTCATCTGTTAGCTCAGTCTTAATTATCATAAATCTATATATTTTATAAAACTTATCTTATCAGATGCCTTATTGACGTTCCTCCTTGCCTGTGGATCACATTGTGTCACTGGAGCAGGCGCGGAGGGGAAAAGAGACACACTTCCTGTTTCCTCACTTAGATATGAGTCTCCTTACCATGTCACTTCCTGTCTGGATCATCACTTCTCTACTACATTTCCCAGAATCCTCTTTGACTCCTAGTCCTTGCTTGTCATTGGCCAAACAGTATTATATTTAACAATCAATAAGATAAACATACACAGAAGAACTTCCCCCATCAATAAACAATATATCACTACAGTGTGCTTATGACCCAAGTTCTCAGACTTAGGCAGCCCTGACATACAACATGGCTCACATGAAATACTGCTTTTCAAAATTGAGGCATCTGAGACCCCAGTGGAGAACACCCCTGTGGGAGTAGCTACTCAGAAGTAGTTGGCAGACAGAACATAAGCAATGAAGGGGACATCTGTTCATGCAGACAGGTGCTGCAAGGAAGAGTCAGGTCATGGTACCACACACCTTTAATCCCCGCACTTGGGAGGCAGAGACAGGTGGATCTCTGAGAGTTCAAGGTTAGCCTGAACTAGATAGCGGATTCCTGGACAGCCCAAGCTCCACCTGAGGTCTTGTCTCAAAAATAAAATAAAACAAACATAAACAAACACCCAATAAACAAAACAAAGTTAGAGCAGGATGGGATTCAGGAAGGACCATGGAGAGAGAAAGGAACAGGCCTGAAGACAAGAACTGAAGTCAAGCAAGAGAACCAGAGCTAAGTCAAAAGAGGCTCAGGTGAGTCAAGTTTAGTCTAAGAAGCAGCTGAAGCCCAATATCATGTACCCCAGACAACTCCAAAGCAAGCAGCCATGGAGCCACCAAAACAGAAAAACAGAAAAACAGAAAACTGGGCAGAGAAAAAGCAAAATGTGGATAGTTTCTGCAATGACATGGAGGAAAATTACTTTGGGAGTCACAGGAAGGTGACTCAAAATTGAGGGCAAAAATATGATTAGGGTTAGAGACATGGTAACAGGTCAGACTGTAGGGCCGAGAACCTGAATTTGGTTCTCAGTACACACACTGAGTGGCTTACAATTGCCTGTATCTCCAGCTCAGCTGCTTTACAATACTAAATTTTGATTCATTCTAACTGGAAAATCTGAACTATAAGCAATTTCTATCTTTAATTAAACACTGAATCTAGCTAGGGCCTGCACAATAAATAACTATACAGTAAAGTTTGTTATGATATGATGAAAGATCACATCCAAAATTATGTTCCCTTCTCAGTTAGCAGTGTATCAAGATCATGCTAGCAGCTAATTCCCATTAGGCAAATATGAAGTTAGAGTAAATGGAGCCAGGGGCTAGGGTTCAAGTCTAAAGAGAACTACAGGGTCTTGGCCGAGAGAGAAAAAAAAAAAACACCAACAACAGCAATAACCAGCCTATAAGTATTTATTGACACAAATCACGTAATCATATTTGTAGAGGCACCCTGGAAAGGAAGTCAGATTTAATGCCTTGTCCTTGACTTCAAGGGCATTTTAAGTATGGAGCCTGGTTAAAAATAAATGAGAATCATTTATTCATTCAACAAACATTGACTGAGTTCCTACTAGACTGAAGTCTAGGAATATGAAGGAATTTTTCTGTCTTGATTGTATTGTCTATCTTGTATGCCTTTCATGTATGAAATACTTTCTAAGAAATTATTTTAAGTGGTAATTAAACTGTTCAGTTTCAGTGTTGGTTGATGATAACTGTTGATACTATTGATTTTAGGATTTTTCTACATAGAATTGGATTTTTTAAAAACATTTATCTATTATTGTGTGTGCACTTGTGCCATGGTGCATGTGGTCATCAGAGGGCAACTTTGTGGAATTGATTCTCCCTTTCCACAATGTGGTTTCTGGGGCTTGGACTCAGGTTTTCAGGCTTGGCAACAAGTGTCCTTACCTGCTGAGCCATCTCACCTATATCAGGTTTTAATTATATATATAATATGTATATAATTAAAAACTGATATATATATATATATATATTATATATATATCTTGAAGGCAGAGCTAGAGATAATATTAAGTGAAAATTAGCTTTTCAATTGATCCTAAATTAAAAACCCTGAAAACAGGTTTTTGGATGTTTGGGGTGTGAAGATATTTAATTACTTTTGCATTGCCCTTTAAAAGTACCTGGAGTTTGACCCTAGCTCACCCAGTGAGTGGTCAGTGAGCAAGCTGCTGAGTGTCCTAAAAGACACATGCGCTAGGCTGAGCTGTGGGCAAAGTTCTTGCCTCATCTGCGTGGAGTCCTACGGTGAAGTAAGATTTGTTCTCATTGCTTTCTGAACAGAGTCCCCATTACACCTGCCCATCACCCAGTTGCAACGAGTCACTTTTTGGATGTTGTAAATAGGGACCCACAGAGGTAAAGGGTCACTGCACTGGCAGAACTCTTAGATGCTGCCTCATCTGGGTTCCTCAGAACAGCTGCTTCTAAGACAGTGGGGGATGCAGAATCAAAAGGAAAACAGCTGAGACACAATGAGCTTCCCGTGCTGAGCTGAGCTGAGCTACAGCAGTAGCCTTTTTTGGTTTTTCGAGACAAGGTTTCTCTGTTTAGCTTTGGAGCCTATCCTGGCACTCACTCTGGAGACCAGGCTGGCCTGGAACTCACAGAGATCCGCCTGCCGCTGCCCCCCCCCCCCCCCGAGTGCTGGGATTAAAGGTGTGCGCCACCAACGCCCGGCCAGAGGTAGCCTTTTCTGATCCTCTTGGCTATGTTGCCCAGCTCTGCTATCCAGGGCCATCAGGGCTCTTAAATTCTTAGCACAAACCCTCTGCCCACGGGAAAGTTCACATCCAGCGCAGAGATGACAGACTGACAGATGGAGGAGCTGTTTAAGTTAAAAAGAAAGACGACAAGGGAGTCTTAATGCACGTCTTTCCTATGTGTTCAGGGACAGTAAGCACCAAGCCTAGTGTCCTCCTTGCAATTTCTGTGGATGATTTTGAAAGGGTGCTTAGAAACAAGCTCATTAAACCTGTTTCTTGTCAAGCTCTGACCACCTGGATCTATGTCTCCATCCTGCTCAAACTGAGATCTCTCCTTGCCTCTGCTGCTCCTTTTAGCCCTCTCCTCTCCTTCTCTCCTTTCCTTAAAATTTAAATTGAACAACTGGCAGAACTCCAGGTCTGACTCCATTCCAGGCCTTCAGAGAAATGACAAAGACTCCCCATCTTCAGTTTGCCCAGGAGCTGGGAGGAAGGATGGACAGTCAGATGGACTGTCAGCTCAGGCCTGGAGTCAGAAGCCAGCATTAGCCAGTTTTGCAGGTGATGACCCTGAGGTTTGAAACCAGATGACACTAACAGCAAACACAAAGGAACAGGGTCTTCAGGTGCAGCCACAAGGCACCTGTCAGCACTGGCCCGAGGCTTGTGCCCCAAGGAGAGCATGCCTTCCTTCATAGAACAAACAGCCTTGGCTGTGCAGCCTCATCTCTAAACTGCCCCTTGTTTGGGGGTTCATTGTTATTTTCCCCTCTCCTCAGCTAGTAACCTGCCTATTTTTACTGGAAAATAAATTAAATTAAAGCCATCAAAGACTTCCAGCAGGGGGATCGCCACAGTTTCTCTCACCCATGTCCACTTTGCCCCTGATTCTCAGCAAGAGCAAGGATGGCTTTATCTGAAGTCCATCTTGCCCCCACCCCCAGCTTTGACTCTTTCAGGAAATGCCATATTACCTTTTTCATTTGAACACACCTCTGCCGTAGCTCAGCTAATTCTGCTCTCTGGACAGCCCCTGCTCTCACCTCGTCTCTTACTCCGCCTCTTGGACTTCTTCACCATTCCAGGGATGCTGCCACATTTGGCCCAAACCAACTGCCATTCTCTGCATCAGTCTTCTCTGTAGTTCACATCAGGATGCTTCCCTAGTCTCTTGCTGTTTCTTCCACCTCTCCGTCACAAGACCATCATCCTTCACTCCTGACCTCCTCTGCTCTTATGGTAGATCAAGTTGATCCCCACACCTGCCCAGCTTCTTGGATACACCTACATGGCCAAGAAGCTTGCACACTGCTCCTCTCACTATCAGGTGTCCCAGACACCTGACAGGATCTTGTTTTAGGTGCTGGGGATTCAGGAATAAATGACTACCTGGAGATGGGGGTGGAGTGACCAGGTATGGGGGATGCAGGAATAAATGGGGTGGAAACAATAAGTAACAAATAGATAGCAGGTGGTGGTAAGAAAGTGCTGGAGCCAACAGAGTGGTAAGGTGTACTCTTTTATTTGTGGGGTAAGAAAAGACCTCTTTTTGAAAGCTACCACCAGGGTGGGTAGAGACCTGAAGGAGAAGGAGGCTCAGTGTGGGAGTGGGGTGGGGTAGAGGTTCCAGGAAGAGGGAATATCAAGCAAGACCAAGGTAGGGGCTGTAGCTATGATACCAGGAACATGAGGAGCAACCCAGAGATGGTGGAGGGCAAGGCCTAGGAGGCAGCAGGTGCCAGGTAAGAAGGCTCAAGTATTCTCGAGGAACTGGTTTTACAGCTAGTACCAGAGCACCTGAGATTTGAGCAAGTAACAAGCATTGACTTGGCGCTCTCTTGTTCCAACCTATGTTTCCAAATTACCCAAAGGCCTTTCCTACCTGTGACCCTGGCAACTCTCGTTACCTTGAAAAAAGTTATTCTTTAAATACAGTTGAAATGCTATATCAATTTTCTTTATATTACTTGTTTGTTGCTTTGTTGGCTTTGTTTTGAGAGATGTTCTCACTGTGTGGAACAGGCCGGCTTTGAACTTGAATCCTACTTCACCCTCCAGCATCACTGTGTTGGCCCAATACCACTATTCTTAAGGTCAAGTCCTGGTTAGCAATCACTGGCTGTCTACAGTTATAATTATAGTTTCAAAATGAAATTTCCAAATGCAGAAGATAACGCAATATTTAAAATCTGATTAGAATCCAAGTTACAGAGGTCTTAAGGTCAGATTGGCCACAGCTTGGGCCAGGAGTCTTTCCTCTATTTCCCAGGCTGTAGGAGGTATGTCTATGGTTTCTAACGATGTACTTACTGAGGGCAAAAATCACACCATCACTGTCATTTTATAGAGGAAGACTTTCAAGCTGACAGGGTCTGGGCCACGTGTGCTCCAAAGCCCTTTGAGTAGGCTGAGGTTGCTGAGACAGTGCCAGCCCCAGAGTGAGCAGAGCTAGTGTCCCAGCTCCAAGACCCCACTTCTGCTTCCTACTTCACCACTTAACCCCGAGAAGTACACAGTTGTGTTCCTATTTGATAGGACATTTATTTTGTATCAATCACAAAGGAAATCAATGACTTTGAGGCTCCTTTCCAAAGGTATACATTCTGATAGTTAATACCTTTACTAATAACCAGAATTGTTCACCTGGTGTGTGGGGTGGGGGTGGAGTGGAAGGTTTGGGAATCTTAGGTAGGCCTGCTCATCCATCCTTCAGGGAAACTGGTTATTCCTGAAACTTAAAAAAAAAAAAAAGAAAAAAAAAAGAAAAGAAAAAAAAAAAACAACCAGTGCATATAAAGAAAATAGCACACCCAGGCATTATCTAGCTAAAGAACTGTTTACCCACGGCCCAGGGCTGGAATGTTAAGGTTGCTTAATAATGAAGGAACTTGTTCCATCCCGAAACCTTGTTCTGCGTCCAGCTGGGGAAAGCAAGCAGCTCCTGGCCAAAGCACAAAGCACAGGGCTACCCGCTGGAACCCTTGCAGCTCCGGCTCTGGCAAACCTGGATGCTGGGAAGAGGCAGAAGACTGCCTGTTCTTCGTTTTTTGAGTTCTGCCAGAAGGATCCTGGGTTCTTGACTACCAGGAAACAGACTTGACAAAGATGTAGATGAATTCCACCCGGGCATCTGCATGCAGGACTCTGGGACTCCACTTAATGGGAGGAGATGGATCTGGAATTCAGGGCAAGGACTGCTGTGGACCTGGGGGCCTGGGAGGTGGGGCAGCTCGCAACCCAGGCAAAGACTTCCAGCTAATGCAGGAAAGCCGACCTCCAGGAGAGAGGGACCCTGGGAGATTTGTGAGTCCAGGCTGAAGAGAAGCAGCCAAGCCATGGCTGAGCCGAGGGGCTTGCAGAGAAGAAGGAAAACCATGGTGTGGTTACAGATCCCAGCAGTGTCCCCTCTTGTGTTAAACATCTCATTCAAAAGGCAGCAGCCCAGGGAAACTCTGCCTAGGACTTCAGCTTCTGCTTTTTGAGACAACAACAGAAGCTGTCTGGTAGATGCGCTAACAATGATGGAAACGTACATCCTACAACTAAGCTAAAACTCCATTGGAGGCTAGGCCTCTGGGAAACAATGGGGAGTAAAGAAGTGAACGTATTTCAGAAATTGGGCTGTCTTTAATTCCCTCAGAACAAAATAAGGTCATCACAAGTCCAACTTAGATGGACTCCCTTGAGAATCACCAAGGAACACATTAAACGCAAGCCTGTACAAAACCCTAGGTGGTGTGGGGCACAGGCTTTGGACAGCCTCAACTAGCAGACAAGCCCCTCCTCCACGAGCCACATTCCTTTTCCAGCTGCATGCCAGACCGACCAGAGCCAAGCTGGAGCACTCCCTAGGGACAAGCAGGAATGCAAAACAGAGCGGAACTGAGCGCTGCGAAGATTCATATCCAAGCGGGTTTTTATGAGGCTAACAAAGGACGTCAGAACAACTAAGACCAACTGGAGCACAGCCCCGTCTGGAAATCGCTGAGGTTGAATGAAGTGCTCCAGTTAATTAGAATTTCCTTTTGGAGGGAAGAGAACACTGCTCAACAAAGCTATTAGCTGTTTGGATACTGGGAGAGAAATCCAGTAACTTATTAAGGTTTGAAGGAAAGTAATAAGACTCATTTATGATCTGAGTTCTTAAAACCTCAACTCCATTTTAT